>NC_047108.1:94326255-94926255 GCF_902500255.1 Thalassophryne amazonica | reverse complement strand
CGCCAAGTCCCGAATTCCCAGGTGATCACCGTCCCCGACTGTCGGATCTGGTACTGTTGGCGAGGAGCACAAACAGTGAGATGTGGGTGTGTGCACACCCAGTAACAAAAACAGTCAGAAGGTGGAAAGTCACCTCCACCTCTAATCACACACTTGTGCAGCTCCTGTTAACCACTTATCTGGTTGGGGTATGAAGCGAAGCCGTCGCTGTTCACACCAAACGCCAATCCAGCAGATAAGGCACACAACAGGAAAGCGGCTGCAAAAAGAGTTCAGACTATGACACAGTTTTCAGTACAGCAGAGAATTACCTTCACAGGTAGATGATATCTCGGCAGCGAGGTGGAGATGACATCCGGCTTTTATGGAGTGATGAAATGATGTGTGACAGCTGTCACTCCCGGTTGTGTCCGTGGCAGCAGCGCCCTCTCGTGCCTGAAGCCCGCACTTCAGGCAGGGCGCCCTCTGGTGGTGGGCCAGCAGTACCTCCTCTTCTGGCGGCCCACACAACAGTGCTCAGCTGACTGTATGATAGTTATGGTTTGTTATGCAGAACATTTGTGGTGCGCCGCTTCCCGCTTCTATTCATTGTACTCTTCTGTCCTCCTGTTTTCTCACCTATTTTTATTTGTATATTACTTCATCATGCTGTCATTTGAGCAGAATTTGTTTGTCGGTCTGCCTGTTTATAAAAAAAACTGTATCCTTGAACTACTACTGATCTCTCTTAAACTTGCAAAATTTGAAATTCTGTCCTTTCAGCAAAGTTTGGTATCTTAAAACTCAAGACCCGTAAAACTCTCAAAATTGAAGTTTTTATACAGTAATACAGGGTAACTCAGCCACATGGGGTGTGCAGGCAGTACATTCTGAGTGCCGGTCCCAAGCCCGGATAAATGAGGAGGGTTGCGTCAGGAAGGCCATCCGGCATAAAACAAGCCAACCCAACTATGCAGACTCAGAATCGAATTCCCATACCGTATCGGTCGCGGCCCGGGTTAACAACGTCCGCCACTGGTGCTATTGCCCAACAGGGTGCCGGTGGAAATTGGTCTACTGCTGGGCGAAGAAGACTTTTTGAGATACTTATTTGAAAAGTCTATTTACAGACTTGTAACAGAAGCATCAAATTAACATTTGATACCAAAGGTTTCCCACTTTGTATATTGTTTTCCGCACAGTTCAGTAATCGATGACATGTTCAATCCATGCTCCTCTTCTTTGGATTACAGCTGCAACACGCACATTGAAGTTTGTGATGACACTGCCACACATCTCAAGAGGGATTCTTGGAATTTCTTTTTCATTTTCGGGAATTGATATTCCCGAAAATGAAAACAAAATCTTTGTTATTTTGGAAATTGTACGAATTAAAAAAGTGGTAACATTTTATTGGCCCACCCTATAGGTCAAGGTTAGCCATCTTTGAAAATCTGTCCCAAGAATGTTTCCTGTGAATTTGAAGACCCTGGCAGTAATAGGACTGGACTTATGCTGAGCACAGACAGACGGACGAACGGACGCAAGGCCTTTCCAGTACCCAATGGCTATATTTTGGCCTTGAGTAAAAACCAATATTATTCACAGATACACACTTGTTGGCCACTTTATTAGGTACACCTTTTCAATTGCTTGTTAGCACAACTAATCAGCCAATTACATGGCTGCAACATGATGCATTTAGGCATCTAGACATGGTGAAGATGACTTCCTGAAGTTCAAACTGAGTATGGGGGATGAAAGGCTATTTAAGTGACTTTGAATGTGACATGGTTGTTGGTACCAGATGGGCTGGTCTGAGTATTTCAGAAACTGCTGATCTACTGGGATTCTCTGACCACTTAGGCCAGAGCCCTGGTTTTAGCTGATTGGACAGAGTGTTCTCCGCCCATGTCAAAGATCATGAGTTTGCATCCTAAGGGGAGAAAGTGGGAGGAGTCACAAAAGAAACACACGCAGAGCAAGCCGCTAAATGGGTGACTACACGATGCCATCCTGTCAATATGGACCAACATGTCTGAGAACTGTTTCCAACACCTTGTTAAATCTATGCCATAAGGAATGAAGGCAGTTATGAAGGCAAAAGGAGGTCCAACCCGGTGTCGCAGACCTAACGGTCCTCCCCTAAAAATTGGTCCGCCCTGCCTCCACTGCACATGCGTCATTTCAGAACTCAGCTGCTCCTCTAAGACAGTCTGTTCACCCAAAGCGATCAAATTGATTAAATGGGATAATTAACCGTCAGATGAGAAGGTAAAACCTCTTAAATCATTCTGAAGTTAGTTTTAAGCAGAAACGAGGCCATTTTAAGCAGATATGAGGCGATAATCTGTGACGCTTTGAAATGTCTGACGTGCAGTGAACGCATCAACTAGCAGCTCATGTAGCCGCGGCGCTCTGATTGCTTCCTCTCTTTTGTGATGAAATAATGCTGAATTTATGTGGAAGTGATTGTTGTAAAAAATCATCAGATATCTGTCGCTGAGATAGATGATAACTGGAGTGCAGTTTGAAGCAGAAACTAGATGATAATCCGTGAACCGCGGCTAATGACGCATGCGCAGTGAAGGCAGGGTGGATCGATTTTTAGGGGGGACAGTTCAGTCTGCGACACCGGTACTAGCAAGGTGTACCTATTAACGTGGAAATTATTCAATTTCAAACATCATTTTCATTCTGTGGCACAAAATTAGTAAAGTAAAGAAGTCAGAGTAAACGTTCTCCCGAGACCACAGGGCACCTGAAGGATCTCGACAAGCTTCAATGCATTCTGTAAGAAGAGACCGTTGAGAATTTTGTAAGTCAGTAACAGATCTTACCAATCTGCCCTCACACAATCACTGGAAGCCGGTGAGAGAGGCCAGTGCGGGCATGATGTGATCAGATCTCCTAGTCATACTGCAGATAAACTGCTAGCAGCCATATTCTGAGTCATCTGGAGACTCTTATGTGCTAACGCAGAAAATAAAACATTGAAGGAGTCAATTCTGGAGGACACAAAAGCATGAATCAGTGTCTCTGAATCAGCCATTGATTGGATCGGTCTGATCATTGCGATGTTACACAAATGAAAAAGGGCAGTCTTTGCCACCTTTCTAATGTGCAGGTCAACAGACAATGTTGGGTCAAAAATAGCACCAAACTTTTTCACTCTTTCACTGCGATGAATCACACAGTCACTGAGTTAATAGATCACAATGTCTCTGTCTGCCAGAGCCAACAATTATTTCAGCCTTCTCTGAGTTCAGGTCAGGTCAGGTCTGGGAGCAATATACACGCCCCAATCGTTGCTGCATCCACCACACTACAGAAACCCTACTGGCAGTCTTGTATAAAGTACCTCAAAGTGATACTTGAGTGAAAGTACAAGTATCTTACCATAAAATTACTTTGGTATAAGTTAAAGTCTGCTCTAAAAATATGACTTGAATAAAAGGCTTAAAGTATCTAACATTCACACTTAAGTATCAAAAGTAAATTTCTCATATAAAAATGTACTTTAGGTAAAAGTATTGAGTAAAAGTAAAATCCACAATGAGTGGAGAGTGAAACGGCAACACAAAAAGAAAGCCAGTGTGGTGTCTGGAAAAACCAGGAGGGGTCTTCAGCCCCCATAAAATGCTGGATCCGCCTCTGGTGGAGCAGTTGGTGTCGGGATGCGTGCCGTTCTTTTTCTGAAGACCACGCAGTTGTTTTCCTGGAAGACCCACACACACTTTTGTATTAATCACAACAGCCAGGCTCTTGTGAAACAGAACAGTCAGTCAGTCATTTATAGCTACACAGTTGTGCTAAATTTAAGGAAAAGTAAAAAAAAAAAACTTTCCAAGCATCACCACCACCAGTCACTGCAAAGCAGCCAATCGCAGCGCTCTTTGCGTTCTCGAATCCAAAACGCAGAGCCACTTTTACGCAGCACTTCTCCGTGAACATTTCAAACAAGTTAAAAAAAATGAAATACACGCTGTCTTGTTTTGTCTGTAGTTTTCCCCTTTCGTGTGTGTTAACGCCGATCGTGCGCTGTGTGCGCATCAGCGTGTGCGCGTTTGGTGTCCAAACTGCAGATGGTTTTCACCCTCTACAGTCTTCCTCTTCCTCAGTGGGGGCGCAGATTCAACCTGTCTTTTATTTTTTATTTTTTTGAAATGCAGTGGAGTAAAAGTGAAAGTCGCCAGAAATGTAAATAACGAAGTAAAGTACAGATATGTCAAAATTCTACTTAAGTACAATACCGAAGTATTTCTACTTTGTTACATTACAACACTGCCTAATCTGTCAGGATTTGATGCTAACCACTCAAGCCAGCAACTGGTCCGTCCCCATCTCCAGAAAGTAGCATCAATCTTTCAGAGCCAGGTAACCCTTGACCTTTTTTGAGGCACCTGCATGCTGAATCATGGCCAAAATGGTCAAAATGTTTCAGCTGACACCCCCTCACAATACGTGGGCTATGCCTCATACCAAGTTCTCAAGTTATCATTAGAAGAGACCTGATACCAGAGACATGCAGTAGTCACCTTAGTTCATTGCCAATGTCCAAATTTCACAACCATACAGGAATCACCAGCACCCAAAAGACTTGGACCTTCATTCTTCTGCAAAGGTATCGGCATCACCAAACACCCCTTACCTGGAATCTAATGTCTTCATAAGCTCTTCCCAGGCATCTCTCAATCTCCAAGTCCAAGGACCCAGACATAAATGAGTTTCACCACAAGTTCTACACTTTTGCTGTATACAGGCACACTTGTGATGGTTGAGCCAGCAAGTGATTGGAAGACTGAATTTTTGCATTGATCCAGGACAGTTGCAAACCCAGACACTCCGACAGGGAGTGCAGACAAGACACTCAAACAATGCCTAAATCTGATCTGTTCTTATTGACAGGTGTGACATCTGACACCATTAAAAGAAACCAGTCCAACATAACAACTGCCAATCCCTCATTATGCCATTGAAGAGACCAGACCAAAAGCAGGTCTGGTCTTTTCCAGGTCTGGAGACCTCAGAGAGCACAATGTGAGCTTTCCAAACTCTCTCGACAGCAATGGAAGATGGTCATCCTTACTGAAAGAAGGGATACTCCAGGTGTCCACCTGCATGAGTTGCATGAAGTTTGGACCTGGATCCACCCCTGAGCATTGCATGAGTCACCACCTACTATGAGCATTGTCCTTGGTACTCTCTGATGGTTTTGTCTTTTTCACAAATGAGACACCTCTCGGCTTTCCACCTTCCCCTTCATAAAATGTGTCACCCTCTGATGAAAGGTTGCAGCAGAGTTACTCCTAAGGAGCTTGGTGCCTGAAGGACCAATCCCACAACCCCAAACACCCCAGAAGGGAGTTATTTTCAGACTGGAAGCCCACCTAAAGCCCTTGGTTGCAGTTTAATACCTTGTCCAGGAGTTGAAAAGTAGTAAAGACATCCAACTTCTCACTGCAGCCAGACCTCAACTTTTATATGGGGGTCATTACCTACATAAACAGGCATAGCTGTACATTTGCACGGCATCAGCATAACAGTGAAAGTCAATCAGTTGGTTATGTATAATCTGACCAAGACATGCTATATAACAGGAGAATCGTAGTGGGCCTACAACTGAACCCTGAAGTTGCGCATATTTCACTGTGGCACTCTGTGGTAAATCTGTCAGGATGCTACCTCGTATTAAAGTCCTCCTTTGTTCTGCTTTGAGCAAACACATTTCACAATAGAGTCTCCAACAATCAGAGTCAACCTCCTGGACATGGGCTCTGCAGCACCAATCCCTAAAAGGTAGAGAGCTGCTGCGATAATGTTGATGCATAAAGAATGTTGAATGTCTACCTATCTATCATATATGTTAAATGTACATAGTGTAGCAAATTAATAAGCTTAAACAGCAGCTTTGCAGGAACGACGTATACCCAAGGACGACATCTAGTGGACAAATATGGCATGACAGGGTGTGGAAAACCTCAGTATTGCCTGACAGACACTGAAGCTGGTGAAGTCTGTTCTCATGTATAATATGTATTACAAGAGGGTTGCCATGGCAATAGTCTGATGAAGGAGGTCAAGGAATTATATGCAGTTATAGATGTGATTTACACAACGCGGGCTCTGAGCGTGAGAATGACAACTGATGTCAGTTGGAAATGAGGCCAGCCCTGTCTCACACCCAATTCCTCATTTTAATGCGAAAGGTTCATTTGGACTGAATGTCAATATGTGATGAATTGAAACACTAACCCTGCCCTAACCTTAACTATGACCAAAACATAACCAAAATATAGATAAACTGAGAAAGAAATGAAGCTGCTGCCAAGACACACATCTCTCAGTATGTCACTAAACGACATGGAGCGCTGACCGACAAGTTGGAGTGAGAATGTGTTAGCTGGGTCGTTGCTTTGCACCAGGTGTGTTATGTGCAGACGCGAGTTGAGGAGTGCGACCAGCGTCTGACTCAACCCAGCGCTAAAATAACCAGAAAGCGGTTCCAAAAACAAAACAAATTTATTTTCCTTCTGTGCAATAACTGTGTACAACATAAATGTGCGGTTATCTGGCAAGGTGAGGGACGGCGCGCTCTCCAGCGCCCAAATGGATCGAAGCCTGACGCTTCTGGACCCAGACTCACCGCCGAACACCCCCCAGGTGGACACGACAAACTGACTCTGTGAAGGATGGAAAAGGTGAGGTAAGTCAACAGCTACAACAAATATCCTTCAAAGGCACACACTATCAGCAACACATTCAGGTCTGAATTTAAGCTTTATGTAAATGAACAGCCTCTCACAACAGGTGGAGGATCATCATTCCGTACGCCAGGGCAGTGAGAAGCGAGCTGCACAATTCTCATCAATGTTCAAATATCCTGCGTAACAAAATACCAAATTACTGTTAACACTTATTCAGACAATCATCACCTCTGATGTGTGCTGACAGCATGTGTCCCTCACCCGTCCTCCTTCACAGGCACGATGTGTCAAACCCAGGCGCGGTCCTCAGCGTCTCACAAACGAACGTCACAAGGTCGAGTTCCCGGCAATTCTGCTTGAACCACTCATGGCTTAAATGCAGAACGCCATCTCATTATCTGCTTCAGCTGAATGTCTTTAAGTTTACATGTGAGCATCATCCACAGGTGCAGCTAATCATGCTGATGAGGGTGAAGGACTCTTCTGCCAGCACCTTCTGCACAGACAAAAACCAGTTTGCATACCACCTGGAGAGCAAAGAAAAGAAAACAACACAAAAACATCCAGCCAAACCCCCCAACACACAACAAGGTGAAAGGGCTCCAAGGGTTTAAAGAAGATTCCTGGTGCCGACCTCCTTTCATCAGCATCATGTCTGTTACTCTGATACTAGTTCAAACCCACCCAGGGTCCTAAATCCCTCATTTGTGATTAGTGGAGCACGTAAAATCAATTTTACAAGTAAAATTGTGCAAATACTGGTGCAAGCACCAAATTTCGCATGATTCCCAAGATAGTACATAACATATCTCTTAGATCAGTCACTTGAAAATCCAAGATGGCGGTCATTTTCCAAGATGGTCACCAAAATTACCGACTGAAAAAAACAACTTTTTTTTGCATTGAAATGCTCTTTTCACAATGGATCAGTCAAATCCAAGATAGTGCCTAATTTTACGATGGCTACCAAATCAACTTCTAAATATTTTTTTCTTGAAAAAAAAAAAAGTTATTTCATTGATTTGTGTGATCTTGCCATCAAATTGTAGGTTTTCAGGGATGCCGGGTTAAATTTTTCATGTTCCAACGATATGACACTCTTAGTGGCATAAACTGCCATTTGTCCAGTTACAAAATCATGTTAAAAATTACAAGACAATATATTCAACACTAAACACATTTTAACATACCTACATGCATTAGTTCGTTGAATACTTTCAAAATAGCACACACACACACACACACTCCAATTAAGGGTCACAAGGGGCTGGAGCCTATCCCAGCAGTCACAGGGCGTGAGGTAGGATACACCCTGGAGAGGACTCCAGTGTGTCACAGGGCCACATAAACAAACATATTCACACCCACAATTTAAAGTCTCCAGTCCACCTAACTTGTATGTGGGCGAAAGCTGCAGCACCTGGAGGGACGCAAACATGCAAACTCCACACAGAAAGGCCACAGGTGGGAATCGATCCCATGACCTTATCACTGTCAGGCAACAGTGCTAACCACCAGGCCACTGTGGTGCCCTGCAAAATAGCAAATAAAATAATATATAACTCACTGGAATTTGACATGAGTTTAATTTTAATCTATCAAATTGGAGCATTTCTATGCAAAAACTGATTTTCAGTAGGTCATTTTGGTGGCCATCTTGGAAAATGGAAACCATCTTGAATTTTTCAAGAGGCCAATCGTCTAGATATGCTGAGTAATATCATGTGAAACACCATGTCAGATTTGGTAGTTGTACCACCAAATGCATGATTCTTCTGTTATGTGCTCCACGAGGTCTAAGCTTGTATAATTTTCTGGAATTCCTTTATCCATCATGCACCTCCAAACATTTTCCTCCAGATCACTTTCTGTGAGGATAAGTATTAGCATTTTCTGAAATCAAATATATATGACTCAATACCAAACCCCACAACCCAACCCTAGACTGACCTAAGGTGATGGCTGGATGTATTGAAAATCCTTGGGTACCACTGGAATGACTTTGATGACCTCGATGAGGAGGATGACTTGCTTTCACTCTTTGGACTATGTGGCGTCTTTTATCCATCTCACACAGGTGCCTCGTGTTGAGAAGGCCAGCAACTGGAAAAGACCCAGAGAGCGCCCACGTTTCACCTGGCTGTGGCAGACAGATCCTTCAAGAAGTGGAGATAGCTCGGTTGTCTGCCTGGGTGGTTGCCATCCAGATTCTAAAATGTGGTGGATGCAGCACCAGCACATGATGCCAGACCTGATCTGATCATATTTATCTCACAATTATAGTATGTATAATTGAAAACTATAACTTTTCAGTATATATACTGAAAAGTTTGGAAAATACATTTATAGGCATTTGCACTTGTTTTTAATTTTTTTACTAATGTATGTATTCTGAATTTTTTATTGTGTGTACTGTAACATTATTTTTACATTGTTATCTGTTATTATTTTGCATAACAGGTCTCTCTTGTAAATGAGACATTGAGTATCAAGAGATTTTCCTGTCTAAATAAAGGATTAAATAAAATTATATTGTCATATTTAAGCAAAAGCTTTTCATCATCTTAAAATTGTGAGTTTATATAATTTAATTTAAAACTTTTCTCAAAATGTTTGAAATACTGAGTCATTGTGAGAAATTGTTAATATTAGGAAGGAAATGCAAAAAAAAAAAAAAAAAAAAAGGATCAATCTCTTCCCTCCATTTTTGGGGGGGAATTTGGTACAATGTTCTCATAATTTAGATTTAATAAAAAGGAAATAGAAGGTGATAATAAAGTGGGAGGAATGAGTTACAATTAAAGGGTTTTTTTTTTTAAGAAAGAGAGAAATGGCTTCGAGAGAGAGAGAGAGAAGCTTCTGATGACGCTTCAGTCTTCTCGGTTTATTTCGGCTTCACTGTTTTCGCTGCTTCGTTCTTCGCCGTCAGATCGCACAAACATTCGCGGGTTTTATTTTTATTTTTATTTTTTGGGGGGGGGGGGGTGCACCCGCACCCACCCTCCCTGTGCCACTGTGTCTCGTGCACGGCTGCGTGCGCCTGTCCGTGCACATCCATGTATTTAGTTATTTCTAAGCCGCGTCGCCTCCTGCGCTCTCAATAGATGGTGCAAGTCAAAATGTCCAAATCGCTCGTGGACCCTCTGTCTGCCGTGGACACGCAGTCTCAGTCCCACTATTTCCAGGTAGGATTTTCTGATGTAAAACCCGTCGGTTGTGTGTGCGATCGAGGCAGAAGTGCGCTGATTAATGCGCGTGTCCTGTTACTTGTTGTTGAGGTTTAAAAGGCGTCGCGTTTTTTTTTTTTTTTAGCCCCGCCGTCACAAAACTGCAGATTAATGCAGATCGGGCAAAAAAAAAAAAAAAAATCCAGAATTATTACTGCCGCTTAGTATAAGAGGTATAGATTGGGCCTTTTTTTTTTTGGATCTGCATTGATGCTGTTGCAAAGCATTTGGTGGAAGGTACCATAGAAACCAGGAAGATGGGACTGTTTTTTTTTTTGTTGTTTTTTTTTGAAGTGGTGTTGAAGGTGCAGGGTTCTTATGACTCACCTGTAGCCTGAATCTACAGGGCCTGTCATCACCCACTGCAACAATCTGGACCCAAGGCCCCAGAAAACTGTCAGCTGCAGCACACACAGTACCATGTGCAACAAGACCAATCAGAGATTACTGACAGCCGCCAATCCAGATACCCTCCAAAATTCAGTGGAGTCTTCCATGCCTTAATATCTATCTGTGGTACAAATTTTGTGAGAATCAGCGAATCAGTTTTGACGTAATCCTTCAAAGCATATATAAAGTGAAATCTTTAGCCAGAATCTGGATTCGGATCCAGATCCCCTCCAAAATTTAATGGAGTCTTCCATGGCTTAATATGTGTCCGTGGTGAAAATGTGGTGAGAATCCATGAAGTAGTTTTGACGTAATCCTTCAAAGCCTGTATCAAGTGACTCTTGATCCAGAATCCAGTATCGCCGACCAAACAGTCCCCCTAAAAATCAGTTCCCCCTGATGTCGCAGTTCTTCACTCCAGTCATCATCTATCTCAGTGACAGATATCTGAAGCTTTTGTACAACAATCGTTTCCACATAAATTCAGTATTATTTCATCATAAAAGGTGGCGGAAGCGATCAGAGCGCTGCGGCTGAATGATCTGCTAACTGATGTGTTCACTGAGCGTCGGTCATTTTCAATTTCATCGAGTTCTGCTTAAAACGGCCTCGTTTCTGCTTAAAACTGACTTTAGAATGATTTAAGAGGGTTTACCTTTATCATCTGATGGTTAATGTTCCCATTAATTCATGTGATTGCTTTGGGTGAAGAGACTCCGTCTCCATCTGCAAAAGGCGGACTGAGTTTTAGGGGCGGACCGTTCGATCTGCAACACCACATCAGGATCTGGATCACCTGCAAAATTCAGTGGAGTCTTCCATGCCCTAATATCTATCTGTGGTACAAATTTTGTGAGAATCAGCGAAGTAGTTTCAACATAATCCTTCAAAGCCTATATAATGTAAAATCATGATCCAGAATCTGGATCCAGATCACCTCCAAAATTTAATGGTGTCTTCCATGGCCTAATATGTATCCGTGGTGAAAATTTGGTGAGAATCCGTGTAGTTTTGACGTAATCCTTCTAAGATTATATAAAGTGAAACTTGATCCAGAATCCGGATCCAGATCACCTCCAAAACTTAATGGAGTCTTCCATGGCCTAACATGTATCTGTGTGGAATATTTTGTCAAAATCCATGAAGTAGTTTTGACGTAATCCTTCAAAGCCTATATCAAGTGAATCTTGATCCAGAATCCAGAATCGCCGACCGAACAGTCCCCCTAAAAATCGGTCCCCCTAATGATGCAGTTCACAGATTATCACTTTGTTTCTGCTTCACTCCAGTCATCATCTATCTCAGCGACAGATATCTGAATCTTTTGTACAGCAATCATTTCCACATAAATTCAGTATTATTTCATCATAAAAGGTGGCGGAAGCGATCAGAGCGCTGCAGCTAAATGATCTGCTAGTTGATGTGTTCACTGAGTGTTGGTCATTTCAATTTCATTGAGTTTCTGCTTAAAAAAGACTTTAGAATGATTTAAGAGGGTTTACCTTTATCATCTGATGGTTAATAATCCCATTAATTCATGTGATTGCTTTGGGTGAAGAGACTCCGTCTCCATCTGCAAAAGGCGGACTGATTTTTAGGGGCGGACTGTTCGATCTGCAACACCAGATCAGGATCTGGATCACCTCCAAAATTCAGTGGAGTCTTCCATGGCCTAATATGTATCTGTGGTGAGAATTTGGAAAGAATCCATGAAGTAGTTTTGATGTAATCCTTCAAAGACTGTATAAGTGAAACTTGAATCCAGAATCTGGATCCAGATCCAGATCACCTCCAAAATTTAATGGGTTCTTCCGTGGTCTAATATTTATCTGTGTTGAAAATTTCGTCAAAAGTCCTGTGCAGTAGTTTTGACATAATCCTGCTACAGTAATCCTTCAAAGCCTATATAAAGTGAAACTCAATCCAGAATCCGGATCCGGATCAACTCCAAAATTTAATGGGTTCTTCCATGGCCTAATATCTATCTGTGGTGAAATGTTTGTCAAAATCCGTGCTGTAGTTTTGATGTATTGCAGCTAAAAGACAGACAGATAAACGCTGATGATTTTATTACGTCCTTGGTGGACGTACAAGAAATCCTGAATATCTGCACAAAGATATGGATAAAGCGCTGCTTGGCAAAATGACTTTAATATGAATGCAAAATAAGGGCCATAAGGAAATGGACAGTGACACTTTTGTTTGTAATTTTTGCCTGTTTGCACCATCACAAAGGAGTTGAAATGAAATGACCATTAGCTTCAGTTCAAGGGGTCCAACACAAATATTGCATTTACAGTTTAGGAATTATGCCATTTGTGTACATCGTGCCCTCTATTTCAAACCCCATAAGAAGCGGCGGGGGTACAAATTTTGGGCCCAATGACAGAATGTATTCTAAGGCCCCCTCCAAACCTGGACACTCACATTGCTGGAAGCATACAACTAACTACAAAATCTGTGAAGACAATCTCCTTTTTATTCCCATAAGTAACTGGACAAACTAAACACAAGGATCATTCTTAATATATATCATCACTTTTACAGCCAAGTTTCTTTAGATAAGTCAGGGGAATACATGAGAGTTCCTAATATGTTTTGGACTACATTTGCATCAATGAATATATCACCATCCAAAGTGAAAATGTTGCACTTGGAAGTGACATTCACCTTATCTCGGCAGTGACATTTATGTCTCTGAGTCCTCGAACTTATGAAGTCATGAGGTTGCTGGACAGGTGGTTGGCAATGCAGATACTTTTGCATTAGAACAAAGGTCCAAGTCTTTAGGATCCTGGTGCTACCTGTCTTGCACTATGGTTGTGATACTTAGAAGCTAACTAGTCACCTAAGTTGATGAATGTTGGGTACTACGTGTCTTCAGAAGATCCTTGGGTACCGTTGGAATGACTTTGTATAATTAAGAGGGAGCATCAGCTTCGATATTTTAGCCATGTGGCTGTGTTTTTCTGTGTATGATCCAGTGTTGAGGACCCCTGTGGCTGGACTAGGCCAAAGGGACACCAGTGTTTTACCTTTCTGCGGCAGATAAATGGTTATTTTAGAGATGTGGAGATGGACTGACTGTCTACCTGGATGGCAGCCACCCAGACAGACAACTACTCATATAACATTGTATACAGCAACAAGAAACGTGGCCACCGTGCCACCAGTTAGGCAGGGCCAAAATAAACGAGAAGTATACTTTATGCAAATGCTGAGCAATGCAACACAGTGACTGCCAGTCCAAGTAACAGCAGCGTGATGTACATTGGTTGCTCGCTTGAACAAACAAATCCAAGATGGCAGAATCTGCTCCGAGACAGCTGTGTATATCTGTCTGGCGTATTTTTTTACTCTTATATTTTGTAAACGTTAGCAAGAAATAAACACTTCTAAATCCAACTAGAGACATTCTTCACGAAATGCCCCATGTGCAGTATTATTTTCCATGCGGAGTGCAGTAATATGTACTTGTATGGGGTGGGTATTTGGTTGAACCTTATGTGTTTGATGTAAACTGGGATATACAATGAAAAATTGGAGATTGGCATAATATTTATTTAGAGGATGTGACAAACAGTGAGCATAAAAAGTCGGTCACGGTCGGCAGCCTTCAAAACAAATACAACCACTGGTGACCTTGAAACGGAGGTTAAGGTCACCAGCCTTTGAACCCATGTGAAGTACTCCAAGTATGACGGTTCTACGAGCAAAAGGTGCCGAGCTACGTTGTGGCAAAGGATTTGACAATTGTGACCATTGGTGACCTTGAAAAGTAGGTCAAGGTCAATGGCCTTCAAACCCATGCGAAGTACTCCTCCAAGGCATGTACCTACCAAATATGAAGTTTCTGCGAGCAATAGGTGTGAAGCTACATTGCGGCGAAGGATTTGACAGTTGTGACCACTGGTGACCTTGAAAAGTAGGTCAAGGTCACCGGCCTTTGAACCCATGCAAAGTACTCCTCCAAGGCATGTACCCACCAAATATGAAGTTTTTATGAGCAATAGGTGCAAAGCTACGTTGCGGTGAACGAATTGCGGCTGGAAAGACGGACCTCTTGTGTGTGTGTGTGTGTGTGTGTGTGTGTGTGTGTGTGTGTGTGTGTGTGTGTGTGTGTGTGTGTGTGTGTCACACACACACACATTATTCAGATCCTATATTGTCTTATATAAAATTTGTAAATGTTCAATAAAGCCCCTCTATCAGTCAGTCATAAGCAATATTTGTGTTTTAATGGCGTTTGTAGGAGGGCATGCATGTGCGCATACATGTGTGTGTGAGTGTATACACACACACAGATATATATATATATATATACACTTTGTACTGAGACACAAATTAAACAACTACAAATTATAACAAAGACAATGCTCATATGACCAAGGGTATTTTAGCATTGCATTATATTTGTAACTCCTTTGAAGTGGGCGGTCCCATTCGGGGTCATTCATTCACACATGGAGTCATTTTACAAAATAATTATAAAGAAGCATTTGTCTGGTGAGTAAAACATGCAGTCTTGCTTGTTAAGACTGTTATAAGATTCCTAATGTTGTTTAGGGTTGTGGAAATCAGTGGCTTGGGTACCTTTCTTGGCGAGGAAAGGTTTACGGCCCTTGACTACATGCACAAGGCTGTAATGTTTGTGGAATCAATGGATACCCTGACTCAGGGATGTTCATGGATAAAAATGCCAATAGGCCAAAGGTCCACTCATCATAAAAACATTGGGCCTTTTCCAGCATTGTGTGGGCCAACAATGTGTGCGTGGCTAGTCTCATTGTTGTTAATAATGAATGATCACAATATTTATGTATGTTATTGTTTTAACGATACATTTTCTGTTTTTAGGCACATGCGTGTGCTGCACAGCTTCTATCTGAATATGAAGAAATTTAAAGAAATATACATGTACATCATACTGAATTAGCATAATAGAATTATATTCCCTTTTCTCATACACAGACTGTTAATTGTGACTATCATTTTGTGTATTATGTTGAGATGTGATGAAATCATTTATAATACCTTTTCAGTGTTGTATAAAGTACCGGAAAATCACACTTAAGTAAAAGTACAGATACCCATTTTAAAAAAATGACTTTGGTAGAAGTTCAAGTCACTGATTGAAATGCTACTCAAGTAAAAGTCTTAAAGTATCTAGTATTTATTGTACTTAAGTATGACAAGTAATGTACAACTAAATGTACTCAAGTATTGAAAGTAAAGTACAATTAAATGTTAATAATCAAAAATGGACTGATTTTTTTTATATTACAAAGTTTATCTAGGGTTGTAAATGACTGGTAGTATTAAATACTGAAAATTGTGCACATCACACAAAAACACTTCAGAAACAAGGTTTCAAAACCTAAACGAGAGTAGGCTACTCACTAGGTGTTCACAGGAAACAGTTATTTATTTCAATATTTATTATTTATTTTCATTGTTGCATGGTTTTATCTTTTCTGTTGTGTTTTGTTTCATTAGGTTCTTTTTGTCTCTTTCTCTAAAATTGTATTGTAATATTATTAGTCTATTATTATTGACTATTATTGTCTATTATGTAGATTATTATTGTTTTTGATATTATTATTAATATATGAATAAAAATAAATAAAAAAAATTACAATTTGACTCTTTTATGATGACGAACACTGAGCCATTAATTATACAGAAAACAAATCAACACAAACGTGCTGATGCGAACAGCTTAATGCTGGCTAAAATACATCTATCAACTGTTTCAGAAGACCACAACAGGTCGGTTTAACATAAAAATTTTAAATATTACTCACAGACATATGCTCCAGGGTTTTAGCGGGGAAAAATTAGGATACAGCGAAATAAAATCCAGGAATCGTAGATCGAAGCACTGCTTCGATCTGCGAACCATGGCTTCGATTGGTTCAAGGTTCAAAGTAAAGCCGCGCTGTAGAAAAGTTGATTACAGACCCGCTGCAGGTCTGTAATCAATGTAGAGAAATTATAATTTTCCTGACAACTTTATGTTAAAAGTGTGAGTGCGTGCGTACGTGATTTTATTTAGTAAGTTCAGTGTAAGTAAATTAAGTCCCTATGGCTGCTCCTTTGTTTTGCAGTGGGGGTCTCCACAGCAAAACCAAGGTGGATCTGCATGTTGAGTTGGCACAAGTTTTACGCTGGATGCCCTTCCTGACGTAACTCCACATTACATGGAGAAATGTGGCAGGGTGGGATTCGAACCGGGAACCTTCTGCACTAAAACCAAATGCATTAACCACATGGCCACCACCCCCAGTAAGTTCAGTGTAAGTACATAATATAATTGTAAATACATTAAAAATACATGGATGACACAGGAAAGTGAAAACATTTATTTCCATTGTGGTCCATTTAAAAATCAAATGACAAAATAAAAGTTAAAATAAAATACTAATAATAATAATAATACAGTGTGTATATGATAACAAGAACCTAAACAATTAAGACATTAAGACAGTAAAATACCATTAAAAAAATTCCGTATTAACAGGAAATAATCGGTTGAGTTCTTCCTCTCAAAACTGTTGAGGTCTAAGGTTCTAAAAACATTATGG
Organism: Thalassophryne amazonica; assembly: GCF_902500255.1. NCBI lineage: Eukaryota > Metazoa > Chordata > Actinopteri > Batrachoidiformes > Batrachoididae > Thalassophryne > Thalassophryne amazonica. Next base: position 94,909,368 of record NC_047108.1, on the reverse strand, counting down.
ACTCACACGCCATTCCAACTCATTACAGAAACTTGCCACAATTTACTGCCACCCTTGAAAAATGTCTCCTACCTATTTTATAAACACCACCCAATCTACAGCCCGTGGATCCCCACAGACAACAGTACAGTACAACCCCAATTTCAGTGAAGTTGGGACGTTGTGTGAAATGTAAATAAAAATAGAATACAATGGTTTGCAAATCCTCTTCAACCTATATTCAATTGAATACACCACGAAGACAAGATATTTAATGTTCAAACTGATAACCTTTATTGTTTTGTGCAAATATTTGCTTATTTTGAAATGGATGCCTGCAACACGTTTCAAAAAAGCTGGGACAGTGGTATGTTTACCACTGTGTTACATCACCTTTCCTTCTAACAACACTCAACAAGCATTTTCCCCTCCTGAGGTGCCTCAAGGTTCGCCAGAAGCACCTTGGTGCCGACCAAAAGTCCCAGGCATCCATTTCAAAATGAGCAAATTTTTCAATTTCAGTTTTCAACTTATTTTCATTTATATAGCACCAAATCACAACAGAGTTGCCTCAAAGCGCTTCACACAGGTAAGGTCTAACCTTACCAACCCCCAGAGCAACAGTGATAAGGAAAAACTCCCTCTGAGGAAGAAACCTCAAGCAGACCAGACTCAAAGGGGTGACCCTGTGCTTGGGCGATGCTACAAACATAAATTACAGAACAATTCACAGAACAATTCACGGACAAATATACAAGAAATGCTATTGGCGCACAGGACAGGAGGATCGCCAACACGAATACAACTCCCATCTCTGGATCGAGCTGCACCTTAAACAGGGATAAAAAACAGAATCAGGCATCAGAAAGACAAAAAATACTGTATAATTTGCCAGCATTAAACAACAAGAAAAACAGAGAAATACTAAGGTGATTGCCGGCCACTAGCCCTAAACTTCACTAAAAGACCCAGAATTTAGGTAAAGTTGAGGCTGCAGCCCGCTCCAATTACTAATAAATTAATTAAAAGAGTAAAAAGCGTAAAACAAAACTGTACCAGTATGCTAGCCATATGAAAGGGAAAATATGTGCGTCTTAAGTCTGGACTTGAAAATCTCCACAGAATCTGACTGTTTTATTGACACCGGGAGATCATTCCACAGAACAGGGACATGATAAGAGAAAGCTCTGTGACCCGCAGACCTCTTATTCACCTTAGGGACACAAAGTAGTCCTGCACCCTGAGAACGTAAAGCCCGGGCCGGTACGTAAGGTTTAATTAGGTTAGCTAGGTAGGGAGGTGCCAGTCCATGAATAATTTTATAGGTTAGTAGCAGAACCTTAAAATCTGATCTCACTGGGACAGGAAGCCAATGAAGGGATGCCAAAATGGGTGTAATGTGGTCGAACTTTCTGCTTTGTGTCAAAAGTCTGGCTGCAGCATTTTGAACCAATTGGAGACCCCTAATGCTGGACTGCGGTAAACCAGAAAATAGAACATTGCAGTAGTCCAATCTATAAGAAAAAAATGCATGGATCAGGGTCTCAGCATCAGCCATAGACAGGATGGGACAAATCTTCCCTATATTTCGCAGGTGGAAGAAAGCAGTCCTAGTAATATTTCTAATGTGTGCAATATGTGCCCAAGGGGTTTGTTTATTTATTCATTTCGAGCAGGTTAATACAAAAGAAAATAATATATATATCCAGTACATATGCAATTAATTTATCATTTAGCTCGAAAAGGAGTGGGAAGAAGAAAACTTATTAAATCCCAATCCCATATATAAAGGGAGAAAAGCAGGGGGCCTAAGACAGACCCCTGTGGAACCCCAAATTTCATGTCACTAAGATTAGAGGTATTGTTACTGTACAAAACACAGTGAGAACGGCTGGCCATGCAAGGCCACTCCCAGTAATCCCAAAATGATTTTCCAGCCTATCAAGTAGAATATGATGATCCACGGTATCAAATGCAGCAAATATTTGCACAAAAACCATAAAGTTTATTAGTTTGGACATTAAATATCTTGTCTTTGTAGATCATTGTATTCTGTTTTTATTTACATTTTACACAATGTCCCAACTTCATTGGAATTGGGGTTTATATATATATGTGTGTGTGTGTGTTTCACATCGATGTGTGTGCACATTTTCACACTTTGTGGGCTGTAACAAAATTATCATGCAGATGACAACGTACAACGACAATGGGACATGAATTTGTATCTTGTGGGCTGTATCCGGTCCCCAGGCTGCCAATTTTAGATCATTACTCTCTACAACTATAACATATGTCGATCACAAGTCAGCGGCTTCAAATACCTTTTGTTTGTCAGGACAACAGTGTTAAATACAAAAATATACATTTGATAAAGGTAGAAAATGAAGAAACCAGCAAACCTTCGCATTTATTACTAAATAGCAATGGACTAATTTTTTTGTCAGTCACCCTGGGGTTGGGGCTTGCGCGTGAGCGCCGGGTGGTCAGGACTTAGCCCATGGGGCCCGGCCGGGCTCAGCCCGAAAGAGCGACGTGGGCCCGCCCTCCTGTGGGTTCACCACCTACAGAGGGGGCCATGGGGGTCGGGTGCAGAGAGGATTGGGTGGCGGGTGAGGGCGGGTGGCCTGGCGGCCGGGTCCATGCTCACAGCCCCTGGCTGTTGGGACGTGGAATATCACCTCGCTAGGGGGTAAGGAGCCTGAGCTTGTGCGGGAGGTGGAGAGATACCGACTAGAGATAGTCGGGCTCACCTCCACGCACATCTTGGTCTCTGGTACCCAACTCCTGGAAAGGGGCTGGATGCTTCATTTTTCTGGCGTTGCCCACGGGGAGAGGCGGAGAGCTGGGGTCGCATTGCTTATTGCTCCCCAGCTCAGTCGCCATGTGTTGGAGTTCACTCCGGTGAACGAGAGGGTCGCGTCCCTACACCTTCGGGTCGGGGACAGGTCTCTCACCGTTGTCTCGGCCTACGGGCCGAGCGGCAGTGCAGAGTACCCGACCTTCCTGGAGTCCCTGGGAGGGGTACTAGATAGCGCTCCGACTGGGGACTCCAATGTTCTCCTGGGGGATTTCAATGCCCACGTGGGCGGCGGCAGTGAGACCTGGAGGGGGGTGATCGGGAAGCACGGCCTCCCCGATCTGAACCCGAGTGGTGTTCAGTTGTTGGACTTCTGTGCTAGTCACAGTTTGTCCATCACGAACACCATGTTTGAGCACAAGGTGTCCATAAGTGCACGTGGCACCAGGACACCCTGAGCCGGAGGTCGATGATCGACTTTGTAGTCGTATCATCTGACCTTCGGCCACGTGTCTCGGACACTCGAGTGAAGAGAGAGGCAGAGCTGTCGACTGATCACCACCTGGTGGTGAGTTGGATCCGCTGGGAGGGGAGGAAGCCGGTCAGACCTGGCAGGCCCAAACGTATCGTGTGGGTCTGCTGGGAACGACTGGCGGAACCCTCTGTCAGCAAGGTCAGATGGAGGTTGGAGACATGGAGTCCGAGTGGACCATGTTCTCCACCTCCATTGTCGATGCAGCCGCTCATAGCTGTGGTCGCAAGGTCTCTGGTGTCTGTCGCGGCGGCAATCCCCGAACCCGGTGGTGGACACCGGAAGTAAGGGATGCCGTCAAGCTGAAGAAGGAGTCCTACTTATCTTTGTTGGTAGGTGGGACCCCAGAGGCAGCTGACAGGTACCGGCAGGCCAAGCATGCCGCAGCCCGTGCGGTCGCAGAGGGAAAAACTCAGGTCTGGGAGGAGTTCGGGGAGGCTATGGAGGAGGACTATCGGTCGGCCTTGAAGAGATTCTGGCAAACCGTCCGACGCCTCATGAGGCGGAAGCAGCTCTCCACCAGCACTGTTTACGGTGCGGGTGGGGAGCGGTTGACCCTGACTGGGGATATTGTCGGGCGTTCGAAGGAGTACTTCGAGGATCTCCTCAATCCCATCATCACGTCTTCCGAAGAGGAAGCAGAGACTGGGGACTCAGAGGCGGACTCATCCTTTACCCAGGCCGAAGTCACTGAGGTGGTTAGAAAGCTCCTCGGTAGCAAGGCTCCTGGGGTGGATGAAATCAATCCTGAGTACCTTAAGTTTCTGGATGTTGTGGGACAGTCTTGGCTGACACGCCTCTGCAACATCGCGTGGCGATCGAGGACAGTGCCTCTGGATTGGCAGACCGGGGTGGTGGTCCCTCTGTTTAAGAAGGGGGACCGGAGGGTGTGTTCCAACTATAGGGGGATCACACTCCTCAGTCTCCCCGGTAAGGTCTATTCCAGAGTACTGGAGAGAAGAATTCGACCGATGGTCGAACCTCGGATTCAGGAGGAGCAGTGTGGTTTTCGTCCTGGTCGCGGCACACTGGACCAGCTCTACACGCTCCATCGGGTGCTCGAGGGTTCATGGGAGTTTGCCAAACCAGTCCACATGTGTTTTGTGGATCTGGAGAAGGCGTTCGACCGTGTCCCTCGGGGCACCCTGTGGGGAGTGCTCCGGGAGTACGGGGTCCGGGGTCCTTTGCTAAGGGCTATTCGGTCCCTGTACGACCGCAGCAGGAGCTTGGTTCGCATTGCCGGTAGTAAGTCAAACCTGTTTCCAGTGCACGTTGGCCTCCGCCAGGGCTGCCCTTTGTCACCAGTTCTGTTCATTATTTTTATGGACAGAATTTCTAGGTGCAGCCAGGGTGTAGAGGGGGTCTGGTTTGGGAACCACAGAATCTCATCTCTGCTGTTTGCGGACGATGTGGTTCTGTTGGCTTCGTCAAATCAGGACCTTCAGCGTGCACTGGGGCGGTTTGCAGCCGAGTGTGAAGCATCCGGGATGAAAATCAGCACCTCCAAATCCGAGGCCATGGTTCTTGACTGGAAAAAGGTGCTTTGCCCTCTTCAGGTCGGTGGAGTGTCCTTGCCTCAAGTGGAGGAGTTTAAGTATCTCGGGGTCTTGTTCACGAGTGAGGGACGGATGGAGCGTGAGATCGATCTACATTCCAGTCCTCACCTATGGTCAAGAGATTTGGCTCATGACCGAAAGAACGAGATCGTGAGTACAAGCGGCCAAGATAAGTTTCCTCCGCAGGGTGGCTGGGCGCTCCCTTAGAGATAGGGTGAGGAGCTCGGTCACTCGGGAGGAGCTCGGAGTCGAGCCGCTGCTCCTCCACGTCGAAAAGAGTCAGTTGCCATGGGTCAGGCATCTTTTCTGGATGCCCCCTGGACGCCTCGCTGGAGAGGTGTTCCGGGCACGTCCCATTGGGAGGAGGCCTCAGGGAAGACCCAGGACACGCTGGAGGGACTACATCTCTTGGCTGGCTTGGGAACGCCTTGGGGTTCCCCCAGAAGAGCTGGGGGAGGTGTGTGTGGATCGGGAGGTCTGGGCGGCTTTGCTTGAGCTGCTGCCCCCGCGACCCGACTCCGGATAAAGCGGAAGAAAATGGATGGATGGATGGAGTTATTCGATTCACTGTTGTGATCCTGAATATCTGCTGTATGTTTATTTTTCATTACAGCTGCCCAGAAAGTTGCCGAAAAGGAAAAGCCGCTTCAAACGTTCGGATGGCAGCACGTCCTCAGACACAACATCCAGCTTCATCAAACGCCAGGTAAAAATGAAGCAGTCTCTCCTTTCTCCTGCTTCCTTCTTCATGTGTTGCACTGCTGCACCACAGCATCCTGCAGGACGTCACACACTGCACGGTTTAATGTGGCAATGTTCATTAAAATTCCCACACAGCCTAGATTTATTAATTAATGTTTCCAGGTCAAGCGTGTGCGTGAGACTCTGATGGGGTTTTTGCGTTATTTAAGACAATCTGTCCAACTGATGGAAGGGAGGGTTTGTTTTTTGTTTTGTATTTTTTGCTTATGTGCCATTGCTGCCTGGCTGTTGTTGAATGTGTCTGCTGTTTGTGAATAATCACGTCATATGTATTTTACATGACCACATGTGTGTGTTTTTTTCTGTTGTTGCTCTTTTGCTTTTTTCCATTCTTTTTTTTTTTTTGATGTGTCTCATTGTGCAGGAGCGCTAGTTGAAGTTGGCTCAAATCCTATGGAACATAGAGTGGAAAAATGTGTGAGATGCTCAGAAACAGCAGTTTTCACTTTACACTTTTCACTTTATTTTGGAATACACTGTGTTAATCTTAAAACAGTGAGTTTGTGTGGGATTTAAATTACTTCTATAAGATTGGCAATTAATGTGTTTGACTTATGTGTGCAGCAGAGCAACAGGAGAAATGGACAGAGCCATCTTTGTTAATTTTAAAAACAATATAAAGAGCTTTTCCAAGCACTGCAGATGCTGTAAAATCAACATTGTTAATGTTAAATTAATGATATTTGGCGTTTTTCACGGGAATTATTAAAAAAGTATTTCCAGCCTGCCACTGATGTTTACAAAAGTACCATGACAGAATAATCAGTCAGGGGGCATCAGGAACTGTGATTCATCAGGATAAATTATGGTGCACCGGGAAAGTATTCACAGCGCCTTACTTTTTCCACATTTTGTTATTTTACAGCCTAATTCCAAAATGGATGAATTTTTTTTTTCCTCAAAATTCTACACACAATATCTCATAATGACAATGTTAAAAAGTTTTTTTGAGATTTCTGAGATAATAAGAAATCACTGATCATCCTTGAGATGTTTCTACAGCTTAACTGGAGTCCACTTGGGGTAAATCCAGTTGACTGGACATGATTTGGAAAGGCACACACGTGTCTATATACAAGGTCCCACAGTCAGAGCACAAACCAAGCATGAAGTCAAAGGAATCATCTGTAGACCTCCAAGACAGGATTGTTTCGAGGCACAAATCTGGGGAAGGGTACAGAAACATTTTTGCTGCTTTGAAGGTCACAATGAGCACAGTGTCCTTCGTCATCTGTAAAGGAAAAAAGTTCGGATCCACCAGTACTCGAGCTGGCCGCGCGTCTAAACTGAGTGATCGGTGGAGAAGGGCCTTAGTCAGGGAGGTGACCAAGAACCCGATGGTCACTCTGTCAGAGCTCCAGCATTCCTCTGTGGAGAGAGGAGAACCTTCCAGAAGGAGAACCATCTCTGCAGCAATCCACCAATTAGGCCTGTATGGTACAGTGGCCAGATGGAAGCCAGTCCTAAGTAAAAGCTACATGACAGCCTGCCTGGAGTTTGCCAAAAGGTACCTGAAGGACTCTCAGACCACGAGAAACAAAATTCTCTGGTCTGATGAGACAAAGATTGAACTCTTTGGTGTGAGTGAAGCATGGTGGTGGCAGGATCATGATGTGGGGATGTTTTTCAGTGGCAGGAACTGGGAGACTACTCAGGATTGAGGGAAAGATGAATGAAGCAATGTACAGAGACATCCTGGATGAAAACCTGCTCCAGAGCGCTCTTGACCTCAGACTGGGCGACGGTTCATCTGGGGAGACATAAAAACATACCAAATGATCAAAACCAATGCTGTTGATTAAAACCAACCCTCTCACCCCACTGTACTGTACTTGTTTCCAAGTATTATTTATCAATAGTCATAAATCTTTTGTGATTAAATACCTGAATTAGCAAAATCAGCAACTATGTTGAAGAGCCTACTGTTTATACATGTAATTGACTGTATTAAAAAAAGACCTCTCCCATTGAAGACATTAGATCAGAATTATTTTCCTTCATACACATCTTCATATGGTATGCTACCATTGTGTGAATTTTAACTGAAATCCAGTCACTGGTTTGGTAGGAGTAGTGCTTATTAGTCAGTATCATATGATAAATCAATTACAAAAGCCCAATTATGTCTCCTTGAAGATGTCAGATTAGAATTATTTTTCCTTCATGAATGTTTTCTTATAGTATGAATGTTACCATTGTGCAATGTTTCGTTGAATTCCACCAATCAGTTTCAGAGGAGTTGTGCTAATAAGGCCCATAGAAGGTCGGACAAGTCGATTCCTCTATACACCATCCCCCCTCCCCACCACCACCATACACACAAATACAGGATTTGTCATCATTTTTGTTTGCGCCGGGGGGGTGTAATGCGATAAATAAGTACTTGTTGTTAATTTTATCGCACTTATAAAGCACTTTTTATTAGTGTTAATTTTGTCACCCATTTTTCAATTTAGTCTTAGTCTTGTGTCAAAGTTCATTCTTAGTCTTAGTCACATTTAGTCATTCACATATCATTTGTGTTAGTCATGTTTTAGACTGAAAGTCTACATATTTTAGTCGAGTTTTAGTCAAACGAGAACTCAAGCTATTAGTCGAGTTTCAGTCAAAACATTTTCGTCTTTTTCTGTTTATTTCAGAGATAATTTTTGTTTAGTCATTCCAGTTGACTTGTGTTCCACAGCTGAAATATTGATTAAATATCTGAAATAACAAACATCTTGAATGAATTGAATTGAATGAATGAATCTTCAATGCAGCTTTGCTAAAAGTGTCTTGTTTGTTGATTCAATACACATTTACAAATGATGCACTTGTTCTGATGTTTTATATTCATTAGAAACACCAACAAAATAAAATAAAATAAAAACTGGTGTTAAATAATATGACTCTTACAGCCAAGCAGATTCAGAGGGATATAAATGTAAAATGTGACTTTGCCCCGTTATCCCCTACAATACTCGTGCCCGGATCGCTGAGACTGTGACGCTGGGATAAGTTCTCCCTGACAGAATGGAAGACGTCTCATTTTGGGGAAAAACAGCTTTGGCTGGTATGCTGTCTGTTTTACAACGTTTGGAAAGAGGTGTCATTTGATTTAAAATGGCAATTCGCTTTGAAGTTATTGATTGTTGAATGATCCGTCTTTCCACCATTACTCAGCAGAGAACCGCAGCAAATCCCACAACACACACAGACACGGAGCGGATGATATTATCTTTATTATTACTATTATTATTTTCATGAGGGACACTAACTTTAGTTTATGAACCAGAGAAGCGATAGATATTAATGTTCCAGTCCACGGCAGAGAAGCACGTCGTTGGCTGCCCCACAAAATGACGAACAAATAAAAACTGTCAGTGTGAAGCAGTGGATTATTCTCGCAGAAAAAGAGTCCCATTTAGAGTCTTTAATTAGCAGAAAAGGTGAGTCACGACTGACATCTTTAATTGAGGATGCAGCACTTCTAATCAGAACCAGCGGGTCCACACACTCAAAAAACTGATGCATTGAATGAACTTAATTCGGTTATGTGCAGGATTTCCATCTAATAAATATATGTAGCCCCAGCTTAAATAAAGTACATCCATGCAAGATAATTTAATATAATTTAGTTGGTACTACATATATTTATTATATGGAAATCCTGCACATAATTAAACTGAGTTCATCCAATGAGTCGTTTGTTTGTGTGCAATCAATGTAGAGAAATGACTATTTTCCCCTTACACAGCCTCAAAAACAACGTATCGGCCCAACTGCAGTGTAATTTTTTATTATAATAGTGTAATGGACCATTACGCTGTTATAATGCTAGTGAGAACCCTGTATCGTAGCCATAATATGTTAAACTAAAACTATCAGTGGGCGCAGCAAGAGGATACGTAACGTAGCCTATAGTACAGTAGAAGAACTGCTGGCATAAACACATGGATATTGCATTTCTTCTTGTGCAGTAGATGAAAACAAGGAGGGAGTTCTTGTTTATTTTCTTATTTCTTGCAAAACATTTTCATCTTGTTTTTATTCTGCAACAATAACGCACATTTACACAGTTTTAGTCAATGTTTTTAGAACATTGGTGCCGTCTTGTCATCGTCTTGTCTTAGTCATGGGAAAAAGGGTTGTTGACAAACATATTTTGCCTCGTTTTGTCTGACGAAATTAATACTACTTTTTATATATGGTCCCCTAATTTTTAGTAAGAGATAAGACACCAGGGCCTGCTTTAATAAAGGAATCTAGTCTTTCAGTCTACAAAACCTTCGTAGTAGACTACATTATCCGTCTATTCACCGTTTCACATCGATGGTTAAATTTGTAGATTAGCCGTCTTACTTTAGTCGACAGTTTTCAGGGGCATAATGGCCTCATGCATGCTGTTGTCAAGAGATGACTCCAATGCGCAACAGTTTTGTTTACTTCCAGGTTGGTTGTAGTCATATACTATATAGCCTTTATTTCTTTAAGTGGCTTTATTAACATTTACGGACCCATACGAACAGCAGAATGACATGCTGAAGTCCAAGACAAATTTTCCCTTGAGACAATAAGGTGTATCGTATCGTATCGTACTTAGCTCTTACTCTAGCAGTTTCACTCTTCAGTTTCTTCTTCTACACTTCTGTCAAGCCTTTTTGTGCACACAACATTGCTCAGCGTAACAGCAACGCCCGGTGGCTCGTGTGAGAACTGTCACAAACACATCATGACAGTCGTCTGCTGCTGTCACGGCTAAAAGTGGAGGAAGCGCTCCTATTGTAGGAAAATGAGCGACATAGGGCTGCTCTTGAGTGTTCCATCAAGTGGTGGTACATGGTTGCTGCCATTTTTTGAGGTAAGACACTGAAGTTTTATCAACTAAAATAAGATTAGCCTCCACTATATCAGGCTAAAAACTTTAGTCAGGTAACATGAAACTTTGACCAGTTAACGCTCAGCTGAGGCTCATGTGTCATGCATCAATCAATCAATCAATCAATCAATTTTTTTATATAGCGCCAAATCACAACAAACAGTTGCCCCAAGGCGCTTTATATTGCAAGGCAAGGCCATACAATAATTATGTAAAACCCCAACGGTCAAAACGACCCCCTGTGAGCAAGCACTTGGCTACAGTGGGAAGGAAAAACTCCCTTTTAACAGGAAGAAACCTCCAGCAGAACCAGGCTCAGGGAGGGGCAGTCTTCTGCTGGGACTGGTTGGGGCTGAGGGAGAGAACCAGGAAAAAGACATGCTGTGGAGGGGAGCAGAGATCGATCACTAATGATTAAATGCAGAGTGGTGCATACAGAGCAAAAAGAGAAAGAAACAGTGCATCATGGGAACCCCCCAGCAGTCTACGTCTATAGCAGCATAACTAAGGGATGGTTCAGGGTCACCTGATCCAGCCCTAACTATAAGCTTTAGCAAAAAGGAAAGTTTTAAGCCTAATCTTAAAAGTAGAGAGGGTGTCTGTCTCCCTGATCTGAATTGGGAGCTGGTTCCACAGGAGAGGAGCCTGAAAGCTGAAGGCTCTGCCTCCCATTCTACTCTTACAAACCCTAGGAACTACAAGTAAGCCTGCAGTCTGAGAGCGAAGCGCTCTATTGGGGTGATATGGTACTACGAGGTCCCTAAGATAAGATGGGACCTGATTATTCAAAACCTTATAAGTAAGAAGAAGAATTTTAAATTCTATTCTAGAATTAACAGGAAGCCAATGAAGAGAGGCCAATATGGGTGAGATATGTTCTCTCCTTCTAGTCCCCGTCAGTACTCTAGTTGCAGCATTTTGAATTAACTGAAGGCTTTTTAGGGAACTTTTAGGACAACCTGATAATAATGAATTACAATAGTCCAGCCTAGAGGAAATAAATGCATGAATTAGTTTTTCAGCATCACTCTGAGACAAGACCTTTCTGATTTTATAGATATTGCGTAAATGCAAAAAAGCAGTCCTACATATTTGTTTAATATGCGCTTTGAATGACATATCCTGATCAAAAATGACTCCAAGATTTCTCACAGTATTACTAGAGGTCAGGGTAATGCCATCCAGAGTAAGGATCTGGTTAGACACCATGTTTTTAAGATTTGTGGGGCCAAGTACAATAACTTCAGTTTTATCTGAGTTTAAAAGCAGGAAATTAGAGGTCATCCATGTCTTTATGTCTGTAAGACAATCCTGCAGTTTAGCTAATTGGTGTGTGTCCTCTGGCTTCATGGATAGATAAAGCTGGGTATCATCTGCGTAACAATGAAAATTTAAGCAATACCGTCTAATAATACTGCCTAAGGGAAGCATGTATAAAGTGAATAAAATTGGTCCTAGCACAGAACCTTGTGGAACTCCATAATTAACTTTAGTCTGTGAAGAAGATTCCCCATTTACATGAACAAATTGTAATCTATTAGACAAATATGATTCAAACCACCGCAGCGCAGTGCCTTTAATACCTATGGCATGCTCTAATCTCTGTAATAAAATTTTATGGTCAACTGTATCAAAAGCAGCACTGAGGTCTAACAGAACAAGCACAGAGATGAGTCCACTGTCCGAGGCCATAAGAAGATCATTTGTAACCTTCACTAATGCTGTTTCTGTACTATGATGAATTCTTAAACCTGACTGAAACTCTTCAAATAGACCATTCCTCTGCAGATGATCATTTAACTGTTTTACAACTACCCTTTCAAGAATTTTTGAGAGAAAAGGAAGGTTGGAGATTGGCCTATAATTAGCTAAGATAGCTGGGTCAAGTGATGGCTTTTTAAGTAATGGTTTAATTACTGCCACCTTAAAAGCCTGTGGTACATAGCCAACTAACAAAGATAGATTGATCATATTTAAGATCGAAGCATTAATTAATGGTAGGGCTTCCTTGAGCAGCCTGGTAGGAATGGGGTCTAATAGACATGTTGATGGTTTGGAGGAAGTGACTAATGAAAATAACTCAGACAGAACAATCGGCGAGAGAGAGTCTAACCAAATACCGGCATCACTGAAAGCAGCCAAAGATAACGATATTTCTTTGGGATGGTTATGAGTAATTTTTTCTCTAATAGTTAAAATTTTGTTAGCAAAGAAAGTCATGGAGTCATTACTAGTTAAAGTTAATGGAATACTCAGCTCAATAGAGTTCTGACTCTTTGTCAGCCTGGCTACAGTGCTGAAAAGAAACCTGGGGTTGTTCTTATTTTCTTCAATTAGTGATGAGTAGAAAGATGTCCTAGCTTTACGGAGGGCTTTTTTATAGAGCAACAGACTCTTTTTCCAGGCTAAGTGAAGATCTTCTAAATTAGTGAGACGCCATTTCCTCTCCAACTTACGGGTTATCTGCTTTAAGCTACGAGTTTGTGAGTTATACCACGGAGTCAGGCACTTCTGATTTAAAGCTCTCTTTTTTAGAGGAGCTACAGCATCCAAAGTTGTCTTCAATGAGGATGTAAAACTATTGACGAGATACTCTGTCTCACTTACAGAGTTTAGGTAGCTACTCTGCACTGTGTTGGTATATGGCATTAGAGAACATAAAGAAGGAATCATATCCTTAAACCTAGTTACAGCGCTTTCTGAAAGACTTCTAGTGTAATGAAACTTATTCCCCACTGCTGGGTAGTCCATCAGAGTAAATGTAAATGTTATTAAGAAATGATCAGACAGAAGGGAGTTTTCAGGGAATACTGTTAAGTCTTCTATTTCCATACCATAAGTCAGAACAAGATCTAAGATATGACAAAGTGAAGAACCTTGGGGTAATTTTTGATCCTACGTTGTCCTTTGACCTGCACATTAGAAATATTACGAGGACTGCTTTCTTCCACCTGCGAAATATAGCGAAGATTCATCCCATCCTGTCTATGGCTGATGCTGAGGCCCTGATCCATGCGTTTACAGTGACGAAAATAAGTATTTGAACACCCTACGGTTTTGCAAGTTCTCCCACTTACAAATCATGGAGGGGTCTGAAATTTTTATCTTAGGTACATGTCCACTGTGAGAGACAAAGAGAAAAAAAAATCCGGAAATCACAATGTATGATTTTTTTTTTATAATTTCTTTGTATGTTACTGCTGCAAATAAGTATTTGAACACCTACCAACCAGCAAGATTTCTGGCTCACACAGACCTGTTAATTTTTCTTTAAGAAGCCCTCTTATTCTGCACTCTTTACCTGTATTAATTGCACCTGTTTCAACTTGTTACCTGTATAAAAGACACCTGTTCACACACATAATCAATCACACTCCAACCTGTCCACCATAGCCAAGACCAAAGAGCTGTCTAAGGACACCAGGGACAAAACTGCAGACCTGCACAAGGCTGGGATGGACTACAGGACAACAGGCAAGCAGCTTGGTAGAAGACAACAACTATTATGATTATTAGAAAGTGGAAGAAACACAAGATGACTGTCAATCTCCCTCGGTCTGGGATTCCATGCAAGATCTCACTTTGTGGGGTAAGGATGATTCTGAGAAAGCTCAGAACTACACAGGAGGACCTGGTCAATGACCTGAAGAGAGCTGGGACCACAGTCACAAAGATTACATTAGTAACACATGATGCTGTCATGGTTTAAAATCCTGCAGGGCAGCAAGGTCCCCCTGCTCAAGCCAGCACATGTCCAGGCCCGTTTGAAGTTCACCAGTGACCATCTGGATGATCCAGAGGAGGCATGGGAGAAGGTCATGTGGTCAGATGAGACCAGAATAGAGCTTTTTGGAATCAACTCCACTTACCATGTTTAGAGGATGAGAACAACCCCAAGAAAACCATCCCAACCGTGAAGCATGGGGGTGGAAACATCATACTCTGGGGGTGCTCTTCTGCAAAGGGGACAGAACGACTGCACCGTATTGAAGGGAGGATGGATGGGTTCATGTATTGCGAGATTTTGGCAAACAACCTCCTTCCCTCAGTAAGAGCATTGAAGATGGGTCGTGGCTGGGTCTTCCAGCATGACAGTGACCCCAAACACACAGCCAGGGCAACTAAAGAGGGGCTCCGTAAGAAGCATTTCAAGGTCCTGGAGTGGCCTGGCCAGTCTCCAGACCTGAACTCAATAGAAAATCTTTGGAGGGAGCTGAAACTCCAAACCTGAAAGATCTAGCGAAGATCTGTATGGAGGAGTGGACCAAAATCCCTGCTGCAGTGTGTGAAAACCTGGTGAAAAACTACAGAAAATGTTTGACCTCTGTAATTGCAAACAAAGGCTACTGTACCAAATATTAACATTGATTTTCACAGGTGTTCAAATAGTTATTTGCAGCAGTAACATACAAATAAATCATTAAAAAAAAAAAATCATACATTGTGATTTCTGGATTTTTTTTTTTTTTTTTAGATTATGTCTCTCACAGTGGACATGTACCTAAAATGAAAATTTCACACCCCTCCATGTTGTCTAAGTGGGAGAACTTGCAAAACCGCAGGGTGTTCAAATACTTGTGTTCCTCACTGTATCTCTTCTAGATTGGACTACTGCAATGTTTTATTGTCTGGTTTACCGCAGTCCAGCATTAGGGCTCTCCAACTGGTTCAAAATGCTGCAGCCAGACTTTTGACTTCCTGTCTCTGTGAGATCAGATTTTAAGGTTCTGCTACTAGTCTATAAAATTATTCATGGACTGGCACCTCCCTACCTACCTGACCTAATTAAACCTTATGTACCGGCCCAGGCTTTATGTTCTCAGGGTGCAGGACTACTTTGTGTCCCTTGGGTGAATAAGAAGTCTGCAGGTCACAGAGCTTTCTCTTATCGTGCACCTGTTCTGTGGAATGATCTCCCTGCATCAATAAAACAGTCAGATTCTGTGGAGACTTTCAAGTCCAGACTTAAGACGCACTTATTTTCCCTTTTGTATGGCTAACATACTGGTATAGTTTTGTTTTACGCTTTTTAAATCAAATCAAATCAATTTTATTTATATAGCACCAAATCACAACAACAGTTGCCCCAAGGTGCTTTATATTGCAAGGCAAAAGCCATACAATAATTATAGAAAAACCCCAATGGTCAAAACAACCCCCTATGAGCAAGCACTTGGCAACAGTGGGAAGGAAAAACTCCCTTTTAACAGGAAGAAACCTCCAGCAGAACCAGACTCAGGGAGGGGCAGTCTTCTGCTGGGACTGGTTGGGGCTGAGGGGAGAGAATCAGGAAAAAGACATGCTGTGGAAGGCAGCAGAGATCAGTCACTAATGACTAAATGCAGAGTGGTGCATACAGAGCAAAAAGAGAAAGAAACACTCAGTGCATCATGGGAACCCCCCAGCAGTCTAAGTCTATAGCAGCATAACTAAGGGATGGTTCAGGGTCACTTGATCCAGCCCTAACTATAAGCTTTAGCAAAAAGGAAAGTTTTAAGCCTAATCTTAAAAGTAGAGAGGGTGTCTGTCTCCTTGATCCGAATTTGGAGCTGGTTCCACAGGAGAGGAGCCTGAAAGCTGAAGGCTCTGCCTCCCATTCTACTCTTAAAAACCCTAGGAACTACAAGTAAGCCTGCAGTCTGAGATCGAAGCGCTCTATTGGGGTGATATGGTACTAAGAGGTCCCTAAGATAAGATGGGACCTGATTATTCAAAACCTTATAAGTAAGAAGAAGAATTTTAAATTCTATTCTAGAATTAACAGGAAGCCAATGAAGAGAGGCCAATATGGGTGAAATATGCTCTCTCCTTCTAGTCCCCGTCAGCACTCTAGCTGCAGCATTTTGAATTAACTGAAGGCTTTTCAGGGAACTTTTAGGACAACCTGATAATAATGAATTACAGTAGTTCAGCCTAGAGGAAATAAATGCATGAATTAGTTTTTCAGCATCACTCTGAGACAAGACCTTTCTAATTTTAGAGATATTGCGCAAATGTAAAAAAGCAGTCCTACATATTTGCTTTATATGCGCATTGAAGGACATATCCTGATCAAAAATGACTCCAAGATTTCTCACAGTATTACTAGAGGTCAGGGTAATGCCATCCAGAGTAAGGATCTGGTTAGACACCATGTTTCTAAGATTTGTGGGGCCAAGTACAATAACTTCAGTTTTATCTGAATTTAAAAGCAGGAAATTAGAGGTCATCCATGTCTTTATGTCTGTAAGACATTCCTGCAGTTTAACTAATTGGTGTGTGTCCTCTGGCTTCATGGATAGATAAAGTTGGGTATCATCTGCGTAAGAATGAAAATTTAAGCAATGCTTTCTAATAATACTGCCTAAGGGAAGCATGTATAAAGTGAATAAAATTGGTCCTAGCACAGAACCTTGTGGAACTCCATAATTAACCTTAGTCTGTGAAGAAGACTCCCCATTTACATGAACAAATTGTAATCTATTGGATAAATATGATTCAAACCACCGCAGCGCAGTGCTTTTAATACCTATGGCATGCTCTAATCTCTGTAATAAAATTTTATGGTCAACAGTATCAAAAGCAGCACTGAGGTCTAACAGAACAAGCACAGAGATGAGTCCACTGTCTGAGGCCATAAGAAGATCATTTGTAACCTTCACTAATGCTGTTTCTGTACTATGATGAATTCTGAAACCTGACTGAAACTCTTCAAATAGACCATTCCTCTGCAGATGATCAGTTAGCTGTTTTACAACTACCCTTTCAAGAATTTTTGAGAGAAAAGGAAGGTTGGAGATTGGCCTATAATTAGCTAAGATAGCTGGCTCAAGTGATGGCTTTTTAAGTAATGGTTTAATTACTGCCACCTTAAAAGCCTGTGGTACATAGCCAACTAATAAAGATAGATTGATCATATTTAAGATCGAAGCATTAATTAATGGTAGGGCTTCCTTGAGCAGCCTGGTAGGAATGGGGTCTAATAGACATGTTGATGGTTTGGAGGAAGTGCCTAATGAAAATAACTCAGACAGAACAATCGGCGAGAGAGAGCCTAACCAAATACCGGCATCACTGAAAGCAGCCAAAGATAACGATATTTCTTTGGGATGGTTATGAGTAATTTTTTCCTCTAATAGTTAAAATTTTATTAGCAAAGAAAGTCATGAAGTCATTACTAGTTAAAGTTAAAGGAATACTCGGCTCAATAGAGCTCTGACTCTTTGTCAGCCTGGCTACAGTGCTGAAAAGAAACCTGGGGTTGTTCTTAATTTCTTCAATTAGTGATGAGTAGTAAGATGTCCTAGCTTTACGGAGGGCTTTTTTTTATAGAGCAACAGACTTTTTCCAGGCTAAGTGAAGATCTTCTAAATTAGTAAGACGCCATTTCCTCTCCAGCTTACGGGTTATCTGCTTTAAGCTGCAAGTTTGTGAGTTATACCACGGAGTCAGGCCCTTCTGATTTAAGGCTCTCTTTTTCAGAGGCGCTACAGCATCCAAAGTTGTGCTCAATGAGGATGTAAAACTATTGATGAGATAATCTATCTCAATCTTTTTACTTTTTTAATTCATTTTATTAGGAAACGGAGAGTGCCGCAGCCTCAACTTTACCTAAATTCTGGGTGTTTTAGTGAAGCTTAGGGCTAGTGGCCGGCGATCACCTTAGTATTTCTTCTGTTTTTCTTGTTGTTTAATGTTGGCAAATACAGTATACAGTATTTCTTGTCTTTCTGATGCCGGATTTTGATTTTTTTTCTTTCTGTTTAACCTCTTAAACACTAGAGTCCCCAAATTTGGGGACTTGCCCTGTTTTGGAACATTTGAACACTCATAACTAACCAATGCTGACACCAACATACACTTATTATACATCAAAATGTCAAGCGAAGTCTCCTCTACAAATGTATCCACTTCAATCACATATCAACTAACCACAGCTGAAACGCCAATCAAATAAATACATAAATTGGAATTCATTTTTTGGGAAAAAACCTAATTTACTCCTACCAAGTATTATTTACTTTCAATTTTTTTTGCATCCACAACATCCCCTAGGACCTGTCTTTTAGCTGATCCAAACTTTTGCATTTTGACCTTGTACAAGCTGAGAAATAAATCATAATGTATGGGTATGTGAGTTTGGTGAAATAGGCTCTAGGGCTTAAGGGGTTAAGGTGCAGCTCCATCCAGAGATGGGAGTTGTATTTGTGCTGGCGACCCTCCTGTCCTGTGCACCAACAGCATTTCCTGTATATTAATTTTGTAAATTGTTCTGTGAATTCTTCTGTAATTTATGTCTGTAGCATGGCCCAAGCAGAGGGTCACCCCTTTGAGTCTGGTCTGCTTGAGGTTTCTTCCTCAGAGGGAGTTTTTCCTTACCACTGTTGCTCTGGGGATTGGTAAGGTTAGACCTTTCTTATGTGAAGCACCTTGAGGCAACTCTGTTGTGATTTGGCGCTATATAAATGAAAATAAATTGAAAATAAATTGAACCATGTTTGTATTGTAGATTAATTAATCCACATTAATGAATGCTGGTGACCTATAGATAGACAGACAGACAGACATTCAATATTCTTGATGCATCAACATTATGACAACACAGTTTGGCCTTCTTTGGGCTAGAATCTTGGTTCAGACTACAAAACGTGTTTTCTTGAAGACATGGTCGCTGTTACACATTACTTACACATAATTTTTATACTGTTTAATATTTTATTTACTTTTGGTGTGAAGTTCTTTGAGACATGTCCATAAGTAACATAGTTGAGCTGTATTTTGGTGAGACTGATGAGTCTTTATTGTAATTAGTCAAACGGGTTTTCCAGCCTTTTTTTTTTTTTTTTTGATGACGTGTGTTTTTTGACTTTTAGCACTTTGAGTTTGATGCTTTCTTCAGGCTTTTTTTCTGTACTGTCCTGCTTATAGTAACTCATGTTTCACTTTTTTTTTTGTTTGTTTGTTTGTTTTTTTTTACTTACAACCCAAGTCATTAAAGCACTGTTACCCATTAAGACTGAGCGCTTACGCTTGACTGCTGCTTCATTAGCAAGAAGAAAGGCCCAAGTGCCTCCTGTCTCAAGCTACCGTCACATAAGCATATGGCAGCCAGGTAGAGGTCAATGAAGAATTGCACAGGGGTCAAAATTTAAAAATAGTCCAATCATATTGAAAGCTATACCACATTATGTGTCTGGTCAGAAAGATTCCAAAAAGGTATAGTTTGGATGATCTATGACTGCATGTTCCGGAGTTATGGGGTAAAAACAGTAAGAATGGTGACAAAGGTCAATTTCAGTTTGTACAGGAGTCAAAAGTTAAAGTTGCCCCAATTTTGGTAAGAGGTGGAGCAAAAGGTGGTGCCTGAATGTGTTATACTTTTCAATATGACTGGAGCATTTCTAAATTTTGACCCCCTGTGTAATTTTTCATTGACCCCTACCTGGCTGCCATATTGGACTTTCACGTGGCCAGCACTTTTTTCTCAAACACTGATTTCTGAAGAACATTCATGCCAAATCTGATGCTTGTATCACCAAGTGAAGGATTGTTTCAGTTATCTGCTGCACTAAAAGGTGTAACGGATCACAGTTGATCCATGATCTGTATGGATGCTCCCCCCCACGGTTCAACACACATGTGAATTGATTAATTTCCATGTTTACAATAAGTATGATTTTGTGTCATCGTGTGTGATGCAGTTGCATTAAAACCACAGTTTTAGTGGAAAAAAACGTTCAGCTGCTCTGCTCATATAGCCTGTTTAAGAAAAAAACAGCCGCTCCTGTTGTCGGTGTGCCCTCAGGCAGCCTGTAGCCTCATGTTCGACTACAAACAACTGGCTCAGCACTTCCGGGTCCAACCACACACACACACACACACACACACAAAGTCTCCGTTAGCATTAAGAGTTGAGGTAAAAGTGTCCACCGTCTCTTCCCTGTGGAGCTGTGAGCCACTGTACCGCTGGAAGAGCATGCACAGTCAAGAAGACTGAACAAATATTCTGTTTCTGAGCATCTGCTCTCCAGGATTGGATGAATGTATTTATCCTTAAAGAGTTATAAACAAAAATTATTCACACCAGACAATGTGGACATCTTTTTTTAAAAAGTTTTGCTCCTTTTCTCTTTTTTTGACTTTTCATGATTTTGACAAAGCCTTTTTTTATTCACTGATACTGTTCATATTCCACTTTAATCCAGCAATTAAGCATTTTATTTTAAAATATTCTGTCAAACCTTGGACATCTTGTTTTCATTCACAAGCACATGCAAAAGTTCCTTATTTCCATTCCATAAATAAAAAGCAAAATAATTCTTTTCTTCTACTTTTTTTGCTGATCCAAAAAATAATCTGATCAGTGGCTTAAAAACAAGCAGCAACACAACAGTCACAACGTGTTAAAATGTCCAGAAATTAATATATTTACAGCCTGATACAAAAAACAAACAAACAAAAACAGTTTTGGTCTCTACAGAAAGTGTCCTCCTCCATGACAACTGTACAGGAAGTGAATTTTTTTTTTCTAATTTCTTAGTTTAAGACATTTTAAGCCATAAAGTTCAGTCTAATTGTGGGCGTGGTTGCCTTGAGTGACAGCTGCTGAGCCCAATGACCCCGCCTCTGCTAGCCTCCAACCGTTAAGTGTCCACTGGCAGCAGCCGCTCGCTGTTGTGTTGTTGCTGTGTCTGTCTGTTTGAAACATTTTATTACAGACACCGGGAATAATGGGTCTTGTGTGGTGAAATGTCCTCATGGATCATCTAAGATGTCCCTGTTGCAATATTCACACTGAGTGAAACTGTTGTCTTATTTAATGTTGTATGCTAATGATGTTAGCAGTATTAGCAGCTGTTGGTAGGTCCACTTAATGCACGATTACTAAAAATACACAGCTTAGAACTTTTAATGTCCACACCAAAGTAAATCATTATGAGAACCACCAAGCAGTCCCCTAAAATCCAATTTACAAAACACCTGAATAGGAGGGTGTAGTCACCTATCTCTGCCCATAGATCTCTATTTCTGAAACCAAAATACTCAATTCTAGTCAGTAAGATGGCCGTTATTGAACTGAATATTGAAGAAGCTTAAGTACGACACAGATCATTTTACTGCTGAGCACATAACAGGCCTACCATTGGGGACAGATGTAAATTATATACTGGACTGGCATGTATAACTTTATGCACTCAATAAAATATTTGCTCCATAAACATAAAAAAATGTATGTAAAGTATTTCCACCCAAGTAAAATGTGTTAACTTAACTAGAAACAATTTTGCTGAGTGACCTACTGTAAGTGTAAATTTGTTGGGTCAAGGTGATGAATTTGCATTACTGTTACTCAGTTACCATGGTTTAGGCCAACTAGATTTGTCAATGTAACAAAAATAAAAAGTAAGTTCCTTCAACGTCTCCCCTGTTTGCGCTCGGGGTCGCCACAGCAAATCTGAGGTGGATCTGCATGTTGAATTGGCACAGGTTTTACACCAGATGCAACTCCACATTCATGGAGAAATGTGGCAGGGGTGGGGCTTGAACTAGGAACCTTTCATACTGAAACTAACCACTTGGCCACCACCCCTGCCCTTTAAATAGTTACAATGACTTTTAAAAATATCAGTTACTTGTCAACTTTGCTGTATTGGATGAGCACAATTTATTCAGATCCAACTTGGATTTGCTATAGCGACCCCAAGCACAATCAAGTGAGCGGCCGAAGGGACTTACATTTACCCTTGCAAATTTAGTTGGCCTGACCCATGGTAATTAAGTAACAGTAACACAAATTCATCATGTTAATGTCAGACTCTGTAGTTTTCTCTGGGCCCCTCTCCAATCGGACCGGGAGTGACATGTTTAGCCGCATGTTCTCCTTGAATTGCTGGCTGTCTGAGTGATGTCCATAAAATGAGGTGGGCTTCATAGATAATTGGAAAAGCTTCTGGGGAAAACCTGGTCTTGTTAGGAGAGACAGCATCCATCCCACTTTGGATGGAGCAGCTCTCATTTCTAGAAATCTGGCCAATTTTCTTAAACCCTCCAAACCGTGACTATCCAGGGTTGGGACCAGGAAGCAGAGTTGTGGTCTTACACACCTCTCTGCAGCTTCTTTCCCCCTGCCATCCGCTCATTACCCCATCCCTGTAGAGACGGTGCCTGCTCCCAGACCACCAATAACCAGCAAAAATCTATTTAAGCATAAAATTCAAAAAGAAAAAATAATATAGCACCTTCAACTGCACCACAGACTAAAACAGTTAAAAGTGGTTTATTACATATTAGATCTCTGTTATGTTTCGGACGCGGTCGGAGCACCAACCCAGCATTTGAAAGGACCCAGCATAAAATAAGCAGAGCACGGTTCAAAGGATAACAGAATTTAATAAACATAACAGTGTGCAGTGCTAAACAACCAAAAAGTCCGCGGTCTGGTGAGGTGGAAACACGGCGCGCTCTCAACAGCGCAAACGGTCCGGAGCCACAGCAGTTCGGACCCAGGGACCCCGCCGACACCCCCCAGGTGGCCGCGACAAACCAAGTCTGTGAAGAAAGAAAACGTGAGGTGAGTCCAACTCCACACAGAGAGACACAACTCAAAGGTGCACGCAATCAGCAAACACTTCCTGGCTTAAATCTATACATCAGCTTCTTACCCTGCAGGCACGGAACAACTCAGTTCAAATCTTCACTGCAGCAGAAGCTGATTAGACAATTAGCATAACGTGACAGCTCACTAACACAAGGTGTGAGGGACACCAAATCCACTGTCATTACTTCATAAAAGTCACCAAAAACCGAATTACCTCAGGAAGTGTGCTGAAGAGCGTGAGACCTCACCCAATCCTCCTTCACAGACTGTGGCGTCAAACCTGGAGCGGTCTCTGCGTCCGTGATGGTGAGATTGTTCTCCTGACGTCGATCTCACACGTCTGCTCACAAGGTCGAGTCTCTGGCAATCACACACTGTGCATTCAAGGTTTAAATGCAGCAATCTCTGATCAAGACAAAATACACCACAGCTGTGAGTCCTGATGACAAGCCTCAGGTGTTCAGGGTGAGGTCCTAATGCTCAGCCACTCAGTCCTGAATGCATACCACCTGGTGGGAGAAACAGAAAACAAAAACCAAGCCAGCCAAACACCCCAGCCCACAACAATCTCTCTCTTCTAAGTCCCTGTTAGTAAACAGTATAATAATTGATCAACATATTGATTTATTCTGCCTTACAGAAACCTGGTTACAGCAGGATGAATATGTTAGTTTAAATGAGTCAACACCCCTGAGTCACACTTACTTCCCTTAGGCAGTATTATTAGAAAGCATTGCTTAAATTTTCATTGTTACGCAGATGATACCCAGCTTTATCTATTCATGAAGCCAGAGGACACACACCAATTAGCTAAACTGCAGGATTGTCTTACAGACATAAAGACATGGATGACCTCTAATTTCCTGCTTTTAAACTCAGATAAAACTGAAGTTATTGTACTTGGCCCCACAAATCTTAGAAATATGGTGTCTAACCAGATCCTTACTCTGGATGGCATTACCCTGACCTCTAGTAATACTGTGAGAAATCTTGGAGTCATTTTTGATCAGGATATGTCATTCAATGTGCATATTAAACAAATATTTAGGACTGCTTTTTTGCATTTGCGCAATATCTCTAAAATTAGAAAGGTCTTGTCTCAGAGTGATGCTGAAAAACTAATTCATGCATTTATTTCCTCTAGGCTGGACTATTGTAATTCATTATTATCAGGTTGTCCTAAAAGTTCCCTGAAAAGCCTTCAGTTAATTCAAAATGCTGCAGCTAGAGTACTGACGGGGACTAGAAGGAGAGAGCATATCTCACCCATATTGGCCTCTCTTCATTGGCTTCCTGTTAATTCTAGAATAGAATTTAAAATTCTTCTTCTTACTTATAAGGTTTTGGATAATCAGGTCCCATCTTATCTTAGGGACCTCATAGTACCATATCACCCCAATAGAGCGCTTCGCTCTCAGACTGCAGGCTTACTTGTAGTTCCTAGGGTTTGTAAGAGTAGAATGGGAGGCAGAGCCTTCAGCTTTCAGGCTCCTCTCCTGTGGAACCAGCTACCAATTCGGATCAGGGAGACAGACACCCTCTCTACTTTTAAGATCAGGCTTAAAACTTTCCTTTTTGCTAAAGCTTATAGTTAGGGCTGGATCAGGTGACCCTGAACCATCCCTTAGTTATGCTGCTATAGACTTAGACTGCTGGGGGGTTCCCATGACGCACTGAGTGTTTCTTTCTCTTTTTGCTCTGTATGCACCACTCTGCATTTAATCATTAGTGATTGATCGCTGCTCCCTTCCACAGCATGTCTTTTTCCTGATTCTCTCCCTCAGCCCCAACCAGTCCCAGCAGAAGACTGCCCCTCCCTGAGTCTGGTTCTGCTGGAGGTTTCCTCCTGTTAAAAGGGAGTTTTTCCTTCCCACTGTCGCCAAGTGCTTGCTCACAGGGGGTCGTTTTGACCGTTGGGGTTTTTTCCGTAATTATTGTATGGCTTTGCCTTACAATATAAAGCGCCTTGGGGAAACTGTTTGTTGTGATTTGGCGCTATATAAATAAAATTGATTTGATTTGATTTGTTAACCCAACAAATGTACATTTAGGCATTGGTGGGCACAGCTAACCAAAAAGTTAGCTTCGATGACCATTAATCCGATAACTGAAAAGTTATCTTTTATGACATTTGTTGTTGTCCATTCAGCTGCTCCCGTTGTGTTTGGGGTCACCACAGCGGATACAGCCCGATCCGTATTCGTATTTGGCACAGGTTTATGCTGGATGCCCTTCCTGACGCAACTCCAGTGTAACCTGGAGAAACACTCACAGCCGCTGGTGTTCCAAAGAGGTCTCCCATCCAAGTACTAACCAGATCCTGCGCTGCTTAGGTTCTGAGATCTGACAGGATCAGGCTTACACAGAGCAGATCGGCTGCACCTTTTATGACGTTAAACCGATTAAAAAAATTGATCTTTATGGCAGATAACCGATAACTTTTAGTATTGATTCGGATGCGGGCACATTAGATTACACTGTCGGCTTCTAATAAACCAGTTTCACTTTCACTTTTCACTGCTGGGTAAATTCAAGGATCACAAACACATAAGAATGCACAAAAAAATGAATGAATAAAAAAATAAAACCCCAAACACTGTCATCATCTTTCAAAAGCAGTAAAACACTGTATTAGAAGTCACAGTTTATCTCAGTATTAGATACACCATCATTTACGAACTAAAAAGCTGCTGCACTGAAAAAAGAGAATGTTTGAACCAACTTAAAAAAGTGTTACAATTTGTAAAAACCTGAATGAATTAAGTTGTTTGAACTTAAGTTTGAAAGTTAAATCAACTCTAACTTACTCTAACTAACTTGAGACTCATCAGGGCAGATAAAGAAACAAACGTCTAACTTCACCTCGATTCTGTGATGGAAACTGTTCCTTACTTCCACTTGGTTGGACAAACCAACTATGCAAGATACACGCCAATTTATGTTTCAAAAATGCGATAGCTTGAAACTTGGCACCCGAAGATGCACCAGTTTCTAACCAGTGGAGGTTTTGTTGTCCAACGATCAGACCTCAAACAGACGATAAACAGGGAAGCAAAGAGTACTGGAGGTATCATCGGATTCACCCTGAGGAAGGCTGCTTTGTAGCATTGGCTAATGACAAGTCATGTGTCCGGAGAATACTCCAAGGCCTTCGAGCAGCTTTTTGGGAACAAGTCAGAAGGGAAACTACATGAGGAGCTTGGTCCAGCAAAGGTTGCAAGGGACAAGGCAGATGTCACTAGCATAAAAGATTATGTAAAGGATCATTGGTAGGACCCATTTGCCTTGGAAAGTATCCCAAAAGAGCTTGTTAACATTACGACTGGGCAGATTGTGACTAAAGATGTTGCGGAATCTCTGACATCCATTCCAGAAAAAGGAAAGATCATCGTCAACAACTTCCTTGCTGCTCGGCTAATCGATGTAGAGGTCAAGAGCTTTTGGGATGCTATTCCCAAATCTACTGTGGCAACCTTTGCAAGCATGAAGAAGGCCCTGTCATTTGACAAAGAGAGGAAAATGGTTCTTGGCCCAGAGGTACTATTCTGTCACTTGCTCTCTGTTGCAAAGCACTGTGACATTGATATGAGAATGGTTTTGTCATACGAGTTGAACCCAGTTCCGCCTGCATTGTTCCATGATGATGGAACCATGAGAAAGACCATCATGTCTGATCTAGCTGATAAGTTACAGAAGAACTGTCTACAAGAAACTGAATTGAAATCCAACATCCATATCCCAACAGCTTACATCATTGATGGCATGTGCTTCATCCAAGGTGTGAATGAATCGCAATTCAAAACCTTTGATGACCTCAGTGAAATTGAGATTGAGATAGTGACCCTTGTATTTGATAGGTATGAGATGAGTTCAAGTATCAAAGGCAATGGGCCTCATTTATCAACATTGCATAAAAACAGGCGCAGATCTGAGCGCATAATTGGTCTTACGACAAGACACACGTGTGATTTATGAAACATTCGTATCTGACCGATCCCAGCGTACGAATGATCAGCTCTTGATAAATGCGGCGGCTGAATTTAACCGTCATTAGCATGTTATGCCCTTAAATATTCTTGGTTCGGAAGCCTCGCCCACTGAGCTCAACATGGAGAGAAGAAGCACTGGGAAGAAGAAAAACTTTTCGGAGATGGAAATCGGCATCCTAACATCGGCGGTGGAGAAAAACAAACTTGTACTTTTTGGCAGTCTGAAAAGTGGAGTCAAAGGCACTCATAAAGATGTCGTGTGGAAGAGTGTAACGGAGGTGGTCAACAGCGTTGCCACAGAGGAACGGACTCTGGCTGAGGTTCGAAGAATTCTTTGACTTAACCTATGCCTAATGATTTTGAATCAATCTTTTATGCACCCACAGTTAAAAGCTTATGCCTGCTAATTGATTAAGAATTCTTTGCATTTAGGTCAAGAAAAAGTGGTCCGATTTAAAGCTGGCCACCAAAAAATGTGTTGCGGCACTTAAGCGCAGCATTAGACATTTTAATGTGCAATGATTAGTTGTCATGTTTAGGCTATTTAGCATATGTATTTTTTATTTTACAAAGGAAGCAGTATCATTAAAAACGTGGGCTTTTTTAAATTAATTTTGTTTAATCCATTTTAAGAATCTGTTTTGATCTGTTCTGAATATGTGGCTGCTTATGCTTGGATGACAGCTGAGGTTTGTTTCATAATTATTTTCAGATTCAGACAGATTTTGTAGTGTTGCTTCGCAGATCCACAGACTCAGATTTGCGTACATGAGCTCAGACCAGACATGAGTTCTGTCGTGAGATTCGTCTTAGCCTCCACTCACGTCCAGATTAATAAATACTGACATTTGTGTAAAAATGGTCGAATGCACGTTTTCTGCTGTACGTTCATTTGATAAATGAGGCCCAGTGAGCGTCAACGACATGGTGACACAGGTGCTGATGGGCCCTCTCACAAGATCATCAGAAATAGACAAGTCCCCAACTACAGACAGTTTCTCAAGTCAGGACAAAACAAGGCAGCCCTTATTTATTTCCTTAGCAAGTACATCAAAGAGCATGCACCAGATAGAATTTCTAAGGAACAAACACTTGTCATTGCTGGAGGATATCCTAATCGCGAACTTGTGAGAAACATTTCAAGTCAACAAACGAGATCTGGAGGCTCTGTTTTCCAACCACGATGAGGCAGATACCAGGATGATATTGCACGCTACTCATTTATTGACCTTTCCTTGCACCATTGTCAGATGTGACGATACAGATGTCTTAGTCTTTTTGTTGTACTACCAACGTACAGGTCAACTGAGCAAAGATGTATACATGCATGCCGGCCACTCAGGAAAGTTTATCACCAGGGAACGGTTCATTCCAGTATTGAAAGTTGCTGAGGCAATTGGGATGGATCAGCGTTGCATTCTACCTGCTGTGGATGCTCTGAGTGGCTGCAATTCCACCAGTGGCTTTTTCAGACTTGGGAAGAAAACAGCATACACCATCCTCCAAAAATGCAAAGATGCTCTTAAGGGACTGACAGAATTCTATTGTCCAGATGATGAGGGACTTGATGCTGCTATGGAGCTCCTCATTTTGATATATGGGAAGGTTCGCAATGGCAGATCGAATGCTACTCTTGACAAATTGCACTTCATGTTATCATCCACAACTGACAAACCAGTGTCATCCCTCCCTCCAACTGCTGATGCATTTAGACAGCATGCTCTTAGAGCAAAGTCCAGATGATGATCTGGTGCCGTAGCCACATTGCAAAGCCAACAATGAGAGATCCCACAGCATATGGTTGGGTTAAATCAGATGAAAACCTGCATTGTGACAAATCAGAAGGAATCAGCTCCCAAGGAAATACGAGATTTGACCCACTTGTACTGTAACTGTAAAGATGCCAACTGCATTGATGGTAGAAAATGTCAGTCAGTTTGAAATTCCAAGACTATTGTGATCAGTGGCGTAAGAACAAATGACTAGTAACATTTCTGAGGATATGAACCCCCTCTCCCAGAAACCCCATAACCTATTCAAGCAATATTGTGGGAAAATCATAATTCGAGTGAGAATGAGGCTTTTGTAATATTATGTATTTTGTTATTTGTAGGGGTCAAAGCCATGTAAAATGTGATTCCTTTGTTAAAAATCTTATCTCACGAGATAGTGGATGTAAATAAAGATATTTTGATTACACGTAAAAGTTGTTATACCTCTTTACAGGTAATCTGGATGGGGATTATGAGAAAAAAAAATCTGAATAAAATAACTGTCCTTTTGGGGGGGGGGGGGTAGACCCCCCTGATAACACAGGCAACCCCTAAAACAACTGCTGATTATTTTTACATGTAGTTCCCAACAAGAAAACACCAGTATATAGGACTTAATCATGGTTTCCAGCCACAGGGATCACACAGTTCGAAGGATCCTAGTTGTTGATATTTCGGCTGTGTTTTGGAACATAAGGGGTTAAAAAACCATGTTGTGCACCCATTTTGCCAAGTACAACATTGTTTCTAGAAACTAGAGTGCATTACCTAAATTTTGATACCAGTATCAACTTGTTATACCTCTGGTTGGGGTACCTCTATTTTTTTGAGCTGCCAACCGCTGGTCTATATGGTCCAGTGTGCAGGACTCTCGAGGACTCCAGTGGGTGGGGAAGACCAAAGAGACATCCGCGTATCAGCTGTCTAGATAGATGGTTACTTTTGCAAAGTGGAGATTGACCAGTTGTCTGTCTGGGTGTTTGCCATCCAGGACTCATGGTGGTTCTGTGGTGTGGTGGACGCTGTACCCAGACCTGACCAACCTGCTGTAGAAGCTACAGGTCAAGCTGCTGCCTTAAATGTTCTGTTCACTCATCATTATTTTCTTTTTTAGCTACATCGGCATGATACGTCTTGCTGCACTCCCAGCAAACATAAAATCTGGACACAGTGAAAAATACCTCTGATTGGTACACAGCACATTAATGTGAGGGAGTGTAGAGCAGAGACCACAGAAGCAGACATCTTCTCAGGAGGCGACATTCATTATCCCCATCAGGGGCTTAATGACCTCCAGATTCCCTGAGAATATTGCATAACTTTAAATATTCATGATTCTCATTGTGCTGGCCTCGGGGTGATGTGACGCGTGGGATCATTGTTCATCAACGCACCTCTTGCCCTTTTCATCCGTAAGTCGTCTCTGCAGGTCCTTCCTTATCTGCGATTTGACAAAGTGTTTCATGCAAAATGAGTAAATTTCAAGAATAGAGCGGCTACTTTCTTATCTGTGATAGGGGTGGGGTGTCTATCGAGGAGCACTGGAGTATGACTCATTTCTGCAGCACGATACAATAAGCAGTATGCTGCTATTAAGTCTGGATCTGTGTGTTATATGTAGGACAAGAGGCTTAGAGAGAAGGGGCAGGAGCGAGGTTTGTGCATGAAGATAGCAGCAGATTCTCCACTTGCGCTGGACGGAGTCAAAATGATTTGGATTTAACCAAGAACGTGACGCACTCTGGTACTTTTTTTTAAGCACAAAACCTTAATGTGTGTTGTTGTGGGTTGCGTGGGTGTAGAGACGAGATGGGTTTGGAGGGGGGAACAAAAGAAGGTGTTGTCTGCTCCAGTGCAGGTCGTCTCTGCTTAGGGGACGGTAACAGCAGAGTGTCTGCATACAGCATGTAGGGTAGAGAGACAGAGACAGGCAGCAGCAGCATCTCCACGCTGAGTAAGTACAGATGACTCCCAGCTCAGTCAGCTCCTTCTCCTCCTCTGTCTCGCCTCCCGTCGTGCATCCTCCTCTTCTCCATCGTTTTGAGTCCACTTGCTCCTCTTTCTGTTTTCCATTGTGTCTCCTTCCTTTGCGTTTCTTCTTCTGCCACACTACGCCCCTCTGCAACATCGCTTGTGTTTTTCCTTCACCTGGTTTGTGGTCTGCAATCACTTTTTTTAATATTTCAAATTATCCTGTGTACAATCCCCATTTTACAGTTTTACTGCATCCTCCTCAGGCAAATAACAGTTTTTCACCGAGTCTTGTGACTAATGAATTTGATATGTGCCTGATCTTGACTTTGATATTGACATAAGCACAGAATGATTTATCGCACTGTGTCCTGCAGCTCTGTGCACGGGTAACTTGCTGACATTGAATTATGACTGCACAGTTAATCGAACACTTTTTGAAACTGGATATTTAACTAATAGTCTTCCAAATTGCCAGAAGGGAAAGGTGTTTCAACCTCCTGAATAATATATTTGATATATTCTTCTGTTGCAAAATCTGCTTGCTACAAGTAAAGATAAAGACGTGATGATAATCGTCAGCATGCACGAGTTGCTAATTCATGTACTTAGTTATCTCAGGAAAGTAGTGTAAGAAGTGTAAAGTTGTCAGAAATCCCTTGTTTTAACATTGTTCCCTAGTATAGCCTCATGAATCCTCCAGGTCTTTCTTGAACCGATTGACCTGATTTCCACGTTATGCAAACTCAATGAATATTACATTCTTGGCTTACAGGTGATTGGCGACTTCATGAGGAGGCACTGATCCAACTATAGAGATGAAAAAATAAAAAGACGGGAGTGGACATAGTCAGTCACTGCACTAGTCATTAACGAGAAGGACGCGCGGCCACCATCTTGTTTAAGGAATTGAATGTCATTACAGTATGTAAACAACGCAGCACCACAAAAATTAGTGGAGGTGGACAGCTGGTTGGTTAGTCAGTTACAGCAGGTGGCAGAGTGGACAAGGAGCTGGTCTATAACTGGGTTCAAATCTCGCTCACACTACCTGTCGGTGTCCTTGGACAACACACTTCTAGGGGCCTCATAGGGCTATTCCACAGAGGCATTTTTTGAAGCATCATAGTAACTTCAATTCATCTTTGTTAATCTTGAACAAACTTCCATGTTGCCACAGTTACTTTGAAAAGTTACTTTATTAGTTACTTTTTACAGTTTCATTTTACAGTTACTTTATACGGTTACTTCATTAACAGCTGTGGACAACTTGTCGGCAGCTGCTGAGTGCAACTAATAAAGTAACTGGTATCTAACAGGGTTATTTTATTTTATTTTTAAGATTGAGTACTCAGCAAAGTAACTATTAGTTATAAACTGATGAAATTTTGCGGGATTTGAAACCTCAATAGGGCGAATTGAGGTTTCAAATCCTGCAAAATCTCGTAGAGTTTGCCGCTCTGTGAGATGTCAGTAAGGGCCCCTTCACACATACTGTGAATTTGGTCGAATTGCGCATGAAGTACGCATGAAGCAGCAATCATATGCAAAATGTGTAAAATCGTAGCTTCTTCCAACACCTCGTACACCTCTTACTACAACTATTTGTGACACCAGTGGCTGAAAGACAAAGTGTGCGCTGTGAGAGCAAATCACACCCTCTCGCGGCAGGTGTTGGCCAAATTCCAGCTGACACACACAAACATCTAACACCACTCGTTTGGCACTTAGAAAATGTGTGGCCATTCACGCTATCATCACGAAAACAGTCAGCAGACGATCACTGTCAAGCTGGATGTGAAATTTGTCTAAGTGCACCCACGACTTGGAGTTGCAAAAAGCCACACCCGTGTGGTGCATGTGTCTCTCACGTGTGCACACTTGCATAAAATGCTTATATGTATGTACAGATCTGATCACATAGGGGCTGGACAGCGAGGTCTGGTTGCACACAGCACAAGGAGGGGCCTGTCAGCTGATCACAGCACACTGAAAGCTGGATGATGGCTCAGTGTACACATTTCAAACACAGAAACCACCGCCAGGATAGTTAAATAATTACGACAATACCTACATACGCAATTACATAACAAATAATGAAAATGAATGACCACGTAACACAGAGAGTGACACGTTGGTCTGGGCGCTGAACGGACAGCGGGGGCGTGTCTGCTCACAGCCACGATTGTAAAGATCTCTGCTCCTGAACGTCCCAGCTCTTGGACACATTCCGTGTTTGGAAGCACATGAACTTACAACATTCCTCCACGAGGCACATGTCTCTCTGCCTGGTGTCCTCATGTGGAAATATATGAAACATCTTTCGCCTTTGCGCCGGGCTGTAGCGGCCAGACACAGTGCACCTCCTCCATGTTTTTGTTGATTTCAGGCATTTTTCTGCACCGATTACAGGCCAGTGATGGTAGCGCAGTGATAAAGTTTCCATCAGAGCTTACAGGTTTGAATCCCGTGAGTGACTTTTTTTTTATTTAACCGCGGGGTTCTGTACTGTGTCCCCTTTTATGTATTATATCAACCCAGTGATATTCAGTAATTGTACAGCTGGTTTTTATTTTATTGTTCTCCACATCAGCAGCGTGATGTGGTGCAGCTGCTCACACTGTGTTCCTGCTCGAAAGACGCTGTTGCATGCACGAACCATCACGGCGGCATCATGCACGCCTGTCCGTCGGCTCGATGTTTACGTGGTTCGCTCATACGAGCTGTTCTGCCGTGAGTCGCCCTGAGTTGTACTTATTCATACTATGTGTGAAGGGGCCCTAACATTGAAAAATGCTTTGAGTGGGTTTGATAACGCTGCACTTTAACCACTGCACATGGACAACAGCATTAACATTGCAACATAAAACTCTTTGTATATTGTGCCTAAAACTCTCGTGAATATATTATCTGGGTTTTTAGACGTTGTTGTGTTTGCTTTGTGTAAACATGTGAGAAGCTCAGGTTGTTCCTCCGTTATTTTCATTGAGATTCTTTGTGAGCCGTGATTGCTTCCTGTTCCTGGCGTTCTGGGGGAAAGTGAAGTTTGCTCTTTCACATCCTGCTTATTGTTCTTTACAACACTGTTTGTGCTGTTTGTTACAGAGTAATATACTGTATATAAGATGTCTGAAATTCAATTTGTGTTGATGAAGTTCCACACAGGTTAAACGTAGCACACACGGAATATTTTGAATATTTGTTTTAGCAAGTTTTCAGGGTCTCATGCAGCAGTCTCTTATTAACGTGATGAAAAGCGTAAAATATTACATTTTGGTGGTATAATGTTCATTTGCAATTGTTGTCATGTGGTTTCTCCATGTTATTTAGACTGCAGCAAATCTCTGGCGCGGAAGGGATTTTGGGATATCTCAATAGGGTAAATTGGATTTTTACTTCCAGGACCACACTGTTGAGCTGTACTGAAGAAGCTTGCTGCATTTTTTTTTATTTCCTGCTGTTTTACAAATCCTTAATTGTTGGCAAATTAAATCAAACTGCTTTAGCTAATAAAATATGTTTCACTTGTTTGGTGATTATTTAGTAGTCAAACTGTTAATGAGTAATGCAACATATATTTGATTTGACTGCAGGTGTGTCTTATACTTATAGATTGTATAGGACAGTGTTTCCCAATCCTGGTTGTCAGGACCCAAAGTACTGCATATTTTTCTTTTGTCCCTCAACTAATCACAGCTGATCAGTTCAGTCTGTGGCTGATGTCTAATGTGGTATGTCCACCCTGCCACAGAACCACCTTGGGTCCATGACATTGTCCTTGACATCCAGGCAGACAACAGGTCCATCTCTACTCAGTAATAGCCATCTTTCAGCTGCAGTCAGGTGCTACGTGGACTTCTCCTTGGCCTTCTCCAGTTGTTAGGGTCCTCGACACTGAAGGTACCTGTATGTTGGACCATGCCCAAAGAAACATGCCACGTGGCCACAGTGTCATAGCTGACATTTCCTCACAATGCAAGTGATATGTCCCATCTGTTTTTCCCAGGTTCCCAGCCCTAGTGGGCCCCATTAACCTGCACATTTTACAGTACATCACTTATTACTCTGCCAAAAGCTCATTAGCTTATTCAGGTGTGCTCAGTCAAACAAGAGCTAAGATACACTTGAATGAGCTAATTAAGCTTTTGGCAGAGGAGGAAGGAAAAATGTGAAAGTTACAGTTCCCTGAGAACCAGATTTGGGAACCACTGCCCAAAGTAAATGTTCATTTGACACAGTCATTCCAATGTTATCCAAGAATCGTCTGAAGCAACCCAGTACTAAAGGCATCCAGTTGTTGCCTCATGTCACTGGTTAGTATTCAAGTCTCACAACCATGTGGTAAGACGTGAGGCACCAGAACCTTAAATACGTCGACCATAATTTTCCTGCAAAAATATCAGAATCGCCAAACACCACTGTCCAGGGTCTTTATGATTACATAAAGTCTTCCGAGGGGTTTGTCATAGTCAAAGGTCAAACACACAAAGACAACAATGCCACTGTGGAGATAATTACATCTCTCTACAACTTCAACACATTCCATAGCATAACTATACACTTCTGATGGCCGAGTCCAAGAGTCACTGGATAATACGCTTAAGTCCTGTTTACACATAGACGGTAAGAGCTCCCGGAAGCGTCGCGGAAGAGTTTTTGGCCGTCTTAAGGATCACATGCCGTTGTTAACGCCGGCACTAGGGGGCGTGGCTTACTTCCGGCTTTACCGGGAATCGTTGAAAAAATTATTCAACATGTTGAATAATTCTGGGAGTGCTCCCGGAGAATTTGCGTGATGACGGAGACAGCGCAAACAACGGCGTTTAATACTTTTTAATCGCCGTTTCATCCTGCCCCTTCCTGTAGCGCTGCAGTTTACACCACCGTAATTGGTGGCCGGCGTTGTATCCCTAATCAATGGTGTGTAAAACAGCGATAGAGCCCACATCGGCGTCCTCAAGGGTGTTTTAACCGGTGACAGAGGCAGACAAAACGGCGGCGCTAGACGACAGTACGCCGTTCTAAACGCCACCTCCCGGTTAACGGCGTTCAAACGGCCGATAGGCGGCGGTCACTATAAAAACGCTAGCGCGCTGCATGCAGGCCTCTCACTCGTGGCCAGCTCTAGATATTTTTGCAGAGAAGCTCCAGTATGCCTCCTAAAAGAAAATTGGCAGCGGCAAGGACTTACCAAGAGGTCTGGTTCAGAAGCAGAGGGTAGCCCTGTGATGGAGACGGAGCAACACGTTGAGGAGGGTAAAAGGAAGGAGAATAAAAGGCTGAGGATGATCTCCTTCCCCCTGCAATGACAGGCATGTATTCCTGCTGCTTCAGCCTATTATACTCTGGGGGCGGTGCCTATATGTTCCTGTTCCTGGAGTAACGCAGGATTTGCCTGGATAAATCCAGCGGTACACAGGGCATTATCGGCGGCAGCAGAACACCGCCATTCTCACGCGCGTCTTAACCTGCAATTGTAAAGGATAGAATTGGGTATTAACCCCCGTTGCCTGACGTGTGCCGGATGCTACACCGCTTTATTCGGCGGATTTAGCGGTGTTTTATCCGCGTATTTGCAGATAGTACGGCGCCAAAATGCCAACGAAATGCTCCGCCCCTTTCCACCGCGAAAACAGCCGGAACTACCGCGAACTTCGGTCTACGTACTGCCCACCGACAAAACCGTCTATGTGTAAACTAGGCTTTAGATCTTTTAGTCTTAATATCAGAAATCAGAAATCCAGATGCTCCGACTCCTCACTCAGCTTCTCAAGTTTTGCAATTAGAGCACTCGTTAGTTCCGCAAAGCTCACAGTAACGTTCGCTAAGTTAAGCTCAGTATACCTTTCCCTACTGACACCCGTATCTGGGCCGGTGGTCTCTACGACCTTAACCAACACCCAGTACATAATACGCATTGAACAAAAGTTCACTGGTAATAGGTACACTCTACTCTACACTCACAGTGCCTGTTTATAGCTCAACTATGATCATATCCTGCATTTTATTGTGGATCTTGCATATTTTTTGGCACAGCTTTCATTATTTCCCATTTAGGACTTTTTAAATATGCTATCTCTTGTGACGCACATGTGACCACTGCCAACAGGGTGTGCACATACTCTCACGAGTGCCACTAGCTTAGCTTATGGCAAGTTGAAAGTGGACGTTCTTGTTTTGGCCAAATAACTGTACATTTTTAGTATATTCTGTATTAGTACGCGCCCACGGCCGACGTGCTTGATCAATTCCTGCGTAAAAGTAGTTCCCAAACAATGCTGTTTTTGCGATAACAGTGCGTTTTCATGGGTAACAAAAACATCAGGAGTATATTTGGCACAAGAACTTGTGTATCTCGTGTGTTTTTACACCTAAATGATTGTAAGTCAGTATACTCACACTCATCCAGCAGCATCTTCTCATGTCGGCAAATTCAGCGCTGGGTCAGGCGGAAGGAGTCTGGCGAGCTATCCCATAATGCCAAAATAGCAGAGATGTCACTCCAACGAGAGCGGCATGCTGAGCAGGGTGGGGTGTGCACTCCGAACCCTCCAATTAATTGGAAATCCGCGGCAACTGCGCAAGTTTCAAACTGATGTTGAATAGACAAACTGATATTTGGACCTGATCTGAGGTGGATTTTACACGGAGTACGCAGTAGCGGTCCAAGGCTTTGTGAACAACCAAAAATCATTAGCAGGACAGATGTGTAAAATATTACTATGATTGTGCTTTTTATGGTAAAAGCAGTAAATTTTGTAGTGTGTTTGATGTATAATTTTAAAGAAATATCTATCTGTCGCTACTTGTCTTTCGTTCTTCTCTGTCTTCATGTTGTTTTGGTGGTCGGCCCTTCCTGATAGAAGTTGTCTCTTGGCTTTGAGTAGGATGTTGTAGGCTGATCTGGAAGGGCAGATGGGGTCACACATGCACACCACATTCACTTATGTTTTTCTATGTGGATAGTAAACAGCAAAAATCAAGATGGCTGCCGTTCTGAAGAGTTGTGCTACTTTGTCGAAAAATGCTACCATACCACCAATCAATAGTAGAGTCCATCGATTTGTGCTACCCTATCAAAAATAGCCCCAAAGAGGTTTGATTTGAAATGCATTATGAGTTTTATGTATTTAATTTACAAGGAAGGGCAGGTGTACTGTCAAAGCATGGGGATTAATACTCATATTTTATGCATGATTTCAAAGAGAGCATATTTTGCTAGACCAATATTCCCTATCAGTAATGCTCCCAATAAATAGAGTTTATTTGACACCTGCAGGCTTTCCATGTGTACGAGGGAGGTCTGTTTTGAAATGGTATCATATTTTTACATGTGATTCTAAAGGGAGAGTGCTTACCGGCCTGCAAGGTTCCTTCAGCAAGGTTGCTATGGCAAGCCGTTTTTAACACTATTACCAGTCCTGGATATTGTTAAAATGGCTTGCCATAAGGTTGCATGGTTTTATGGGTGTACAAATGGATCTCAGGAATAAGGATATGTGTATACACAAAGCCACAAAGTAGCACATCTTGATTGGGAGCAGAGCTCGACAGAACATCACCATGCCATTCCAGGATATCTTCAAAATTATCTTTATTGCCATATCTTATACAGATACACACGAAGCCTCTATATTTTCTTACACACTGAATACATTCCAGTCACAACTGGGCACTGTAGTCTCGTTTGAGGGTGGACGATAAAGGGGTTAAATGACAGAACATATGACGCAAAAATTGTACTTCTGGGGACAGCACCATTATGGTTATTCATATTAAATCTCACTAAAACTTACCGACACAACCTCTCCCATTTGCCTTGTCTTCTCTTCTCCATTGGGAACCGAAAAAAAAAAACGCCACTTTTCGCAACTGCTTCGGTGATTGCACCAGAAAACAAAACATTACACCATCTTTCCATGTGAAATGATAGTGTTTGTGTTGCGCAACAGCAGGCTGTCTCTGAAGTGATCAAGTCCCGTGATATCACGCAGGGGTTCAAACGAGACTGCACTGCCCAATTACACTCTTGGTAAAAAAAAAAAATACTGAGTTTGGCATGATATATAATAGTTTTTTTATTATTATTCTGTATATCAAACAATGTCTCTGCAAAATGTTGTGGTTTTACCAGTGAATGGCTTCACATATCTGCCCCGCTAAATGGATCAAATCCCAGATAGTCGCCTGTGTTCAAACATTCCGCTGCACCCGCCACCATATTTATCCATCTTTGTGTTTGGGCTCATTCCCAGTGAAGACAAATCTGTTCCAGCCACACATTCAGACTACAGTCCGTGCTCTTAACAAAGCAGGTTTTGGTATTTTGCTTCTCCCGCTGTCTTCCTTCTTCCCCCCATCTGCGACACAGATAGATAACGAGGTTTCACTTCACTCCTTTGTAGCATTTTATTATGTTCTAATCTCATCTTCCTCTTGAGTTAGCCTCGCTTTATCTCGCAGTGTAGATCCTCTCGTCTTTCCAGCCGTCCACCCGTCCTCTTAAAGTCTCTCTTCTCATAAACATCATTCCCTATTCAGTAAATCTTCTCAGTGGTTTTCATCTCTCGTTTTCTGCTCTCGGTGAGGCGCTGGTTTGCTGTGCTACTGCTGCAGTGTTGCTTTGCAGATCTCAGAAATGGAAGCAATGTAGTTATCTAAAAAAAAAGATATTCATTATCTATTTATCTGTGGCTGGACGTAGTGTAAAAACTACTGTGGTTATAATTTTGAAGTACAGAGCACAGAAGGTGTACTTATTTTTACCTTTAATTTTGCTTTCCTTCAGTTTGGCTGTTGGTAATTAGTCCTCTGGAGGATCTGGTTTTATATGTTGGAAAGACGGATGACCAGGACCATGTCACTGCCCTCTGACTTCAGTTAGAAAAAAAAAAAGTGGAAAAAAACTGTATTATTTGCTGTTCTTGTTTTGTTACAGTTTGCTTCATTTGCACATGCTGCATTGTCTACAAACACACACACACACATATATATATATATATATATATATATATATATATATATATATATATATATATATATATATATATATATATATATATACGAGGGCTGTCAATAAAGTTACGGTCCTTTTTATTTTTTTCAAAAACTATATGGATTTCATTCATATGTTTTTACGTCAGACATGCTTGAACCCTCGTGCGCATGCGTGAGTTTTTCCACGCCTGTCGGTGACGTCATTCACCTGTGAGCACTCCTTGTGGGAGGAGTCGTCCAGCCCCTCGTCGGAATTCCTTTGTCTGAGAAGTTGCTGAGAGACTGGCGCGTTGTTTGATCAAAATTTTTTCTAAACCTGTGAGACACATCGAAGTGGACACGGTTCGAAAAATTAAGCTGGTTTTCAGTGAAAATTTTAACGGCTGATGAGAGATTTTGAGGTGATTCTGTCGCTTTAAGGACTTTTCACAGTGCGAGACGTCGCGCAGCGCTCTCAGGCGGCGTCATCAGCCTGTTCAAGCTGAAAACCTCCACATTTCAGGCTCTATTGATCCAGGACGTCGTGAGAGAACAGAGAAGTTCCAGAAGAAGTCGGTTTCAGCATTTTATCCGGATATTCCACTGTTAAAGGAGATTTTTTTAATGAAAGACGTGCGGACGGGTCCGCGCGTCGGGACGCAGCCGCCGCGACGCTCCGCCACAGGAAAAACACCTCTGTTGAAAGCCTTAAGGACAAGTTGGAACATGTCCTGCCTGTTAAACAATTTCTCATATACTCACTCCACTGAAAGCCATCAAAAGCCGCCTGGATTTTACAAATGGTTATCAACACGGAGGTGTTTTTCCTGTGCCGCCGCACTGCGTCGGCTGCGTCCTGACGCGCGGATCCGTCCGCACGTCTTTCATTAAAAAAATCTCTTTTAACAGTGGAATATCCGGATAAAATGCTGAAACCGACTTCTTCTGAAACTTCTCTGTTCTCTCACGACGTCCTGGATCAATAGAGCCTGAAATGTGGAGGTTTTCAGCTTGAGCAGGCTGATGATGCCGCCTGAGAGCGCTGAGCGACGTCTCGCACCGTGAAAAGTCCTTAAAGCGACAGAATCACCTCAAAATCTCTCATCAGCTGTTAAAATTTTCACTGAAAACCAGCTTAATTTTTCGAACCGTGTCCACTTCGATGTGTCTCACAGGTTTAGAAAAAATTTTGATCAAACAGCGCGCCAGTCTCTCAGCAACTTCTCAGACAAAGGAATTCCGACGAGGGGCTGGATGACTCCTCCCACAAGGAGTGCTCACAGGCGAATGACGTCACCGACAGGCGTGGAAAAACTCACGCATGCGCACGAGGGTTCAAGCATGTCTGACGTAAAAACATATGAATGAAATCCATATAGTTTTTGAAAAAAATAAAAAGGACCATTACTTTATTGACAGCCCTCGTATACACGAGGTCTGTGATAAAAGTAACAGACCTTATTATTTTTTTTCAAAAACCATATGGATTTGAATCACGTGTGATTACATCAGACATGCTTGAACCCTCGTGGGCATGTGACAGTTTTTTCACACCTGTCGGTTACGTCATTCGCCTGTGGGCAGTCTTTGAGTGAGGAGTCGCCCACCCTCTCGTCGTTTTTTCATTGTTTAGGAATGGCTCAGAGACTGCTGCTTTGCTTGATAAAATTTTTTTCAAAAAACTGTAAGGCACAACTGAGTGGACACCATTCGATAAATTCACCTGGTTTTCGGTAAAAATTTTAACGGCTGATGAGAGATTTTGGTCTGGTAGTGTCGCTTTAAGGACGGCCCACGGTGCCTGACGGCGATCTGCGCTTCGAGGCAGCAGCATCTCACCGTTTCAAGTTGAAAACTTCCACATTTCAGGCTCTGTTGACCCAATAAGTCGTCAGAGAACAGAGAACTTTCAGAAGAAGTCGGCATGAGGAGTTTATTCGGACATTCCATTGTTAACAGACATTTTGTAATGAAAGAAAGTGCGGGCAGAGTCACATGTCGGGTCGGACCCGACCGCGGGGGGTCGCGCTAGGAAAAACACCTCCGTTGGAAACCTTAACGGGCAAGTTGGAACATGCCCAAGCTGTTAAACAATTTCTCAGTTACTCACTTGCTGAAAGCCATCAAAAGCCGCCTGAATATTACAAATGGTTTTCAACACGGAGGTGTTTTTCCTGTCGCGCACGTCTTTCATTACAAAATGTCCTTAAACAGTGGAATGTCCGCATAAAGTACTCATGCCGGCCTGTTCTGAATCTTCTCTGTTCTCTCACGACGTCCTGGGTGAATTAAGCCTTAAATTAGAATGTTTTTAGGTCGAAACAGGCCGACGACAGCACCTGGAAGCACTGCACGACGTCCCGCTCCGTGGGAAGTCCTTACAGCGACAGAAACACCCCGTAATCTCTCATCAGCCGTTAAACTTTTCACCGAAAACCAGCTTAATTTCTCGAATGGTGTCCACTCGGATATCCCTCACAGGTCCAGAAAAAATGTTGATAAAGCAACGCGCGCCGTCCACAGCGGCTAGACAAAGAGATTCCGAGGGGCGGGGTGGAGCACTCCTCACTCAAGGCCTGCCCACAGGCGAATGACGTCACCGACGCGTGAAAAAACTCACGCATGCGCACGAGGGTTCAAGCTTGTCTG
The DNA here is from genome assembly GCF_902500255.1 of Thalassophryne amazonica. Classification (NCBI taxonomy): domain Eukaryota; kingdom Metazoa; phylum Chordata; class Actinopteri; order Batrachoidiformes; family Batrachoididae; genus Thalassophryne; species Thalassophryne amazonica. Next base: position 94,866,947 of record NC_047108.1, on the reverse strand, counting down.
ACGTAAAAACATATGAATCAAATCCATTTATTTTTTGAAAAAATAAAAAGGACCGCTTTTTTCATCACAGACCTCGTGTATATATATATATATATATATATACACACACACACAAGTCGCAGCGTTACCTGAGAGGCTCATTCTTTCATTTCTTTTATTCTTCTTCTCTTATTCTGGGTTGACTTCCTTGCGTTTGCTGCAGCGCTGCTCTCCGCTGACAGATTCAGGACTGAGTGCCTTCAGAGAAACCAAACAGGAACCAAATATAGGAGAGCTGAGACAACACCCTCAACACTTCTTATTTTCATGTCTTCCTCTTTGGAGACCGTGTTGTCTGTCTGAATGCAAACACCGCAGTGAGGTTATGAATTTCACATAGAGGCCCTTATCCTCCACCAAGTGTCATTGCTAGTTTTCATTGCCATACTTGTGCTCATCTGTGCACCAGTGGGCCTGTTGCTCTAAAACTGAGGCATGATCATTGCTATTCTGAGGCAGCAGAAACTGACTGCACCATGCAAAAAAAAAACCTGGTCAAAAGCTGAGCACAGAATAAATAATGGAAAAACACAAATCTTTAATAACACTAGATAGTTCTATATTTTTACGCTGGTTTTCTTCCATGCAGGATGCACCTGTCTATAGGTGCAGGTGCAATGAGGGGGCGGGATTCTGTTTACACCACCTGGGATATGTGCAGATGACTGCACACTGTGATGCTCTGTATGCACACACATTTCCTCACCAGAAAACCTCTCACCTCTGAGATCACCTTCTTAATTGCAATAAGCCAGTTGTTGATGCACCTGTCTCTTAAAGGTAAGAACAGGTGACCCTCTAATTAGTTTGTTTCATATTATGGCAAAAACGCACCTATGATTAATCAAATGACTAATCACAACCCCATTGCACTCAGGTTACATAGTGCACGTAACAAGGCAAATGTGGTTGCACCTTACACTTCAGCTAATGTGCCATAGATTTGTGCCCATACAAATGTGCCCATACAAATTCGACTTTAGTCATATGAAAACATGAATGGGGGTATGACATAAAAATTCAGAAATGTCAGGAGGAGAGAGAGTCACACAGGTGATCTAATTTAGAAAAGATGAAGTATTGAGAAGAGGTTTTGTTGGAATTTTGTTTTCTGTAGCTGGGTTTATATTGGTCTAACGCTGCCTGGTCTTTGTCCAAAAATGATGCTACCCAGAAGAGGAAAAAGTTGATTTTTGCTCCCACATTGTCCTTTGACTTATACATTAGAGATGTCACAAGGTCTGCTTTCTTCCACTTGCGAAACCCTGATCCATGCATTTGTCTCTTCTAGACTGGACTACTTCAATGCGCTATTCTCTGGTTTACCGCAGTCCAGCATTAGGGGTCACCAGTTGGTTCAAAATGCTGACAAGCACAAAGTTCAACCACATTTCACCGATTTTGGCATCTCTTCACTGGTTTCCTGTCTCTGTGAGATCAGATTTTAAGGTTCTGTTACTAACCCATAAAATTGTTCACGGACTGGCACCTCCCTACTTACTGTAGCTGACATAATTACACCCTATGTACCGGCCCGGGCTCTGCGTCTTAAGCCTGGTTCACACGACAGGATTTTAAAATTATCTTTAGGTTTCCAAAACCTGAGAGACCACACACGTGGAGATAAAAAATCATAGCTCTAACAGGTTTGGTTGTACAGTGTGTGATGTGCAGCCACACGGTAAGGACAACAACACCACACACGAACAGATTTCACACACCAACATTCCCAGGTCAGACAGGAAATCTCGCAAAATCTCTCGAGATTAAACGTGACTTCAGAGGAATCAAACGGAGATACTTGTGGACTATTTAAAACAGAGGGAAAAACTGATACAAAAAGAAAAAGAAAAGGTGTTCTTTAAAGTAGTGGAGACAGCGCGACCACCAGACTTTCTGGTAAGTCAGAACAGCTGTTTTGATTTTATTTTCTGCTCCGTATGTCTGTCACCTTGCTTTCTGATTGGCTGCACATCATGAATTCTCAACAAAGTTGCACCATAGATAGATATTAGGGCATGGAAGACTGAACTTTGGAGGTGATCTGGATCTGGATTGACAAACGTCAGAAATCTCTGATTGCTCTTGTTTAAGGTTATAGCTGATAGCGCAAATGAAAATACATCAGATTGGTGGTCATTAAGAAATGAGATCACATAGAGGTATGAATCCAGATCACAATTTTAATCCGATTAATCATGCAGTTGTAAATTAGGTTGAGGTGGAGATAATCTGTTGATGATATCAAGGCAGTGTGGCAGGATGTGTCAGAACAAAGAGGAATTCAGGTACACACTGTGAAAATACATCAGAGAAGTCTAAAAACAAACTACTTGGGGCCAGAATGTAGCTCACAGCACAGCAGCTTCTTTGTGCACAGACAGAGAATTGTAGAGCTTTGAGGATGTTTAATATAAAACAATCATATTTAACTAAAAACAGTAACTAAAACCAATTTTGCACCTGTCAGTATAATGTGTGAGCTATTTCAGGGTTGGCTAGCACAGCTTGCACTGCAAAAAAAAAATGATATCTAGCATATGTTTTGCTCACGAGGAGACGTCCTTGTAGAATAAACAGGGGTGAAGCATGCATATATATATGTGCTGCGCTGTGAAGGATGATGGGATGGATTGGGGCCAAACAGTAGAAGAGAGGAAGCAGTTGCCTCCTTTGTGCTATATTTGTTCTACCAGAGGATGGCTGGTGTGGGAGAGCTACGCTTTAGATTCTACATAAACACAGATGGATGCGTGTATGTGTTCATGTGCTTACACGCACTGCAAAACAGAAAAAGCTGATGACTGCACAAATGTACATTACAGAAACAGGCGCCTTCTGCAGGTAGTGTCATCAATAATTCTCCTACCATAAACAATATCCAGACCGTGTCCACGTTGGCTCTGTCTTGACAGGGATCGGCTGATTCGTACACCAGTAGACCGTCGGATTCAGACCTGTCAGCAGAGGAGGACCGCGAGGCGTATCGGCGTGAAGCCGAGCGCCAGGCACAACTGCAGCTTGACAGGGCAAAGGTATGTTCATGTTAAAGCATGTCGCCTTCTGGTTCCACATGGTGCACACTGACTAATTTTACACATGACCTTTACTTCCACATTCCAGTGCTGTAAGTGTAATGGAAATCTATTTACTTTTGCCTTTTTTAAAGAGTGAGTTCATGTCAGAATTCATATGGCCACTAGGATATTAATATAATCATGTGAAAACAGCGGTGGGCACATTTCTGCTATCAGCTATTTAGCAAAGGTAATGTTTTTGTTAGCGGGCTAGCTTATCAGGAGCCATACTAAAATACGAAATGGAGTGAAAAGGAGACTGATAATCATGAAATGGGCGTAAATGTAACAAAATGGAGCAGACTGACCCAGACTGACTCCAGATAAGTATTGGTTTGGTGTTTGTTCCCATTTTGTCCCCATTCCGTTCTGTTTTGCTTAAAAGAAATTAAATAGAAGTACTTAACTGAATCATATTTGGAGTCCGTCTGCTCCATTTCGTTACATTTTACCCTCATTTCGTGATTACACTATGTAACACAATTTTTGTTCCTGGCTTCTAAGTGTTATATTTCAACATCTTATGTCTAAAGTCTATGGAAAAATGACTACATTCAGCACAAACTTTGATTTTATTTTATTTTTTACGTTCTAGAAAGTTCTAAAAGTTTCTTGAAATTTCTAGATAATTCTGGAAACTTCTAGAAAATTCTGGATAGTTCTAGCAGTTAAAGAATATTCTAGAAGACTACTCAGTAGTAGTGAAGGCGAATCGAGAATATTCTTGAAAACAGACAAATTTCAAAATATCATTGTCCTGATCACAGAAGCAAAGTTTGTAACAAAAATTTGTTACATAGTGTTATCAGACTCCATTTCACCCCATTTCGTATTTTAGTATATACGGCTTTTCAGGTCACTTTGAAAACCATTACCCTTCGGTCACATTAGCTACAAATGAGGGCAACAAGTAGTCATTTGTTGCTTGATGGGCCTTCCCAGGGTGTGGCCAGCTCATGATTACTTAGCGTTAATGTGCACAATATTTAATGATATATTATAAAGCACAGAAAGACACAACACTGTTCCCGTGAGCTTTCCCCCCATGTTTGACTGCTCAACAGAACGTTCACTTGATTTGTTTCAGTCAGACGCCTTTTACAGTGATGTTCCTGTGTTGCTAGTTAGCATGCTAACAACTCTGTCTTGTAAATCACTTAAGATATATTACCTGGTTACAAAAACAGTGTTTTTAGATTTACAAAATATATGAGGGGGAATATGCTTAACATTTTAGATTTACACAGAAACACAACTGTTTCGGAATGTTTTCTGCCATCTTGGATTATTTTGTTAGAGCAAGTAGCTACCTGACATCACACTACATTTTTACTCAGACTGGCAAATCAGCATCTGCATACAATAGACTTTTTGCGTAGCTGGCGGCACAGCAACAGTTGTCTCTTATCAATTCAAAGCTCCCACTCTGATTGAAAATGAATCGCTTTGCTTCTGTCGCATATAGCTAATGTGGCCTTAGGGTGAATGGACCAATTAGCATCCAGTAACTTTAGTTCAGCTCACCTAGCATTTTTTAAAATAAAGTTTAACAGTCAAAAATGTTTGTAAGCCCTAAAATCATATATTTGCTCCTGTTGGACCTTATACACTAATCCAGTAAGAAAAACTGACACAACGCGAGAGTCAAGACAAAAATATGTTTTACATTTAATTAAGGCAGAAACTAAAAAAAAAACAAAAAAACTGACCAATAAGGGGGAGAGTTTATATGATTGCCACTGTTAGACTTAAGGAAAGATGTCTTTAAAGGGTTTTGAAAAAGAAATGTGGTTATCAGGTTTGACTGGCAAAGCAGGCTGGACCCAAATGCAGGACGCAGAAACACAGCTGTGTAGTTTTAAGGCATTTACTTGAGATGTTAGCAGGGGTCAATACACAGGCAGGCAGTCTAAAATGAGCAACAGTACAAAAAACATCAGGATTAGGCGTGGTCGAGGTACACAAGCAGGCGGTCAAAAAACATGATGAAGCAAAGGTAGCAAGGCAAAAACACAAGAACAGAACTGGAAGGAAGGCACAAGGCACATTGATCTGGTAAGGGACAAAGGCAAACTGTGAGGCTTATAAAGCACTCAGGTGATTAACTGTAAATCAAGAGCAGGTGTGTGGAGAAGCTCCCAGAACCAGGGTGTGGCCAGACAGAGAGGAACACCCACCACCAAGAGCCAAGAGAGAGAGACAAGAAAGAACAGGACAGAGAAAACCCAAGCAGAAGAATAAAACAAGCAAACAGATAGATCATACAGCAAATAAAATAAAAACAAATAAAATAGAACACATGCCAGCTAAAATGCAGATTCTGACAGTGGTGAGATGAGATAATTAAACTTTGTTTGTGATCCTCTGCAAGTGATATTTTTTAACACTTTTTAATTCAATCTTGAACATTCTTTTCTTGTGACATAAAGATCTGATACAAGAAAGGTCAGAATTCACTTTCTGAATGACTGTTTTACATCTGTGGCTGATGACATCATTTGAGCCACAGCGTGACTCTACAGTAGGCGGCAGTGAATTTGGACAGTGGTCTCTATTTTTGTCTCCGTCTCTCTCTGGGACACAGTGCAACGGGTGCAAACTTTTGTCTGTAATGTGATGTAAGAGTGACTGAGCGGAATTTGCTCTTTAGTTTTTATTTTGGACAAATTCAAGACAATTGCAACACTTGTATGTAATCGACACGCCACAAAAACAAAAAGAAGCCTTTTGTATGCAGCATCCGAGATGGCCAGCTCTATGACGGCCGGGGACACCATTTTTGTGATGTAATGAAGCATAAAGTAGATGACAATTTTGGCATAATAATGAACATTTTTGTCATTACTGATTGTTCAATTTATTATTAACACTACACACTGTCATCATACGTATTTTTAAAAACTTCAACCAGTGTTACTTTCTGAGCGGATTTTTACATTACCAATAATTAATTAATTAATGAGGGGTGCAGCGATATTTTGAATCTGTACCAGTCTAGTGTTGGCCAAGCAGTTATTCAGGGAACAAAAATCCAATTTGAGTTTTCTATTGCACATCCGAGTCATGTTGTGGGCTATGCATGTTTTCCTTTAGGAGAATAGAATATTTGTTTCACAGTTAGATGGCATGGCTAGCAAAGAACATCCAGACAAATATATTTACTCATAGATTTGTTGTTTTAAGACAAGAAGAAAAGATATCAGATTAGTATCAGTAACAGCAGATACTGAAGGTTGTAGTATCATATCAGACATGATAAAGTGATGCCATTCGAACCCTATTAATAATGATAATGATAATAGCATATTGATTTTTATAGTGCTTGCCAAACAATGTTTATAAAGCTGCTGTACAATACAATACAATACAATACAATAAGCCATAATACATATAAAAAAGGGATTTTCAAACATTCATGATAGATCACTTAATTGTACACTTACAAGGTTGCTGAAGCGAAATGGAATAAAACTGAATATATTCTCACAGTTACAGGGCAACTAAAATAGAACACAGTCGTAAAGGGGTCAGTTGATTTCTTTTTGTACGTGACAGAGAATATATGTGGCTTAATTTCAGATTTGAAAGATTCCTCAGAATTTGTGTAACCTCAGCAAATTACTCAAAAGAAAAGAGCGGGATTGTGACAACACTACATAAAAGAAAAAGTTGGGTACATTTAAAAATATTGCTCTTTAAAACTGGAGTGTTTGCAGGTGGCCCAGTGCCCTTTAAGTCATTACATTTTACAGTGGCTCATTTTCAACAAAATGACAAATTTATGGATATATGTAGGAAAATGTTCTCTAGGACAAAATGAGCCCAAGCATTTTTTTTTTTTTTTTTATTACAAACCATTACACAACGTGGAAAGAGAAAACGTAGCCCCTTCACTTTCCGATGAAAGCACATCTGGGACTGTTTTAAATTTTAAAGTCCTTCTGTTGGGAAGGTGTCGTAGCACGGACCCACAACAGGGGGCGCAAATGAACGGACAATAAGTAAGCCAAAAGGTAACAATTTAATGTTGTGATATTACACAACGAAACGTGTCTTAATGTTCACAGTCAATAAACACCAGGTGACGTGTGGGCAGGCTCGAAGATAGAAGACGCCCGACGAGAGAGAAGCCGCGTCCCACACGGCCTCCACCACCAACGGCCTGAGAACACCGGAGCCGCCAAGTCCCGAGTCCCCAGGTGGCCTCTGTCTTCGGCTGTCGACCCTGGTACTGCTGGCAGAAAACAGAAAGATGATGTGTGAGTGTGAGTCCGCACACTCAGTAATTAACAGTCCAGACACCGTTAGGAGGGAGCACCTCCACCTCCAAATCACACACACTCGTGCAGCTCCTGATCAACCACTTATCTGGGACGGGGTGCGAGGTGAAGCCGTCACTGTCACACCAAACGCCAATCCTCCAGACAAGGAAAGCACCAGGAAAACGGCTGCAACAGAAGTTCAGATTACTATTCAACGTATAAGTCAGCAGAGAAAATTACCTTAGTACTGGTAGTCGATTTCTCGGCGGGGAGGTGGAGTTGCAGTCTGGCTTATATGGTGGTGTAGATGAGTGACAGCTGGAGTAATGAGTGACAGCTGTCACCTCCTCTGGGTCTGGCGCCCTCTCGTGCTTGGAGCCCGCACTCCAAGCAGGGCGCCCTCTGGTGGTAGTGGGCCAGCAGTACCTCCTCTTCAGCGGCCCACACAACAGGACCCCCCCCTCAACGGGCGCCTCCTGGCGCCCGACCAGGCTTGTCCGGGTGTCGTCTGTAGAAATCGGCCAGGAGGGCCGGGTCCAGGATGAAGCTCCTCTTCACCCAGGAGCGTTCCTCAGGTCCATACCCCTCCCAGTCCACCAGATATTGGAACCCCCGGCCCTTACGACGGACGTCCAGGAGCCTGCGGACCGTCCAAGCAGGCTTCCCGTCGATGAGCCGGGCAGGAGGCGGCGTAGGGCCAGGTGCACAGAGGGGCGAGGTGTGGTGTGGCTTGATACGGGACACGTGGAAAACAGGGTGGACCCGCAGTGAAGCTGGGAGTCTGAGCTTCACTGCGGCCGGGTTGATGATCTTGAGGATGGGGAACGGGCCGATGTATCTGTCCTTTAATTTGGGTGAGTCCACACAGAGGGGGATGTCCTTTGTTGACAGCCACACCTCCTGCCCGGGCTGGTATGTGGGGGCCGGGGAACGTCGGTGGTCCGCATGGGTTTTGGCCCTCGTCCGGGCCTTTAATAGGGCAGAGCGGGCGGTCCGCCACACCCGGCGGCACCTCCTGAGGTGGGCCTGGACCGAGGGCACACCGACCTCTCCCTCCACCAGCGGGAACAATGGGGGCTGGAACCCCAAACATGCCTCAAAAGGGGAGAGGCCGGTAGCAGACGAGATTTGGCTGTTATGGGCATACTCGATCCAGGCCAGATGGTGACTCCAGGCCGCCGGGTGCGCGGAGGTGACGCAGCGAAGGGCCTGTTCCAACTCCTGGTTAGCCCGCTCTGCCTGGCCGTTGGTCTGGGGGTGGTACCCGGACGAGAGACTCACGGTGGCCCCCAGCTCCTTACAGAAACTCTTCCACACCTGTGAAGAGAACTGGGGACCACGATCTGAAACAATGTCCGATGGTATCCCATGCAGCCGCATGACGTGGTGGACCAGGAGGTCTGCCGTCTCCTGGGCCGTCGGGAGCTTCGGGAGGGCCACGAAGTGGGCCGCCTTGGAGAACCGGTCCACTATCGTGAGAATAATGGTGTTGCCCTGGGACGGCGGGAGGCCCGTGATGAAGTCCAGGCCGATGTGAGACCAGGGGCGATGAGGCACTGGCAGGGGTTGGAGGAGTCCCGTCGTCCTCCGATGGTCTGCCTTGCCAGATGCGCAGATGGTACAGGCCTGGACGTAGTCCCGGACGTCGGTTTCCAGGGACGCCCACCAGAAGCGCTGCTGGACTACTGCCACGGTCCTACGCACTCCGGGATGACAGGAGAGCTTGGACCCGTGACAGAAGTCCAATACGGCAGCTCTTGCCTCTGGTGGGACGTACAGTCTGTTCTTGGGGCCAGTCCCCGGGTCCGGGCTCCTTGTCAGGGCCTCCCGGACGGTCTTCTCCACGTCCCAGGTGAGGGTGGCCACGACAGTGGACTCAGGGATGATGGTCTCGGTGGGGTTCGACAGCCCCGCATTGGCTTCTTCTTCGTGCACCCGGGACAATGCATCTGGTTTTTGGTTCTTGGTCCCGGGGCGATACGTGATCTGGAAGTCAAAGCGCCCGAAGAACAGAGACCAGCGGGCTTGCCTGGGGTTCAGCCGCTTGGCGGTCCGGATGTACTCCAGGTTCCGATGGTCTGTGAAAACCGTGAAGGGCAACGATGCCCCCTCCAGCAGGTGTCTCCACTCTTCAAGAGCCTCCTTCACCGCAAGAAGTTCCCGATTGCCGACGTCATAGTTCCGTTCAGCTGGGGTCAACCTGCGGGAATAAAAGGCACAAGGATGGAGGACTTTATCAGCCTCCACACTCTGGGACAGCACGGCTCCTATCCCTGAGTCAGAGGCGTCCACTTCTACTATGTACTGGCGATCAGGATCAGGCTGCACCAGAACTGGTGCAGTCGAGAACCGGCGTTTCAACTCCTGGAACGCGGCTTCGCACCGATCCGACCAGGCGAAGGGGACCTTGGTGGAGGTCAGGGCAGTCAGGGGGCTAACTACCTGACTGTAACCTTTAATGAACCTCCTGTAGAAATTTGCAAAGCCTAGGAACTGCTGTAGTTTCCTGCGGCTTATCGGTTGGGGCCAATCTCTCACCGCCGCAACCTTAGCCGGATCAGGGGCGACGGAGTTGGAGGAGATGATGAACCCCAGGAAGGACAAAGAAGTGCGGTGGAACTCGCACTTCTCGCCCTTCACAAACAGCCGGTTCTCCAACAACCGCTGTAGGACCTGACGTACATGTTGGACATGGGTCTCAGGGTCCGGGGAAAAGATGAGTATATCGTCCAGATACACGAAGACGAACCGATGCAGGAAGTCCCGCAAGACGTCATTTACCAAAGCTTGGAACGTCGCGGGGGCGTTAGTGAGGCCGAACGGCATGACCAGGTACTCAAAATGACCTAACGGGGTGTTGAATGCCGTCTTCCATTCGTCTCCCTTCCGGACCCGAACCAGGTGGTACGCGTTTCTAAGATCCAATTTTGTGAAAATTTGGGCTCCATGCAGGGGCGTGAACACTGAATCCAACAGAGGTAATGGGTATCGGTTGCGAACCGTGATCTCGTTCAGCCCTTTGTAATCAATGCATGGACGGAGTCCGCCGTCTTTCTTGCCCACAAAAAAGAAACCAGCACCCATCGGGGAGGTGGAGTTCCGGATCAGCCCGGCAGCTAAGGAGTCCCGGATGTAGGTCTCCATTGATTCGAGTTCCGGACGTGAGAGGTTGTACAACCTACTGGACGGGTACTCAGCGCCCGGGACCAAATCGATGGCACAATCATACGGTCGGTGCGGGGGAAGAGTGAGTGCCAGATCTTTGCTGAAAACGTCAGCAAGATCGTGGTACTCCTTTGGCACCACCGATAGATTGGGGGGAACTTTGACCTCCTCATTAGCCGTAGTGCCGGGAGGAACCGAGGATCCTAAGCACTCCCGGTGGCAGGTTTCGCTCCACTGCGTCACAACCCCAGACGGCCAATCAATCCGGGGATTGTGCTTCACCATCCATGGAAAGCCCAAAATCACTCGGGAGGTAGAAGGTGTTACATGGAACACTATCTCCTCCCTGTGATTCCCAGACACAACCAAAGTCACTGGTTGTGTCTGATGTGTGATTAATGGAAGCAGGGTGCCATCTAGTGCTCGCACCTGCAATGGTGCCGGCAGAGCCACCAGAGGGAGCCCTACTTCCTTTACCCATCTGCTGTCCAGCAGATTCCCTTCAGACCCTGTGTCTATCAGTGCTGGGGCATGAAGGGTTAAATCCCCACAAAGGATTGTTACTGGGATTCGTGCAGATTTGCGGGGTTTTCCCGCGTGCGTGTTATGACCCACCCTTAGCCCAGTTTCTAAGGACGGGCGTTGTAGTTTGACCGTTTTAGGGCAGTCCTTCTGCATGTGCTCGCAAGAGCCGCAGACAAAGCACTCCCCGCGGGCCAGCCTCCTTTGTCTGATTTTTGATCTTAATTTGGCCCTGCTCGTGTCCCTAGCCTCCTCAGCAGGGGGAGCCGTAGCCACACGGAGCTCTCTGGCAGTGAAGCGTGGGGACGACGTCACCTTGTCGGAACCGGAAGGGGGAGGGACGGCTCGTGCCCGGTCACGCCCCCCGGCCTGCTCCCGACGATGCTCATTTAAACGGTTGTCTAAACGTATAACCAAATCGATCAGCCCGTCAAATTCCTGCGGTTCCTCCTTGGCCAGTAGGTGCTCCTTAAGGACCGGGGACAGTCCATTTACAAAGGCGGCGCGGAGCGCAACGTTATTCCAGCCGGACCTCGCTGCCGCGATGCGGAAGTCGACTGCATATTCGGCTGCGCTACGGCGCCCCTGTCTCATCGACAGCAGCACGTTCGAAGCGGTCTCGCCTCTGTTGGGATGATCAAACACTTGTTTGAATTCCCGTACGAACCCAGAATAGGCGTTAGGAGCCGTGAATTCTGCTCCCAAAGCGCCGTAGCCCATGCGCGTGCCTTTCCTCGAAGCAAATTAATAACATAAGCCACCCGGCTAGCGTCTGATGCGTACATGACGGGGCGCTGTGAAAAGACGAGCGAACACTGCATGAGGAAGTCCGCGCACATCTCGACACAGCCCCCGTACGGTTCCGGAGGGCTTATGTATGCTTCAGGGGACGGTGGGGGGGTTCGTTGAACGACCAGTGGAACGTCTAATACGGGCCCAGGACCAGCCAGAGGAGTGGCTGCAGCAGCGCTCTGATCGCGCGCTTCCACCCTGGCGGTGAGAGCCTCCACCCTCCGATTAAGGAGGACACTCTGCTCGGTCACAAATACTAACCGGGCCTTGAAGGCGGTTAAGATCTGCTGCAGCTCACTCAACCCGCCTCCCGCTGACGCCTGCGCTCCTGGCTCTTCCATTGACCGTTCAAGCTGGAGTTGACGCCCCTCGGAGTCCATGACGATGGCCGAGAAATCCTGTTGGGAAGGTGTCGTAGCACGGACCCACAACAGGGGGCGCAAATGAACGGACAATAAGTAAGCCAAAAGGTAACAATTTAATGTTGTGATATTACACAACGAAACGTGTCTTAATGTTCACAGTCAATAAACACCAGGTGACGTGTGGGCAGGCTCGAAGATAGAAGACGCCCGACAAGAGAGAAGCCGCGTCCCACACGGCCTCCACCACCAACGGCCTGAAGAACACCGGAGCCGCCAAGTCCCGAGTCCCCAGGTGGCCTCTGTCTTCGGCTGTCGACCCTGGTACTGCTGGCAGAAAACAGAAAGATGATGTGTGAGTGTGAGTCCGCACACTCAGTAATTAACAGTCCAGACACCGTTAGGAGGGAGCACCTCCACCTCCAAATCACACACACTCGTGCAGCTCCTGATCAACCACTTATCTGGGACGGGGTGCGAGGTGAAGCCGTCACTGTCACACCAAACGCCAATCCTCCAGACAAGGAAAGCACCAGGAAAACGGCTGCAACAGAAGTTCAGATTACTATTCAACGTATAAGTCAGCAGAGAAAATTACCTTAGTACTGGTAGTCGATTTCTCGGCGGGGAGGTGGAGTTGCAGTCTGGCTTATATGGTGGTGTAGATGAGTGACAGCTGGAGTAATGAGTGACAGCTGTCACCTCCTCTGGGTCTGGCGCCCTCTCGTGCTTGGAGCCCGCACTCCAAGCAGGGCGCCCTCTGGTGGTAGTGGGCCAGCAGTACCTCCTCTTCAGCAGCCCACACAACACCTTCACTATAATCTGACAGTTGACAGGTGGAGGATTTCATTGATGGGTCAGTGGTCATATCAGCTTTTGTTTAGCCATGACAACAGTCAGTTTGCCATAAAATATGTGCCAAACAAAGGGGTCTTCCATCAAATAGGTGAGTAGAAAGGGAAAAGGGTAAAGCCCCCCCGTCTGTGGAAAAAGGTGTGAATTAGCACTTGTTTGTATGTGACGGGGTTCTCCCCCCTCAGCTTTAGTACAGAATAGCCGCATGTATATTTTATGGCCAAAACAAGGGACTAACAATGGTGCTAAAAGAAAGCAGAAATCATGTTGTTCAGTAATTCCAGTCATTCTGTAGTTAAAGTTTACACAATTAGGTATATCAAAAAGTATATAAGCAGTGGACTTGTGTTCAAAAATTTGAAAAATGTCTAACTTGACATAAAATCCTTTGTTCAGGACTGATACATCTGGAATGAGGCAATCACCTCTACAGTGTCTTTGGGTTTACCCAAATTAAGGCGTTTTGTTTGGCCAATTTAGGATTACAACTTAACTCATTTGACCAATTTAAACTTTCTGTTCATGTGAACATACAATTAGTAAGTTTGTTCAACTTGAAATTAGACGAGAAATAAAGTTTGGATGGTCTTGTGCCACTTCTTCACAAAGATGGGAAATCATTTGCCACATTAATCAGTTAATTTTGTTAAAGCAATAAAGCAAAATATCTTTTATGAGTGTAGAGTGTTTTTCTTCTCTTTCTCCAGTCCAAAACTGTAGCATTTGCAGTAAAGACTAATGTAAGTTACTGTGGAGCTCTGGATGAGGGCTGTCCTGTCCAAGGAGCTGCAGTCAACTTTGATGCCAAAGACTTCCTGCACATTAAAGAAGTGAGTGATTATCCATCCGTTAAGGATGATGAACCCACCTTAAATTCACATTACCCAGAATAACGTCACATGACGCTGTTTTCTTGCTCAAATGAACAGAAGTACAATAATGACTGGTGGATCGGTCGGCTAGTGAAAGAGGGAGCAGACATCACCTTCATCCCGAGCCCTCTACGACTCGAGGCCATGAGACTCAAACAGGAGCAGAAGCAGAGGTCAGTTCAAAAATCAACACCACCAACTGTCAGTGAGCCAGCATCGAGCTCTGCAGAGAGGACTCACATCCTGATCCTTTATGGTACAGGAAAACAGGGGGGAACTCCTCCAGTCTTGGAGACATGGTGACTGGGAGCTGGAGGACAACACCCCCATCTGCAGGTGAAAGTATGTACTATAACGACGCCCCTTCAAGCGCAGCAGACTTCATTTTTAATGTTTGTCCATCATTGATTGACATTTTTTTGTTTCTACAAGCTAAACTGAAGCAAAAACAGGTATGACCAAACAAAGCACTGCTTTACGACAGCTTGGATGTCCTCATGATGTTTGGTGACTTTTTTTTTTTTTTTAGTTTTTGATTCATGAGGTATTTTTTTCTGACCTTCACTCTTTCTGCCCTTTCTCCTTCCCTATTTCTGGCATGGCAGGAACACATCCCTCCCTACGACGTGGTGCCCTCTATGAGGCCAGTGGTTCTCGTGGGACCATCGCTGAAGGGCTACGAGGTCAGCGTCTCCATTTCGCCTCCAGCAGACACAGAACAACTTGAAATTATAAACATTACAAATTAATACAATGCAGAAGAATGACTTTGATCATGTGTGTTAATCCTTTGTCTTTCTTCTTCCATGTCCATCCAGGTGACAGATATGATGCAGAAAGCTCTTTTTGACTTCCTGAAACACAGATTTGAGGGAAGGTCAGTAATGCAGAGAGTAACACTGTTGCCAGGTGTATCAGGTTTCAGCAAATGCAGAAATTGTATGGTGGTGGGTGTCCAAATGTAGCCGATTGTTTACAGTGGCCCACATCTAAACAGTAACAACTGAACTCCTGTCATTTTCAAATTTATGACAAGTGCACTGCATTAGCACATTACAGTCTTTGTGGCATACGCTGCCATGATGTGTCACATGACCACTCCTCCCCACCTCCCACTGTACACAATGAGCAATGAGCTCCGAGTGAAACACAGCAAATATATAACAGATCTGCTCCCAGGATGGCGAGAAATCAGTAGATGCAGATACCGTGCATGTGCAAAAACGTGGACATCATGTAATAAAGGAGCACAAATATTCTACACTCAAAAAAATGCATACATGTCAACCTATACGGATTTTCTGTAAATTATACGGATTTTTCCGAGTTTCAGAGTCATACAGATGTACAAATAAAGTCTTAGGGATATTCAGGGTTTTCTGTTGTAAATTTATTTAACTGTTGTTTTTCTTAACTCCGCGGACTTTCGGCCAGCCATCCACCAACTTTGTACTCCTCATAGAAGCTGTGTGATGACGCGCGCAATGTTGAGCGTCCAATCGGAATTGGTGCACCGTCACATGGTTTTCCAATATCCAATCGTAGGGCAGAGCAGTCTCAGATGGTAGGGACAAAGATTAGGAGCAGTGATCTGTTACTCTGTGAGTTCTGGTTTCTGTAAAAATAGAACAGCTGTGTGACACTATATTTAAGAGAAATATATTGAGTTTGGACAAAATACCAAGCAATTTTACTGTGGAGCAAGAGAATTTAACTGTGGAGGACTTCCACCATAAAAGAGCCCATGGAGATCCCTGGTGTTAGTTATTAATATATGGACAAAACCCCAGTTATGTGATACCGCCAAGCGGTTGTGTGTACTGTAATAAAACTGATTTTGGTGCGATTTGGAGGTTATAAGGATTTTGTGTTGATTTTATGGATTTTATCACTTGGTTATACAGGTGGACCCTCAAAGGGGTTGACATGTATTAAAATGACTCATTGGATCAACTCAATTCAATTATGAGCAGGATTTCCATCTAATAAATATGTAGCCCCAGCTCAAATAAAGCGCATCCATGTAAGATAACTTAATTTAACTTATTTGGGACCACATATTATACATTAGATGGAAATCCAATTAAATGAGTCAGTTTTTTTGAGTGTAGAAAGTGGTAAAAAAACAAACAAAAAAAAACAATAGAACTAATACTGACCAGCCTGCTACACGTGGATTATTTTGACCACTTTAGTAAATTCTTCCCTGCGCTGTTAAAGGGTGCGGTGCTTAAATCAAATCAAATCAATTTTATTTATATAGCACCAAATCACAACAAACAGTTGCCCCAAGGCGCTTTATATTGTAAGGCAAAGCCATACAATACGTACGGATAAACCCCAATGGTCAACACGACCCCCTGTGAGCAAGCACTTGGCGACAGTGGGAAGGAAAAACTCCCTTTTAACAGGAAGAAACCTCCAGCAGAACCAGGCTCAGGGAGGGGCAGTCTTCTGCTGGGACTGGTTGGGGCTGAGGGAGAGAACCAGGAAAAAGACATGCTGTGGAGGGGAGCAGAGATCAATCACTAATGATTAAATGCAGAGTGGTGCATACAGAGCAAAAAGAGAAAGAAACACTCAGTGCATCATGGGAACCCCCCAGCAGTCTAAGTCTATAGCAGCATAACTAAGGGATGGTTCAGGGTCACCTGATCCAGCCCTAACTATAAGCTTTCGCAAAAAAGAAAGTTTTAAGCCTAATCTTAAAAGTAGAGAGGGTGTCTGTCTCCCTGATCTGAATTGGGAGCTGGTTCCAGAGGAGAGGAGCCTGAAAGCTGAAGGCTCTGCCTCCCATTCTACTCTTACAAACCCTAGGAACTACAAGTAAGCCTGCAGTCTGAGAGCGAAGCGCTCTATTGGGGTGATATGGTACTATGAGGTCCCTAAGATAAGATGGGACCTGATTATTCAAAACCTTATAAGTAAGAAGAATAATTTTAAATTCTATTCTAGAATTAACAGGAAGCCAATGAAGCGAGGCCAATATGGGTGAAATATGCTCTCTCCTTCTAGTCCCCGTCAGTACTCTAGCTGCAGCATTTTGAATTAACTGAAGGCTTTTCAGGGAACTTTTAGGACAACCTGATAGTAATGAATTACAATAGTCCAGCCTAGAGGAAATAAATGCATGAATTAGTTTTTCAGCATCACTCTGAGACAAGACCTTTCTAATTTTAGAGATATTGCGCAAATGCAAAAACGCAGTCCTACATATTTGTTTAATATGTGCATTGAATGACATATCCTGATCAAAAATGACTCCAAGATTTCTCACAGTATTACTAGAGGTCAGGGTAATGCCATCCAGAGTAAGGATCTGGTTAGACACCATGTTTCTAAGATTTGTGGGGCCAAGTACAATAACTTCAGTTTTATCTGAGTTTAAAAGCAAGAAATTAGAGGTCATCCATGTCTTTATGTCTGTAAGACAATCCTGCAGTTTAGCTAATTGGTGTGTGTCCTATGGCTTCATGGATAGATAAAGCTGAGTATCATCTGCGTAACAATGAAAATTTAAGCAATGCTGTCTAATAATACTGCCTAAGGGAAACATGTATAAAGTGAATAAAATTGGTAATAGCACAGAACCTTGTGGAACTCCATAATTAACCTTAGTCTGTGAAGAAGAATCCCCATTTACATGAACAAATTATAATCTA
The DNA here is from genome assembly GCF_902500255.1 of Thalassophryne amazonica. NCBI lineage: Eukaryota > Metazoa > Chordata > Actinopteri > Batrachoidiformes > Batrachoididae > Thalassophryne > Thalassophryne amazonica. The sequence continues at coordinate 94,849,339 of NC_047108.1, read as the reverse complement.
TTAGATAAATATGATTCAAACCACCACAGCGCAGTGCCTTTAATACCTATGGCATGCTCTAATCTCTGTAATAAAATTTTATGGTCAACAGTATCACAGCACACACAGCAAAAATGTAGATGAGTGAGTGAAAAAATGGTTGGGTTAGTCCATCCAGTCCGGTTGTGTAGACAATAACTCAAAAAATAAATGCTGTAATGTTGTGCATTTCCAACTACACTGAACAAAAATATAAATGCAACACTTGTTTTTGTTCCCATGTTTGATGAGCTGAACTCAAAGTTGGAGGGGCTCCACAAAATGTCGTCAAAATGAACAATATATAGTAAACTGCTTTATAAATACCAAGGTATATGTTTTAGTCACCCGTGCTCCTCTAAAATGTGGTATTAATGCACACACACCACTTAGAATGATTGCAAGTTCAGTAAACTTGCACATACGTATAAATAAAGATAAGTAAAGTTTTAAGAGTGGCCATAATAAATATTTAGGAAACCTAAATTTTTGGAGTATGGAGTTAAATTTGTCTCATTAATACTTGCAAATGCACAGAGGGTGATTTACAAATATCCTTTGATTTGTACATGTGCTTTGTGATCCACAAACACAAATTTCTGATTTGTAACTTGTGTGTGGGATTTTACAAATAAATGTTTATTTGCAAAACTGAAAATTCTGTTTGTGAAGGGTGATTCAGCATTGGTGGATCACCGAACACACACATTCATCACTTTGCTCAGTTGCGCAATATTGAGACATTCTCAGTGCAAAACTGCTGTTGAGATCCACAAATATGTCGTCGCTAGTCACATTATTGGCAGAATTATTGGGGGGGCTGAGGGGGGGCTTGACTTATTATTGGGTGGGCTTAAGCCCCCCCTTGGCGCCACCACTGGTTCAGCTTCATGAGTTGCTTAATTTAGGATCGCTTCCATGGCTGCTTGTTTCTTAGAGAACATCTGGCAACGCGGCAGCTGAAAATCGTTCAGTAAAATGTTTTGCTGCGTATTTTTTATGACTGCTTTAAGTAACTGTTTGCAGAATCTCCATCACCCGCGTAACTGCCGACCTGTCTCTAGCCAAGAGATCAGTCCTCAACAAAAGACCCATAATGGAGAGGTCCAACACTCGATCCAGCTTAGGTAATACTAATGTCAAACAAAAATATCTGGGCATATAAACGGGCACTGTAGTTGACCTTACAAACACATGTCTTGTTCATGCAGCGGAAGTTCAGAGTGAGATTGAGAGGATATTTGAACTTGCCAAAACCCTGCAGCTGGTGGTTCTAGATGCAGACACTATCAACCATCCCGCACAACTAGCCAAAACCTCCCTGGCACCGATCATCGTCTATGTGAAAGTTTCCTCGCCAAAGGTGCAGCAGCTTACTTCACGCCTCTCATATCGCCATTTGCATTTGACTTACCTTGTAAAATGGAACTTTAACTTGACTTTGGACTTCTTTTCAGGTGCTTCAGAGGCTGATTAAATCCAGGGGGAAGTCTCAGAGCAAACACCTGAATGTGCAGATGATGGCTGCAGACAAACTGTCTCAGTGCCCCCCCGTGAGTGAACACACATCCATCTTTTCACCACTGCCATCACTTTGCATGTGGTCAGTACTCATCAACCTACAAACAGGTGACAAATTCTAGGAAAAATAAACAAACATGAATAAACAAATTGAGAAACAAAACAAAAGTCCCCATCCAGCACATACAATGGGTCACTGAATGAAACTATGTAGTATGAAAATGATGTAAATCATATGCGAGAACCTTTGCAATTAGCAGATCTTAACCCATGTGTACAACTATGGGAGATTTTGGACAGATGGGTCAGACAAATCTCACCGCCACCGTGAAAAAAACCAAGGACCTTATTAACTAAAGGTAAAAATGTGCACAAACACCATAGTGCCTGTATAAAAATGTACATGTTGATTTGCTAACACTGTGCACAGGATTGCATATTCAAATGCACAAAATAATGTGCATGGTCCATTTAGCATGTTTACCTTTATGAATATGCAATTTGTGTGTATCCACTTGAGTGTGCAAAAAATTGTGTGTTGAACATGCAAATGGTGAGGTTTGCACATATAGCACAATTTATCAGGGCTGAAATTGCATCTATAATTTAGCACATTTAAAACCTTGGTGCTAACTGAGCCAGTGCTGCACAATCAGTGCAGACAGGCATGAATCTTATTCGGCATTATTCCCAGTAGGCTATTTTGGTATGCATTTCTTTATTTTCACTTAGTCTTCAACACAACAAAGACCACAATTGAACATAAATTTATAGTGGCCTGTTTTGAATGAAAAAGCCACTACAAAAATAAGATTAAATGTGAGATTTATTATGTTTTTTATATATATATATATATATATATATATATATATATATATATATATATATATATACACACACACTGTTGTGTGGGCCGCTGAAGAGGAGGTACTGCTGGCCCACCACCAGAGGGCGTCCTGCCTGAAGTGCGGGCTTCAGGCACGTGAGGGCGCCGGAGCACCGGGAGTGGCAGCTGTCACTCATCAACAACACCAGCTGTCACTCATCATCATTATCCACACCTCCATAAGAGCCGGGCAGCATCTTCACCTCACTGCAGAGAAATCGTCTACCGTTAAGTAAACGTCTCAGCCTTTGGTTACATACAGTAGTAACGTTTTTACTTCTGTACTTACTGACATTATTCTGAGTTTGCAGACTGTTAATTGTTACTTCAGGATCTGTACAAACTCCGTGATTGAGAGGTGGAGGTGCTTTCCATCTTTGTGTTGAACTGTTTGCTGGGTGTTCATACACCCACCATCACCTGTCTGTTCTTCCTGCCAGCAGTACCCGATCTGACAGCCGGAGGCAGTGGCCACCTGGGGACCCAGTGCTTGGCGGCTCCAGGATTGCTTTGGGTCCGGTGGAGTGGAAGGCGTGTGGGATCCGGCTCTTTTCTGGACGGGCGTCTCCTATCCTCGAGCCTGCTCACACACCACCGTAACTTATGTGACTGGTGATCTCAATTGTCTTGTCTGTTGCTCTGTTGTGCACATTCACAACATTAAATTGTTATATTGGCTTATTCCATTGTCCGTTCATTTGCGCCCCCTGTTGTGGGTCCGTGTTCCTACACTTTTCACAACAGGATTTCTCGGCCAGCGTCATGGATCCCGAGGGGCGTCAACCATCGCTTGAACCGCCAATGGAAACACAGGGTGCACAGGTGTCGGCAGGAGGCGTGTTAGGAGAGCTGCAGCAAATCTTAACCGCCTTCACTGCTCGGTTGGATTTAGTAACCGACCAGAACGTCATACTCAATCGGAGGATGGAGGCTTTCACCGCCCAGGTGGAAGCGCGCACTCCAAGCGCTGCTGCAGCGCCTCCTCCAGCCGACCGAGCACAAAATACAGATGTTCCAGTGGTGATTCAACGAACCCCCCCATCCCCTGAAGCATACATAAGCCCACCGGAACCGTACGGAGGTTGTGTCGAGACATGCGCGACTTCTTAATGCAGTGCTCGCTTGTCTTTGCACAACGTCCCGTCATGTACGTGTCAGATGCCAGCCGGGTGGCTTATGTCATCAATTTGCTTCGAGGAGAGGCACGCGCCTGGGCTACGGCGCTCTGGGAGCAAAACTCACGGCTCCTAACAACATATACTGGGTTTGTGAGGGAGTTTAAACAAGTGTTTGATCATCCCAATAGAGGCGAGACCGCTTCGACTGTGCTGCTGTCTATGAGACAGGGACGTCGGAGTGCAGCTGAGTACGCCGTCGACTTCCGCATCGTGGCTGCGAGGTCCGGCTGGAATAACGTTGCACTCCGCCCCGCCTTCGTAAACGGACTGTTTCCGGTCCTGAAGGAGCACCTGCTGGCTAAGGATGAGCCGCGGGATTTTGACGGGCTTGTTGACCTGGTTATACGGTTAGACAACCGGTTAGAAGAACACCGTCGGGAGCGGGGCGGGCACGAGCTGTCTCTCTTCCTTCCGGGTCCAAAAGGGTGCCGCCGTCTCCACGCTCCACAGTCAGAGAGCCCCGTGGAACCACAGCTCCCCCTGCTGACGAAGCTATGGACATGAGCAGGGCCAAAGTAAAATCACATGACAGACAATGGAGGCTGGCTCGCGGGGAGTGTTTTTTCTGTGGCTCTGATGAGCACATACAAAGAAACTGCCCCAAACGGTTAAACTTCAACGCCCGCCCTTAGAGACTGGGTTAAGGGTGGGTCATAACATCCACGCGGGAAAAGCCTGTAGATCTGCACGCATCCCAGTAACGATCCTTTGTGGGGATCTTACCCTTCATGCCCCAGCACTGGTGGACACGGGATCTGAAGGGAATCTGCTGGACAGCAGATGGGCTAGGGAGGTAGGGCTCCCTCTAGTGGCACTACCTTCCCCATTGAAGGTACGGGCACTAGATGGCACCCATCTCCCATTAATGACACATCAGACACAACCAGTGACATTGGTGGTGTCTGGAAAACACAGGGAGGAGATTGTGTTTTATGTAACACCTTCTACCTCCCGAGTGATTTTGGGGTTTCCATGGATATTAAAGCACAATCCCCGGATTGATTGGCCGTCTGGGGTAGTGATGCAGTGGAGCGACACCTGCCACCGGGAATGTTTAGGATCCTCGGTTCCACCTGGTGTGACAGCTAATGAGGAGGTTAAAGTCCCCCCAAATCTGTCAGCGGTGCCTGAGGAGTACCATGATCTTGCTGACGTCTTCAGCAAAGATCTGGCACTCACTCTTCCCCCGCACCGTCCGTACGATTGTGCCATTGATTTGATCCCAGGCGCAAGCTGTACAACCTCTCTCGTCCTGAGCGCGAATCAATGGAGACCTACATCCGGGACTCCTTAGCTGCCGGGTTGATCCGGAACTCCACCTCCCCTTGGGTGCAGGTTTCTTTTTTGTGGGCAAAAAAGACGGCGGACTCTGTCCATGCATTGACTACAGGGGACTGAACGAAGTCACGGTTCGTAATCGATACCCGCTGCCTCTGTTAGATTCTGTGTTCACGCCCCTGCATGGAGCCCAAATTTTTACCAGATTGGATCTTAGAAATGCGTACCACCTGGTTCGGATCCGGAAGGGAGACAAGTGGAAGATGGCATTCAACACCCCGTTAGGTCACTTTGAGTACCTGGTCATGCCGTTCGGCCTCACCAATGCGCCCGCGACGTTCCAGGCATTGGTTAATGACGTCTTGCGGGACTTCCTGCACCGGTTCGTCTTCGTATACCTGGACAACATCCTCATCTTCTCCCCGGATCCTGAGACCCATGTCCAGCATGTACGTCAGGTCCTGCAGCGGTTGTTGGAGAACCGGCTGTTTGTGAAGGGCGAGAAGTGCGAGTTCCACCGTACTTCTTTGTCCTTCCTGGGGTTCATCATCTCCTCCAACTCCGTCGCACCCGATCCGGCCAAGCTTGCGGCGGTGAGGGATTGGCCCCAACCGACGAGCCGTAGGACGCTGCAACAGTTCCTTGGCTTTGCTAATTTCTACCGGAGGTTTATTAAGGGTTATAGCCAGGTAGTTGGCCCCCTGATGGCCCTGACCTCCACTAAAGTCCCCTTCACCTGGTCGGATCGGTGCGAAGCCGCGTTTAGGGAGTTGAAAAGTCGGTTCTCGTCTGCACCCGTTCTGGTGCAGCCCGATCCCAATCACCAGTTTGTTGTTGAAGTGGATGCCTCTGACTCAGGGATAGGAGCCGTGCTGTCCCAGAGCGGGGAGTCCGACAAGGTTCTCCATCCATGTACCTATTTTTCCCGCAGGTTGACCCCAGTGGAGCGGAACTATGACGTCGGCAATCAGGAACTTCTTGCGGTGAAAGAGGCTCTTGAGGAGTGGAGACACCTGTTGGAGGGAGCTGTGGTACCATTTACGGTTTTCACGGACCATCGGAACCTGGAGTACATTCGGACCGCCAAGCCTCTGAACCCCAGGCAAGCCCGCTGGTCACTGTTCTTCGGGCAATTTGACTTCCGGATTACCTACCGTCCCGGGACTAAGAACCAGTGATCTGACGCCCTGTCCCGGGTCCATGAAGAGGAGGTCAAGGTCGAGCTGTCAGATCCACCGGAACCTATCATCCCCGAGTCCACTATCGTGGCAGCCCTCACCTGGGACGTGGAGAAGACCGTCCGGGAGGCCCTGACACGGAACCCGGACCCGGGGACCGGCCCTAGGAACAGACTCTACATCCCACCGGAAGCCAGAGCTGCTGTCCTGGACTTCTGTCATGGGTCCTTGCTCTCCTGTCACCCAGGGGTGCGAAGAACCGTGGCAGTGGTCAGGCAGCGCTTCTGGTGGGCGTCCATGGAAGCCGATGTCTGGGAATATGTCCAGGCCTGCACCACCTGTGCCAGGGGAAAGGCAGACCACCAATGGGCGCAGGGTCTCCTCCAACCGTTACCTGTGCCCCACCGCCCCTGGTCCCAGGCTGCCAGCTTCACTGCGGATCCATCCAGTGTTCCATGTCTCCCGGGTCAAGCCTCACCACACCTCTTCCCTCTGTGCCCCTGCACCGGCGCCGCCTCCTGCCCGGATCATCGACGGGGAGCCTGTGTGGACAGTTCGCCGGCTCCTGGACGTCCGTCGTAAGGGCCGGGGATTCCAGTATCTGGTGGACTGGGTGAAGAGGAGCTTCATCCTGGACCCGGCCTTCCTGGCCGACTTCTACCGCCGACATCCGGACAAACCTGGTCGGGCGCCAGGAGGCGCCTGTTGAGGGGGGGGGTCCTGTTGTGTGGGCCGCTGAAGAGGAGGTACTGCTGGCCCACCACCAGAGGGCGTCCTGCCTGAAGTGCGGGCTTCAGGCACGTGAGGGCGCCGGAGCACCGGGAGTGGCAGCTGTCACTCATCAACAACACCAGCTGTCACTCATCATCATCATCCACACCTCCATAAGAGCCGGGCAGCATCTTCACCTCATTGCTGAGAAATCGTCTACCGTTAAGTAAACGTCTCAGCCTTTGGTTACATACAGTAGTAACGTTTTTACTTCTGTTCTTACTGACATTATTCTGAGTTTGCAGACTGTTAATTGTTACTTCGGGATCTGTACAAACTCCGTGATTGAGAGGTGGAGGTGCTTTCCACCTTTGTGTTGAACTGTTTGCTGGGTGTTCATACACCCACCATCACCTGTCTGTTCTTCCTGCCAGCAGTACCCGATCTGACAGCCGGAGGCAGTGGCCACCTGGGGACCCAGTGCTTGGCGGCTCCAGGATTGCTTCGGGTCCGGTGGAGTGGAAGGCGTGTGGGATCCGGCTCTTTTCTGGATGGGCGTCTCCTATCCTCGAGCCTGCTCACACACCACCGTAACTTATTTGACTGGTGATCTCAGTTGTCTTGTCTGTTGCTCTGTTGTGCACATTCACAACATTAAATTGTTATATTTGGATTATTCCATTGTCCGTTCATTTGCGCCCCCTGTTGTGGGTCCGTGTTCCTACACTTTTCACAACACACACACACAAGAAGAAAGTCTGTGGTCAGGATCGTGGACAGCATGGTCAGCAGCCGAACATAGCCACCTACATATAAAACATACGCAAATGATCCTCATTCTATATCACATCATGTTGTTATGTGAAAATGAAGACAATATATTCAATTTAATTAATTTAATTTATTTCATTTCATTTATATAGCACCAACTCACAGCAAAGCTGCCACAAGGCACTTCACACAAGTAAGGTCTAACCTTACCAACCCCTAAAGCAAGCAGCACAAACATTTTTTATTAGTATGAGCAAACCAGTGGGTATATAAACACCGGACTAAAATGCACCCCATTGTAGGAACACGGATTTCAATATCATCACCATAAACGGGCAGTTTAAGATGAGCGGTGCTTAATTTAGACTTGTGCCAAACACTGCACACCTCCCGTAACAACCCATTTTCATGGTACATTCATTTATGATTTAGTACGACATTTTCAGTTAATGCGTTTGTCCTATTACGCACAGCTGCAAGTGGCTAATTTAATTGAATGTTGTACTTACAGTCATTAACACATGCAAAAACCTCACCAACCCAAAGTACAAAAGTTTGTAATCCCCACACAATTCAGCACTCATATGGGATCTTAGTAAATCAGGCTCTGAATATTTCAGAAGAATGGTGTTCTATCCATCCATAGAGTTCCAGAAACTTGTAGAATCAATGTCAATAGAGCAAGTAGCTGAGGCGGATAAGTAGTTGGACTAGCAGTATGTAAAACTCGGTTCAGTTCCCAGTTACACTACCTAGCTGTGTTTTCAACAATGATGTGCGGGTCCATTCCCAAGCAGCCCGAACTTGTTCAATGCTTTAATTCAACACAACCACAACTTGAACTGCAAATATTAATGACAAGTTGATGTCCGACCTGTTACCTGACCCACAAATGGCATAGCAGTAAACCAAAACGCACTGCGTGGCATTATACAGTGTGCCGACACACAGACAGACACATTTGCACCTGGGAAAAACAGGATCAGACAAAAATAAGTATAATCTTGCACTCAGCTGTTGCCAAAGTCCACTGCAGTTGGGCAATTCCATGAGAATGTTACGTCCATTTGAATGGTCCTGCTGTGATCTAGACTTCTCCTGGAACTGCCCTCTTCCATAAAAAACTTTATGTATTTGTGTATTTTTTTATAATCCATATAAGCATCTAATAATAACATCACCATATAGTGCTATTTTTTTTTATCTCAATTCGGTGTGCACGCTTGGTAATCTGGCACAGACACATTATATGTACATCAGCTCATCAAACATGGGCTATAATTGTAAGTTGTGCACAATATCATTTTTTTTTTCATTCACTCTGACAGAGCAAATGCTGCGCTGTGCCATGTTCTCAGGTTCTTCTGAAATATGTGTCTGTACTACGTTGATACCGTACTGCGTTACATTGATAAGGCCCCCTTCACACATAGTACGAATAAGTACAACTCAGGGTGGAACGGCTTGTATGAGTGAACCAAGAAAACATCGAGCTGATGGACAGGCATGCACAATGCGGCTGCGAAGGTTCGTGCACACAGGAACACAGTGCGAGCAGCTACACAATGTGTAACCGCATCACGCAGCTGATGTGAAGAAAAATAAATAAAAAATAAAAAAAATACATGCTGTGACGGTTTTCTGCACGCGGGAACACAATGCAGGAACTGCATTGCGCAGCTGCTGTGAAAATAAAAAAAAATACATGCCACCCACGGGATTCGAACCTGCACTTTCCAAAAGTTCTGACTGCCAGTCAGAAACTTTACCACTTTACCATCGCTGTCCTGTAAAAGGTGCGGGAAAATACCTGATATCAAGAAGGACATGGATGTATTTAAAAAAATAAAACCACACACCATATAAAAACACATTTTATCGAATCCCTCTTTTCAAGCAGGCAATACAAGTATGATCCGTCTGTTCCTGTGTAGATGACCCATGGTCACAGACGTACAGTCATGAAATGACATGAATGAGAAGCAGTGCGCGCTTATCATGTCCACATCTGCTGGCGAGGGTGTCCAGCCGGCCCCACGCGCATGTCCTACCCAACACGAGTGGATGGCGCGCCGCAGGACAGACACTGTGTCATGTGGAACAGAGCTCACATGGGTGACGTGACATTCAGATCGCCCACTGCATGTTATGATCTGACGGTCCGTTTCACCTCGGGTAGCCTGTCAATGTGTGCAGTGTGTGTGCACTCGCTGCAGCCCATTGCAACAGCAATATACAGTAGTGTTCAGAATAATAGTAGTGCTATGTGACTAAAAAGATTAATCCAGGTTTTGAGTATATTTCTTATTGCTACATGGGAAACAAGGTACCAGTAGATTCAGTAGATTCTCACAAATCCAACAAGACCAAGCATTCATGATATGCACACTCTTAAGGCTATGAAATTGGGCTATTTGTAAAAAAAAGTAGAAAAGGGGGTGTTGACAATAATAGTAGTGTGGCATTCAGTCAGTGAGTTCGTCAGTTTTGTGGAACAAACAGGTGTGAATCAGGTGTCCCCTATTTAAGGATGAAGCCAGCACCTGTTGAACATGCTTTTCTCTTTGAAAGCCTGCGGAAAATGGGATGTTCAAGACATTGTTCAGAAGAACAGCGTAGTTTGATTAAAAAGTTGATTGAAGAGGGGAAAACCTATAGGCAGGTGCAAAAAATTATGGGCTGTTCATCTACAATGATCTCCAATGCTTTAAAATGGACAAAAAACCAGAGACACGTGGAAGAAAACGGAAAACAACCATCAAAATGATAGAAGAATAACCAGAATGGCAAAGGCTCACCCATTGATCAGCTCCAGGATGATCAAAGACAGTCTGGAGTTACCTGTAAGTGCTGTGACAGTTAGAAGACACCTGTGTGAAGCTGATTTATTTGCAAGAATCCCCCGCAAAGTCCCTCTGTTAAATAAAAGACATGTGCAGAAGAGGTTACAATTTTCCAAAGAACACATCAACTGGCCTAAAGAGAAATGGAGGAATATTTTGTGGACTGATGAGAGTAAAATTGTTCTTTTTGGGTCCAAGGGACGCAGACAGTTTGTGAGATGACCCCCAAACTCTGAATTCAAGCTACAGTTCACAGTGAAGACAGTGAAGCATGGTGGTGCAAGCATCATGATATGGGCATGTTTCTCCTACTATGGTGTTGGGCCTATATATCGCATACCAGGTATCATGGATCAGTTTGGATATGTCAAAATACTTGAAGAGGTCATGCCTTATGCTGAAGAGGACATGCCCTTGATATGGGTGTTTCAACAAGACAATGACCCCAAGCACACTAGTAAACGAGCAAAATCTTGGTTCCAAACCAACAAAATTAATGCCTCGCAGATGTGAAGAAATCATGAAAAACTGTGGTTATACAACTAAATACTAGTTTAGTGATTCACAGGATTGCTAAAAAAGCAGTTTGAACATAATAGTTTTGAGTTTGTAGCATCAACAGCAGATGTTACTATTATTGTGAACACTCCCTTTTCTACTTTTTTACTAATAGCCCAATTTCATAGCCTTAAGAGTGTGCATATCATGAATGCTGAATCTACTGGTACCTTGTTTCCCATGTAACAATAAGAAATATACTCAAAACCTGGATTAATCTTTTTAGTCACATAGCACTACTAATATTCTGAACACTACTGTATGTTTTTATGTGTGTCCAGGTGAGGATAGAGAGCAGACACACACATGTCACAGTGGACAATTGTTTTGGTCATGTCCATCCAAACACGATACGTGTTCCCCAGCTGTGATGTCCAGAACCACAGATCTTCACAACTGCTCCTGTGTGCGGCTACACCCCATCAGTTCAGCGCACACGCCAACTTGTCACTGTGTCGCTTTGCAAAGCCACACTCGTGGGGCACTTAGACAAATTTCACATCCAGCTCGACAATGATCGTCTGCTGACTGTTGTCATGTTAACAGTACGAATGGCCACACATTTTCTAAGTGCCAAGCGAGCGGTGTTAGATGTTTGTCCGTGTCACCTGGCATTTGGCCAACACTTGCCATGAGAGTGTTCAATGGGCTCTCACAGTGCACACTCTGTCTTTCAACCGCTGGTGTGCGCAAATAGTTGTAGCAATAAGTGTACGAGGCGTTAGAGGCAGCTACGATTTTACACATATTGCATACGATTCGTGCTTCATGTGTACTTCGACCAAATTCACACTATATGTGAAGGGGCCCTAAAACGCGTGTAGTAACCGGCGGCTTTAGGGTAACAATTGTGCAATTCTTTGAGAAGGGAAAAAACAAACATTTTCCCTTTGTTGTTCAGGACATGTTTGATGTCATTTTGGATGAGAACCAGCTGGAAGATGCTTGCGAGCATTTGGCTGAATATCTGGAGATCTACTGGCGTGCCACTCATCTTCCAGGCACCACCCCTCTTAATCCCTTACTGGAGCAGAGTCTGATGACCCCACCCTCTGCCATTTCGAGCCTACAGGTGAATCTGGTTAGTTGCAGGAGAAGAATTGAGGTGAAAGACATTTTAAAGTTGCCTGACATACCGTGCTAAGACTTCTGTAAACGCGTTGTACGTTGTCACTGTCCTGACCAGCTCTTCCCATCTCCCAATTCTCACTTGTGTGTTTTTATTTAACTGTCTCCACTTGTCTGTTTGTCCTCTCACTCATCCGTGCTTAACATGTTTGCAGTTTTCTGAAACACAGGAATTAATTGAATGATGGCTTATAAAATGGGGTGAGTAGTTAGGGTTTATCTATACACATATTTGCTCCCTCGAACCCACAATCCTCTCTGACACATCCCGACATCAGCTTGATCCAACTACAGATGAATGAACGGCGTTTCATTCAGGTCTTAGCACATTTTTTGTTGTTTTTTTTTTTTTTTTTTTTTGTACTTTTCCTGCATCCTACCTTCTTTGTGTTTGTTGATGGCGTCACGTGAACCAAATCTCTCACAAGCTGTCTGGGAGAAAATTCACAAAGCAGTTCACGGTGTAGCTTCAATTTAACGCATCGATTAACAGCATTGTGTCAGAAATTGTAAAACGTGTGAAATATCAGTTGCTAAAACCTCAGAGACTCACCACTGTTGTTCATCTTTAATCTGTGTTGATCCTTTTCCCAGCATGCTTTGTGAATTGTGCCTCCGCTCACAGTGACACGTAATGCGATCTTGAATGACAATGCTAATTTAAGTCATGCGATACATGACTAAAAAATGTATTTACCGGAACTAAATACAAGCTTTACGTCACAGTGTCTTCAGACCGCAGTATCAGAATAATTCTGTGACCATTCGTTCAACCATTTTACTGCCATCCCGTTTCCTCACTGGGCAAAGGCCAATCACAAACGTCGCATGACGATTAGAAATATTTGTCATATCCCCATTGCGTGGTTCCAGCTTGTTACCATTGCTTATATCAATGCTGACTCTGTGTGAAATATATTGTAGCAATTTTCCACATTGTCCTTATTATCAGTGTAGTTTGTCATTTATGCAGTTTGGACTCCGCTTTGGACTCTAAAGTTCTGGCATGTCTGAAACTCTCTTAGTTATTGCTTTGAACACTAAAAGTAGAAACCAGCAGCTGTGAATAGCATCTACAGTGAAACCTTGTTTTTATGACATGAGTTACCTGTGCAGAAATAAGGTCAGGGCTGGGAGCATACACCGGTGCCACACATCGCCGCATCCACCACATTACAGAACCAACCGCCTTGTGTTCTGGATGGTATCCACCCAAGCAGACAACCAGTCCATCCCCATCTCTGAAAAGTATCCATCTACCTGCAGCAGCCAGGTGAAGCTTGGGTGTCCCATTGGCTTTCTCCAGCTACTGGGGTCCTCAAAGCTGAGGCACACATGTGCTGGGTCATGCACAAGGAAATGTGCCACATGGGCAAAATGTCGTAGATGTCATTACCTCACTACATCGGAGTCTCTACGAGTAACCGTTTGCTTGACAGAGTACCCTACAATAGGACCTAGTTCTAAAGACATCATTCATCACCTTAGTTCATGTGTTAGTGTCCAAGTCTTACAGTAAGACAGGAAGCATCAGCACCCCAAAGGGTTGAAGCTTTGTTCTCCTGCAAAGGTGTCGCATCAAACCAAAGGAAACCTGAGTATAACAAACCACACTGGTGGGCGATGGTGTAAGCTTATGCAGGCAGCAGATGTGGACAAATCCTGCTAGGCACAACGGAGCTACACAGAAGTGAAGTTCTTAACATCTGATTCACTTGTGGCCAAACATTACGGGTGCGTTTTGGAAACATTATTTACTAAAAAGTATACATACAGTGTTCAGTTAATGTTGTCAATGTGGTACGTTTGAACAAATGAATATTGACACAGCTTCTCTGCATCAAACAAACTTAAATCCAGTTAGTTGCTGGATATTGTAGCCAGCATTTAGGGGTGATTCTTTAACTACGGGCACTATTGGCCTTGTAAATGGAATTTCCACCACACCATTGCCTTACAATATAAAGCGCCTTGGGGCAACTGTTTGTTGTGATTTGGCACTATATACATGTGCTCTGATGTCACTGTTTATCTCCATAGAAACTACACAAACAATCTTTCATACAAACTGTTTAAAGGGACATTACAGTGTTGTGGTGGAAATTACGGCAATAGTGTGGGACAACTACATTTTGTTTAAAAAAAATCACAACAGTTGTATGACATTGAATACCCCATTTATGTTTTGATTATTCTACTGATATTTTATTCAGAGATATTTTAAAACATTAGAAAAAACATTTCTTTACCATTCATTTTTATCATTGAGGATCAAAAGTCTGGGTGTGGGACAAGCACAAAACGGCAATATTTGCATATAATGATGCTGAAAAAAGGTGAAAAAGTCATCATAGACTACTAGAACAAATTTCTTAACACACTTTCATTGTAAAGATAACTATAAAAGTGTGACATTCCCCTTTTTTCTGTTTTTCATACAATATGATCAAAGGACATAATAAGTGCCCATAGTCTAAGAATCACCCTTACACAGGCAGTGGGAGTACTGTGCGCAGTGAACACAGAGTCTTTCACTACTTCACAGTGAATTCTGGTGTTTATTGGGAATGTGTTCTCACTCCTACTCCGGTTAATTCTTGCATGGACTGGGTGTCAGGCATGGTCATGGAGTGAGGTTACTTTTGTCCCTTTGGGGGGTGAAAACATGTTTGCTCAACTGGACTTCGTACACAATGCTGTGATCTTTCTGGACTTTATTGATGCCCTGATTGCAAACCTTAAGAGGCTCAGTGAGGAGATCCAGCTTTTCAGTGTCTTCTTAGACTCAGACATCAGAAGTGTATCTGTATGGGGTGATGTGCCAAACGTGTTGAGAGAATCACGTATCTTGGCAGTGACATTCATGTCTCTGAGGAATCAGCCGTTGAGGTCAAGCTTATGGAGTCATGAGGTCACTGGGATTTTTTTAGCAATGCTAATATCTTTGCTTTGGCTTCTGGGTCTTTGTGCTTCGTCTTATTGGATGGCTGTGAAATGTGGGCCCTAACCAGTGACCTAAGGTGACAACTGGATGTCTTTGGTCCTAGGACTGTCCTCCAAAAAATTCTCAGGTAGCACTTGAAAGACTTTATACCAAAGGTGTGGTCACTTGTCGAGTCCAAGATGTTGTGTGCAACTTGGACCATGAAGATGCATCAACCTGCAGAACCTCGGTTTTCTACCATGTTTTCCTGAACATCATCCAGCACACGTGCGTCAGTAACGAAAACACCACTGAGTGGACAAAACCAAGAGACACCCAAGTATCACCTGGCTGCTGCAGACAGGTGACCTCTTTGGGAGATAGGGACAGGGATTAAAGCAAAAAAAAAAAAAAAAAATTAATTAATCTTCTGTTTGAAAATTTTTTCAAGACCAAATCATAAGGTGTTCACCATCTACCTTTTTATAGAAACCCCTTTGCGATCACCTCCTAGCGTTTAAGATAAAACAAGTTGAAGACAACTAAGAAAACAGCAAATTCTTCTGCAGAACAAGATTATATTTCACTCACCAACTATCTCTGCTCTTTTCTAATGCAGCGTCATATTATAGAAAGACTTTAACCTACACATTATTTAAATACTTCAGGATAAACGCATCTTAAGGGGACAGCTTTTCTAGAGCTTTTACTTCATTCAATACCAATTAAAATCTCAGGACTGTGGCCAGGATATGAAAATGGGGGGGGGGGGGATAAAAATTTTTTGGTGAAGGTGGACTTTTGTCAGCAGGATCGGCACCCAGAAAATTTTGGGGTTTTGATGGATCGAGACACATTCTGGAGGGTTTTTTGATTATTACTTTCTCATCCTGACCCCCCCAAGTTTAGTGGTACTGCTTAATGTGTGTTGTATCTATATTTATTTTGCACATTTTCACCTTTTCTTTGCTTTTAACCAAAATTGGTATCACAACCTACATGTTTGTTTGATAAGATTACTAACCACAACAGATGGAATCATTTTCATATTTTTGGCTTCCCTCATCCTAACTGACCTGATTTTAAAGCTGTAAACCCAAACAGACCCAGTAATACCTGAGCTTAGACGTTACATAAAAAATATATTACTTCACATCCCAGTTTAGTTATGCAGAAAAGTTAATGAGAGTTTCTTTATTTGGCTCATCAATGAAGCTTAGTCCAGAACTACAGTAACTACAGAGTAATACTGATTTAAACATTTTAGTTGTTAAAATTATTATTATCATCATCATTATTATTGTTATTATAAGTAGTAGTATGAAAAATGTCTTCAAAAGTGGACCTTTAATCAAGGGGTGTTGTGGAGGGCATGTCCTGCACAACACCCTCTTTCCATTCTGGATTAGCCCCTGGTTTACAGTCTCTGAGCAGGAACAATCAAGTATATTTATGTGGAAAACACAACCTGATTGAGAGGTAAGGTTTTATGAGCGCATTTTATGTTATGTCAATCTCAGAAAGAGATTTTAGGTGTATTTTGGGGGGAAAGCATTCATATTTGTTGTTAATGCGTTGCGGGTCTGCAGCTGTGTTTTTAGTTTAACCACAGCTAGGACACTGACAGACACTCAGAGCAGACTTTGAAAGAAAAGTTTAAAAATATGTTTGTAAAACTCTGCCCTTTGCTTGCTGTGTCAGTTGTCACCGTGCTGAGGCACTCAAATCCACCCCCCACCCCTTCCCACCCCTGCAGAGTGCAGACAGAACACAGAGGAACAGACACGGACTCGCTGCCAGGAGAAGAAACAAAAGAGAGACGTTACTGTAAAAATCAATTTTTGAACGTTTTGAAAGTGGTAAATTTTATATCTTACGTCCAGCCTTGACTTTTTGTCAGATGGTGTTTGCATGAAACCTGCCTTTTGCCAGCCAAAATGATGGAAATCCACTATAGCAACAGGAAACTTTAATCCCTGTAGGAATGGACCATAGGTCTGCTTGGGTAGCTGCCAGTCAGGATCCAGGGGACTTGCACAAACGGTAAACAGCAAAGATCCATCTTAGAGTTGAATATCCATGAGGGGTGTCATAGTTCACCATGATATGGGTTTGAACAATACCATCAATACTGGTCAAAGAGACACCACCACCACCAAGACAGACTGGGGTTTGTTCTTTGTTGTTGTTTTTAAATCATACCAAAGAAATAACAGGGGGAAAAAATGCCAAATATCCTTAAATTTGAAATAATTTCAAAACCTCTGCAGCACTAAGACTATGATGATCGCATGTCTGTGTTTTGTTTTTGTGTTTTGCTGAACTGAGTCAAAACACCCGTTGAATAGTGTTCTTCTTGCTGTAACCGGCTACAGTTATTTTCACATGAAGACAACTTAATGGATATGGGAATCTGGTTAAACTGTAGTTCTCTTGTGTGAACCAGCGGACTTTTGCACTGCAGATTAATTTATGTCTTAATGATTACTAATTAAACACAGCCACTGTGCTGTATGTAAACGAATTGACACTGAGCTACTGTAAACGTAAAATGTAAATCTTTGATTCGTGACATTTTTCATCTAGATTTTAACTCTGTAGGTGCAGAATTGGAAACAAGAACAGTCCATCTTAAACTCTTGCTCAAATAGAATAATTATTAAAGGGGTCACAAGTGCAAAACAAGCAATACTATGATATAATATATGTCGACAGAGTGAAAAGTACCATAGCATTGATTTTAGGCCCTATTAACCGCCCCAAATATCCATATACTCATAGCATTTGTGTTCCCGTTTGTGGATTTTGACTTTGTGTCTTTTCTACACATTTTGATTCAGATCAAACATTCCTCCCAGTTCTGTAGTTTAGGAAAATGACTAAAGATTGCAATATAATGTTGCATGTTTTCCAACAAGTTTTTAACCATTTGTGCATGATTTAAAAGCATTAGCTTTCAACTCCCAGCAACATCTGTCAGAGCACCAGAAAATCTGTGTCTGACTTTAACCAGAAAGAAACAAGATTCTGTTCAAAGATCACTTTTGAACATTGTTATTTTCTTTTTTCTGCGTCATCACTCAGAACCAAAACAAGAACCAGCAGCAGCCTCATGAGGTGGTGGGGTTGGAGGCTGACGAGGAGGATGAGGCGGGTGAGGAAGCTCACTCTCCCTTGGAGCAGGACAGCCTGATGCCATCTGATGAGGCCAGCGACTCCCTGTCTCGTGGCCAGAGGGGAAGCCCGTGCCCAAGGAGGGGCGGGGATGAAGAAGAAGAAGAGGAGGAGGAGGAGGATGAATATGCATCCCCCTGCCATACCCACACATACAGGGACATATACCCCCCTCACCGAGGGCACACAGGAAGTACCCACAGTGCAAATGGTCATGAGTCGCAAGACAGGCTGCTCCAACATGAAGCTCAGCAAGATCACAACCAGAGAAACAACCGCCAACGCAGCCGCCCCTGGCCCCGAGACACCTACTGAGGAGAAAGGGCTCCCCCTGGCCTCCAGATTGGCAACAAGACCACCCCGAATCCTCTGACTGTAGTGAAATGCCAACTATAGTCTTACATCAATCATTGGTGAAACAGATGCCCGGTTTATTAATCTACACAGCTGTAGGCTTTGTTCTTTTCTTAAATGATTAGTATATACAGTAACACTCTTCCAGATTCCCCATTTTACATTCTCTAAATCCAAGGGAATGTAAGTGAAGTGGTCGAGTATTTCAGATCAGATTCAACAGGGCTACTCAACTCTGCAATGGAAAGGTTTCAGGCTACCAGCTCCACGCATACTCAAACTTTAGCTGCTTTGGCTAAAGTTTCTCTGTTGTAGGATGTCTCATAAACTGGCCTTAAAATTCCTAAGACTTTTAATTATCTTTATTATTGCATGTATGAATCTAATTATTTTAAGACTATTTGCACACTGACATCAGAAGAGGAAGTGAATGATCTTTACAGATAAACCAATGTAGGAATGTCGACTGCTGAATCCAATTATGGGAAATCCTAATGCGTTTGAATATAATGTGTATATATCAGACGGACACCTAGTTTTGTTTCAATGCTGTTTTATTTGTTAGTCGATTATGTTAACATGGATCGGTTCTTTCTGTCAGAGAAACGCTGGCATTTGTGTGTTCAAGTCATGAGAGCTTTTACTCTGAAGACGGCGAATGGCATTTGTGGGAGACGCATATCTGAGCGATTGTGTCGAAAAGGTCACTGCGTCCATAAGCGATTTGAAGCTGCAGTACAGTCTTGGTGTCATTGACATTCTGGGATCGCTTGTCTTCACTGTTAAACAATCACTCCTCTTAACACATCTCAAGATCTAAAAGGGCACATAGAATGTAACCACAGCTAAGAAAGGAACATTACTGTTGATGGAGAAATTATTTGCCAAACTGCTTGTTTACATGCATCTAAATCAAGCACAGGTCCTTTTCACATCCAGGCATCAGAGAATGTATGCTTGCATGCCTTTGCACCTCCAGCACCATCTGGTGTCTCCAGCCAGACCGATTGCCCTGTAATTCGATTGTAGCACGTTACTGATTGTAGCACAAGCATAGTGTCTGACCCACAGCCCACAAACTGTTTTGACTCTTTGCCGAACAATACGTTAAGTGTTTGTACTGCAGTTCTATAGTTGAGTAGTCACTGGGTTTTATCAAGGATTCTCAGGAGTCCCGGTGAGGGCAATTCGTACCAGTCGCCCACTCATCGTGCTCAATGAGTCGCTCTGTGTAACAAATGTGTGGTGCGTCACTACCTGTAGCACCTGTGACATGATGTTGTTCTGTTCCTGCACCATTATTTCATGAGCCAATGATGAGTCGAAAACGATGCTAACGTGCAGCGGACTGCTTCTATTCGTACAGGGTAGACAAAAGGTTTTAGGGGTTACTGGTTTACTGCTTCCATGTCTCTCGCAGGTATCTATCTAGTGTTCACTACAGTTTGGAGATGGAAAAAAAAAGCATGATTGAAAAAAGAATAAAAAAAAATCTATGCAAGTGTTGCATGAAACCTGATTGTTTCTTTTTACAGTTAAGTATTTTAGTAATGCATTGATTCTGATTTCTCGTGGTCTTGTAATGATGGTCTTGTCTTTGGGGCTACTCACTCTGCTAAGTACAGCAGTTCACCCCGCCACTATTAGTGAAAAATCACAATGCATAAATTTATCAGTAATTATTGGGGACATTTTTCCATATTGGACGGACAGATAGATGGACAGAGGTTGATGCATTTTTAAATTTCTATAAAAACTTGTCTCAAATCAGGCATTTTTGTGAGGAAAGAATAACATTATTAAAAAGAAACCCCTGCATGTCTTAGTTCACCAATTAGCTATTTTCACTATATTTTGCCATATGGAGTATCTTTGTCAAAGCGGACCAATTTAGTAAATTAAAGGAGTTTAGGTTTTTTCAATTTATGAAGCACAATTTTTACTGATTATAATTTAGTTTTTGTCTTATTCTGTATGCAATACGAAGCTGAACATTGAAAAACTTTAAACGCCTTAGACCATCTGGACTTCCTCTTTTTTGTGTGAGTAGAAAAGAAAAATTGCACTACTTTTTTGGGGGGATGGTTGCTTTGTAATGCAATAACTGCACTAAATATATCCATATAATCATCGGACTACCACAGCGTGCTAGCGTGACCCAACACGCCTCTTCCCTCCGTTTATCAAAAGAGACAACAAATGTGTAAAAAGTGAGACATTTCCTGCCTGATGCTGTAAAGAATGCTTTCTATTTGAAACAGATTTACAATGCTAACTTAAATAAAAATAAACATAAAGTTTTATGTACTTTTAATCCTTTGGGTCATTTTTTGTGTTTCATTATTATGCACAACACCGAGTCTTCCAGAGTTGCACTTTTGTGTTGTTGCATCAGTCCAAAAATCTAATATTTAAGCTTTAATGTGATCCATCTGTACATCCAAACTGGGTGGACAGTGAAGACATTAAAGCACTTGATGCCTGTGGTCCCCAACTTTTAAATGTTTTAAGCCAATTGGAAAAAAATAAACTTGTGTTTTTAATCTGGACAGGTCTGTAAGCATGTGCTGGTGCTACACTACATTATGAAAACTGTATCTTGGATGGCAGCCACCCAGGCAGACAGCTGGTCCATCCTCGGTCTCTACATCTCAAATGTAGACATTTATCTGCCACAGCACAGGTCATACGTTGCTGTCCCCTTGGCCTTTTCCACTTGCTGGGATCCTCATCACTGAGCTAACCGCATGCTGGATCACAACCAAGTAAATGTGTCACATGACCAAAATGTCATAGCTGATGTTCACAAACTATAGGGGTTCTCCTAATCCAAGTCTCCATAAGTAACTGACTGATACAAAGTAATTCCAGCAGGACCCAAGGAGCCGTCAAAAAGACCGAGCCCAAAGATATCCAGTTGACACATTAGGTCAATGATTAGTGTCCAAGTCACACAACCACACAGTTTGATAGGAAGCACCAGGACCCCAATAATCATCATGATCCAAAAGCTCTAACCAGGCATGACTTGATCTCAAAGATGGAGGCGAGACTGGCGAGATAAGCAAATCTCTAAAAATTCAACACTTTCAATGCATATTGGAAGATTTTAGATGGCGGTGATGGTCTAGTGGTTAAAGCATTGAGCTTCAGACCAGAGGATCCTTGGTTGAAATCCTAGACTGACCAGAAAATCAGTAATCTCCTTGGGCAAGGTCCTTAATCCCCTAGTTGCTCCCGGTGTGTAGTGGGGGCCTTGCATGGCAGCACCCTGACATCGGGGTGAATGCGAGGCATTTGCTGTGTAAAGTGCTTTGAGCATCTGATGCAGATGGAAAAGCGCTATATAAATGCAGTCGATTTACCATTCATGGCCAGGTCCAGGAAGTTAATGAAACCATGGAAAATGTCTGGCAGTGACATTCAGCAGTTGCATGCTTTAGGCTAAAAGTTCAGAATGCCTGAAAGCCACAAACATGTGGTATATCTACAGTGTGGAATGTCTACTTTTCACACTGTCTCTTCCAGTGAGTGTTTTTAATTCATCAGGTCCCGTTTCACCTCCACACCAGTAATATATGCAGCTGTAACTATTTGTAACTGGGAAACAAATTTCATCCAGATTGGCATTCTGGTGAAGCAAGAGCTCATCTCAAAACTCTCCTCTGAATTTTAAGCAAAGGAATTGACACCAATTCCGTGACAATATCCATGGTTTTAAACAAAAAAAAAAAAATAGTGGATATGTGTATGAAGCCCTGTTAATTGTCCCATAGGGTTAGGGCTAGGGTTGAACCCATAGCCATTCATATGTGGCATGTATGATGACTTCAAGGCTATGATGTGTTACAGATTGTGATACATCATGGTGTAAGCGTTACAGTGTGGAACGTCTGAACCAAAAGCCCCGGCTTCAAGTCCTAGTCATATTAAGCATTTTTTTCTGCTTCCAAAAGCATATAAGACAAACATCATAAACATAGATAATTACAAATAAATGGGAACCAGAAAACGTGTTTAAGTTCATCACTTCAAAGCGTAATTTTGGCCCCATGTACAAAAAGAAAACAAAAGTAAAAGTACATAGCCTCATAATCATGTGACCTAGAGAGAGACTTCTTTTGCAAGGGAGACCTGGACAATTATAAAGTTTCCAATTCACCTAACCTGCATGTCTTTAAATGTGGGAGGAAACCCATGCAAACACAAGGCGAACGTGCAAACTCCACACAGAAAGGCCACAGGTGGGAATTGAATCCATGACCTCCTTGCTATGAGACAACAGTGCTAACCACTAAACTACCATGTACGGATAGACGGAAAAAAAATAGACACTGGAAAGAAACGCACACAAAATGTTTTGGAACAACTAACAACAAAGGGTGACTACCCACTGCAGAGACGGCCTGGTTATTCCTACAGCAGATCCTAGTTGTTTTTTCCCCTCAACATTTGACTGATTGTGGGTATAGGTGGTATTGCTTGTGAACAAGATATATATGACATCAGCTCTGTTTTCACTGATATTCTGTCATGCAGGAGGGATTTCTGTCATTTCGCTGTGCAGTGGTCTGGTTTTCACTGTCGCTGGTTTTTCCAATAGGAAGTGGCTATTCATATGTAGCCGTATTAATAATTCCAAATTTTATTTGTACGGAGTGCAACCTTGTTATGGTTAAGGTTAGATTAGGGGTTATTGTAATGGTTATGAGTTACAGTTAGGGTTAGGATTAGTGGTTGTTCTTAATGTGGTTTAGGAATCTATGGACAGCAAATACATGTACAAGTACATAGCCTCATGATCACATCATCTATATTGACCAATGAGAGAGATGCTACATATGAATAGAACTTCACTATACAAACACAGCTACATATGGATAGCCACTGCCTTTTCAATATGTTGCAAACTTTGACATAATTGGTAATCCCTTGGATTTTAGTGGCGCCTGTAACATTGCTGTACATGCAGCAACGTCACCAGGACGTTTTCCATAAGTGTCAAGGTTGTGCTAGTGTTATACTATGGGTGTCTGGGTTTAACCTGACAGAGCTGAAAGATTAAAGCCTGATTCTGCTTTGACGAAACGACCTACTATACCCTTTACAACACAAAACATTATTTTGGTTCTAAAACTTTCCTTGAGCATTAGGATTACTGTAACTCAGTGCTCACTTATGAAGTGTTGGGGCGACTTCCTTTTGACATGGACTTGAAGTTCTTGCCGCTATGAATGCAGTTGAAAGTCACCTGCACAAAATTGATGTTGGGGAGGTGATGGTCTAGTGGGTAAGCTGAGACCAGAGGATCCTCGATTCAAATCCCAGCCTGACCAGAAAATCACCTAAGGGCCCTTGGGCAAGGTCCTTAATCCCCTAGTTGCTGCCAGTGTGTAGTGAGCGCCTTGTATGGCAGCACCCTGACATCAGAGTGAATGTGAGGCATTATTGTAAAGCACTTTGAGCACCTGATGCAGATGAAAAGTGCTATATAAATGCAGTCCATTTATCATTTTGGGGTTATAGTTTTTTGCCCATACAAGTCGCTTCCTTGCAGCTCCCACAGTTCTGGAGCTTCTTTTGTAAAAATGAAGAAAGAACTTGTTCTCCAGAGTTTTAACCGTGGACACAAAGTCATCATAGCTTGAAAAGACTGCCCAACACGGCGACAACCCGCGTCACCTTCCATGACGACATAAAAGCATCAAAGTCAAAGGCCACCACAGTCCAAAGCCAAATGAAGCAAACGTCTTCCTACAGAGGCGGCTGTGTAAAGTAAAGGTTTATTATTAACCCGTGTGTCCTGTTGTTACTTTAAATCAAACTAGTTACCTCACACCTCTCTCTCTCACACACACTTTGCTAATCGTAATGTCAGCTTTCAATATTCCCAAACATCTGTCTTGGTCTGTGACTAAGTGCAAAGTTCACAAGCTAACTCAGAACAAAATCACATGGTTACCACTCAAAACACAGTCACACACACTCATCTTCAACCGCTTAGTCCAATCAAGGATCACAGGGGGCTGGAGCCTATCCCAGCAGTCATAGAGCGTGAGGCGGGGTACACCCAGGACAGGACACCAGTCTGTCGCAGGGCCACAAACAGAAACCCACGCAAACACGGGGACAACATGCAAACTCCACACAGAAAGGCCACATGCGGGAATTGAACCCATGACCTTCTCGCTGTGAGGCAACAGTACTAACCACTAAGCCACCGTGCTGCTCCCACTCAAAAAAAAATACTTAAACCACAAAACGTGTCAAAATAAAACACTTGACAGCAAGCTGTGCGAGACCAGACAAATCCCTGTACCACGTGACCAGCGGACCGCCCAGAAGTCACCACGTGACCGTGTCAGTGATGGGGCTTGTATAATAAAATAATTTCAATACTAATAATGCTCAGTTTAACACAGAACATGGCATTGAAACAATGCCAGTGATACAACTATTAAAAAAATCTAGAGGTTTAATGACATGTAATATAGATTGACAGTGAAAGGTTTGGACACAGTAGACTGGTACTGTATATGTACTGGACTTTTAAGGATTTCTGTAGACATACACGTTTATGGATTTCTCGATTCGCTTCTCTGGGCACTGATGTTTATTCCGCAAGGTCCTTGGCCTTTGAGATGGAGAGACAGACAAGACACAATTTACAGACTCGGGTCCCTGAACAAAGTGGTTTGGTGATGCAGGTAACTTTGCAGAACGATGGTCCAACTCTTTAATCCTTGTACTTCCTGTATAAATGTGAGACTTGGAGACTAACTGGCGGCCTCTGCCTCTTTGGAGGATCCTTGTTACTTAGGGAGATTCAGATTACTTGCATGATAAGGAAACTCAGCTAAAGCATTGGTTATGTGATGCATTTCTCTCGGCATTATCAACCACCCAGCTACCTCAGTGTTAAGGATCCAAGCAACAAGTTAAAGGAAAAGGGGACACCAACATTTCTCTTGGCTGCAGCAGATAGACGGCTACTTTCAAGAGGTGAGGACTGACCACTTGTCTGCCTGGGTAGTGGTTGCCATCCAGGACCCAAGGCAGTTCTGTAGTGAGGACATAGGAGCATGTAGCACCAGTGCACAGAAGGGTAACTCTATGGTAACGGAATTACAATCAGAGCAAATTTTCCAATGTTAAGCTAAAACATGGCCAGATTTTACTGTCATTATAAATCCATTAACGTAGAATTGCCCTGTTGTTTAACTGCATGCCCATCACCCATTATGAAAAGCAAACAGTGTGATTATTTTTTTGTTGACTAGATACACTGATACAAGATAAAATGGGATTGACAAAAATCAAAACACAGGCCTCCACCAAAGACAATTAAGTCTTGCAGATGTGTTTCCAACCAGAGTGAGGAACTGATGTACAACACATAGCCTTCAATGTAACACCTTTAATACCCCAGTGCCCAAAACAAAGTTTGGCAGGAGTCTTTTAACCATTAAAAGGCATAACTACAAATTCTTTTGAAAACATCAAGCTGTGCTTGCCAAATTGTTGTTGTTGTTCAACCATCTTTGTACAAATCAGGACACTATTGGTATTTGTCATGCTACAGGTACTTTTGACTTACTCTCCTAATTTTCAAGTGTCGCCTACCAAAATGAGGATGTTAATGGTCATACTCCTGGATTTGACACAACAAAACCAGATTAACAGTCACGAAAATCAAAGTGTCACAAAATTATATTCAGCACTGTATTAACCATATAAATCTGGAATTGTGTCAAGAAGGGCATACAGCATAAAACTTCTGCCAACTCAACAGATCTATTGTGCAACCCCGAACAAAAAATCCAAAATAAATTGTGTTGTAACCTTTTAACAGTGAGATATGTGCAATCACAAATGTAACACTGGTTTTGATTTTCACTTCCCAATATTGAGAGTACTTGTTTTTGTTCAAAACTGCTCAACAAATGAACTCCTGGCTCCATGTGCCGTGGATTCTTTGTTCTACCATCGATAGCTTTCATAAAAAATATTCTCATGGACTCCTACTAACAAATAAACAGTTAAAATGTAAAACACCATGAAGTTAAAATTATTTATGCAGATGTTGACACCATTTTTAGAAGACTGATGAGACATATGTCACTCAGATTTACAGCAATTACTTGATACAAAGGTTAACTAAAATTACACACTGCAGTTTATTCAGAGGATGTATGTGAAGTGAAAATAATGGCCAAATTTAACATGAGTATGGTACGTTAAGGTCAAGAAAATCAAAGTATGGTATCTCAAACATAACCATCCAACATTCAATATAAAACTAAACTGACAGACTCTCAAAGTACATTTTATCCCCCCTTGCATTTACAGTAGTGTTCAGAATAATAGTAGTGCTATGTGACTAAAAAGATTAATCCAAGTTTTGAGTATATTTCTTATTGTTACATGGGAAACAAGGTACCAGTAGATTCAGTAGATTCTCACAAATCCAACAAGACCAAGCATTCATGATATGCACACTCTTAAGGCTATGAAATTGGGCTATTAGTAAAAAAAAAAAAAAAATGTAGAAAAGGGGGTGTTTACAATAATAGTAGTGTGGCATTCAGTCAGTAAGTTTGTCAGTTTTGTGGAACAAACAGGTGTGAATCAGGTGTCCCCTATTTAAGGATGAAGCCAGCACCTGTTGAACATGCTTTTCTCTTTGAAAGCCTGAGGAAAATGGGATGTTCAAGACATTGTTCAGAAGAACAGCGTAGTTTGATTAAAAAGTTGATTGGAGAGGGGAAAACTTATATGCAAGTGCAAAAATTATAGGCTGTTCATCTACAATGATCTCCAATGCTTTAAAATGGACAAAAAACCAGAGACGCATGGAAGAAAACGGAAAACAACCATCAAAATGGATAGAAGAATAACCAGAATGGCACAGGCTCACCCATTGATCAGCTCCAGGATGATCAAAGACAGTCTGGAGTTACCTGTAAGTGCTGTGACAGTTAGAAGATGCCTGTGTGAAGCTAATTTATTTGCAAGAATCCCCCGCAAAGTCCCTCTGTTAAATAAAAGACGTGCAGAAGAGGTTAGAATTTGCCAAAGAACACAACAACTGGCCTAAAGAGAAATGGAGGAATATTTTGTGGACTGATGAGAGTAAAATTGTTCTTTTTGGGTCCAAGGGACGCAGACAGTTTGTGAGATGACCCCCAAACTCTGAATTCAAGTCACAGTTCACAGTGAAGACAGTGAAGCATGGTGGTGCAAGCATCATGATATGGGCATGTTTCTCCTACTATGGTGTTGGACCTATATATTGCATACCAGATATGGATCAGTTTGGATATGTCAAAATACTTGAAGAGGTCATGTTGCCTTATGCTGAAGAGGACATGCCCTTGAAATGGGTGTTTCAACAAGACAATGGGCCTCATGTATCAACGTTGCGTACGGCGATATTTGAGCGTATATGGGGTGTACGCCAAAACGGCTGTGCTACTTGGCATTTATCAATGTGGTCGTTGGCGTACGCTGCGCTGAAAATATACACCAGGTCGAGAGGTGGCGTAAATTATACACCAAAATGAACCAGCGCTGGAATCCACATAAAAATGAAGATGATCAACATGATAAACAGTGCCATTATACAAATCAATGCATATGTTACATAAATAACACTTTCCTGATTATACTACATAATAATCAATACAAATCCCACCTTTGCGGGATTGTTATGGAGCACGATCCGTGGTCACAGCGCTGACTGCAAAGACAGCGCTGCTCGCCTTTTTCTCCAGACTTCGAGCCTGGAGCCAGAGCAGCGCTGAGCTTAACTTCATGTGGTGTGATCGTTTTAGACTATGAAATTGATAATTACAACTGTAGTTTCGTCATTCCCTTAATTCGCCCGTGCTGCGACCAGGTTTTGTCGTCTCCATTCGGTTGTCACAATAAAATAAATACAGAAATACATTTAAAAAATAAAGACATCTGACAGATTAGGCGTGTCTTATTAACTGAGCGAGCAAATATCCACATGTCAAGAATTATTGACGTGAAAAGAGAATACAGTGGTCCCTCGCTATAACGCCGTTCACCTGTCGTGGCCTCGGAGCCTCGTGGAGTATTTAGTCCAATTTTGCATGCCTTTTTTTTTTTTTTTTTTTTACAGTGTTCTGTGTTCTGCGTATCTCTTGTCGCCCAGAAGAGAAAAGAGCGCCAACAACTACTCATAACTGTGTTTGTCACACGGAAACAGACACTTGCAGCCAGGTGTGAGGGAAAAGGCGCAGCGTCAGGACGCAGAGGCCCGAACTGTGAAATACTGGTGAGTCACTATTAATAATTTCTTATGTGTCCGACCTCGTTCGTTGGTCGTTAAAATTAATTCGTTAGTTCTAAATGCCATCATAGTTATTTATAGAAAAACGTTCTATTTTTATTTCTCAAATGTTTGGGCCTGAAAAGAGTTTGGTATTATTTTCCTACTAAGGTTTGAACTTTGAGAGTGTTTACACACGAGAAAAAAGTGAGAAAATGTTCATGCCTGATTGAGAAAGTGTATAAACTGTGTAGTGAGGGGTTTTACAGCTTTGAAACGTCTATAATTGTAAAAAATAACGCTGATTACGTTGCGGTTTCGCGTATTACGGGCTATTTTTTAGAACGTAACTCCAGCGATTAATGAGGGACCACTGTAACACTTTATTGATTATATACTACAAAACAATTGATACGACGGCCGCTTTTGACGCTCTATTGGCACGCGTCGTGATTGGTGTTCTTTTTCATTGCCGTCTTTCCGGCTTCAGTGTCGTAAAATGAGGGTGTGTCTGAAGCGGAGTCTGAATATTTATGGGCGTGTTTATTATAATTACGATCGTTTCCACCCGCCGCATTTATCAAGATCACGTCAGGCGTATGCCAGAAATGGGCAGGTGCGCACTGCTTCATACATGTCACGGCGACTTTGGTGTATTTCAAGTTTACGCCGTAAATTTACGCCACAAGTGCGCAACATTGATACATGAGGCCCAATGACCCCAAGCACACTAGTAAATGAGCAAAATCTTGGTTCCAAACCAACAAAATTAATGCCTTGCAGATGTGAAGAAATCATGAAAAACTGTGGTTATACAACTAAATGCTAGTTTAGTGATTCACAGGATTGCTACAAAAGCAGTTTGAACATAAGTTTTGAGTTTGTAGCGCCAACAGCAGATGCTACTATTATTGTGAACACCCCCTTTTCTATTTTTTTTTTTTTTTAACTAATAGCCCAATTTCATAGCCTTAAGAGTGTGCATATCATGAATGCTTGGTCTTGTTGGATTTGTGAGAATCTACTGGTACCTTGTTTCCCATGTAACAATAAGAAATATACTCAAAACTTGGATTAATCTTTTTAGTCACATAGCACTACTATTATTCTGAACACTACTGTATGTTCAGAAATAAATACAAGTGAACCAATTTCGTATAATTAGAATACAAATATTTTATAAAATGTCAAGTTATTGAACAACAAAAATGCTTTCAAATAGTAAAATTTAAAAAACACAAATATACAATGTATTTATTTTAATTCTTATTGTGTAACTTTTTTTGAAACTATGGTGTTTATGTCAAACTGGTATTGTAAAGCACTTTAAAATATATTCTCAAAGGTGCTATATAAAGTTATGAACTGTGTCACATGTACATTTCATGGCCTTTTTTTTTCACTGTATAAGCATGTTTGTTGTTTGTGTTGTCCAATAACCGGACAGTTTTTAAAATACTGTGATTACACAACATTGGTTCAGAATGTGCGTTCTTGATTCGACAGCGTTACAGTTTATGATGGTGCTCGTCCAGACAGTGGATAGAATTTTGCGCAAAGCTTTTTCCTGATTTAAAGAAACTACTTCAGCTTTTCAACCACTATCATGTTTCCTTTTTCTGAAAGGACATGGTTGAAGAGGAGTTTTCAGGAGGGCCTGTTCTTAATACAAATTATCATGCCTGTTATGACATGAGATTGCACAATAAATTTTATGTATTGTTATACAACATAACCTTTACTGTTCTACCTTGACGATGTATCTACAACTGAAGTCACTGTTGGCAAATTATGCATGAAAGCAGTATTTTATCACAGCCAAATTTATTTTTAATCAAATCCATGTGAGGCCACACAGCTTCTCTTTTTACTTTACAGGCAGAGTGAATGTGGTTGTCATGTCGCATGTCGTGTATACTCTTGAACATTCATGTAAAAGTCAGTACTAATATGATCTTGATTGCACTGGCATGAAAAATTATTTAAATTAAGAACTTGCCCTAAAAAAAACCTCAACCCCACCACTTGTATCTGTAACACCACAATGCGCATGTTCAGGAATTCAAAAGAAGCATTTACACATTCACTGTCAGGGACCGAAAAATACTTTTGAGAGTCTCAAACTATTGGCTTGTACTTCAAACATTTAAGAAATACAGAAGAGCGTCACATAAGACATATTTGATAGAAACTGTAAAGATCAGATATTAATCACGCTGAATGAAGATCTGAATAGTTTTTCAAAGCCTGGATGATGTGTGCATTTAAAAAAAAAAAAAAAAAAAAAAGACCATGTACAGCACAGTCCACACTTACATATCTTCTAATTACGGTATGTAAATGTAGTGGAAAACTTGAAAAACTTTAGTTCTGTCTCTAAAGTCCTGAGCAAATCAAGCAAAGATGGTCTCCTCGCGTCTCTTCTTTGTGAGAATGGTTCCTGGTTTGTGCTGAGCGTCTGGGTGGTTTGCTAGCTCTGGAGGGCAGGTGGAAACTGGACTCTCGAGGATGGCCTGCTTCAAGTCGTAGAACACGGCAGAGTCCTCTTTAGTGAGGAATGTCATGGCCACACCACTCTTACCAGCACGACCTGTACGGCCGATACGATGGATGTAGTCTGGAAGAGGAAGAACAAAGAAGACATTCAGGACACCACCAAGATCAAACAAAACACAAAGAATAATCTATGAATTCGTACGTTCACAATCACCAAGAACAATCAAAATGCACACTCGTGTGCAGAGAATCCCTGACAGCATTCTGGACTATGACATTCAAATGGTTTGATCATTTTTGTATATAAAATTAGGAGATATTCATTGAAACATTTTTATATGTTCTGATGCTTTTATTTGCAAATAAAAACAACTAGCTGTGTTGCTAACCCCTCCATGCTACCACAACTGGATTTAGGTAAATAAAACACTGACAGTAATGCTTCCAAAATTTAAAACTGGAAGGTTTATAACTTATATCAATCAAATACATATAGAGAGAGTGTGTGTCAGTGAGTGAGAGGCCGCTGATACTGACCAGACCAAAATCAAACACACACCTTCAGCCACTGAGTTATAATAAACAGCAACAGCCAACACACAGTTCAGTAAAGTGGGCGGTCCTTTGAGGGTTTTGGTGAAACCAGATCATGCTAAAATTCAAAGGTGACTGAGATCCACTCGTTTGAGACGCCCATTTGAAGTTCAGTAGAAATAAGATAAATGGTGTTCAACTTGTGTGTATAAGAAAGTGTAACTGATACACACAGTGCTAAATCCTCCCTTCTGGCCTAACAACCAGCAGGGGATTCAAAAGTCACCTTACATGTTTTAAACATCCTGATTTCATGATGTTGAAAGAAGTGAAATGAAAGAAGTATGGATGAAAGAATTAAAAAAGCCAATGTAATACACTCAGGGGGAGGCCCCCTTACCTTCAATGTTCTTTGCCATGTCATAGTTAATGACCATGGAAACATCCTGGATGTCGATACCACGACCTGCAACGTCTGTGGCCACCAGAATATCTTTGGCTCCTGCTTTAAGATTGGAAAGTGCAAACTCTCTCTGCTCCTGTCCTTTGCCACCATGCAACGTACAAGCATTGTACTGTGTGGAATAAGAGGGGGACGAAACGTTAAATATCATTTGTACAGTTTCACCATTTTTGGAAATGTAGGTCATTCACAGGTTTCTAGTAGCCCAGTCCAGAGTGACTTACTCCCATCTTCTCCAGAGACTTGGCCAGCACGTCACAACCCTTCTTCTGGTTGACAAAGATGATAATGGGAGGCTCAAAGCCCTGAGCCAACACCTCCAGCAGCTTCTTCCTGCATAAAATGCAGCCCAAAGCTCATTAAATACTTCATTAAACATTCACAGAATTATAATACGTCTGAGGTTTACAGAACGTATTTGTATCTTTCTTACCGTTTCTCTCCCTCTGACATGAGCAGAACTTTCTGTTCCACTCTTTCATGTGGTTTGCCAGCAGAACCAATGTACACCACAGCGGGACGTCTCAGATAACTCCTCGCTAATCTCTCCACAGCTGGAGGCATCGTAGCCGTGAACATGACAGTCTGCGATCAAACACAAAGGCTGAAACATTGAGGTGATCTGAAACCATCATGACAGCCTCGTTTATGTTTGCAAATGATTTAAAGACCAACATACTTGTCTGTATTTATGCTTTCCCGATTCAAAGTTCAATGTCATTTTCTCAGGATCCTCTGCCTCATCTGAATCTGGTTTCTGATTGGTCACTGGGATATATTCTAGAATCTTTTGAACATCAGGCTCAAAGCCCATGTCAATCATACGATCGGCCTCATCGAGGACCACATAGGTACAGCGGCCCAAGACCAAGTAGCGGTTCTCCAATACGTCGATGAGACGACCAGGGGTGGCGATCACAATCTGTTCAAAAGAGAAAACATACATCTGGTATATTGCCAAGGACAAGAAAACTACAGAAACAACATTAAAAACCAAAACAACAACAAAAATCCATGGTTTTCATTTATTATATTTTCTGAACTGTGTGATGACAATAAAGCCAAACTGAAATAATTCTATAATGACAGCTGGATTTTTTTTTGTTTTTTTTTTTTACACCAAGAAATAGTCCAACGCAATTCCTGGCATTCGGTGCATTTACTTGAATTCTAATTAAAATGGGAAATATTAGCTTAATTTGTGTCGATACTGTACGAAGACGACAAAGAAGAGATGGAAAACGTTGCCACGAACAGCGGGAGAAGAAGAAAACTAGAAGGGTGGAAATGAGAGTGGGGACTTTGAATGTTGGTAGTATGACTGGTAAAGGGAGAGAGCTGGCTGATATGATGTAGAGGAGAAAGGTAGACATATTGTGTGTGCAAGAGACCAAGAGGAAGGGAAGTAAGAGCAGGAGCATCGGCGGTGGGTACAAGTTGTTGTACCATGGTGAGGACAGGAAGAGAAATGGTGTTGGGGTCATTTTAAAGGAAGAGTATGTTAAAAGTGTGTTGGAGGTTAAGCGAGTGTCTGACAGGGTGATGAGTGTGAAGTTGGAAATTGAAGGGGTGATGATGAATATCATCAGTGCATATGCCCCACAGGTAGGTTGTGAGATGAAGGAGAAAGAAGATTTCTGGAGTGTATTAGATGAGGTGGTGGAGAGTGTGACTAATCATGAAAGAGTGGTGATAGGAGCAGACTTCAATGGGCATGTTGGTGAAGGGAACAGAGGTGATGAGGAAGTAATGGGTAGATATGGTATCAAGGATAGGAATGGGGAAGGACAGATGGTAGTTGAGTTTGCAAAAAGGATGGAAATGGCTGTGGTGAATACCTACTTTAAGAAAAGGGAGGAGCACAGGGTAACATATAAGAGTGGAGGAAGGTGCACACAGGTGGACTACATTCTTTATAGGAGATGCAAGCTAAAAGAAATCACAGACTGTAAGGTGGTAGCAGGAGAGAGTGTCACTAGACAGCATAGGATGGTTGTTTGTAGGATGACTTTAGAGGTAAAGAAGAAGAAGAGAGTGAGAGCTCAACAAAGGATCAGATGGTGGAAGCTGAAGGAGGAAGACTGTTGTGTGAAATTTAGCGAGCAGGTGAGAGAAGCACTAGTTGGAGGGGAAGCAATTTTGGACAACTGGAAAAGTACTGCAGATGTGGTGAGGGAGACAGCTAGGGCAGTACTGGGTATGACATCTGGACAGTGGAAGGAAGACAAGGAGACTTGGTGGTGGAATGAAGAGGTCCAGGAAAGCATAAGGAGAAAGAGGTTGGCGAAAAAGTTTTGGGATAGTCGGAGAGATGAAGAAAGTAGACAGGAGTACAAGGAGATGCAGCGTAAGACGAGAAGTGGCAAAAGCAAAGGAAAAGGCATATTGCGAGCTGTACAAGAAGTTGAATAGTAAGGAAGGAGAACAGGACTTGTACCGATTGGCCAGACAAAGGGACAGAGCTGGAAAGGATGTGCAGCAGGTTAGGGTGGTAAAAGATGCACATGGTATTGTGCTGACAAGTGAGGAGTGTGTGCTGAGAAGGTGGAGGGAATATTTTGAAGAGTTGATGAATAAAGAAAATGAGCGAGAGAAAAGGCTGGATGATGTGGTGAGAGAGACAGCTAGGGCAGTACTGGGTATGACATCTGGACAGTGGAAGGAAGACAAGGAGACTTGGTGGTGGAATGAAGAGGTCCAGGAAAGCATAAAGAGAAAGAGGTTGGCGAAAAAGTTTTGGGATAGTCGGAGAGATGAAGAAAGTAGACAGGAGTACAAGGAGATGCGACGTAAGGCGAGAAGAGAAGTGGCAAAAGCAAAGGAAAAGGCATATTGCGAGCTGTACAAGAAGTTGAATAGTAAGGAAGGAGAAAAGGACTTGTACCGATTGGCCAGACAAAGGGACAGAGCTGGAAAGGATGTGCAGCAGGTTAGGGTGGTAAAAGATGCACATGGTAATGTGCTGACAAGTGAGGAGTGTGTGCTGAGAAGGTGGAGGGAATATTTTGAAGAGTTGATGAATAAAGAAAATGAGCGAGAGAAAAGGCTGGATGATGTGGCGAGAGTAAATCAGGAAGTAAAAGAGATTACCAAGGAAGAAGTGAGGGCTGCTATGAAGAGGATGAAGAGTGGAAAGGCAGTTGGTCCAGATGACATTCCAATGGAGGCATGGAAATGTCTAGGAGAGATGGCAGCAGAGTTTCTGACCAGATTGTTTAATAAAATCTTGGAAAGTGAGAGGATGCCTGAGGAGTGGAGACGAAGTGTGCTGGTTCCTATTTTCAAGAACAAGGGTGATGTGCAGAGCTGCAGTAACTACAGAGGCATAAAGCTGATCAGCCACAGCATGAAGTTATGGGAAAGAGTAGTAGAAGGTAGGCTTAGAAAACAGGTGAAGATCTGTGAGCAGCAATATGGTTTCATGCCAAGAAAGAGCACTACAGATGCAATGTTTGCTCTGAGAATACTGTTGGAAAAGTGCAGAGAAGGACAGAAAGAGTTACATTGTTTGTGGACTTAGAAAAAGCTTATGATAGGGTGCCAAGAGAAGAGTTGTGGCATTGTATGAGGAAGTCTGGAGTGGCAGAGAAGTATGTTAGGGTAGTGCAGGACATGTACAAGAATAGTGTGACAGCGGTGAGATGCACAGTCGGAATGACAGACTCATTCAAGGTGGAGGTGGGATTACACCAAGGATCAGCTTTGAGTCATTTCTTGTTTGCAGTGGTGATGGACAGGTTGACAGATGAGATCAGACAGGAGTCCCCATGGACTATGATGTTTGCAGATGACATTGTGATCTGTAGTGAGAGTAGAGAGCAAGTTGAGTCTAGTCTGGAGAAGTGGAGATATGCTTTGGAGAGAAGGGGAATGAAAGTCAGTAGAAGCAAGACTGAGTACATGTGTGTGAACGAGAGGGAGCCCAGTGGAATAGTGCAATTACAAGGAGTAGAAGTGGTGAAAGTAGATGAGTTTAAATATTTGGGGTCAACTGTTCAAAGTAATGGAGAGTGTGGTAGAGAGGTGAAGAAGAGAGTGCAGGCAGGGTGGAGTGGGTGGAGAAAGGTGGCAGGAGTGATTTGTGACCGAAGAATATCAGCAAGAGTGAAGGGGAAAGTTTACAAAACAGTAGTGAGACCAGCTATGTTGTATGGTTTAGAGACAGTGGCACTAACAAAAAGACAGGAGGAAGAGCTGGAGGTGGCAGAGCTGAAGATGTTGAGATTCTCTTTGGGAGTGACAAGAATGGACAAGATTAGGAATGAACATATCAGAGGGACAGCTCAGGTGGGACGGTTTGGAGACAAAGTCAGAGAGGCGAGATTGAGATGGTTTGGACATGTGCAGAGGAGGGACCCAGGGTATATAGGGAGAAGGATGCTGAGGATGGATCCACCAGGCAGGAGGAGAAGAGGGAGACCAAAGAGGAGGTTCATGTATGTGCTGAGAGAGGACATGCAGGTGGTTGGTGTGACAGAGGAAGATACAGAGGACAGGGTGAAATGGAAACGATTGATCTGCTGTGGCGACCCCTAACGGGAACAGCCGAAAGACAAAGAAGAAGACTGTATGGAACACAGAATCTCTTACATGTACTTCTGTCAATCTTTGGAATCTTCTAGTTTGTTCCATGCTGCTTTAAAGAAGCATTCATCTTGGTGTATGTAAACTGGTAACCTGCTGAATATCTGACATAGTGGAGAAAAACTGAAATCTATCCTGTAATTACTACTTTAAAATAACTTTATATGGAAATGAAGTAGACATTCTAGGTTGCACATAGTGTTTAATAATACAGAACTGATGCAAAATGGGATAATTGAGCTTGAAAGTTTTCAGTCTAGGTGGAATAAAACCAATTTCTCTCACAAATATGTGTAGATATTTTACTACTACAACAAGTTTTCAGCGTTAAACTTGTGCATGAGTGTGACCTTAACTGTGGTAAACTAGAACATTATCTGCAAGAGACAAATGCTGCCATAACTGTGAACATTAAGAGGAACTGTGACAAATTATGACTGCTATCTCTGACACTTTGCGATCATAGCAAGAAATCCCAATTGTACATCTCAAGTGGTTTCACCTCACAGCCCATCCTAAGACGGAAGCCCTGGTCCTCTCTGGAGATTCCTCCAATCACAGCCACCGTACGAATACCAAGTGGTTTTCCAAACTTTATGGTCTCCTCTTCAATCTGCTGGGCCAACTCACGTGTTGGGGCCAGAATCACAGCATAAGGTCCCTGATCAGAATCCTCAATCCTGCAAGAATAGTCAGAGTGGAGATAATTACAGCTGATGCAAACATGTTGATATCAAAAATTAAGTGGAGTATTATTAATGTTTTACTACATGAAAAATCATAGCAAACGTTGTATTACCTGTCAATTTTTGGAAGGGTGGTGATCCAGACTAACAAGGGAATCAGGAAAGCTGCCGTTTTACCGCTACCTGTTTCAGCCACACCAATAATGTCACGGTTCTGTAAACCAATAGGAATGGCCTGCCTCTGAATTGGAGTAGGATCCTGGATGTTAACAGAAACAGATTTGTATTAAATTCAGTAACTCAAAAGACATAAAAAAATATTTTACACAAAATTTCAGTTGCTTTGGAGTATTAACCTTGTAGCCACATTTGTCAATGACTTCTATGATGTGTGCAGGAAGAGGGTATTCCTTCCAGTTCCTGATTGGATTTGGGATCTTTCCTCCCTTGGTGGTGATACTGTAATCCTCCCTGAAGATTCGCCAGTCCCTGTCTGTCATCTCATCCAGCTTCTTCTGAGACCAGTGCCTGTCGTCCCAGCGCTGTTTGGCCTCCTTCTTACGCACCTTCTTCAGTCTGGTCCTGAATGAAGAAGAAAATGCGTGAGTGGGTAACAGTCCGCTGCAGAATCAGATAAAGTAAAGTGACGCAGCACACAGGTGGATTTACTTCCAAAGGTCCGCCGAGATGGTTTGTAATGTAGCATATTAACCCTGGTATGAATTGTTTTTAGGCATCTGTGTGAGCAAAAAAACTGCATGAAATGAATCTTAGAAACTCACAAACTATCCTGTTGAAAGCTTCAGCTCCTTTAATCCTTACTTTTTTAAAATGTTCATTTTGAAGTAATGCAGGTATAAAATGTGGCAAAAGTGGTATTGTTTTCAAAATGCTGACATATAATTATTATTTAAATTGCTGACATAGATATTCAGGTTATGTGTGCCTCTGAGTCAGCGCTCACTCCCTCTGTGGTGACACATTGCTAATTTTGTAAATGTAATAATGTGTTATATGTTTTTCATTGACACTGCCCTAGTTTATCCAGACTGACTTCACATCACAGGACATCTAAATAAAATGGTAAATAGACTGTTACTGTAGCAATCTCATACAAACACTCTAAGCCCTTTACAATGACACACACAGCCCCAAAATACACACACACACACACACACACACACACACAGGATGCTGCAATGCAAAATGCCCAACTGCACACTGGGAGCAACATGAAGATTAAAGTCCTTGCTCAAGAACACATGAGCGATTCCTGAGAAAGGAACTTAACCTGTAACCGTCTGGTCCCATCAGACTTCCTACTAACCTTTAGTCCACCACTTCCACATCTAATTAGTTTCCCAACTAACCTGCTTTATTTTTTGGCTTAATGGGCTAAAACATACAAAAGACAACTGTATGACCGTAAGTCAATCATCCAATGTATCTGTTACTCACTCTTCCTGCTCTTTCTCTTCCAGTGTACGTCTTTTCTCCATCAAGTCACCATAGAAACGAGACTGTTCCCTTTTTTGCTGTTTTAAGTCAATGCCAGCAATGAAGCCGCGTCCGTAAAGCTGGACCTGATGCTTTTCTTTGTAACTGGAACACAAATGGGGAAACATTTGTCATTATGATCACACACTGACAATTAAAAACAAAATAAACAATTTTCAAGAGCACTCAGACTCACATGGGGTTATAGTCGACTGAAGTGTCTTCAGAAGCATCCCATTCAAAGACAAACTTCCTGTCATTCAAGTGACGTGTTCTGCGACGTTTTTTGATTCCACCTAAGTAACGCTCCTGTAAAAATTATACATGACTAATAAAAATAAAATAATTTAAACTCACGAAGTAGAAGGACTGCATTTCATGCATGCAATTCCCCAGCCAAGGCAGTTTAACCATTTTTCCACCTGGTATTCATGAAATTGCCTACTGTTTGTTTATACGAGGTCTGTTAGAAAAGTATCCAGCCTTTTTATTTTTTTTCAAAAACCATATGGATTTGAATCACGTGTGATTGCATCAGCCAAGCTTGAACCTTCGTGCGCATGCGTGAGTTTTTTCACACCTGTCGGTTGTGTCATTCGCCTGTGAGCAGGCTTTGTGTGAGCAGTGGTCCACCCCTCTCGTCGGATTTTTATTGCGAATAAATGTCTTAACGATTTGGAGCTTTGCTGCATCAATTTTTTTCCAGAAACTGTGAGAGACCTCCAGGTGGACACCATTCGGAAAATTCAGATGGCTTTCAGGGACCATTTTATGGGGATTACACGGATTAAGGAGTGTTCCAGCCGGTTTAAAGACCGCCCACAGCGGCTGAGAGCACACTGCGCTCCGAGCGCCGATCGACAGGCTGAAACAACCAGATCATTTCCAACATGAAGGCTTTGTTGATCCGGGACGTCGTCTGACTTACACAAAAATGGCAGGAGACGTGGACATCAAGACTTTTTCGGCACATTCCACTGTTACAGGAGTTTTCCATGGAAAGAAAAGCAGACGGATGCAGCACAAAACCACCTTCGTGTTGGTCTCACAGGACGGCTTTGAGACGGCTGTCGGTGGGTTTTCAGTCGTGTGACTAACCGAGAAATTGTGGATGAGCTGGACATGCCAGAACATGTCCTGTGAGGCTTCATCACGGCATTGCTTTGCGCCATGCGGCTCCACCGCGACGCACAGAATTCCTCCGCACGTCGAAAAAGTGCTGATGTCCACATCTTCCGCAATTCCTTGTGCTAGTAAGAGGACGTCAGAGGACGTCCCGGATAAAACACAACGTCCAGTTTGGAAATGAACGGCACATTCCACTGTTACAGGAGTTTTTGTCATGGAAAGAGCAGCAGAGGAATTCCACGCGTCGCGGTGGAGCCGCATGGCGCAAAGCAACGCCGTGATGAAGCCTCACAGGACATGTTCTGGCATGTCCAGCTCATCCACAATTTCTCGGTTAGTCACACGACTGAAAACCCACTGACAGCCGTCTGAAAGCCATCTCAAAGCCGTCTTGTGAGACCAACACTGAGGTGGTTTTGTGCCGCGCCATGAGCGGCACGGTGGCGCATCTGTCCGCTTTTCTTTCCATGAAAAAAAAACTCAGAAAAAGTACTGATGTCCACGTCTCCTGCCATTTTTGTGTAAGTCAGACGACGTCCCGGATCAACAAAGCCTTCACGTTGGAAAATGATCTGGTTGTTTCAGCGGGGTTTGAGCCTGTCGATCAGCGCTCGGAGCGCGGCGCGCTCTCAGCCGCTGTGGGCGGTCTTTAAACCGGCTGGAGCACTCCTTAATCTGTGTAATCCCCATAAAATCGTCCCTCAAGGCCATTTGAATTTTCCGAATGGTGTCCACCTGGAGTTCTCTCACAGTTTCTTGAAAAAATTGATGCAGCAAACCTCCAAATCATTCAGACATTTATTCGCAATAAAAATTCGACGAGAGGGGTGGACCACTGCTCACTCAAAGCCTGCTCACAGGCGAATGACGCAACCAACAGGCGTGAAAAAACTCACGCATGCGCACGAAGGTTCAAGCTTGGCTGATGCAATCACACGTGATTCAAATCCATATGGTTTTTGGAAAAAATAAAAAGGTCGGATACTTTTCTAACAGACCTCGTAAATGGATGCATATTTTTGGTTAGCGCGAATATGTACGACTCACAGCGAAACAGCTCGTATGAGCGAACCACGAAACACTACACCGATGGGCAGTCATGCACAATGTCATACGCAATGGTTTGTGCACACGACAGCACAGCTTCTCGCACTGTGTTCCACGGGACGAGGTGCGCCACATCACGCTTGTGGAGGATAATAAAATAAAATTTAAAAACAGCTGTATAATTAGTGAGTATCACTGGGTTGATATAAATAATACATAAAAGAGGACACCATACAGAACCCCGCAGTTAAATAACCCTGGTAAAAAAAAAAAAAAAAAGCAGGCACTCAACGGGATTTGAACCTGCATGCTCCAATTACCAGACGGAAACTTTGCCACTGCACTACAATCACTGTCTTGTAACAGGAGCATGAAATGACTAAAATCAACAAGCAGATAATGTATTTTCTAAAAAAAAAAGAAAGAAAAAAAAAAGCGCTGTGATAACTGACCAAACGGCGTTTGGTACGGCGTATTTCTGCTGATACGTGACTGAAAGTGGCGAATCTGTTATACTGTTGGGTTGTTCTGGTCGTGCGGTCTGCCGCTCACAGTCCTCACAGCCTGACATGCATGTCCTGTCAGACGTGACATTCAGAGTCCCTGCTGCGTGTCCAAATGGACTGATGGCCCATTTCTCCTTCCATCACAAAAGCGAAATATGTTTTTATGTATTTCCACACAAGCGCGTGTCCGTCAATACACGGGATGCATGCTGCAGCTGTGATGATTTCACTGCCAGCTCGATAATTCGACAATGATCGCCTGCTGACTGTTGTCATGTTAATAGTGCGAATGGCCACACATTTTCTAAGTTCCAAACAAGCGGCGTTAGATGTTCGTGTGTGTCACCTGGAATTTGGCCAACACCTGCCGCAAGAGGTATCGATGGGTTTGCACAGCCACACACTGTCTTTCAGCCGCTGGTATGAGCAAATAGTTGTAGCAACAGGTGTTCGAGGCAGCTACTTTTTTTTTTTTATACACGTTTTGCACGATTCTTGCTTCATGTACACTTTATGCACAAATCGACCAAATTCGCACTGTGTGTGAAGGGGCCCCTAACCAAAACATCAATAACGTAAGACT
This sequence comes from Thalassophryne amazonica, assembly GCF_902500255.1. Classification (NCBI taxonomy): domain Eukaryota; kingdom Metazoa; phylum Chordata; class Actinopteri; order Batrachoidiformes; family Batrachoididae; genus Thalassophryne; species Thalassophryne amazonica. The sequence continues at coordinate 94,806,997 of NC_047108.1, read as the reverse complement.
GTTGTGACAAAGATTAAGAGATCCATTATATAAGCATCCTTGTACCAATACCATACCTATGAAAAGTATTCTCCTCACCCTGACTTTTACATATTTTATGACTTCAAGTGGGGGGGGGGGGGTGTCTATTCCCTCCACTATACAACCCCAATTCCAATGAAGTTGGGACGTTGTGTGAAATGTAAATAAAAACAGAATACAATGATTTGCAAATCCTCTTCAACCTATATTCAATTTAATACACCACAAAGACAAGATATTTAATGTTCAAACTGATAAACTTTATTGTTTTTGTACAAATATTTGCTCATGTTGAAATGGATATCTACAACATGTTTCAAAAAAGCTGGGACAGTGGTATGTTTACCACTGTGTCACATCACCTTTCCTTCTAACAACACTCAAGAAGCGTTTGGGAACTGAGGACACTAGTTGTTGTTGAAGCTTTGTAAGTGGAATTCTTTCCCATTCTTGCTTGATGTACGACTTCAGTTGTTCAACAGTCCGGGGTGTCTGTTTTCGTATGGAGGACACGACACCATGATTTCCAAATACAATTTGAAATGTGGACTCAACAGACCACAGCACACTTTTTTACTTTGTGTCTGTCCATTTCAAATGAGCTCGGGCCCAGAGAAGGCGGTGGCGTTTCTGGATGTTATTGATGTTTGGCTTTCACTTGGCATGGTAGATTTTTAACTTGCATGTGTAGATGCAGTGACAAACTGTGTTAACTGACAATGATTTTCTGAAGTGTTCCTGAGCCCACGCGGTAAGATCCTTTACACAATGATGTCGGTTTTTAATGCAGTGGCGCCTGAGGGATCGAAGGTCACAGGCATTCAATGTTGGTTTTCGGCCTTGCTGCTTACGTGCAGAAAGTTCTCCAGATTCTCTAAATCTTCTGATTATGGACTGTAGATGATGGAAACCCTAAATTCCTTGCAATTGAACATTGAGAAATATTGTTCTTAAACTGTTGGACTATTTTTTCACACAATTGTTCACAAAGTGGTGATCCTCGCCCCATCTTTGCTTGTGAATGGCTGAGCCTTTTGGGGATGCTCATTTTATACCCAATCATGACACTCACCTGTTTCCAATTAACCTGTTCACCTGTGGAATGTTCCAAACAAGTATTCTTGGAGCATTCATCAACTTTCCCAGACTTTTGTTGCCCCTGTCCCAGCTTTTCTGAAATGTGTTCCAGGCATCCATTTCAAAATGAGCAAATATTTGCACAAAAACAAAAAAGTCTATCAGTTTGAACATTAAATATCTTGTGTAATCATGGATCATGTACAACACTTTATCCTGCCACTTTTGCAACTCCACTACTTATCAAGGAACTAACCTTGATGGCGTGGAGTTCTTTAACTTTATCTTTTTCCTCCCTGAGCTTTTGACGTCCATCATCCTCATCATTCCCGTTGTTTTCTCGCTCCATTCTCTCTCTCCTCTCCCGCCTCTCCCTTTCTTGTGGGTCTTCTGTAACATATTGTCAGTTAGAACAGAAAGGCTTCTATGACATAAGACCTTGACAGCTGAATATACAAAATATTGATACATACCCAGCATTTTTCGTCCAATGTCTTGAAATATCCTCCTCTTCTTCCTTTCATCATCCAACATCCTCCGTTTCTCCTCTGTCTGTTGTTCCCGCCTTTTCAGAGCTTCGGCTTCTCGTTCAGCCTTGGACAAGAACTTGGGCTGAAGGTAACAAAAATGAAACAGCAGTCAGAAAAAAAAAAGATCTGAAATGGAATAATATATTAATTTAACAAAGAAGAAACATGTCACCTTTGCCTCTGCCTCCTCCTTTGCTTTCTTCTTAGCAAGAAGCTCTTCCAAAGACAGTGGCTGGGCCTGAACAGAAGCACCACAACCCTAAGGCTCAACACAACATCCTAAGAAATAATACAGTGGCAGAATTAACCAAAACTGACACATACCTTCTCTTTCTTCAATTTGTCATCTTCATCCTCTTCTGTTTTTATATCCTTCTCTCTTTTTATTTTAGCATCTTTTGATTTTGGTGAGAGACTTTTGTAAAAAAAAAAAAAAAAAAAAAAGGCAAGAAAACAAAGATTAATTTTCAATGTTTGCTACCTGCAGACAAAACACACTGCCATGCATACATTTGAGCACCCTCTGCCTTTTACACATTTTACGTTTTATGATGTTAAAATACAAAAAGAAAGCCTCCACATTAAAACAACTACAATTATGCTGGTAATTATATTCTATTAAGTATAAGAAGCATATGTGTGAGCAAAAAAACAAAAAACATTTCCAGTTATCTGTACGACAATACTGAATGGCATAACTATATATACATTAAAAACACACACTATTTCCACTTGACTGGCCACAGCAGCTTCTACAATTCATGGGTGGCATTAATATCACCACTAATTTAAATACATTTTAAAAATTTAAACTGTAATTTTACTTCTGTTCTCATGAGGTTTCATGAAATTGTCTTTTAAATGTGTAATGTTGCTCATTTTATGATGTTGTAGGACAGGTGATATTTGTTTAGAAGCGAGATATAAATACAGTGAATGATTGATGATATGAGTGATTCTTCTGCTTGGGGAAAAAAAAAATATCACGCTTGTGCCACACTTCAGAAGGTAAACAAAGCTTTCCCCCTCAACCACTCCTCATTAAATCTCCTTCCTCAACATTAAGCAGAATGAGCAGGAGTAACGTTGGAGCCTTTTAAAAGGTCTAACTGCTCTCAGTATGGGAAAAGTCAGATGTATGTGAATTCGAATCCAGCTATGTTTAGGTCAGAGGCATTTTCAGCCTCTAAAAGTGATTTTTGGATGTATTTCTGGAAAGTCACTGCTGTCAGATATCTTGAAAAAAGATATCTTGAAAAATTAAACTACTATGCACATGGGAGTTATACCGCTCTTTCTTCATAAACAGGGGAAAAGCTGTGCTTTCACAGGGTAGAAAATAGCTGTTGGCTGCTATATTAATGGGTAAAACATCACTCACAACATATTTTAGTGAATGTCAATGATTACACAAATGTGAACCCATCACATAAGGATGGACAATATTTTATTAACCATTTAACATCCTCACATTTTTCAATAGAATGTAGTAGATATCAATATGCTCTACCAAATCGCTGAGTTGACCATTAAAGGGTAAAAGAACAAAAAAAAATTTTTTTTACATTTATTTTACCCACTGAAAGTATCAAAGCACTTTCACACAACATGGCATATTTTAGCAGACACACCAACCATTTTACATACCTGGATCTCTTGCGATCTTTATCACGTCGATGGGTATCTCTGTCTTTACGAATCCTATCTCTGTCGCGTTCCTTGTCCCTCTCCTTGTCTTTCATGCGACGTTCTCTGCAGTTACATAAAAGTTCATTTTTTAAAAATCAAATAAAAATGTGAGCAAGCACAAGAATTAATCCTCAGTTTAGCATTCTAAAGTGGATTGTAATACCGCTGTCAATAACTGTTTTGCAACCTTTCTGGTGATTTTGAGCGATTTCTTTCACGAGATCGATGCCGTTTGCGTGCAGGTGAGATTTTACGGTCTCTATCTCGTGACCGGCTGCGTTTCCTCTCTCTGTCTTTGGTCCCTGAAGATTCCGCATCCTTTTTGTCCAAGGAGTCGGCTGCCATCTGCAAAAACAGAAAAAATATCCTTGATTTGCTCTAGAAACTCTACTTTTTTTTTTTTTTTTTTTTTTGCTCATTTAAAAGGCGGGTAGCATGGTGCCTTAGTGGTTAGCCCTATTGCCTCACAGCAACAACATCATGGGACCACTTCCCACCTAAGCCTTTCTGTGTGGAGTTTGAATGTTCTTCCCGTGTTTGTGTGTGTCCAGCTACTCGGGCATCCTCCCACTTCCACAGACATGTAGGTTGGGTGATTTGGTGACTCTAAATTGTCTGTGGATGTACATGTGTGTGTGTGTGTGTGTGTGTGTGTGTGTGTGTGTGTGTGTGTGTGTGTGTGTGTGTGTGTGTGTGTGTGTGTGTGAGTGAGAGAATGTGTTTGTCCAGCTATATGTGGCCCTGTGATAGACATAGCATTATTGTATTCTAGTGATTTTAAGAACTAAACTAGAAAATTTAATAAAATACATTTTTTTAATTATTATTATGACAGTTTAGTCCTGGATGTAATGTTAAACTGCACTCTGCACTGCAAGTGTTGTTCCAGTTTGCAGTTAATTCCTTTTTGAGTGCTGGTGGTGGGAATGCCATTGCAGCCACCATAAAATGTGTCACAAAGCTCAACAATAGGGTGGTTAAAAAAAAATAAAAGTTGGAAATTCATTACTCTCACCCCTTCATTTTATGATGCTTTGGGAAAAAAGAAAGCCTGCCAAATATTTTTGTCATACATTAATATTTAGCGGTAGCACATCATAGCTGAAGGTTGTAAATATATCAGTTATCGCTGCTCGAGTGCCCGTGCAATAGGTTATCCATTATCCAGTATCTAATCACATCACTTATAAAGAGGATAGAAGTTAACCACCTGAGTGTAACTAAAGTATAATTTTATATTCAATTTAAAACTATACCTGGGTTTAAATATTTCTCACAAACAACATACTTTCAAAAATGTTATTTTAGGCTACAAGCTGAAAATTTTGCTTCAATTCACAGCTTCTTTTCTTTCAGATTTTTGGTGATGGTGAATCTAACATGAGATAAATGTAAAAAGAGACACTTGATGACTTAACATGCTTAACCATTAACTGGAAACGTCAGTAAAACATGTCAGCTACTAGAAGTAGAACATTTGTATACCTTATTGGTTCCACCGACTGAAATAAAGGGAAACAAATTGCCCTCAAATGGGCAAATACTCAAGGTATTTTTCTTCAAACACACTGATTTGAAGAAAACTGTCCATGATGCTGCTGTGACCTCTATAGACATGGCAATTCCTTTTTGGGAGAGAGCTAGAATCCCACTGAGGGCAAAGCAGCATCTGATCACAAAGTTAGAAAAGGTGTTCGGAAAATGGAAAACATTGAAAAAGACCAAGAATCGCAATACAGACAAGCAGAAGAAAGATGAAACAGTGTTTTGTGAATCTTTGGAGGACTTGTTTGACATGGCACATCAGGATGTCCTAACAATGATAAAGTTTGAAGATGACAGACAGTTCCTACTTGCTCAGCGAGAGAAAGGTAGAAGGGGATGCATGGCAGGCATAGATAAAATACAAACTGCCAAAGAACAAAGAGCAGAAAAAAGGAAAGCTGCAGAAGCAAAATACAAAGAGAAACTGGAGGAGCCTGGACCATCTAATGTCTCACTACCTGACACTGTCTCCAGCCAGAGTGAAGAGAACACAGAAAGTCCAGATGAATAATTTGTTATGCCAGTGCCACAAAAAGCCAGTAAAATTAAAGCTGTTGTAACACCAGGACTTGCAGCAGCATTGGATAGGACCAAAACAACAGACAGAAGTGCCACCTATATTCTGACTGAAACGGCAGCAAGTCTTGGTCATGATGCAAGCAACTTAAATATCATTATCATGTAAAGGATGTTCTCTTATGTTACACAGCTGTATAATTGGTTCTTGTGCTGATTCATACATTTTTGAATATTAAGTACTGCAAGGCATAAAGAATATTATTGTTTGGAGCTATATCAAAATATATGTGGAAATATATAAAGCATAGACTTATTTAAATTTATCAATAATGAAAGAGTATTTCATCAATAAAATGAAAATGCAATGTTTGATTGTTACAAAATCTTCGCTACCCCAGTATGTAGGTATTGTAGGAGCATGATACATGTACAAGAACTGCATCTCACAATTCATGTTTTAGTGTTAACTATTTTATGGGATATGAAAAGATTTGATTTTCCAATGTATTGCCATAATTTCTGTCCTGACATATCAATATTAAACTGACAGAAATAATTTGGAAATATCTGGAAATGACCATACTATATGACAAAGTTATTGTGAGCAAAATCTTTAAGGGCTGTGTGCTACCAGTAAAAATTATTAGAGTTTTATGAAATTGTACATGATGTGTTTTTATGTTAGGTACAACAAATTTAGAGGGTGAGACTTGAAGTTTTTTGAAAAAAATTTTTGACCATTTTTATGGACCACCCTACTCAACAGAAAAGAGGGGGGGGGGGCTAAACTCTAAATCTCTTCTTTCTGCAGTCCATGGGAGTAACTGCTACTTTCCATTAGAGTGTTAAAAAAGGGTTCGGGGGGAAGCTGTATGGATCCTCATCCCTAGAAAAGTGCCCACCAAGTATGTTGTTTCCAGAGGGTGACAACTGGCTCGGTGCTCAGGAGCTGTCCACTCTACAGCTGCGTCCAGGTACAAACCTGCAGCAGCTTGTGCCGGTGGGTATACGGAACGTCTTTTCTCTCAGCAAGGACAACCACCTTCCACTAGGATTTGGAACTTATAAGACTGTATCAACCTTGACGCAACTATTGATTCCGCTTGTGAGTCCAATTCTTTATCAAACCCCTTGTTAACTGATCATTTTTCTGTGTGGGGAAAATGTAGGTCTACACAGGCTGTCAGAATTAATCCAGCCATTTTCTTTGTTGCTACACACCAAGTGTGACTATGTAAAACTTACTGAGTTTTTGCAAAGCCGTACTGTCCGAAATGCATTCTGACTTTGGATTTCAGCGGTACAGCTGTGTGGACCATTTTTATTACTTTAATTAACAAGCCACCTAATGACAATACAAAAATCATTTGTCATGCGGCCTCTTTGGCAGGTTGGTGTAAAAACAAAATATGTGCTACAACGTTTGAGAGCATAGCACTTTTTGTGTAATGCAATACTGTTGCAAGAGCACCAATAGTTAGACAAACAGTTCGTTGAAACCACATAACAGTCTGCAGTTAAAACGAATTAAAACTGTTGAGAACTGAGTGGAACGTCGCACTGTGTAAAGGCTAACGCCTTAGCAAAATGCTACTTCTCGGTAAGAAATTTAACAAAAGAAAGGACTGAAAATGCATTCTACTAAAATATTCACCTTCCAAACTGAAGAGCATAAAATCATGTGAACGTGTAATTGAATGATTTAATCCGTACCTTGAATGACTTCCCAAACAAAAACACTTGCGATGTATCGACGCTTCAACAACACGCCATGTTCCCCGACATTAGCGAAAAAGAGCTTGTGGGAAACGTAGGACGAAACCATCACACTGAGAGTAGACAAGGACTTATTGAACTACATTTCCCACAAGTACATTAAAATTTTTCTCAGGACCAATTTGTTTGGCATATGAATACCTAAATGCCTGAATGAAAATAATAGGCTGGACAATGACGACGGTAATGTTTATTTTCAGACACAAGGTGGCAGCCGAGTTCCACACCAGCAGCGCGGATACTTCGCGAGTTCTGAAAAACTCCAACACATAGAGACGTGACCTCGATAAACTACGGAGCCCTGGAAGTGTCATCGCAAAAATGTTTTGCATGTGGAGAGAATGTGCGCACGTTTTATTATATTGTGCGCACGTAAGAAACAGCAGGTGATGTATATTAGAATAATAGACATTTTATTTTCATTAATGTATTAATGTGTAGTTGCGGTATGAAGTTTACTGTTATACTGTTTCAAATGTAATTTTCATTTTTTTTGTAGCTTGTTCTTTTTTTAACTCCTGTTTTTATTTTTACGACTAATTTGATGTTAAGTATGACAAAAATTTCAGCATAGTACTTTTTGTTATTTATTTATGAATGAAATCTTTATTTCAAACATGCAAACAGATTATAAAGCGAAGAAAAAAAAAAACAACCACCAAAACACAGTGAAGCAAGTAATTTGCACATCGCATAATTTAGTTATTTACTTACTTATGGTATTTTGCTCAATGAATTCATTAATTATCACATTTAAAATCCTATTTTTTAATTGTAGGAGCATTATCAGGTGTATAAGAACACCACAACAATCAGGCAGTTTTAGAATTTTTACATCCCATTTCCTGTATTTTGGCCCAAATTTTAACACAAAATACATCACAGAGAAAAAATTGTTTATAACCTGCTTTTTATTCATCTGAACTTGTGTTGTAATTTGATGCTTTGAACACCTTTGCTACACCTTGCTGAATCATGGTCTGGTATCGAGCTGAGTCACTTGTTACTGAATAGAGGGTCCAGAAACAGCACTGACAGGGTTTTTTTATTTATTTATTTTGTTGCATGAAAAAAGGGGAGCGTGTGCCCCCTGGATCTGCCCTGACAATTGCAGATAATTATTTGAAAAACTTGATTAACGACAGTCTGATTATTTTATAAATTACAAGAGATCACCAAAAGTAAATTCTGTAGTTTTATCACCTAAAAGATGTTTATTTGTTTGTTTAGTTGAGAAGTGGTCAATCATATTTATTAATTATTCAAACATTGTGGGCGTTAAATAGCTTTTCTTTATATTTAACATTCCTTGAAACTTTTACACAGTGCTGTCTGCTGGACATGTGACAATACTTGTCCAAACACACACACATCTTCAACTGCTTATCCAAGATCAGGTCACGGGGGGATGGAGCCTATCCCAGCAGTCTTAGGGCGTGAGGCAGGGCATACCCTGGAAAGAATGTCAGTCTGTCACAGGGCCACATATAGACATACAAAGACATTCACACTCACACACACTTACAGATAGTTTAAAATTTCCATTTCACTTAATCTGCGTGTCTTTGGATGTGAGAGGAAGCCAGAACACGTGGAGAGAACTCATGCAAACATGGGGAGAACATGTAAACTCCACAGGTAGGAATCGAACCCATGACCTTCTCGCTGTGAGGGTAACTGCTAAGCCAGCATGCCGACCCTGTCCAAACACACTTGAGTAAAATTCTGATTTTCATTGTGGTTCTGATAATACGTTTGGCCTATTACCCCCCCCCCCCCCCCCCCCCAAACCAACAAATAAATACATTAAAAAAATTATAATAAATTTTAAAAAATGAGGATGATCACCTGCTTAAGTGCTGTAAATTTGAACTATTCACCTGAATGTGAATAGTTTTGCCAATGCCCATATATCTGCAGGCTTACCGTATGTCAGTAAAGCAGTGTCTAGAAACATATTTAAAAGGTCACATAGAAGCAACTTGACATTCATCAGCTGGGGTGTTCCATGATAATGGTTTAGAATACTAAACCTGGACCATTGATTGTAAATCCAGCTCGTATGAACAGCAGGCTTTCCATGTTTCTGTGCTGTCGCCACAGGTGATGTACTCTTCATGAAGAAAAGGAACGCGTTTAAAATATTCATAGTCCAGGGTCCCCAGGATTCAGACTGGGAAATGCAAATCCAATGTGTCAATCACCGTGTGGGATTTGCATAATGGAAGACTAAAATATCTGGAACAGGAACCAAAACCAGCACCTTATAAATGAAACAGTCTAATGTTTAAGGTTTTCTGGTTTCCCCAAACGTTTAGCTGAATGTCTGCCAAGTGAAAAACAGCATCTGTGAGACATTTAAGAAGTCTGTTAATACGGAGACCACGTTGTTTTCCCCGGTATCTAAATCATCCTAGTCTGTATGTGTGTCAGCACTTGTGCACTTAGATAAAAGGCATTTTAGATGGTGCGATGCTGAAGCACAGTCCGGATTGGTTCAATGTTGATTCATATTCCGGACCTGCCTTTTCATCCACCGAGAGATCAAGAGAGATTTATGGAGCCCTTCAGTAGGAACACATCAAAGCCAGTGGTATAAAATATACAGTACTACAAGAAGAGGCGAGATACTGAGGAAAGCAATAGATTGGTGGTTGGACGTTAAAATATGGTCTTACTTTCAGCAGGTGGTGGTGGGGAGGGTTGCAATTCAACAATCAAGCAGAGAGAAACATCATCTCCTTTCATTTTCTTTTAAAAGACACAAAACTGTTGTTTCTTGACCATCAGAACGCTTCATTTTAGTATTTACTCTGCTACTTTGCTTCTGGTTAGGCAATGCCTTGGAAGCTGGGCCCAGCATCATCTTCTATGTTGTAGTGTGCTGTAGCAGCAGGCTGAAGGCAGCTGACAAGAACAGACTCAACAAGCTCATTAGGAGAGCTGGCTCTGTCCTGGGGGTTGAGCTGGAGTGTGTGGTGGAGGTGTCATAGAAGAGGATGCTGAGGAAACTGCTCAGCATCCTGATAACTCCTCCCACGCCCTGCATTCCACACTGACAGTCCTGTCAGAGCACCTTGCTTTAACTCCTCATTCATACTGTTCCCACAGTCTCACCCCACAGAATGAAATGTAGAATCGTTTCTTGTTTGTGGGGATTTTGTCCATTTTGAAGTTGTATTTGCCTCGTAATTGATATCCCCCTCTCTGTATGTTTTTTTGGTAAAATGTCATTTTTTGCTTTGTACAAGATCTGTGCTGTTTGTAATTTTACTATGTCTTAATTTTAATAGTTTTGATTTTAATAAGAGTGGGTGAGTATGGTCTTGATGATAGCCAATATTATGAATGACCCGTATTGCCCTTTTTTGAAGAATAATTAGTGATTTTATTGAACTCATATAGTTTTTGCCGCAGATCTCTACACAGTAGTTGAAATCCGGTAAGACAATGGAACAGTATAGGATGCAGCGTGATTTATGATCCAGAACATGTTTTGTTTAACACTGAAATGCTTCTTGATAGTTTGGTTTGTGTATATTTGATGTGTGGTTTCTAAATGATTTTGTCATCTATTATTACGCCAGGAATTTATTTTCATAAACCCTTTCAATCTGCACCCCATCTATCTGCATTTGTATTTGCTCATTGGTTCTGCAGTCCCCAAATAAGATTTGTTTTGTTTTATTCAAGTTTATTGACAAATTGTTTCGATCAAACCATATTTTCAATTTGTTCATTTGTTCAATGATTTCTTCTACCATTTTTTTTTTAAATTCTCCCTAGAACAGAAAATTGAGTCATCAGCAAACACCAGTTCCAGTATCTGTGACACCTTACAAATATCATTAATATACAATATAAATAGTTTGGGCCCCAACACTGACCCCTGTGGTACACCACAAACAATGTCCAAACATTCAGAACTGACATCACCCATCTTAAACTTCTGTCTCTGTTGTAAATAGCTTCTAAACCAGTCTGACAATACCTCTGATGCCATATCTTTCCATTTTTTTTATTAATATTTCATGGTTGATTGTGCCAAAGGCTTTCTTAATGTCAATACATTTTCCATAAATAAATACTGTTTCTGTACTCTGACAAAATAATTTCTTTCAGGATAAATAAAGTTGATCTTTATCTTTATTTGTGGCCTTATTTGCACTGCTACTCCGGAGGGCATTTGGCCAACAGTGAGCCGTCACACATGAATGTGATGGGGGGCCAATTCAGTAACATTCTACAATTCTACAAGTTGTTGTCTATTTCCCAGTTTTGGCATGATTTTGTGTCTCCACTTACTCTCCACCAGTCGCACCCTAGTGAAATACTACCCTAATTGTGGTTTGACTCTGCCTTATTTTTCCTGGGTTACCTCTTTGCTGGTTCTCACACAGACACATTTGCCATGCAGTCTGCTCTCAGTGTGCACCTATAGAGTGTAGTGTGTACCCTTACCTGCTGCCTGTTTGTCTTGGTTGTTCATTTGCCAGTGTCCTCAACTGTTGTGTTTCTGTGGGCTGTTCTCCTCTTGCCAACTGATGATTTCCTGATCTGCAACTGTAAATAAAGACTGTTACTTTTATGTACCTGTCTGGTTCTCTGCTCTGAGGTCACCAGTCAAGCTTAAAACATCACAATGGGATTGTAAGCCAAAAATCCTCAGAAAGTCTGTTCGAGGCCAAGGATATAACATGGAAACAGCTCATCAAGTGATCAACAGTTTTAGAAGCTCCACAGGAGCATCATTTGAAATTAATGCATGGCACGAATTTGTCCTTAGTTTTCAAAATGTGCACATCATATAGTCTCTCTCCTCCTCACCCAACTCCAAACTGTAGGCACGAGCACCTCATGTGCCCCAGCCGTGCCTCCCTTCCCCCCCTAACTACTCAAAGCCATGCATGGCTGTCTAATTAAACCTCTAGAAGGGCACTTATTTTTGACATGCCCTCAGGGTGTGCCAACCCTGACACATAGGCATGGCGGGCATTTAGTTAAAGTTAACATCATCGAAAAAATAACTCAGGTTAAGGGGTTCAATGATTTGGAGGATGGCTAAACCACAGCAATCTAGTTACCTCTATAGGATCAACAGAAGAAGAGAACTGATCCTTCCTGCAGACATGAACAAAGAGCCACCACATGGGAATGGAGAAATGTGCAGAACAAATGAGATAAACTGCTCAACACACTGACACACATTCAGATTCACATAATCATGCATGATTGCACTTAATTACATTTACAATAATAACACACACACACCCACATGCACGAGCAGATCACCAAATAGACATAACATAATGACAGCATAGATATACAAATGTGACATTATACAGTATGCTAATATGTTGTGTTTAATATTAATGTGATTTTTGTCCTGAAGGCAAGCTTTGGAGCACGATGTCTACATGGACAAAGTTGCTATGCTGTCCTGTTCCGTGAATACTTTTTAGACTAAATAATCTTTTAGTAAAACCATATTATTAATAAACTATCATATAAAGACACTTAGATAGACCATACCTCCAATTCTGAGTCATCACTGAATTGAGCATTAAGCATTAACAGAATTGTTGCATATTTATAGATTTGCAGATCCATTTTTTATTTATTTAACCGGGTTAGTCCCATTGAGATCGAGACCTCTTTTGAAAGGGAGACCTGGACAATTTCCAGTTCACTTAACCTGCAGGTTTTTAAGTGTGGGAGGAAACCGGAGCACCTGGAGGAAACCCACACAAACGGGGAGACCATGCAAAATCCACACAGAAAATCCAAAGGTGGGAATCAAACCCATGACCTTCTTGCTGTGAGGCATCAGTGCCACCATGCTGCCCATTTCAATGCAAACTGGAAGGTACTCGGAGAAAACATACCTTTGCTAAGGCCACATATGTGGATTGTTTGAATTGTTGAAAAAACTCCAACAGGAAAATTTAATTGTGTGTCTGTGTGTGTGTGTGTGTGTGTGTGTGTGTATACACGCTGCTCAGATATGTCAAGTGGGACATGTCCCACTATGTCTATGCTGTCATGTCTGAGTTTAAACAAAGGTATTCTTCAAGTTGAGTTAACTTGCATTTTCAGCAGGTGAACTTTTCATTTCCAAGTTAAACTAATGTAGCTTGAAATGTTCTACAGTACATTATTACAGATTCACTAATCACAGAAATAACTAGAAGCATCACAGGTCTTCTCCAAGGCACACGTCACCTTTCTAGGCAAGCTTCTGAAAAAATAAGTAACTGAATAAAGATCAGCCCTCTATGAAAAAGAATTTTGTTTCACTGGATCCAAACTTTTAACTGAATTCATGCAAAATCCTCCATATGTACAGATATTATCAATACAATGTGCTTGAATTTTTGTTCCATTAAAGTCCATATAAGATTTTCTGGGACGTTCATGATTTTTTTTTTAAGTTCTACCTCGAAATGTTAAAGAAAGTGGGGGAAAAAGTAGAAAAAATAATCTTGGATCAGGGAAGAAACTAAATCCTGGACCAGTGCCTTAACTTAGACCTGATTAGATTAGAGAGAACTTTGTTGATCCTTTGGGAAGACTTCCTCAGGGAAATTGAGGTTCCAGCAGCATTGTATAGTAGCACACAAGGTAAGAAGCACACAGAGTATCAAAAGTGAAAGTAAAAAAGAAAAAGTTTGCGAATATAAATAGAAATACCAGACATATTGGTTTACTGGCTACTACTGTTCCTCTCATTCCCGTCCTCTGTCTTCCTGTTACTCCTCCTCCCCCTGAGTGAGGAGTTGTACAGTCTGATGGCCTGAGGGACAAAAGAGTTTTTCAGTCAATTGGTCCTGCACTTGGGAAGGAGCAGAAGAGGCTCCTCTGGTTGCTGATGACGGTGTGCAGAGGGTAACTGGCATCGTCCATAATGTCCAGCAGTTTGTCCAGTGTTCTCTTACACAGTCACCAGAGATTCCATCTTCATGCCAACCACAGAGCCAGCCCAGCTGATCAGTTTGTCCTGCTTCAAAATTTAGCTTGTCCTTCCTTGTCCTGTGACGCACTCCTGTACCACTCACTCACTCATCTTCAGCCTTTTACTCCAGTTATGGGTCATGGGGGGGCTGGAGCCTATCCCAGTAGTCATAGAGCGTGAGGCGAGGTACCTTGACAGGACACCATTTTGTCACAGGGCCACTTACAGACAAACGAACAATTCACACCTGCACACACACCTATGGACAGTTTGAAGTTTCTAATCCACCTAACCTGCATGTCTTTGGATGCGGGAGGAAGCCGGAGCACCTGGAGAGAATCCACTCAAACATGGTGAGAACGTGCAAACTCCACACAGAAAGGCCATAGGTGGGAATCAATCCCATGACCTTCTTGCTGTGCTAACCACTAAGGCACCGTGCTGTCACTTGTGTACCAAATTTCCTGAAATTCAGCCTGTTACTTTTTGTGTAATCCTGCTCACAGACAAACAGACCAAAAACAATAACATTCTTGGAGGTAACAAAGTTTAACAGAATGTACACACAGACATACAAAAGGATGGCAATTCATGTCAGACAGCAAATATGGCCATAATCTGCAGAGCGGCGTCACCTGTTTGTTGTTCTCCTCACTACTGAGCCAGTGGCACACAGCCTTGTTTTCCATTCGGAGATGGGACTCATGACATGGCCATGGCAGCTATGGCAAAGCTCACTGCTGTAGTAAATTTGATGTTGCACGTGTGCAAGAACATGAGGGTGTGTAACATATATGTCTGTCTGCAGGTAACTCTTTGGTAACCAGGTAGCATGAACTCCCATCCTCTCATCAGGCCGTTGCTGCTGCAGAGCTGGATCGGTCTGATAAGCCGCTTCTGCAAGAGTGTGAGACCGTGTGTGTGTTTATATGTGTGTCTACGCTGCCATGTCTGATAGATGATGTGCTTATGTGGTAATGAGGCACGGTGCACAGCGTCCATTTTCTCTGACTTCCCCCAGAGGGTTTCGGATGGCAGCACTCTTCCCTAATTCATCCTTTCTCCAGTTCCTGATGCAAACCCTCATCACGCTCAGCATCGCTGCTGCAGGCACCCATCCATCCACAGAGGACAAAACAAATGTCTAGACTGCACAGATCACTACCTGCACAAATGCATTCTCAAAGACGGATGGATTCTCAGGACAGAGTTTTATAATCGATATATCAGCAGTGCAGATATTTGTGGAACATTACACACACACACACATACATACATATGTGTGTGTGTTATTTTATCCACATACTTTTGTATACTGTGAGGACACTCGTGAGTGTTTGTTTTCAAGGTCCAAAATAACTTATCTTTCAGTGTGGAAGAAATTATTTTAAAGCAAACAACAGTGGCCTTTGTGGCCATGAAGATCCTGCTATTAGCAGTTAGGGTTCCTAAACTGATATGCAAACAAAAGGCCTATTTTACACATGGCTGCCTGAACAAACCCAGACATGTCCCATTGTGCCAGCAATCCTATTTATTTATAAAAGAATAACTGCAGATTATTCTGTTAAAACATGCCAATATGACCCAAAATAGGAGGTTCGCTAGTCATCACCTGTATCGACCAGAACCCAAAATTGCAAAGCTGAATATGCAGTAGTTTTTATGAAGTTACTTTAAGGTTAATCCTGTGTTTGCCCTGCGAATCACAGGGAATAATCCCACAAAATGACAGACTCAAACAGAGTTTGAATGAACATCTTTACATAAGACACAACAACAAAATTAACGTTGGCAGCGCCGTGACTAAAGAGCTAAATCTTCATTCTCTTCCATTTGTTGCTTTGTTATTACCCATAATGCAACATATCACCGGAAGAGTTCAAGTTTGTTTTTCTCGCTATGTGGATTCACGTTTTCAAGGCTTAGATTTCACATCTTTCAGGAATATGGTCTTAACATTGTCAAATCTTAGGGGACTGTCAGTGAGGTAAACTGCGACTGTCAATAATGCTTGTGCAATGCATTTTTGCTTGAATGCTCAAAAAAAAAAGAACATGCACCATTGCCTGCAATATCTTAGTCTTTTGTCATTATGGATAATGACAAAAGACTGACTTAGGGGTCCTGAATAATAATAATAAAGGTTTTTATCTGCCACTTCCATGGATTTGATTAAAGAGTCTCACTGATAACCCTTAAAGAGGTGGGGGGCTCGATCCTCTCCTAGCAGTCACAGGGCGTGTCAGCTACAGACAATGTAAAGTGTCCAATTCACCTAACCTGCATGTCTTTGGATGTGGGAGGAAACCGGAGCAGCCAGAGGAAACCCACACAAACACAGGGAGAACATGCAAACTCCACACAGAAAGGCCACAGGTGGGAATCAATCCCATGACCTTCTTGCTGTGAGCCAACAGTGTTAACCGCTAAGCCACTGTGCTTAGTGAAATGTCCATACATATTGTTACCTTCATGTTGTGATTTCTGTGTAGGCTGTCAGTTGTCCAGGTGGTTTCCATAGTAGAGAAGCTTGAATCTTCGACTGGACTGGGTTGCTTGACGTGAGGACGTTTCGCTTCAAATCACAGAAGCTTCCTCAGCTAAAATTCTTGCTCTGGTAGTCTGACGTCTGTCTTGACTCTTGTAGAGAAGAATAAACCAGAAGCCAACAAAAGCTGGAGTTTTTAACCTAACCAGACTCCTCCTACCGAGAGGCCGACTGCTATAGGCTAGTGACTAAACAATAGCTCTAATTAGCACCTATTGTGCACTCTCCTAATGATGGGATGGAAGCCTCCCCTGATGGCTCCCTTGACGACTCTCCTGATGACATGAAT
The DNA here is from genome assembly GCF_902500255.1 of Thalassophryne amazonica. Lineage (NCBI taxonomy): Eukaryota > Metazoa > Chordata > Actinopteri > Batrachoidiformes > Batrachoididae > Thalassophryne > Thalassophryne amazonica. The sequence goes on along the minus strand of NC_047108.1, from coordinate 94,790,048 downwards.
GACTCATTACCATGAACAAAAGACTGAAACTGCTTTGACCTGAGTACCCCATTGTAAACAGGGGACAAAGCCTGTCTGAGACCCGCCCCCAGATAAGGCTGGGTTTCAACTGTTTTACAAAGAATGCTTCCTTGACACCTCTCTCAAACCATTTCTTCTCTCTGGCTAAGATTTAACTTCCTTGTCCTCAAACGTGTGGTCTTTCACCAAGACACTAACCACACGTTTGACACCTGAAATCCAAATGCAATGTTTTTTAGGCAGCCACTAAAAAACATTGTCAAACCTATGTCCAACTGTTTTTTAAAACTCTGAACATTTCTATATCAGTATAGTGTAAGTTATCAACTTCCTAAAATGTAAAAATACACTTTAATTCAAGTTATACACTGTTAAAAAAATGTCTGTGAAATTAATGGTGAAATCATGACATAAAAATACTGTAAAAAAAAAAGAAAAACAACAAAGTAATGTTTAATTTACAGCAATAATGTGTGAAATGTGCCAGAATTTTTCCCTAAAAACAACGGATTTTATTTTATTTTAATTTTTTACAGTGTACAAACCAACCCCATGAAACATTTTTTTAAGAGTGTAATGGTATTTAATATGAAAGCACTGGGAAAATTGAGGTAAAACTTGCTTCTGCATTCAATTGTTCTTTCAAAATGCTCATAATACAAAAGCTTTCGTTATGTGTAGGACGCAGTCGGAGCACCGACCAGCGTTTGACAGTAGGACCCAGCATAAAGGAAACAGAGCACGGTTCAAAGGATAACAGAATTTAATAACATAACAGTGAGTGCTCCATTAATAATAAATAAGTGCGCGGTCTGGCGAGGTGGAAAAACGGTGCACTCCCAGCAGCACAAACGGTCCGGAGCCAGAACAGTTCGGACCCAAGGACCCCGCTGACACCCCGCAGGTGGCCGCGACCAACCAAGTCTGTGAAAGAAGAAACCATAATGTGAGTCCACCACTCCACACACAGAGAGACCACTCAAAGGTGTACATAATCAGCAAACACTTCCTGGCTTAATCACCAATCAGCTTCCCACCCTGCAGGCATGGAACACCCAGTTCAATTCTCCACTGCAGTGGAAGCTGATTAAACGACTAACATAACAGCTCAATATAATAAGGTGTGAGGGACACCACATCTACTGACTGTACTCATGTTAGTCACAAAACCTAAAGTACCTCAGGAACTGTGCTGACGAGCGTGAGACCTCACCCCCTCCTCTTTCACAGACCATGGCATCAAACCTGGTACGGTCTCTGCGTCCATAAAGATGAGATAGTTCTCTAAACTTCGATCTCACCCGTCTGGTCACAAGGTCGAGTCTCTGGCAAATACACACTGTGTACTCCAGACTTAAATGCAACCATGCCCCAATCAATACAGATGCACCACAGCTGTGAGTCCTGACGAGCTGCACATGACCAGCCTCAGGTGATCAGGGTGAGGTCCTAATAACTCAGCCACACATCAGCCACTCAGTCCTGAACGCATGCCACCTGGAAGGAAAAACAGAAGACAGAAACAAAAGCCAGCCAGGCACCCCAGCCACACAACAGCTTTTGTCAAAAATATTTTTTGTTGCATATGTCAAGTTTTGTTAACAGTGATAAACCAACATGCGCAGTCATAAAACTGATAAAACAACACATGGGATCATAAAATATAGTAATAGAATAACCTTTGAGGCATTTAACCTGAAATCCAAATGCAGTGTTTTTTAGCCAGCCACTAAAAAACATCATCGAACCTATGTCCAACTGTTTTTTAAAACTCTGAACATTTCTCTATCAGTATAGTGTAAGTTATCAACTTCCTAAAATGTAAAAATAAACTTTAATTCAAGTTATACACTGTAAAAATGTCTGTGAAATTAATGGTTAAATCATGACATAAAAATACTGTAAAACAGAAAAACAACAAAGTAATGTTTAATTTACAGCAATAATGTGTGAAATGTGCCAGAATTGTTTCCCTAAAAGCAAGAGATTTTTTTATTTTATTTTAATGTTTTTTACAGTGTACAAACCAACCCCATGAAACATTTTTGACTGGGAAAATTGATGTAAAACTTGCTTCTGCATTCAATTGTTCTTTCAAAATGCTCATAATACTAATACTCATAATACGAAAGCTTTTGTCAAAAATATTTTGTTGCATGCCAAGTTTTGCTAGCAGCAATATAACGACATGCGCAGTCATAAAACTGTTAAAATAACACATGGGATCATAAAATATAGTCATAGAATAACATTTGAGGCACTTAACCTGAAATCCAAATGACGCAATTGTAAAAGGCAAATTTTTACATCATCATATTTACTCTTTAAAGATGTCTGAGACTGTGGCCATGCAACATACGTAATTACACCTGTTAGGACAACAACGCATGTTTTGCGTAGATGTGTAATTTGCCAGCATATATGTGCTATTAGTGATCTAAGATGTGCGTGCATGTGACAGAGATACATCTGAACATGATAAGAACGCAAAGCTGCGGAATCCTGCTGGCAGCCCTGTTTATCCAAAAGATGATCAAAGAACTATTTCACATGCAGCTGCAGAAACTCAACATCAGAGAGGCAAGAGGTGAAATTTAACTGAGACTGGAGATGCACAGTGGAGTCAGACAAATTCCTCATCTCCTGTTGTACACAGATAAGGTATAAGGAGGCCGAGAGTCGCTGCTGTATCCTGTGTGTGATAATTCAGGAATGACAAACATTCAGCCTCTCCATCCGCATCGTATTATCAGGGAACAGGGTGTCACAGCAGGACACGTCCACAGGGATGCTGATAAGAGTTGAAATGCTTCAGCTGAGATACTGAGCAAATACAGGGCAGGAGATCATGGAGCATGGTTGAGTTACAGTCGACAATAGTAGACGGGAAGATAACTAATCTATGCATCCAAACCATGTATGTGCTTCAACTACACCAACAGGCTTATTTTGTTTTCATGATGCAAGTGAAAGCAACGCTCTCCTTGGAGAGCGGTTTGATGCTGAGCAGTCTGAACATGATTGCAGCATGTTATCCATCTGCTGGGTTTATAACTGTGAAGTGTTGTGCCCTCGACCTTGCAGTAAGTTTACATTATCAGTCTTTGATGACAAAACAGACTATGTGCTGCTAAGGTATTAGAGTTGCTTTTTATTTCATGCCCCCCCCCCCCCCCCCCCTCGCAGAGGCAGCCTTGAATCCAATTTGATTTTCCAAATAACCTTTTCTTCTAATTTGATAAAAGCTCTTGAAACTCTGCATAAAAATAAAGCGTCATTCATTTGGCCGAGCTGAAGTGACACTGAAATAAAATTTAAAACAAACTGCAATTATACATTATTAGACATTTGTGCAGCACTCTGTTGATAAGTAATGAGTAAAAATGTGTTTCTACTCTGTTTTTATTCATTTGAATAGTACTGTGGTAGCCACTAGTAGCCACAGTATTTTCAAATTAAGACATCACTAGAAAATGCAGAAAACACAAATACGAGTGTACATAAAAGAGCTTCCATCAATTCTATAATAGTAAATGACATCAAAAGTGTCTTGCAAATTAAGAAAGTGCTTGCAAAGACAGACACAAATATAATTAACAATTTACTATGATGGCTCCTAGCTTTTTTGACTGGCAGGCCCCAGTCTGTCAGGATTGGTAATAAGACTTCAGCCAGCATCATCACCAACACTGGCACTCTTCAGGGATGTGTCCTCAGCCCCATCTTTTGCACCCTGTTCACCCATGACTGTGTTGCCTCCCACAAGGACAACATCATCCTGAAGTTTGTGGATGACTTTGCAGTGATCAGTTACATCACTGGAGGTGATGAAGCGGTCTACAGAAGGGAGGTGGCCGGTCATGGTGTGGGGACAACAACCTTCAACATAGACAAGGCGAAGGATATGACAAAGGAGAGGAGACCTCATCAACGACTGTTTAACCAGGAGCTTGAAGTGGCAAGGGTGAGCAGCGTTACACATCATTGAGGACCTCACCTAGACACTGAACACCTCACAGCTGGTTAAGAAGCCCGAACCACAGCTGTATTTCCTGAGGAGACGGAGGAAGTTTGGCATGTCACCCAAGATCCTCAGCAACTTCTACAGCTGCAACTGCATCACAGCATGGTACGGCAGCACTACTGCTGCAGACCACAGTCACCTGCAGAGTGGTTACGACTGCTGTGAGGATCACCAGGACTCCACGCCCTCTCTGCAGAGCAACCACCACCACAGAGTCCACAGGAGAGCTGCCGCCATGCTCAAAGACACCACCCACCCATAACACTTCTACCCTCAGCCCAGAGGTACAGAAGTGTGAAATGCAGAACATCAAGACTAAAAAAGTCTTTCTTCCCCTCTGCCATCAGACTTCTGAACAGGTGACAGGAGTCACAACCATGGACTACCTCAACACTGTGCATTTTGTATGCACTTGCATTTTGCACAACTGTGTTGCACATTCCATTGCAGACATCAGACACTTTGTATATATCAGATATTTTTGCCATTGTATTTTTTACTTATTCTATTTTTTTGCTATTTATATATAACTTGGTACCAGTGTGAACAGCAAAGTAACTTTCAAGAAACTTGTTTCTTCTTGCTGTATATGACAATAAACACTTCGAATCTTGAACCTGATAATGTGTCTGCTGCAAATTCACACAACGGAGACAAAAACGCAAACGTGTTTGCAAAGCTCTACAACACAACAGAGGTACTAACAGGGTAAAAAGACATTTTGACCTGGAGGACTTTTACTGATGTCTACTGTTAAATGCATTGCAAATAGAATAATAAAATGTGAAAATGTAGCTGGTTTAAGAGTAAAATCATTAATAAACTTCTTCACTCTGCAGACTAACAGCACACCATGATGCACTGAACAGTCTGTCAGAGGAACCTTTTTGTCTATCTAGTACTTCCGTTATGCTGTGGCTATTTGCACTGCATCTGTTTCTGTGTGTGTTGTGCGAATTTGCCGCTTACACATTATATGCGCAGTGTGGTGGCCCAGTGGTTTGAGCATTTAGTTCCAAAATGGGAAGCTCCTGGATGAAGACCAGCTGTGTGTGTTCTCCATGTAATGTGGAGTTTTGCCAGAAAAGGTCAACTTGTACCAGATCTGCTGTGGTTACCCGTAACACAAAAGGAAAAGCTGAGAACTTACGTCATAATAAACTGTTGCATGTAGTGTAGATTATATTTATGTTCTCTGTAATTACAACCATGTTTTCTTGATGCAGCTACAATGATGCAGTTATTTTTTTTGTTATTGTCTGTTTCTCTTTTATTGCATTTGTGTTTCTGTTTTCTGCATTTGCTAGTGCTGTCTTAATTTTTACCTCTGCCAAGGATGTAATAAAATCATCGGTGTTTATTTATATATTTAATTGTTTGTCTGTTAGCAGGATTACATCAAAACTATTACACAGGTTTTGATGAAATTTTCCTCACAGATAAATATTCAGCCATGGAAGACTCCATTAAATTTTGGAGGTGATCCAGATCCAGATTCTGGATCAAGATTTCACTTCATATAGACTCCAAAAGATTGCGTCAAAACTACTTCATGGATTCTCACCAAATTGGCACCACAAATAGATATTAGGCCACGGAAGACTGAATTTTGGAGGTGATCCAGATCCAGATTGGTGAATGTTGGAAATCTTGGACTGATCTTGAGGGTAGGTGATGGTCTAGTATTTAAAGCGTTGGGTTTGAGACGAGAGGATCCTTGGTTCAAATCCCAGCCTGACTGGAAAATCACTAAAGGGCCTTGGGCAAGGTCCTTAATCCCTAAGTTGCTCCCCGTGTGTAGTGAGTACCTTGTATGGGAGCACCCTCACATAGGGGTGAATGTGAGGCATTATTGTAAAGCGCTTTGAGTGCATGATGCAGATAGAAAAGTGCTATATAAATGCAGTCCATTCCATTTATCTTCTTTGGAAGTGTTTCATGACCACCATATATTTCTCAATCACAAAGACAAAATCGCATCAAAAAGCAAGACTCAGGAAGAAGAAACTGCTTAAAGTTGAGACCATCTTTACTCACTGTATTTTTAGGATGAACACTAATAGTTAGATGTCAAAATAATAAGCATATCACAACTGTCAAAGGGGCAGGTAGAGTCCAAAAACAGATTATTAGTAAAAGAACAGTGCAGACTGATGGTAACCGTGCTAAAAATGGCCAATTTTTTTTCCTCAATGGTTACACAAGGGTTTCAGACTTTAGAAATAAAGATATTAAGAGGAATACTAGCATAAACGGGAGAAAAAAATCAGCAAAATTTGGTCACACATTCTGCAAAATCAGCACCAGTGACCGACTGATCCTTTGAACGACTAAATTCTAGACATTTGAAATATAAATAGTTTGGAAATTAACTTCAGACACAGTTACTGAAATAAAATAGCACATGGCAACAACCAGCACGGCACCAAACTATAATTTAAGACACGATAGATAAGCTCACACATACCTTTTATATTGCTTCAGTCTTTTTCTAATAAACAAGTTTTAGTGGAAGGAAATATACAACAAAACAAGTCTGTCTGCCACAAGGATTGAAGCAGAGAAATGATGGGCCTGTTTAAAACTGCACCGAAAAGTGAACGAGTGACTGCAGAGCTCGGAAAACACGCGTGACAACGGCTGGCATGGGTTCTTCGGGATCCCGTGGAGATTGGGAGCAGTTCTCAGCGCCCTGAAATGTCCCGGCCGTCACCTCAGCTGCTGCTTCCGTCTGACACTACAAATAAAAGGTGAGGCCCCCTCTTGGAGAACCATCTCTCTCCCTCTGCCGATCACGCTGGCCTTGCTCCTACTGTTGCTAGGCAACACGTTAAATTCCACCATGCTGTACATCCGAAGAATTCTGGGTGTCTGGGTGCAGACTTACAAATCATCAAGTCCTCCATTAGCTGAGCTGTCAGCAGCCACTACTGCCAACACTCAAGTGGATACGCAAACATCACCAGCTACGAAAACCACGAGCCATTAGAGACATCTAGAGATGTTCTTTTATAAATTAGGAAACATCAAGAATCTTTCTCAGAGAATTAAAATGAAACTGGACAATGGTTTTGAAGCACAACATGAGAAGTATGATGGGAAATTATCTTTCTGCAGACAGGACCAGCCTGTCGGTGTGATTCACTTGAAGCATTTTGTTGTCGAAACTGATGATTTACAACAGCACTTGGAGCGTGTTGAAGCAAAATGAGTTGGCCTGCGTGGCTCTTTTAGAGGTCAAAGATAGAATTCGAACTGTGATTTATATCTATGAGACACAAGATTGAAATATTCCTTTTAAATAAATCTATTAATGCTCAATCATGTAAAAATACCCTTTCTGAAACATTTCAAAAGAGGTTGAAGAAATGATCATTTTATTTTGTGTTGTTTGAACAACAAAAAGAATAACCTAAAAATTGGATTTCACAAAGTGATTATTGTAAAACGAGGAAAAGCGATGCCATGCACATCAATATAAAGGGGTCATATCAAAAAGGATTTTATAATTCATTTTACACAGTTACATTTGGAGTTTTACTTTAAATATTGTTCAAGTCCAGCAACTGTAAGACTATAAATATTGAAATTCCCCAACTCAGCGTAAAATTAAGTCAGAAACCGCTCATGTTAGACTCCCGTGACATATGTCACATTAATTCATATGTTTAATCTTGCTTGATGTTAGACACACCCATTGAACCAGTCTGCAGTCTGTTGGACAGAGAGGCTGCATCGGCAGACTTGTACTAGATTACTATAACAAAGGCAAAAAGCCATATGTCACAATCTGTAGGGTGTCTGTATGCATTTAGTATTAGTCAAAAAGGTACCTGGATGGGCTACTACCTCCATAGTGTGTAAAAAAAAAAAAAACTACACCCATCCCATGAGTAGGCAGAGGATGGTAACTCAGGAACTTCCCAGGAAAATTCAAAGAATATAGCAGACGTACTTAAAAATGGTAGTGTCATCCAATGGGCTGTGGCATTGTACAAATATAGATTGGGAACCCTTTAAGAAAGTCTGCCATTGCAAAACAGAAATTTTCCTGACATACGTGGGAATGCACATATGTGTCATCTGTAGACATCTGGGTTAAAAGACGTAAGATGACAGCAGTGTCGCACATCCAAATCGTGTCAGTACTTGCTTACTTACTTCTAGTGTACTACAGTAAAAGTTGGGTACTATGTTTGGTATATATATATACCAAACATAGTATATATAGACACACACACACACACACAACGTATTCGGATGCAGGAAGAGAGATGGCCCACAAAACTTTGTTTGCATTTAAATCAACAGGCACAAAAGCAAACTGTTTCTTGGAGACTTCAATTTAAAAAATGTTTTAGAATGTGTCACCTCAAATGTTTCAACTGAGTATATCTGGCTACAAACCTCATTATATGTTCTTAAGACACCTGGTGAGATATACTAGCTTTCTATAAAGGCCCTATGACTTCCCTTTTTCAAGGCAAATTTTCGAAAAGGACCAAGTCTTCTCTTTTTATTGAACAAAATGCTTTCATTTAAAAATAAGACTCACAAAACACATTTTATGAGAAACTCTCATTTCTTTTTTTCAACCACATACTGAAACACTACAACTTTTAGGAAGACAGGATACTGAAGCACTACAACCTTTAGGAAGACAGGATGCTTTTTGTAAGCTATTTTGACTGATGGTGGCATTTTTAAAATGGCCTTTCTGGGCTCACCATTTTCTGCTATTAAATACTCATACCATATTTCATGGTTGCTTGACAGTTGTTTGATGATGACTACTGTACTGCATCTATCACAATGAGCATCAATTTTCCAACATAACTTCCCCATTGCTGGTTAAATGATCTGACTTTTGAGCCATGCTCTGTTCAGGATGATCACTATGTCTCTCTGTCAGGGAGCACTGTAAGCTAGTTAGAGGGTTGTGCTAAATCAGTCATCAGGGGCACATTAGTTTAATGGGTATTTGGCGTCACCTTGTCTTGGGAATTTAGAAGACATGTAAATGCTTAGAGCATGAATATAAGACAAGATTTTTTCAGATGTATTTAAAAAATAAAGACACTGACTTATATTCCAAACAATACACTATTTAATATGACCCCTTTAACACAATTAATACTTATGCTTAGTGAATGGTGCAAATCAGACTGCTGTCATGACAGTGATTTGAACATAACATGCTCAGTCTGTACATCGTGTTGGATTTTGTTTGTTTTTGTCACACACACCGTGTCTACTCTGGATTATTTTGTGGCTCATGTGAGTGTTGACTCACATTGCATTCTGGCTTCATCCTCCCACTGCATTTGCAATTGAACCCTCCATTTGCCAAATCGTTCCCTACTCAAGTCTCTTATCTACTGTCAGCTTTAATTTCCAACCCAAACCCTACAGAAGGTCAATAAAGGGAATTATTTCCTCAAGGACCACTCAAAAAAACACAAACCTTGTCCACGTTTCTCCCACCACACTTCCCTGTCACTGTCAGATTTTACATTTCTTCTCGTGACTCAGCCCATGTCATGACCTTAAGAGACATTCAGAGAAAAACATTGATTGGGAATGGGAAAAGCTTTTGGAATTTCAAGTAGGACTCATCAGGGTGATACAGGCAAATGCAATTTTTACAAGCACTTTCCTGGTGCTGTAACCTTATTTAAAATGACTCACAACACAACAGTTATGGGAGGAACCTTACAAGGTGCCTGCTAAAGATCTTCTTGCAATGTGAAATTATCTTACGTACAGTATAAAATTCCGGTCAGTTAAGGACATGTCAAACGTCTTTCCCTCTGTCTCTGCTGGTGATAAACTCACGATCTGTGTCACAGGTGGATATAAGGAGTGCAGAAAGTGGAAGCAAAAGAAGGACACTGCAAAGGAGAGGGGGGCTTTGCAGAAACAAACATCACAGTCCTCTTTACAGTGCACATCCAGCTGATCCAGATGAACTCCACGTCTTGATGCCATGTTGTGTTTCCCAACAGTTTTCACATGATAGAGCAGCTCTTGGACTTGTCTTTGCTGAAGGTGGAGGAGAGGAGTTCTGTCTTGCTGGGCAGGTGCAGGAGTCTCTTGGAGAGGCTCCTGACAGGACTGGATTTATTGGCAGGCTGGAGTTTGTTCATGCAGGTGAGAGCTGCAGTACGGAAAATACTCTGGATGCTCTTCTCCGATGTGAAGGCTGAGCACTCCAGATACGCCTCTGCTCCAAGATGTTTGGCCAGAGATGAGCCCTGCCGTGTGAAGAAAGACTTACATGAGTGTAAATTATGTAAGTGTGACCCGAAAGCGGAATTTTAGAGTGCCGTGAAGGCCATTTCAGGAAAAAACAGTGAATTCATGTTGCACAATTGTTTTTCCTTTGTGCTCAGTAAACCAACCCTATTACAACGCAGTGTAACATGAAACTCTTTTGTGTTAAAAGTAGTATGATAGGCATTATTAAATAAATAAATGCATTATTATATAATTAAAAAAAATGGGAGAGGGAGAGTAGTACTGAAGGCATCCTCTGTTAAGTAAATAAATAAAAATTTGCGTGGAAAAGTAGTACTGAAAGAATCCCCCATAAAGCATTTTATTGCACTTGTAAGCTTCTAAAGTGTCACTCCAAAAACTAACAAATATACACCACGATAACAAAAACCAACAACTTTAGATTCATAAACCTCATGATCAGTGTTGCCACAGTTACTTTGAAAAAGTAATCTAATTACTGATTACTGATTACTCCAAAAAAAGTGGTCAGATTAGAGTAACACGTTACCGGCATCACTGCTCATGATGGATCTACCAATGCAGAGTGACACCCAGGTGCAGTACAGTCAGAAAAGGTACTTTAAATTTCTCCTATTCACATGTATGGTTTAGAAAATAGTGGCAGGTGAAGAGGAGTTACCACATTAATTTAAGCATCTTTTCCAAAAAAATTAAATAAAATAAAAATTTATGCTCATCCTTGGAATCAGTGCATCAGCATGGTTGTTTTAGGCTATAAAGAAACTACAACACTCAGAGTGCTCTTATTCAGTCTTTTAAAAGTGCTGTATGTTTGTGCTAAAACTATCAAACTTGTGCTGTTTCCTAAAAGTGTTGATATATATTTTATGTTTTGATTATTTTATTTTTAATTTTATTGTTTCTAGTTTAGTATTGTACTGAGTAATTAATGTCATGATTACACATTCTCCAATACAGTACCTGTAAAGCTGGTTTGCAGTGCACCAATAAAACACATAGAAGAAGTTTTCTTTTTATTTATTTCTAAGTTTATTTTCAAAATGTAGCTGACGACCTGACCAAAGCTTTAAGGTGAGTGCCTTAAAGCAGGGATTCATGGTGGATTTAATTATTGACGTGTACTGAAAACGTCATATTTTAGAAGTCACTAGTATCATATATCGCAATTGTAACAATTGGTGTTTGATTTACATTTGCAGAAGGACAGAAAACTGAATGAAGCTCTTTAACCCACAAATTTTGCTTCCACTTTATATGGTATGTCTCTCTCAGGACACAATGTCTCCTTGAATATTTCATCGGGATAGAAGTGGTCAGACAAAAACCTCTGTTCACCTCAAAAGAGTTTAACACTTTCTTCACCCATTCTGGGGTGTCAGAGAAGAATGTTGTAAAAGCAAATAATGTTTCTTCTCAGCCATTGCTGCAATCACATTTTACACATGCTTGGACGTGGAAGTCGAATTCACACGCACCATGACATCACAAGTTAATACGCGCGCGGCTAGAAGTATTTGGGCGCAAAAATTTCTTTGTTTAAAATGGAGAGTTAGATTTATGCACTTTTATCTACCTCCTGCAGCCAAGATGAAATTTGAACATTTTGACTTTCATACATACACTTAATCCTATGAATTTAAGCTTAAATTAGATGGCATCCTACTCAACCCATTGTATCCAAACATGGTACTTATTTGACTATAATATACAAAAGTACAGAATTATTATTTGCAGCAATGCATGCAACTGAAGCTGCTCCTGCAGACCTCAGTAGCCACTTCGAAAAGGTCTGCCTACATCCCTCACAGCATCTCAATTCAGATGGCAGACAGACAGAAAGCTTTGTACATAATAAAAGAAAGTGGAACAAACCTGCTCATGGGTGATGGGAGTCTGCTTCTGGTTGGACAGTTCCATGAGTGTGCATACGTCTGTGCGCAAGTCTGTTTTGCAGCCTATTAGTAGGATCTTTGTTGTGGGACAGAAGTCATGAATCTCTACTTTCCACTGCAAAGAAATAGAGGAGTGGTGTAACGTGTAACAGATAAAATATACACCGGTAACCAGCAAACATAATGAATGTACAAGTGGTGCACTGTGCACCTGCCATGTGTGCATCTCTGCAGTCTGTACCTTCTTCAGTGCGCTATCCACTGTGTCTGGACGACTGATGTCAATGCATAAGAGCACTGCATCCGAATCGCTGTAGCACAGGGGCCTGACGTTGTCATAATATGGAGAACCTAGATGGATACAGTTGGAACCATTTCAGTAAACATATTTGAGAACTGATTTTTTGGAAGATAAGAGATTTTGCTTACATCTACATCTTCACATTTACACAATATGGAATAAAACAGACATGTATCTACAGTCAGATCCATAAGTATTTGGACAGTGACGATTTTTATAATTTTGCCTCTGTACACTGCCACGGTGAATTTGAAATGAAACAATTTAGATGTGCTTGTAGTGTTGACTTTCAGCTTTAATTAAAGGTGTTTAACAAAAATATCACATTTTGTCTGTTGCATCCACCAGATATACAGCATCATAGTGGAGTAGCACACAGAACAATTTTCCTCAAAAGATAATGTGAAATTTAAGCCACAGTTTGCCCGAAGCCACATGGGAGACGACTGTAGACTGGATCTGTTTTTGTGTATTAAAATGTTTCTCTGTACCACTCAACTATGAAGCCACAGAAGCCTATATTTCCTACAGAGATGTAATGACTGCTTTGCAAACTTCCCTTACTGGTCTCCTTCTTGCACAAGAACTGCATCCTCCTCTAGACAAATTTACCATATTCAGTGACTTGAGGATGTTCATGTATCCATCCCCTGATTTCTCTAAAGACAAATGAACCTTTCAATTTATTTTCATTTATATAGCACCAAATCACAACAAAGTCGCCTCAAGGTGCTTCAAACAAGTAAGGTCTAACCTTACTAACCCCCAGAGCAAGCACACAGGTGACGGTGGTAAGGAAAAACTCCCTCTGATGATTTGAGGAAGAAACCTCAAGCAGACCAGGCTCAAGGGGGTGACCCTCTGGTTGGGCCATGCTACAATACAATTTACATAACAATTCACATAACAAAAATGCAGGAAATGTTGCTGGTGTACAGGACAGGAGGGTAGAGAAACAGAAAACCGACACTACATCCATCTCTGGATTGAGACACACCTTAAACAGAGAGCGGGAAAAAAAAATTGTGTTTTTTTGTGGAGTTTTTTTCCTCACCAAAAAAGTGTCTACGCCACAACCCTACCCTGCACCCAGTGTATGCAAACATTTAACAGTGTACCAGCCAGAACAAAATTCCGATGGACACCAGAATTCACCAGTAAGAAATCAGAGATGTTGCCCTTACTATACACAGAACTTACAGTATCTATGTACAGGCTGGCAGTAATGTCCAGCTAAGAATTGGGGATCCCACAAATTCTACGGCTGTCATACAGAACAGCCTGATAAACTGAATCAAATATTTATGAAAATCAACACGGGGTACAAAGAAACACTGCCATATTCATGCATAGAGAGCAGGGTAATAATACCCCTGCAGTTGGTGCAATCTACGTAGGTGATCATCCTTTCCTTTCCAGAGAGGGACAACATATCCTTTCTTCCAGTCTGTTGGGATTCCAGATGGAAGCAAAGATTGCTTACAATGTCAAGAGAACAGCATCCCCACCTGCTTGAAGAAATTCTGCCTCAGTGCTACAGATCCCTGCAGTTTCAGTCACCCTCAGCTGTGACCACCTTGCAGTCTCCTAAAATGTGGTGGTTCACCATCAAGTGTATGTATGAACCCATGACCAATATCCTGTCTGCATCAGATTCATACAACATAACAAAGTAGCTGGTCTGATAGGACAGTACAACAGAGCCATCAATCAGGATTCCTTGCCAGGACTATGATGACACAAGGTCTAGTTTTGGCGTAATGCAGTGCTGTGATTCCTCTGTAAACAGACCAAGGGTCACTAGACCGCTCATAGTGTGTCACCTTCTCGCAGACTCTTCTAATAATTGCCTCCTTGTCTACACTCAGCACCATCACAACCCACTTTCTCAGAGTTGTATACAGCTTGGAATTTCCACCAACTCATGAACTACAACATCTCAGGATGATATTGAGAGTGTCCTCAGAGGAGAAGCAATGCCGTCTGTGAACACAACATAATATAATAATGTGAATAAAGTAATATAACCATTTCTTTACTGAAGCAGGGTATGCTCAATGATCCTGACAGATGCACAACCTTCTTCCACTTTGAGTTCTTTTTCTTCGATCGATGTATTGTGCCGCCCACAAGAATGATGCAGCCATGGTTGGCTGGATTTTCTGGAACAATGTTATTTGTGCCGAGAGCTGTGACTCAGTTATTTATTTATTTATTTTTCCTGAGATTTTTCAGCTGTTGCACTGCCATTTGAGATATTAGTAGTAGTAGTAGTAGTAGTAGTAGTACAACCCCTGGCAATAATTATGGAATCACCGGCCTCGGAGGATGTTCATTCAGTTGTCTAATTTTGTAGAAAAAAAGCAGATCACAGACATGACACAAAACTAAAGTCATTTCAAATGGCAACTTTCTGGCTTTAAGAAACACTATAAGAAATCAGGAAAAATAATTGTGGCAGTCAGTAATGGTTACTTTTTTAGACCAAGCAGAGGGAAAAAAATATGGACTCACTCAATTCTGAGGAATAAATTATGGAATCACCCTGTAAATTTTCATCCCCAAAACTAACACCTGCATCAAATCAGATCTGCTCGTTAGTCTGCATCTAAAAAGGAGTGATCACACCTTGGAGAGCTGTTGCACCAAGTGGACTGACATGAATCATGGCTCCAACACGAGAGATGTCAATTGAAACAAAGGAGAGGATTATCAAACTCTTAAAAGAGGGTAAATCATCACGCAATGTTGCAAAAGATGTTGGTTGTTCACAGTCAGCTGTGTCTAAACTCTGGACCAAATACAAACAACATGGGAAGGTTGTTAAAGGCAAACATACTGGTAGACCAAGGAAGACATCAAAGCATCAAGACAGAAAACTTAAAGCAATATGTCTCAAAAATCGAAAATGCACAACAAAACAAATGAGGAACAAATGGGAGGAAACTGGAGTCAACGTCTGTGACCGAACTGTAAGAAACCGCCTAAAGGAAATGGGATTTGCATACAGAAAAGCTAAATGAAAGCCATCATTAACACCTAAACAGAAAAAAACAAGGTTACAATGGGCTAAGGAAAAGCAATCGTGGACTGTGGATGACTGGATGAAAGTCATATTCAGTGATGAATCTCGAATCTGCATTGGGCACGGTGATGATGCTGGAACTTTTGTTTGGTGCTGTTCCAATGAGATTTATAAAGATGACTGCCTGAAGAGAACATGTAAATTTCCACAGTCATTGATGATATGGGGCTGCATGTCAGGTAAAGGCACGGGGAGATGGCTGTCATTACATCATCAATAAATGCACAAGTTTACGTTGATATTTTGGACACTTTTCTTATCCCATCAATTGAAAGGATGTTTGGGGATGATGAAATCATTTTTCAAGATGATAATGCATCTTGCCATAGAGCAAAAACTGTGAAAACATTCCTTGCAAAAAGACACATAGGGTCAATGTCATGGCCTGCAAATAGTCCGGATCTCAATCCAATTGAAAATCTTTGGTGGAAGTTGAAGAAAATGGTCCATGACAAGGCTCCAACCTGCAAAGCTGATCTGGCAACAGCAATCAGAGAAAGTTGGAGCCAGATTGATGAAGAGTACTGTTTGTCACTCATTAAGTCCATGCCTCAGAGACTGCAAGCTTTTATAAAAGCCAGAGGTGGTGCAACAAAATACTAGTGATGTGTTGGAGCATTCTTTTGTTTTTCATGATTCCATAATTTTTTATTCAGAATTGAGTGAGTCCATATTTTTTTCCCTCTGTAAAGAAATTGTTACTGACTGCCACAATTTTTTTTTTCCCTGATTTCTTATAGTGTTTCTTAAAGCCAGAAAGTTGCCATTTGAAATGACTTTAGTTTTGTGTCATGTCTGTGATCTGCTTTTTTTCTACAAAATTAAACAACTGAATGAACATCCTCTGAGGCCGATGATTCCATAATTTTTGCCAGGGGTTGTAGTAGTATGGGGGGCAGGGGGTGCAGTAACAACAGGATTTAATTTGTCAGTAGACATTTTGAAGACCATAAAACAATATATGTACATACCAAATACCCCCCCCCCCCCCCCCAAGCCTGGATGGTTGCCATTCAGGACCCTGTTACTTATATCACAGATGTCTAAAGTGGACCCTTTAGCAAAAAAAATTGCTTATACCACAAGGTATTCTGCAAACATCATCAAATAATGGGTGAGCTTGAGAATGTAAATGAAATCAGTTGCACATCGCCCATAAAAAGGCACAGAAGAATCGATTCCTCAAGATATAACCCCTTCAATGAAAAACAAATATAAATTCTTAACTAAGTCATGTAACCTAATTGTACCAGCATCCCTAAAACCAAGTCTCAACTGTCAATGAGCCCTTTGAAGTGGTTCGGAAACATGAGCTCCTTTAGTTCAATAAATACAAGTTGGTCCAATGAGAGGGCGCTCATTGTTCATCCGGAAGTCAGAGTAATCCTCTTAAAAAGACGCGGCTATTCATGTCTGGATAAAAGATGCAATGTGAAGAGTGAAAAAGATGCGTCTGAACCTTTTCACTGTATGCAAAAGCTTGGTGCACACATGGGATTAAGGTGAATACTTAAACCAAAGCCTTGTGTTCTGCACATAAAATGTGACATTGTATAGAGTGGAACACCTGGAGGAACGATGAACGGAAACTTTCTGTCTGCGTGTTTCTATTGAAATTTAAACCAGCCTTTTCTTTTACCCAGCAGGAGGAAAAAAACACACACAACACACAACCACAAACCTGCATGAGTTCCATTTCAATACCACAGGACCTTTTTTCGGCAGCACACACCATAAGGCAGTGAGGAGGTCATGCATGTGTTTTTGCTCAGTAATTCTCATTTGTGCCTTCTGTTCACTGTGACGAGAAGCCAAACGCACACATGCTTGTTCCCAGTGTTACAGGCTTCCACCCCCCGCACAGACAAGGCAACCCCCTCTCCCCTGTGAAACAACCCCTCTGCAGGCCAACTGGCACTCTGTATTACTAACTTCCTGTGGGCACAGCGCCTCAGCCAGCACCACTACAAAAGAAATCTGTTCTGCAGCTGATTGCTTTTATTCATTTTGTTTGTTTAAGTGTGTCATTGTGACAGGAGATCACAAACGTACATGGCAGCTCACACCGCAAACCTTCAACATTCTTATTTTTTTCAATTTTGGCTGTAAAATTCAAAAACAATATATCATTGGTCCAACCAATGGCTCAACCAGAGGCAGCGGTAAAAAGGTTTCAATTTCGAGTGCATCAATATCGGAGCATATTCTTCACAAAATACACTGCAAAGACCTGCAGGACAAAACTGCATGTACTACGCCATATACACCCCCGTCTTAAGTTGTTTTTGTGTTTTTTGAAATGCCACCAGGAACTGCCTTGAGACTAGGTTGGCCGTATATTCTGCAGCATGAAATTAACAGATGTGTGACTTTCCAAATCAAGTCCAATCAACTGCATTTACCCCAGGTGGACTCTAATTAGGCTGTAAAAACAAAGACTGTGAATTCGTATGTACACGTGATTCTTGAGTTTTTTGTTTTTAATGTCAGGATTCATGGCATGGAACGAACAGAATGCTGGACACAGATTGCAGACCCACAGACACAGAAGGCTGAGTAATAAAAAGGCTTTATCTTCAAAATACAGGCACAGGTACAGTACACAAGTAATCAGTCAGCATGGCAAAGGTAATTGGCAGACGTGAGGCTGAGGCGTGGTCACAAACAAGATGGGTTCAGATGCACAGAGTAACCAGGTCGTCAGAGCCGAGGCAAAATCAAAAATAAAATTCTACTTTTTGGCCGAGGCCCTTTTCTACTTTTTTTTACTAATAGCCCATATATATACTAGCTGGGGTACCCGGTACCCGCTGCCCGGGTTAACCTGTTTTAGACATAAGCCAAATGCCAATCATTTTAATCAAAACAATTGTCCAACATTTGTTTTTGTAATGCTGATGTCTTATAAATATAATAGTTAATGGTCTAACGTTTGTCCAGCAGAACTATAAGAGGTGGACTACCCAAACTAAGTGGAAATACTTGGTTAAAAGACAAACACATTTGAAGTCCTTCATGCAGACTTTGCTTTGCAATCAAATTTATAACAAAATTGCACACAAAAGGTAGGTAAACAGTAAATGGAAATATCAATGAATCAAAACTGAGGTAGTGGTGTATATCGCTGTTTTTACATTGCAATTTTACAAACATAAAATTAATGTATTCAGACAGGAAGGCAAACTGGGTTGTACAGGATAGTCAGGTGCTTAACAGTTGAGAACATAAAGTAGCTGAAGAAAGGGATTAAATAAACAGAGATGGCCAACACATATACAGGGCTGGAAATTTGAATCTGCCTGGTTATACCCACAGCCTCAGCCTAAACATGCTGTTGTGCAGGGAGACCGTGCCGCAGCTCTGTGGAACAATCTCCCAGCACACATTCGGCAGTCGGATACAGTGGAGACTTTTAAGTCACGTTTAAAGACTCATTTGTTTTCCCTGTTTTATCATTAGTGTTATGATGTGTTTTTAATTCTTGTATTCTTTTATGGTCATCTTTTTATTGTGTTTTAAATTTTTAATTCAGTTTTTTTTATGTTGTGTGAAGCACCTTGAGACAATTTCATCGTGAATTGGCGCTATATAAATTAATAAATTTGAATTTGTTGTTTTGCTGAGTGTGCTGTGGCTATACTGTGCTGAGTGTGCTGTAGAAAAGGATTAAATAAACAGAGATGGCCAACACATATACAGGGCTGGAAATTTGAATCTGCCTGGTCATACCCACAGCCGGCTATTTTGTGGGTAATTTTCAGTTCAACTTTTAAAAAAATGGTACCAGTTTGTTCCCCATGTCATGAGGATTCAGAATATATATAGTTTTTAAGGCTACATATTATAGTTTGTGAGTTTATCCCAGACAAAAAGAAAGACAGACAGAAGTGGCAGCATGAAAAGCACATGGTACAACACTGTATGGTCCTACATAAATATCTTTCAGACATAAAGACATGGATGACCTCTAATTTCCTGCTTTTAAATTCAGATAAAACTGAAGTTGTTCTACGTGGCCCCACAAATCTTAGAAACATGGTGTCTAACCAGATCCTTACTCTGGATGGCATTACCCTGACCTCTAGTAATACTGTGAGAAATCCTGGAGTCATTTTTGATCAGAATATGTCATTCAATGCGCATATTAAACAAATATGTAAGACTGCTTTTTTGCATTTGCGCAATATCACTAAAATTAGAAAGGTCTTGTCTCAGAGTGATGCTGAAAAACTAATTCATGCATTTATTTCCTCTAGGCTGGACTGTTGTAATTCATTATTATCAGGTTGTCCTAAAAGTTCCCTGAAAAGCCTTCAGTTAATTCAAAATGCTGCAGCTAGAGTACTGACGGGGACTAGAAGGAGAGAGCATATCTCACCCATATTGGCTTCTCTTCATTGGCTCCCTGTTAATTCCAGAATAGAATTTAAAATTCTTCTTCTTACTTATAAGGTTTTGAATAATCAGGTCCCATCTTATCTTAGGGACCTCATAGTACCATATCACCCCAATAGAGTGCTTCGCTCTCAGACTGCAGGCTTACTTGTAGTTCCTAGGGTTTGTAAGAGTAGAATGGGAAGCAGAGCCTTCAGCTTTCAGGCTCCTCTCCTGTGGAACCAGCTCCCAATTCAGATCAGGGAGACAGACACCCTCTCTACTTTTAAGATTAGGCTTAAAACTTTCCTTTTTGAAAAAGCTTATAGTTAGGGCTGGATCAGGTGACCCTGAACCATCCCTTAGTTATGCTGCTATAGACTTAGACTGCTGGGGGGTTCCCATGATGCACCCAGTGTTTCTTTTTATTCACCTCTTTTTGCTCTGTATGCACCACTCTGCATTTAATCATTAGTGATCGATCTCTGCTCCCCTCCACAGCATGTCTTTTTCCTGGTTCTCTCCCTCAGCCCCAACCAGTCCCAGCAGAAGACTGCCCCTCCCTGAGCCTGGTTCTGCTGGAGGTTTCTTCCTGTTAAAAGGGAGTTTTTCCTTCCCACTGTCGCCAAGTGCTTGCTCATAGGGGGTCGTTTTGACCGTTGGGGTTTTTCTGTAATTATTGTATGGCTTTGTATTGCCTTATATTGTATTGCCTTACAATATAAAGTGCCTTGGGGTGACTGTTTGTTGTGATTTGGCGCTATATAAATAAAATTGATTTGTTTTGATTTGGTGCTATATAAATAAAATTGATTTGTTTTGATTTGATTTGATAAATGGCTATTTTGGGGGTAATTTTCAGTTCAACTTTAAAAAAAATGGTACCAGTTTGTTCCCCATGTCATGAAGATTCAGAATATTTATATATAGTTTTTAGGGCTACATATTATAATTTGAGAGTTTATCCTGGACAGACAGAAAGACAGACAGAAGTGGCAGCATGAAAAACACATGGTACAACACTGTATGGTCTTACATAAATGGCTATTTTGGGGTTAATTTTCAGTTCAACTTTTTAAAAAAAAGGGTACCAGTTTGTTCCCCATGTCGTGAGGATTCAGAATATATATAGTTTTTAGGGCTACATATTATAGTTTGGGAGTTTATCCCGGACAGACAGACAGACGTGGCCCTTTATGTATATACGAGGTCTGTCCAAAAAGTAACGGACCTTTTTATTTTTTTCAAAAACTATATGGATTTGAATCACGTGTGATTGCATCAGCCAAGCTTGAACCTTCGTGCGCATACTTGAGTTTTTTCGCGCCTGTCGGTTGCGTCATTCGCCTGTGGGCAGGCTTTGAGTGAGCACTGGTCCACCCCCCTCGTCGGATTTTTATTGTCAGGGAAATGGCAGAGCGACTGCCGCTTTGCTCCATGAAATTTTTTTTTCAGGAACTGTTAGAGACAGCCAGTTGGAAACCATTCGAAAGATTCAGATGGCTTTCGGTGAAGATTCTGTCGGGTCACACGGATTAAGGAGTGTTAAAACCTTTTTAAAGATGGCCCACAGCAGCGGAGGGCGCGCGGCGCACAGAGCGGCCATCGACAGGCTGGAACGACCAGATCATTTCCAAACTGAACGCTGTGTTGATCCGGGACATCGTCTGACTACCACAGAAATGGCAAGAGAGCTGGACATAGCACTTTTGCGGCACATTCCGCTGTTATAGGAGATTTTGTAATGAAAGACGTGCGGAGGATTTCGCGCGTTGGCACGGAGCCGCTCATGGCGCGCAACAAAAAGCACGTCCGTGTTGGAAGTCTCACAGGACAAGTTGTGACATGCCCAGCTGTTACACAATTTCTCGGATACTCACTTGACTGAAAAGCCACCGAAAGCCGTCTGAATCTTCCGAATGGTTTCCAACACGGAGGTGTTTTTTTTTTTGTGCACCATGAGCGGCTCCGTCCCGACGTGCGAAATCCTCCGCACATCTTTCATTACAAAATCTCCTGTAACAGTGGAATGTGCCGCAAAAGTGCTATGTCCAGCTCTGTTGCCATTTCTGTGGTAGTCACACGATGTCTCGGATCAACACAGCGTTCAGTTTGGAAATGATCTGGTCGTTCCAGCCTGTTGATGGCCGCTCGGTGCGCCGCGCGCCCTCCGCTGCTGTGGGCCATCTTTAAAAAGGTTTTAACACTCCTTAATCCGTGTGACGCTGACAGAATCTTCACCAAAAGCCATCTGAATCTTTCGAATGGTTTCCAACTGGCTGTCTCTAACAGTTTCTGAAAAAAATTTCATGGAGCAAAGCGGCAGTCGCTCTGCCATTTCCCTGACAATAAAAATCAGACGAGGGGGGTGGACCAGTGCTCACTCAAAGCCTGCCCACAGGCGAATGACGCAACCGACAGGCGTGAAAAAACTCATGCGCACGAAGGTTCAAGCTTGGCTGATGCAATCACACGTGATTCAAATCCATATAGTTTTTGAAAAAAATAAAATAAAAAGCAACGGACCTTTTTATTATTAATTATATATATACACTCAACAAAAATATAAACGCAACACTTTTGGTTTTGCTCCCATTTTGTATGACATGAACTCAAAGATCTAAAACTTTTTCCACATACACAATATCACCATTTCCCTCAAATATTGTTCACAAACCAGTCTAAATCTGTGATAGTGAGCACTTCTCCTTTGCTGAGATAATCCATCCCACCTCACAGGTGTGCCATACCAAGATGCTGATTAGACACCATGATTAGTGCACAGGTGTGCCTTAGACTGCCCACAATAAAAGGCCACTCTGAAAGGTGCAGTTTTATCACACAGCACAATGCCACAGATGTCGCAAGATTTGAGGGAGCGTGCAATTGGCATGCTGACAGCAGGAATGTCAACCAGAGCTGTTGCTCGTGTATTGAATGTTCATGTCTCTACCATAAGCCGTCTCCAAAGGTGTTTCAGAGAATTTGGCAGTACATCCAACCAGCCTCACAACCGCAGATCACATGTAACCACACCAGCCCAGGACCTCCACATCCAGCATGTTCACCTCCAAGATCGTCTGAGACCAGCCACTCGGACAGCTGCTGGAACAATCGGTTTGCATAACCAAAGAATTTCTTCACAAACTGTCAGAAACCGTCTCATGGAAGCTCATCTGCATGCTCGTCGTCCTCATCGGGGTCTCGACCTGACTCCAGTTTGTCGTTGTAACCGACCTGAGTGGGCAAATGCTCACATTCGCTGGCGTTTGGCACGTTATATATATATATATATATATATATATATATATATATATATATATATATATATATATATATATATATATATATATATATATATATATATATATATATATATATATATATATATAGTGGAACAGTGGTTAGTGCACTTCGTTTCAGTGCAGATGATTCCTGGTTCAAACCCCACATCTATCACATTTCTCCATGTACTGTGAAGTTGCATCAGGAAGGGCATCTGACATAAACATTTGTGCCAATTCAACATGCAGATCCACCTCAGACTTACTATGGCAGCTCCGAGTGCAAACAAGGGAGCAGCCAAAGGGACTTACCTGACATATATATTGGGTTTGATTTTACTATTCTCAATGGAACCATATTCCTAGACTTTTCCACTAAGACAGACTGACTGACTGATCGATGAGTCCATCCCGTCCAATTTGTTAACCTGATTATAAATTGGAAAAATAAATATCAGCTCATAACTCACCAAACTAAAAGGGCATATAATGAGAATTAACCTGTTAAAATATGGTCAACTTTGATGTGCTGGATCAGTCCAAAAACAACTTTGTTTTGCCTATGTAATATTTCATAGGCATTCTTCCACCTGCTAGATGGGTAATGGATGCTAGATTGATGCCAAAAATTAGGAGCAGGTGTTTTGTCAGTGAGACAGTTTCTGCACATAAACACATTAAATCAGAGAAATTACCTGTTCTGATCATTTTACAGCCATATTGTCATAAATTGAAATAACACAGAGGTTCACACAGCCCTATGTAAAGAATTTTAAATGGATAACTGAAGTAGGCACTTCTTCCTTCTCTCAGTTGGCACATACAGCAGGGAAAATATGTATTGAACACGTCACCAATTTTCTCAGTAAATAATATTTCTTAAGGTGCTACTGACCTGAGTTTTACCAGATGTTGGTAACTAGCCAAGTAATCCACACATACAAAGAAATCTAACTAAATTATGTGTAATAATGTGAAATAAGACAGGAAAAAGTATTGAACACCTGAAGAAAGAAAGGTGCAAAAAGGCATGGAAAGCCAAGACACCAGCTGAAATCTATGAGTAATTAGAAAGCAGTCCTGCCCCTTGTCAGTGCAAATTAATATCAGCTGGTTTAGTCCCAAATGATGACCTATAAAAAGGTGTCTCATGATTTCACCATAAACTGGCCACAACCAGGTGAGAAGTGAAAACAATTATCAGAATAATTGGCCAAGAGCCAAGGACCACTTAAGAAAGACCTGAAATTAGCAGGCACAATTGTTTCAAAGAAATCAATAAATAATGCACTCACCACCAGATTTACACTTTGCTAATAAAAGAAGCATTGAACACTTCACCATTTGTCTAGGTGACTCCATTACAAGACTCCATTGCTGAAGAAAAATCACATTGAAGCGCATTTAAAAATTGCTGCACAACATTTAGACAAGCCTGTGAAACACTTGGAGAATATAGTCTGGTCAGATAAGACAGATAAAACTGAACTCTTTGGATGCCATAATACACACCATAAATGGCACTGCACATCACCCCAAAAACACCATGCCAACAGTAAAGTTTCGCTGTGTCATTTCACATTATTACAAATAACTTCATTTCTGTATTTATTTGTTTTGATTTCTTGTATTACTTGAGTTGTTACAGACATCTGGTGGGACTTTCATGTCAATAGCACCTTTAGAAATATATTTACTTAGAAAAATGATTGTGTTCAATACTTATTTTATCCGCTGTAATCGTGGTTTTCTCAGATTCTTTTATTTGCAAAGTGTAAATCTGGTGGCCACCAAGGCCACAGCTTCTTGCGCAGTCACTACAGTGTTAATTTATCAATGCAAAATTTACTGTGTATGCCCGTTCACAGCCCTTAGCAAGACATATTTGTAGATAAGGTGTTTATTTCACTTTTCCAAAGATCTCTTATCAGATCTGGCGCAATAGTGACAACGTGCTGAACTGCACCCAAACAGGCTCAGCAGATACTGACGTTTGAGAAAAAAAATGGCAACAACACCTGCCTGGGGTTAAATTATATGTGGCCATGTAAAGACAAATCTCACAAATCAATCTATGCACAATACTGAAACTACAGAAAAATCAAAACTCAAGGACAAACCTTAGCCATTAAAGCTTGAAAATTCAGTTTTTATGAAACTGTAAGATGATTTGTTACCTGATGTGTCCCAAAGGCTGAGCTCAACACGCTGATCTTCAAGTTCCAAACAGGCTGTGTAGTTTTCAAACACAGTGGGGACGTAAGTCTAGAAATGAATCATATGTTTTTAGTTTGTTTTTTATGATAAATGGATTATTCTGTTAACCTGCTTAAATCTCTGTTAATGAACTAAGCAAAACAGGAGTTACACTGGCTTAAGATTAATTATTTATATACACACACACACACACACACACACACACACACACACACACACACACACACACACACACACACACACACACACACACACACACACACACAGAGAGAGAGAGAGAGAGGCAGTGGTGGCTCCATAAGTTTTTTGTTCTTGGACGGGGAAGTTAGGGCATGATTATGTATTGGTACGCTAAATATGTAGGGCTGCCAATAGCAATTATTTTTCTATTGATTAATCGATCGGCTATTCTAACACATATCAGTGACTCTTTTCTGGCAAACCTTTATCAAGAATTGCGCCTGTATCTTTCCTGTTTGGGTGTTCGCCCATAGCACTAGTGCTGCTGTGCAATGCCAATGAAAGCTTGCACAATGTGCAAACCATTTTTTTGTTTTCAGCTAATTAATATGAAATAATCCCATAGTTATGATACCTTCAGCCTTTAAGAACTTTTACTAACCTTGTCAGCAATGGAATCAGACTCTGCTGCTGCTGCTGCCATGTTTTGTTTTGTTTTTTGAAACTGGAGTTGAGCTGACAATAACTGGCACCAAAAACGTTTTGTGTCACATTACCCTGCGAGCACGCAGTCATGCACCAACATCATGGCATTTAGGAATGATATTTGATCTTTGAATTGATCATGTCTCCATATACATTTCAACACGCTTTACTTGTTCTTGTTCCCCCTTTTTTAATATTATTATATTTATGGAAATACTGGAGGAGTGGGGTACAATTAGTTATACCTATCAGCTAACGTTAGCTTATCTAGCCGGCTGTAGCACCGTTTATCGTAGCTTACAAAATAATTGGTTCTTTTATGTTTGATAACCCACATTAATTCATCATTTTGTCCACATTTATTTTATATGTATTTGTTAATACCGTTATTGTAGGTTTAACTACGCTATTATACTTTATACACTAATTACCGTTTTTGTTTATCTTGTTAGCTTGCTAGGTACCATTGGCTTATTAACGGCTAATTTAGCTCTTCTAACTATAACTATCTTATTTTCATTATTTACATTTTTATTTTACATGGTGTACATTTTTAATGATTCATCAGTTTATGTGTTCTTTTTAAAGATATCAACATATAGTACCTTAGTTCTTAGATTTCCATTTGATAGCATATAGATTATGCTTTTTATTTTCCTATAGTATGCCAGCATAGTTACTTTAGATAGATAACAATACACATTACATCAAACCTTCTGTTTCTATAATAAAATACCATGACCAAATCTTCTCCTGTATTAATATTTAGGTTTCAATACCTACTCCTGTATATTATATAGTACCATATTTATTGTATATATTGTATAATACCCTTAATATTTAAATATAGTAATATATATGATGTCTTATCGTTCTTACGTATGTCTTATTATTTGTTATTATATATACTTTTTTCTTGAGCCGCTTGGGTGGGTAGGGAGAGTTCCCATGGGATAAAAAAGCTTTTCAACCTACCATTCCTGGTTCTCAAGACCAGGCACCTAAGTGGTTCTACTCTTCTATTTTCTACTCTTCTATTTTACTCTTCCTTTTTAGATATTTAGATATACCTTACTATACTAGCATAGTTCCACCTTAGAATTGGAATATAATATATAAGATATACCTTACTGAATTTTCATGAATCAAAAATTTTAATTCAGAATATAAATGTTGTGTTGACTACAAATATTGATGTCAATGCTTTTTCAGTCTTGAGGTATTGATTATTTGGACTAAATGTAGCAGCCTTACAAATGTGTATGCAAATTTCAAGAGCATAATACACATGTTATTACACATATACAACCAATAAAAAAGCAATTGTGGTTTCAAAAGCATATTGATTTCCATTTTTGACAGAACACAAATGAAAACTTTGCAGACACACACACACACACACACACACACACACACATACGCATCTTCAACCACTTAGTCCAATTAAGGGTTGTGGGGGCTGGAGCCTATCCCAGCAGTCATGGAGCGGAAGGTGGAGTACACCCTGGACAGGACGCCAGTCTGTCGCTGGGCCACATATAGACAAACAAAGACACTCACACCTGCACGCACACATACTGACAATTTAAAGTTTCCAATCCACCTAACTTGAATGTCTTTGGATGAGGGAAGAAGCCGGCGCACCCACCCAAACACAGGGGGAACAGGCAAACTCCACACAAAAAGGCCACAGGTGGGACTCAAACCCATGACCACCTCACTTTGAGGCAACAGTGCTAACCACTAATCCACCATGCTAATTTGGCAAACAGAATAATATAAATACTACACAGCTAACCATCTACAAATGATAGCAGAGAAGCTGGTTGGTGGTCAGTGGTGCTATTATGCTGCATGCTTTCTGAATGGTCTCCTGTTTCTCAGTTTCAGGTTCTGATTCCTGGATGGAGTTTTTGACAAAGAATTAATCAATTTTTAATTATAATATCATACAGAAACATAATAATAACAATAATAAGAATAAGAATAAATATGTGCTGCAGTGCATAAACAATATCTCACTGCAGAAAATGGAAGCTCTATAGGAATGGAACAGTCAGAAAAGGTTGGTGGTGAGAAAATGAGGCTGAAAACATACTTTCAATGAAAATGGTCATTTTCTGGCAGGGTTATGTAGAACTATCTAAGCACCCTCCAGAGCTTCTCAAGCATGTGGCCTGAAAACCATTCAATTTTGGCGTGGAGTTACAGAAAGGATCCGGATATAGTGCATTTGGAACAGTTTCAACTCAAGATAGAGCATATTAATTAATATAAATCCAATTGCATGATGCTTCTGGGAAAGGTTGGGCCCAAACTGGAGTAAATACCATCATATTTTGTAATAACCCTCCAAGAAATTTGAGCTCAGAAATTTAACGAATAATAGCTTTAAATTTTACATTTCCCATGTTGCTAGAACCTATTTTCACAAAACTTCCCAAAACTGTTGTAGCTGCCTTGGAACAGATACCACTTAACAGAAAGAGCAACAAAACAGTGTGAAAGACAGCATGGTAGCATAAAATGTTTTCATAAAACACATTGAAGATAATGGGATTAACCTCAAATGGATTCATTTGCAATTTGGAGTGAATTTGCAAAAAAGGGAAGGATTCCTGGATCTTCAAAAAAATGGCTACACCCTAAAAATTTGGTACACAGCTGTTGGACATCGCTTCACGCATGGGTACACTTTCAAGCCCGTGTCATATGGAATAGAATTTTTCTTTTAACAGGGATTTAACACTTTTTGTATCACATGAAAATTGCTGCTGACACATTTTTTAAACTAATTAAATTTTAAAATTGGTCATGTCAGTAGAACCAATTTTTGCTAAATTTGGTGAAAATGCAAACCAATCTGGCTTTTTAGAATACTCTAAAACACACACAGACACACACACACACACACACACACACACACACACACACACACACACACACACACAGAGAGAGAGAGAGAGAGAGAGAGAGAGACTTTGGCAGTATTACGCACTCCAACGAGTGCCATTTTAATTTTCTGGTGCGCAGTAATAGGAGCCAACCGAAAATGCAGATCGATCAATCAATACTAATGCTGCATTAATATTTAGTTTGGCATTACATAGCCTTTGAAGGGACCATTAAAAAATAATAATTCAAATTGAGTTCCACCGTAATATGGTGATACACATCATAGAATACCTTTATATCAATATCATGCATGAAGTTCCCTCCTGCAGCAATGCATCATTCTGCATTAAAAAACGAATTCTACACACGCATAGAATAACTGATCTTTATTCTCCAACTGAAAAAGGCGTATAGTACCTCTGGATAGCAGTCCTTTGCCAGGACCTGTAACATGGCTGTTTTACCGCATTGGACGTCTCCCACCAGCACCAGTTTGCACCTCGCGACAAAAAGCTGCCTTTTTTCTTTCATGGTGAAAATGATGAAGGTCAACTTTGTAAAATCAAAGAATCCTGCCTCGATGAAAGTGTGCGTCCTCTCCTCCTACTCGATCACACTGTCTGCGTGCAGGAATCACTGCGGAACTTTATATTGTCGCGCCAACCAATGAGCGCCGCCGCGCCGTGCGCCAAAGGAGAATCTACGACGTCTGAGCGGAGGTGGGCGCACATCTGGAAGTGTGGGGATGATCCCTCCATCAGGCGCCTTCACACACGTAAACCCACGCGTTTTGATTTGTTTTATTATTATTATTTATTTACAACGACTATTTCCATCATTTCATCAGTTGCGCAACAGTTGCGCAATGAGCCCAAATATCTCATTTTAATGATTTATTCTAAATAATTTAGAATGTAAAAGTGTTCTTATGATCATTTTATCGAGTGCTGGCCCACATTTGGATCATAGAGAGTTCCAATAATTTTTCCATAATTATTGTAACATTTAAACGATTTGTCAAACACACAAAATCTAAAACTACAAAATCTTGTAGTCTTACACACCTCTCTGCAGCTTCTCTCCCCCTGCCATCCCCTCATTACCCCATCCCGGTAGAGATGGTGCCTGCTCCCAGACCACCAATAACCAGCAAAAATCTATTTAAGCATAAAAATTCAAAAAGAAAAAATAATATAGCACCTTCAACTCCACCACAGACTAAAACAGTTAAATGTGGTCTATTAAACATTAGGTCTCTCTCTTCTAAGTCCCTGTTAGTAAATGATATAATAATTGATCAACATATTGATTTATTCTGCCTTACAGAAACCTGGTTACAGCAGGATGAATATGTTAGTTTAAATGAGTCAACACCCCCGAGTCACACTAGCTGTCAGAATGCTCGTAGCACAACCGAGGCGGAGGATTAGCAGCAATCTTCCATTCCAGCTTATTAATTAATCAAAAACCCAGACAGAGCTTTAATTCATTTGAAAGCTTGACTCTTAGTCTTGTCCATCCAAATTGGAAGTCCCAAAAACCAGTTTTATTTGTTATTATCTATCGTCCACCTGGTCGTTACTGTGAGTTTCTCTGTGAATTTTCAGACCTTTTCTCTGACTTAGTGCTTAGCTCAGATAAGATAATTATAGTGGGCGATTTTAACATCCACACAGATGCTGGGAATGACAGCCTCAACACTGCATTTAATCTATTATTAGACTCAATTGGCTTTGCTCAAAATGTAAATGAGTCCACCCACCACTTTAATCATATCTTAGATCTTGTTCTGACTTATGGTATGGAAATTGAAGACTTAACAGTATTCCCTGAAAACTCCCTTCTGTCTGATCATTTCTTAATAACATTTACATTTACTTTAATGGACTACCCAGCAGTGGGGAATAAGTTTCATTACACTAGAAGTCCTTCAGAAAGCACTGTAACTAGGTTTAAGGATATGATTCCTTCTTTATGTTCTCTAATGCCATATACCAACACAGTGCAGAGTAGTTACCTAAACTCTGTAAGTGAGATAGGGTATAAAATAGTATAAAAAAGCCCTCCGTAAAGCTAGGACATCTTACTACTCATCACTAATTGAAGAAAATAAGAACAACCCCAGGTTTCTTTTCAACACTGTAGCCAGGCTGACAAAGAGTCAGAGCTCTATTGAGCCGAGTATTCCTTTAACTTTAACTAGTAATGACTTCATGACTTTCTTTGCTAATAAAATTTTAACTATTAGAGAAAAAATTACTCATAACCATCCCAAAGACGTATCGTTATCTTTGGCTGCTTTCAGTGATGCCGGTATCTGATCATCTGCAGAGGAATGGTCTATTTGAAGAGTTTCAGTCAGGTTTTAGAATTCATCATAGTACAGAAACAGCATTAGTGAAGGTTACAAATGATCTTCTTATGGCTTCAGACAGTGGACTCATCTCTGTGCTTGTTCTGTTAGACCTCAGTGCTGCTTTTGATACTGTTGACCATAAAATTTTATTACAGAGATTAGAGCATGCCATAGGTATTAAAGGCACTGCGCTGCGGTGGTTTGAATCATATTTATGTAACAGATTACAATTTGTTCATGTAATTGGGGAATCTTCTTCACAGACTAAGGTTAATTATGGAGTTCCACAAGGTTCTGTGCTAGGACCAATTTTATTCACTTTATACATGCTTCCCTTAGGCAGTATTATTAGACGGCATTGCTTAAATTTTCATTGTTACGCAGATGATACCCAGCTTTATCTATCCATGAAGCCAGAGGACACACACCAATTAGCTAAACTGCAGGATTGTCTTACAGACATAAAGACATGGATGACCTCTAATTTCCTGCTTTTAAACTCAGATAAAACTGAAGTTATTGTATTTGGCCCCACAAATCTTAGAAACATGGTGTCTAACCAGATCCTTACTCTGGATGGCATTACCCTGACCTCTAGTAATACTGTGAGAAATCTTGGAGTCATTTTTGATCAGGATATGTCCTTCAATGCGCATATTAAGCAAATATGTAGGACTGCTTTTTTGCATTTGCGCAATATCTCTAAACTTAGAAAGGTCTTGTCTCAGAGTGATGCTGAAAAACTAATTCATGCATTTATTTCCTCTTGGCTGGACTATTGTAATTCATTATTGTCAGGTTGTCCTAAAAGTTCCCTGAAAAGCCTTCAGTTAATTCAAAATGCTGCAGCTAGAGTACTGACGGGGACTAGAAGGAGAGAGCATATCTCACCCATATTGGCCTC
Organism: Thalassophryne amazonica; assembly: GCF_902500255.1. NCBI lineage: Eukaryota > Metazoa > Chordata > Actinopteri > Batrachoidiformes > Batrachoididae > Thalassophryne > Thalassophryne amazonica. Next base: position 94,757,768 of record NC_047108.1, on the reverse strand, counting down.
TCTTCATTGGCTTCCTGTTAATTCTAGAATAGAATTTAAAATTCTTCTTCTTACTTATAAGGTTTTGAATAATCAGGTCCCATCTTATCTTAGGGACCTCATAGTACCATATCACCCCAATAGAGTGCTTCGCTCTCAGACTGCAGGCTTACTTGTAGTTCCTAGGGTTTGTAAGAGTAGAATGGGGGGCAGAGCCTTCAGCTTTCAGGCTCCTCTCCTGTGGAACCAGCTCCCAATTCAAATCAGGGAGACAGACACCCTCTCTACTTTTAAGATTAGGCTTAAAACTTTCCTTTTTGCTAAAGCTTATAGTTAGGGCTGGATCAGGTGACCCTGAACCATCCCTTAGTTATGCTGCTATAGACGTAGACTGCTGGGGGGTTCCCATGATGCACTGTGTGTTTCTTTCTCTTTTTGCTCTGTATGCACCACTCTGCATTTAATCATTGGTGATTGATCTCTGCTCCCGTCCACAGCATGTCTTTTTCCTGGTTCTCTCCCTCAGCCCCAACCAGTCCCAGCAGAAGACTGCCCCTCCCTGAGCCTGGTTCTGCTGGAGGTTTCTTCCTGTTAAAAGGGAGTTTTTCCTTCCCACTGTCGCCAAGTGCTTGCTCACAGGGGGTCGTTTTGACCGTTGGGGTTTTTACGTAATTATTGTATGGCCTTGCCTTACAATATAAAGCGCCTTGGGGCAACTGTTTGTTGTGATTTGATTTGATATAAATAAAATTGATTGATTGATTGATTGATTGATAAAACCACACTCTTTATTTTATTTTTTATTTATTATTTTTGTTGTCATTTTCAACAATATTCCTTCAGTGCCTTTAGTGCTTCATTAATTCTGTAGCCACATTAGGGGACTTGGGGCAGAAAACCTGGTGCTACAGCCACTGTGTTATCAGTGGATTATTTTTGTTTGAGAAACTTTAAATTGTCTGCAGATGTGCGTGCAGGTGTGGATGTGTTTCTTTGTCTATATGTGGCCCTATGACAGACTGACGTCCTGTCCAGGGTGTACCCCGCCTCACACTCTATCCAGGTGGACTAAGTCTCATTTGCCTCATGCTATCCAAGAATAAGCATCTGGATACTGACATCCCGCTCAATGAACCTCAGGGTCTATACAGTGTACTTGTATAGAATAGATACAGGTGAGGACCAGTGACCCTCCTGTTTTGGGCCATGGAATATTTTACCATAATAATTTGTCTTTATGTATTTGTTTAAATATCAAAGTTGGCACAGGGGGACATGTCTGGGATTGTTCAGGGAGGCACATGTAAAGTAGGCCTTTTGTTTGCATGTGATTTATGACACCTTATGCTAATCACAGAGTCCTGGCCACTGTTATTTGTCTGCATATGTTGTAGGCTGTGAAGACTGCTGCCAACAACAAATAGATGACAGATGGCTTCATCAAGCTAAAGTCTAATAGAGAATCCCAGAATGTCAGACATTTGGACAAAACGTGGAATATGGCAAGTTGTGCAGAACATATCAGCCAATGTAAACAGCTGCTCAGCTGTCATGCAGTGCTCTCTCCAATGCCATTAATGTGGAAAACAAAATTTTGAACAGGTGCATTAAATGCACCTGTTATATTATATTCATGTTTTCTCTCACAAGATGCAAAGTAATACAGTTATGCTTATATTAAAGGGGTTTCCTCACATACCTTGATATGGAAGATTCCATTCACAACATAATGTAAAAACTATCGCCAATATATAGATGACTCAAGTGCTACCATTACAAAATTTTACTGGTATTTGAAACATTTCTATGCAATTATTTGCAGTTTGGGGCCATTATCTTGGGAAGAAAACCAACTCCAAGTGTGCCCAAAAAGACATTTTTGGGCACATTTGGGATTGTTGTTGTTGGGATTGTTTGGGATTGTTGATGCAAACAACATTGCATCAACAATCTTGACATTGTTCCAGACACAACATTTTAAATTTGTAACTATATAATGCATCATGATGTTTTCCCAGTGCCATTATAGGTTCCAACCAACCTGCCACAGGTTCACAACAAAATGAAGGTGTGCTTGTCACATTTGTTCAACTGCCACAGAAAAAAGGGTGTCGGCAAAAAATCAGTCAGAGCATATCCTGAACATGTTCAAAATATGTGTACCAACTCCCACGACTCTAGAATGTGGCAGCTGTTTTGATTTTTGTTGTTGTTGTTGTTGTTGTTGTTGTGATGGTGGTTGTTTCTGGTGTGCCATAGTAGTACCATCTTTTTGCCAAAGTATGCCACACAGGTGCATAAAGAAAAGAAGACAAAAACACTGATTGTGAGGAGGAATGCATAAAAACAAAAAAAAGACAAACAGCTCTGCTGCTGAAAAGTGGAAAGCGGTCCTTGTGAAAAGCATGACACAGAAAAAAAATAGATATATTAGAAATATCAGTGTCTTTTGCAAAAGCCATATACGAGGTCTATTAGAAAAGTATCCGACCTTATTATTTTTTTCAAAATCCATATGGATTTGAATCACATGTGATTGCGTCAGACAAGCTTGCACCCTCGTGCGCATGCGTGAGTTTTTCCAGGCCTGTCAGTTGTGTCATTCGCCTGTGAGCAGGCTTTGAGTGAGGAGTGGTCCAGCCCCCTCGGCGGATTTTCATTGTCAGGAAATGGCGGAATGATTTGGGCTTTTTTTTCCATCAGAATTTTTTCAGAAACTGTTAGAGACTGGCAGCTGGAAACCATTCGAAAAATTTATCTGGCTTTGGTGAAAATTTTACGGGCTTCACAGCGAATAAGGACTGTTACTACAGCTTTAAGGACAGCTTTAAGGACGCTCGGCACGCTGCGCTCCGTGCCGCCATCGAGAGCCACAAATCACCGGATCATTTCTAAACGGATGGCTCTGTGGAGCCGGACCGTCATGTGCACTTTCTCTGGTTATCACAAGAGCTGGACATCAACCATTTTCCAGCAGATTTCACATTTAACAAGAGATTTTGTCATGGAAAGCAGAGCGGAGGCTTCGCGCGTCACGATGGATTCGCTGTTGGAGTAAGACAAAACCACCTCCGTTTTGGTCTCACAGGACGGCTTTGAGATGGCGTTCAGAAAGCTGTCGGTGGTTTTTCCATCGAGTGATTATCCGAGAAACTGTGGATGTGCCTGGACATGCCAGAACATGTCCCGTGAGGCTTCATCACGGCGTTGCTTTGCGCCATGTGGCACCGCCACAACGCGCGGAATGCCTCCGCACGTCTGTCTCAATGTGCCAAAAAAGTGCTGATGTCCATGTCTTTTCACAATTCCTGTGCTAGTCAGACGACGTCCCGGATAAAACACAGCGTCCAGTTTGGAAATGAACGGCACATTCCACTGTTACAGGAGTTTTTGTCATGGAAAGAGGAGCGGAGGGTTCGCGCATCGCGGCGGTGCCACATGGCACACAGCAATGCCGTGATGAAGCCTCACGGGACATGTTCTGGCATGTCCAGGCACATCCACAATTTCTCAGATAATCACTCGATGGAAAAACCACTGACAGCTGTCTGAACGCCATCTCAAAGCCGTCCTGTGAGACCAAAACGGAGGTGATTTTGTCTCACTCCAGTAGCGAATCCATCGTGATGCGTGAAGCCTCCGCTCGGCTTTCCATGACAAAATCTCTTGTTAAAAGTGAAATCTGCCGGAAAATGGTTGATGTCCAGCTCTTGTGATAACCAGAGAAATGGCACACGATGGTCACGGATCCAGACAGCCATCCGTTTAGAAATGAAATGGTTGTTCAGCCTGTCGATGGCGGCTTCGGAGCGCGGCGCGCCCCACAGCCGCTGGGGGCCGTTCTTAAAGCGACAGTAACACTCCTTATTCTCTACCAAGCCCGTAACATTTTCACCGATAGATAAATTTTACTAATGGTTTCCAGCTGCCAGTCTCTAACAGTTTCTGAAAAAATTCTGATGGAAAAAAAGCCCAAATCATTCCGCCATTTCCTGACAATGAAAATCCGCCGAGGGGGCTGGACCACTCCTCACTCAAAGCCTGCTCACAGGCGAATGACGCAACTGACAGGCGTGGAAAAACTCACGCATGCGCACAAGGGTTCAAGCTTGTCTGACGCAATCACACGTGATTCAAATCCATATGGTTTTTGAAAAAAACAAAATAAGGTCGGATACTTTTCTAATAGACCTCGTATGTGACTTCAACTATATAGCTGAACAAAGTCCGTGACTGTATTCTTGTGGGGGCTGTGACAGAGACGGTCACCAACTCTATTAAATTACCTGCAGTCTTGTATCTGTGTGACAGTTACTTAAAGTATATAACACTTCAGATCTGGCTTGTAATATATTAGAGATATATAATATAGAGATTATGAGGTTGTGCAATGTGTATTCTTGTGCACTGTATTTGTTAATTTTGAGTGAGAAGAAGGACAAGCTGACAGAAAACCAAACAGAAAATACTTATACACAGCCTGTTCAAATAATTTAAAAGAAAAGACTAATATTCTCTGTATCTTATGGCTTGGGGCAAACAAATTTACATAAATCAAGTGAGACGTGATTAAGAGCTCTCACAGTTATGTAAATCAGGCTATGGTTCAAGGATTTTATCATAAATACAAAGTGCGATCATGAAGTGGAAATGTATTGTTGTTGCTTTTCTATTAAGTGCTCTTAAACACGGCACAGTTCAGTTGCAATCCAATGCAGAATTTCATTGCAATGAATTTATAGTACAGGAATTTGACATGCAGTAGTGATAGCTTACTAAGGTAAGGCCTTGTTTTCTATCTCAGCAGCTACAGACAAGTCTAATAACTGTCCTTATTCGGAGTAGACACTATGACACACGCTACAGTAGCAAAAATATGTGTAATTAAGCATGAACAACAACTGCATTCCAACTGAGGGAGGAAATCTGAAGAATCATAATGTGTTGATAATAGCATGATGTACCCACGCACATAACCATAGCACTGTCTTTGTTAATGTGATTAAACAGTGTGAAAAAGGTCTACTGTGGCAAAAAGAAAAGAAGCCATTTGTACAGACACACAAAAAAATCTGACATGCTCTTGTGAATTTTATTGATTTTTAGATAAACCACTTGGATGCATTTTGCTGGAAAATGTTAAGCTCATGTGGAACATGATGTCTGATTAAATCCATGTGATAGGCAGCAACAGTGCAGTTACAGAGGTAAAATATCTTTATTATATTCTCATATTTTTAGATGGAGTGAGATGAGAAAGAGGCAGAGACAGAGTAAAGCTGCAGAGGGGATTTATCAATGTAAATGAACAATTAAACAAGGAACATAAGACACATGCAAGTGAATGAATAAAACTATGAGGCTATATTAGTCATCGTAGTCAGTAAAGAGAACTTTAAAATGGGAATGCATTGTTGAAGAGTAATGGACAAGACGTGTTAATGTTCATTGTTCTCACTAAAAGAAGACCGCTTCAATCATGGAGTATCTATATTCCTTGTTGAGCAGGTCCTTTCCATTTAAAGTGACAGAAACAAAACAAATTATGTCTGAGAAAACTGAAAACATTGCTGTTTCAAGATGAATACCTCATTTTGGCTGCAAACTTGACAACTATTTTTAAGGCACCCAGATACCAATATTAACTTGCTAAAAATGTGTAAAATATGACAAAGCACAAAAGTATGGCCAGTGCTCTTTGTTTTTGACCGGTGTGAAAAAATTCCCTTTTTACAGTACATCCAGAAAGTATTCACATCGCTTCCCTTTTCCACATGTTACAGCCTTATTCCAAAATGTATGAAATTAATTTTTTCCTCAAAATTCTACACAAAATACCCCATAATGACAATGTGGATTTTTTTTTTTTTTTAGATGTTTGAAAATTTATCAAAAATAAAATCTAAGAAATCACATGAACATAAGTATTCACAGCCTTTGCCATGAAGCTTAAAATTGAGCTCAGGTGCATCCTGTTTCCACTGATCATCCTTGAGATGTTTCTACAGCTTAACTGGAGTCCACCTGGGGTAAAGTCAGTTGATTGGACATGATTTGGAAAGACACACACCTGTCTACATATAAGGTCCCACAGTTGACAGAACATGTCAGAGCACAAAACAAGCATGAAGTCAAAGGAATTGTCTGTTGACATTCAAGACAGGATTGTCTCAAGGCAAAAATTTGGAGAAGGGTACAGAAACATTTCTGCTGCTTTGAAGGTCCCAGTGAGCACAGTGGCCTCCATCATCTGTAAATGGAAGAAGATGGGATCCACCAGGACTCTTTCTAGAGCTGGCCACCCATCTAAACTGAGCAAATGGGGGGAGAAGGACCTTAGTCAGGGAGGTGACCAAGAATCAAATCAAATCAAATCAATTTTATTTATAAAGCGCCAAATCACAACAAACAGCTGCCCCAAGGCACTTTATATTGTAAGGCAAAAGCCATACAATAATTACAGAAAAACCCCAACGGTCAAAACGACCCCCTATGAGCAAGCACTTGGCGACAGTGGGAAGGAAAAACTCCCTTTTAACAGGAAGAAACCTCCAGCAGAACCAGGCTCAGGGAGGGGCAGTCTTCTGCTGGGACTGGTTGGGGCTGAGGGAGAGAACCAGGAAAAAGACATGCTGTGGAAGAGAGCAGAGATCAATCACCAATGATTAAATGCAGAGTGGTGCATACAGAGCAAAAAGAGAAAGAAACAGTGCATCATGGGAACCCCCCAGTAGTCTAAGTCTATAGCAGCATAACTAAGGGATGGTTCAGGGTCACCTGATCCAGCCCTAACTATAAGCTTTAGCAAAAAGGAAAGTTTTAAGCCTGATCTTAAAAGTAGAGAGGGTGTCTGTCTCCCTGATCCGAATTGGGAGCTGGTTCCACAGGAGAGGAGCCTGAAAGCTGAAGGCTCTGCCTCCCATTCTACTCTTACAAACCCTAGGAACTACAAGTAAGCCTGCAGTCCGAGAGCGAAGCGCTCTATTGGGGTGATATGGTACTATGAGGTCCCTAAGATAAGATGGGACCTGATTATTCAAAACCTTATAAGTAAGAAGAAGAAATTTAAAATCTATTCTAGAATTAACAGGAAGCCAATGAAGAGAGGCCAATATGGGTGAAATATGCTCTCTCCTTCTAGTCCCCGTCAGTACCCTAGCTGTAGCATTTTGAATTAACTGAAGGCTTTTCAGGGAACTTTTAGGACAACCTGACAATAATGAATTACAATAGTCCAGCCAAGAGGAAATAAATGCATGAATTAGTTTTTCAGCATCACTCTGAGACAAGACCTTTCTAAGTTTAGAGATATTGCGCAAATGCAAAAAAGCAGTCCTACATATTTGCTTAATATGCGCATTGAAGGACATATCCTGATCAAAAATGACTCCAAGATTTCTCACAGTATTACTAGAGGTCAGGGTAATGCCATCCAGACTAAGGATCTGGTTAGACACCATGTTTCTAAGATTTGTGGGGCCAAGCACAATAACTTCAGTTTTATCTGAATTTAAAAGCAGGAAATTAGAGGTCATCCATGTCTTTATGTCTGTAAGACAATCCTGCAATTTAACTAATTGGTGTGTGTCCTCTGGCTTCATGGATAGATAAAGCTGGGTATCATCTGCGTAACAATGGAAATTGAAGCAATGCTTTCTAATAATACTGCCTAAGAGAAGCATGTATAAAGTTAATAAAATTGGTCCTAGCACAGAACCTTGTGGAACTCCATAATTAACCTTAATCTGTGAAGAAGACTCCCCATTTACATGAACAAATTGCAATCTATTAGATAAATATGATTCAAACCACCGCAGCGCAGTGCCTTTAATACCTATGGCATGCTCTAATCTCTGTAATAAAATTTTGTGGTCAACAGTATCAAAAGCAGCACTGAGGTCTAACAGGACAAGCACAGAGATGAGTCCACTGTCTGAGGCCATAAGAAGATCATTTGTAACCTTCACTAATGATGTTTCTGTACTATGATGAATTCTAAAACCTGACTGAAACTCTTCAAATAGACCATTCCTCTGCAGATGATCAGTTAGCTGTTTTACAACTATTAACTAGTATTGGCAAAGACTGTGAATACTTATGTAGATGTAATTTCTTAGTTTTTATTATTATTATTATTTTAATAAATTTGCAAAAAAAAAACTTTTTCATGTTGTCATTATAGGGTGTTGTGAGTAGAATTTTGAGGGGAAAAAACTAATTTGCTTCTTTTTGTAATAAGGCTGGAACATAAATTGTAGAAAAAGTGAAGCACTGTGAATACTGTGAAAATGCCTTATGAGGATAGGCTCTTGTAACTGGGTCTCAAGTCTTGAAGACAGACGAACCCGAGGTGATTTGATTGAAATATGTAAAATTTTGCATGGCTTTGTGAATGTTGACCCCGCTGTATTTTTCGAACTGAGCCTGGCCTTAGAGGCCATGAACTGAGCTTGGAAGTTAACAACAAATTGTAATCTATTAGATAAATATGATTCAAACCACCGCAGCGCAGTGCCTTTAATACCTATGGCATGCTCTAATCTCTGTAATAAAATTTTGTGGTCAACAGTATCAAAAGCAGCACTCAGGTCTAACAGAACAAGCACAGAGATGAGTCCACTGTCTGAGGCCATAAGAAGATCATTTGTAACCTTCACTAATGATGTTTCTGTACTATGATGAATTCTAAAACCTGACTGAAACTCTTCAAATAGACCATTCCTCTGCAGATGATCAGTTAGCTGTTTTACAACTACCCTTTCAAGAATTTTTGAGAGAAAAGGAAGGTTGGAGATTGGCCTATAATTAGCTAAGATAGCTGGGTCAAGTGATGACTTTTTAAGTAATGGTTTAATTACTGCCACCTTAAAAGCCTGTGGTACATAGCCAACTAATAAAGATAGATTGATCATATTTAAGATCGAAGCATTAATTAATGGTAGAGCTTCCTTGAGCAGCCTGGTAGGAATGGGGTCTAATAGACATGTTGATGGTTTGGAGGAAGTAACTAATGAAAATAACTCAGACAGAACAATCGGAGAGAAAGAGTCTAACCAAATACCAGCATCACTGAAAGCAGCCAAAGATAACGATATGTCTTTGGGATGGTTATGTGTAATTTTTTCTCTAATAGTTAAAATTTTATTAGCAAAGAAAGTCATGAAGTCATTACTAGTTAAAGTTAAAGGAATACTCGGCTCAATAGAGCGCTGACTCTTTGTCAGCCTGGCTACAGTGCTGAAAAGAAACCTGGGGTTGTTCTTATTTTCTTCAATTAGTGATGAGTAGTAAGATGTCCTAGCTTTATAGAGGGCTTTTTTATAGAGCAACAGACTCTTTTTCCAGGCTAAGTGAAGATCTTCTAAATTAGTGAGATGTCACTTCCTCTCCAACTTACGGGTTATCTGTTTTAAGTTGCGAGTTTGTGAGTTATACCACGGAGTCAGGCACTTCTGATTTAAGGCTCTCTTTTTCAGAGGAGCTACAGCATCCAAAGTTGTGCTCAATGAGGATGTAAAACTATTGACGAGATAATCTATCTCACTCACAGAGTTTAGGTAACTACTCTGTACTGTGTTGGTATATGGCACTGGAGAACATAACAAAGAAGGAATCATATCCTTAAACCTATTTACGGCGCTTTCCGAAAGACTTCTACTGTAATGAAACTTATTCCACACTACTGGGTAGTCCATTAAAGTAAATGTAAATGTTATTAAGAAATGATCAGACAGAAGGGGGTTTTCAGGGAATACTGTTAGGTCTTCAATTTCCATACCATAAGTCAGAACAAGACCTAAAGTATGGTTAAAGTGGTGGGTGGACTCATTTACATTTTGAGTGAAGCCAACTGAGTCTAATAATAGATTAAATGCAGTGTTGAGGCTGTCATTCTCAGCATCTATGTGGATGTTAAAATCACCCACTATAATTATCTTATCTGAGCTAAGCACTAATTCAAACAAAAGGTCTGAAAATTCGCAGAGAAACTCACAGTAACGACCAGGTGGACGATAGATAACAACAAATAAAACTGGTTTTTGGGACTTCCAATGTGGATGGACAAGACTAAGAATCAAGCTTTCAAATGAATTAAAGCTCTGTCTGGGCTTTTGATTAATTAATAAGGTGGAGTGGAAGATTGCTGCTAATCCTCCCCCTCGGCCTGTGCTACGAGCATTCTAACAGTTAGTGTGACTCGGGGGTGTTGACTCATTTAAACTAACATATTCATCCTGCTGTAACCAGGTTTCTGTAAGGCAGAATAAATCAATATGTTGATTAATTATTATATCATTTACTAACAGGGACTTAGAAGAGAGAGACCTAATATTTAATAGACCACATTTAACTGTTTTAGTCTGTGGTGCAGTTGAAGGTGCTATATTATTTTTTCTTTTTGAAGTTTTATGCTTAAATAGATTTTTACTGGTTGTTGGTGGTCTGGGGGCAGGCACCGTCTCTACGGGGATGGGGTATTGGGGAGATGGCAGGGGGAGAGAAGCTGCAGAGAGGTGTGTAAGACTACAACTCTGCTTCCTGGTCCCAACCCTGGATAGTCACGGTTTGGAGGGTTTAATAAAATTGGCCAGATTTCTAGAAATGAGAGCTGCTCCATCCAAAGTGGGATGGATGCCGTCTCTCCTAACAAGAACAGGTTTTCCCCAGAAGCTTTGCCAATTATCTATGAAGCCCACCTCATTTTTTGGACACCACTCAGACAGCCAGCAATTCAAGGAAAACATGCGGCTAAACATGTCACTCCCGGTCCGATTGGGGAGGGGCCCAGAGAAAACTACAGACTGGGACATTGTTTTTGCAAAGTTACACACCGATTCAATATTAATTTTAGTGACCTCCGATTGGCGTAACCAGGTGTCATTGCTGCCGACGTGAATTACAATCTTACCAAATTTGCACTTAGCCTTAGCCAGCAGTTTCAAATTTCCTTCAATGTCGCCTGCTCTGGCCCCCGGAAGACAATTGACTATGGTTGCTGGTGTCACTAACTTCACATTTCTCAAAACAGAGTCGCCAATAACCAGAGTTTGTTCCTTGGCGGGTGTGTCGCCGAGTGGGGAAAAACGGTTAGAGATGTGAACGGGTTGGTGGTGTACAGGGGGCTTCTGTTTAGGACTACGCTTCCTCCTCACAGTCACCCAACCGGCCTGCTTTCCCGGCTGCTCGGGATCTGCTGGGGGACAGCTAACGGCGTCTAAGCTACCTTGGTCCGCACTAACTACAGGGGCCTGGCTAGCTGTAGGATTTTCCAAGGTGCGGAGCCGAGTCTCCAATTCGCCCAGCCTGGCCTCCAAAGCTACGAATAAGCCACACTTATTACAAGTACCATTACTGCTAAAGGAGGCCGAGGAATAACTAAACATTTCACACCCAGAGAAGAAAAGTGCGGGAGAGACAGGTGAAGCTGCCATGCTAAACCAGCTAAGAGCTAGTAGATGCGCTAAGCTAGCGGATTCCTAAAAACACACAAAGTGAATAATGTGTAAATAATTTAGAGGTGATTCAGCAGAGGGAGTGCTTTAGTTAAGGCACGTGAAGATTACACTGTGAAATCGTTATCTAGTTATCTAGATCAATCTAACTACGCAGATTAAACAGCTAACAGATACAGCAAAACACTGCTGTGCTCCGGAACAGGAAGTGATACAATACTGCAGTGAGAGCCAACCACCAGTAGGATGTCAAGAACCCAATGGTCACTCTGTCAGAGCTCCACCATTCCTCTGTGGAGAGAGGAGAACCTTCCAGAAGGACAACCATCTCTGCAGCAATCCACCAATCAGGCCTGTATGGCAAAGTGGCCAGATGGAAGCCGCTCCTTAGTAAAAGGCACATGGAAGCCTGCCTGGAGTGTGCCAAAAGGCACCTGAAGGACTCTCAGACCATGAGAAACAAAACTCTCTGGTCTGATGAGACAAAGATAGAACTGCATTGGTGTGAAAGCCAGGGGTCATGTTTGAAGGAAATCAGTCACCATCCCTACAGTGAAGCATGGTGGTGGCAGCATCATGCCGTGGCGGTGTTTTTCAGCGGCAGGAACTGGAAGACTACAACTGAGGGAAAAATGAATGCAGTAACGTACAGAGACATCCTGGATGAAAACCTGCTCCAGAGTGCTCTTAATCCCAGAGTGGGGCGACAGTTCATCTTTCAGCAGAACAATGATCCTTAGCACACAGCCAAGATATCAAATGAGTGGCTTCAGGACAATTCTGTGAATGTCCTTGAGTGGCCCAGCCAGACCCCAGACCTGAATCTGATTGAACATCTCTGGAGAGAGCTGAAAATGGCTGTGCACTGACGCTCCCCATCCAACTTGATGCAGCTTGAGAGGTGCTCCAAAGAAGAATGGGCAAAACTGGCCAAAGATAGCTGCTCCAAGATTGTGGCATCATATTCAAGAAGATTTGAGGCGGTACTTGGAGCCAAAAGTGCATCAACAAAGTATTGGCAAAGACTGTGAATACTTATGTAGATGTAATTTCTTAGTTTTTTATTATTATTATTATTTTAATAAATTTGCAAAAAAAAAAAAAAAAAACTTTTTCATGTTGTCATTATAGGGTGTTGTGAGTAGAATTTTGAGGGGAAAAAACTAATTTGCTTCTTTTTGTAATAAGGCTGGAACATAAATTGTAGAAAAAGTGAAGCACTGTGAATACTTTCCGGATGCACTGTGTAGTCAAATTAAGACTTTTCCTTGCACATAATGCTTTTGGTAATACCATAACTTACACATTTCTTTTTATCTTTTTTTTTGGGGGGGGGGGGGGGGGGGGGTTCCAAATGTTTTCATTGTTCCCCTGAAACTGAATGTATTGTTCATGCTGTTGATGTAATGATGGAATTTGAACATTCCATCCTCACCTTTTTGTACTGTGACGTATTTGAGCATTTCAGTATCACTGACCAAATATGAAGAGATCACATTTCCTAAAAACAGGCTGGGTGTCAATGTCAACTCTGCAAAATGATGCCTAAGCCTCTACTGTCCTCTAAAGGCGGAGGAGAGAGAGTACAATACAAAACTGTATGAAGCATCTGATGAAACTATACAGTTTCTATATAACTCTTTGTTCTGTCACTGTATAACTCTAAACCCGAACACAAAGATGTGGGTCTATTTGGCAATTAGCTTTTACTTTTTAACAATTATTAAATTTTAGATTTTGGATGTGCATTGGGGGGGTAGTGGAGAGACGGAGCAATAATAATAATATCTTTGAAAACAAAATATTACAGGTGCTGGGCACGTATACTTTCTTCGATGCTTTTCTGGTGATGGATTTGTGGTTGCTTGACAAAACAATAAAATTGTAGTTCATGGGTTCGTACTTTGATGTAAATGTTTCTCAAAGTAAGCAAACGCAAGAAAACTACATGCAAGTAAATGATGACAATAATTTCAAGAACGTTGGATCATATATTTTCGACAAACCCCGTAGATATACATTCTATGGACAGAACTGGGAGTTTTAAAAAGACAGAAGAAAAAAAAATCGCGAATGACTACAAATCCCATGAAGCAGTCTTCGCAAACCACTTCCGCATTTTCTGTCAAAAACAAAACTGTAACTACAAGGTTTGGCGAGTTTTCTAATACTGTTTGGATTCGTAGCTACTCCTCGATATGTACTTCCGCCTTCACTGAGAGAATAAAGCCATTAATAATTTAATTAATAATTTAATTTCATAGTTCCGTAAACGTCACTACCTAAACCACGCCTTACTGGTTTTGTTTTTCTTTCAGATATTTCCCGCGCTGTCCTCTGTGAAGACCTGGTAGTCTGCAGTGTTGACTTTCGGCGCTTTTCGTGTATTTTATAGAATTATCAGAGCCGTAATGCCGACATCAGCATACGACCCAGCTTGTTTGCCGGACTTTTTACCGCTGTACTACAAACGGTTGTTTCCTTTTTCCCAGTATTATCGCTGGCTGAATTATGGAGGAGGTGAGTGGTCACCATCTTTGCAGAAAGACAAAAATATTTTAGCGAAAGTACAGAGAAGGGCCACTAAATTGGTTCCAGAATTAAAAAAAAAAATGCCTTATGAGGATAGGTTCTTGTAACTGGGTCTCAAGTCTTGAAGACAGACGAACCCGAGGTGATTTGATTGAAATATGTAAAATTTTGCATTGCTTTGTGAATGTTGACCCCGCTGTATTTTTCGAAATGAGCCTGGCCTTAGAGGCCATGAACTGAGCTTGGAAGTTAACAGATCTAGATTGAATGTGAGAAAAAAAATTTCTTTAGTAACCGAGCAGTAAAGATTTGGAACAGTTTGCCACCTGAAGTGGTCTTATCTTCGAGTATAGATACCATAATGCCACCAGATTTTAAAATGTTAATAGCTGTTTTTATTGTTATGTTATGATGTATTATGATGTGTCAATATATACAATCATGTATACAAATATTTTACACAATAAAATGAATTATGAATTATTTGTTTCGTGAGGCTAAACGTGTTCTGTTGCTGCACCACTTCAAATAAAGTTTGTCTTCTTCCACTGCTGACACTATATTAATTCCTGTTAACCGGTATTTCGCCTCAATGCCTCAGACAAAGAATCAACAGCACAAGATTATCTGGCTGACATTATCTTTTTTTTTTCTTGCACTATTCCAGTGCAGAAGAACTACTTTCACAATCGAGAGTTCTCCTTCACACTCAAAGATGACATCTATGTCCGCTACCAGTCTTTCAGCACACAGAGTGAGCTGGAGAAGGAAATGCAGAAGATGAACCCTTACAAGATCGACATTGGTGCCGTATACAGCCACCGGGTATGACTTCATGATGTTATTCTTCACTGGTCCCACTGCAGCTTTCTGCAAATCCACACAACCTGTAGACTGCTGCTGTAGATCCAGAGCTAAAAACAATGTTGCTATAGTACTGTAGTCCTGTTTTTCCTTGTACGGGAACCTATAAGAAACTGCCTTGATGGCGCAGTATCTAATAAGAAACCACCCTGATTATCGTGAGGTAAAGAGAGACATCACAGCATCGAAGCTGTACCCAAGCCTTAACCACCACCAATCTAAAATGAAGCTTACCCGATGAGGAGTGGCTGCTTGAAGCTGGCTCAAAAAGTGAGCAGACTCCTATAGAAGCCCACGTTAAAATGTCCAACTTTAGAGAAGCAAAAATATGTTTACAGCCTGGTACAAGAAATGGTTTTTGTCTCTATAGCTAGTTTCCTGCTCCATCATTGAATGTTGGCAGTCATTGCAGCTGATGTTAGGTCCAGTTAACCTACAGTCACTGAGGAAATAAACTGGTCATAATTTTTAATACCCAAAACCCAAGCCACATATCAAAACTATCACACAGTCCACAAAAACATGCTTTAATAAAACACCAAACCAAGGTTATATTGTTAGCTTTAACTTGTTTGGTAACTCTGAGATGGGGCCATGTTTTGATTTCATTTGTCCTGCCCAGGTCACTCAGGGTCTTGGCTGAGTAAGCACTGCCAACTTGATGACACCCAGAGCAGCACTTTGTGAGATTCAAAGTGGCTCTGCTGGGTCTCTTCAGAAAACCTATGGGTGACAGGTGACGTCACGGAGGATTTGTCCTGTATACTGTACATACAACCTGTATCTACAGGAGGAAACTGACAAATTTCAAGTTCATAACTTAGGATTAGGGTTGTGCATGAAGCGTGACATTGGGTAGTTTTAAATAACAATGGGTGCTGTACTAATAGCAAGTTTGTGATTTGTGTGTGGTACAGTATCAATAGCAACAGCCTTTTTTTTTTTTTGTCAATTTTGGTGTTCTCGTTGGTTGACGCCTCTAACTCCATCAGTTCAATTCAGTTTCAGCAAAATCACTACAAAAGACCAGACCACTAAGTTCCTTTATTGTCATCCTCAGGTTCTCTTGGATCTTTGGGACAAAAGTTTATTAATTCCTGGGTACTGATTTGGACTTCCTTCCTGATCCTTAATGATGTAAAGCAGGGGTAGGCAACCTGTTCCAGAAAGAGCCATGAGGGTGCAGGTTTTCTTTGCAGCCACTGACTCCACCAGGTGATTTCACTGATTAACTGATTCCATCTGCTCAAAGTGATATTAATCAGTAAAATCACCTGGTGGAGTCAGTGGCTGCAAAGAAAACCTGCACCCTCATGGCTCTTTCTGGAACAGGTTGCCTACCCCTGATGTAAAGTCACTGTAGTCCCAAGGTTTTTGTTGTTGTTGTTGTTGTATTTTTATTTATTTATTTTTGTATAGCTGGCTGTTCAGATCCATATGGATATTATAGAGATGGCTTCTAAGAAGGAGCTGGACTTGTCCAAATGCAAAATATGTTCCAGATGCCTTGCCTGAATTCTTTCGGTTTTGCAACATCCAGCAATTTCTGGTATATTTTGCAATCTTCCATGCCATTTAAAGAGGCCGTTATCTTAGTCTTCTCAGTCTACTGAGCGTAACACCTGACTTAGAACTGCTGTGGACCCGGAGAATCCCAGTGTTTAATTTAAACAATGCTTCAGACTACTGATTAAACCAATTAGACTCACTAAACTCTACGGGTTATTTAGGGAGACTAAAATGAGGAATATCATTTGCATTGAGAGAGAACATCAGCAATGATCCAGCACACAGGTGAATCAGTGTTGAGGACCCCAGAGATGGGAGAAGGCTGAGTGGAGGCTCACATTTTACCTGGTGAGGATGGACCAGTTGTTTGCCTTGGAGGTTGCCATCCAGCATGCAAAATGGTTCAGTCGTGTGGTAGACGTGGCAGCAACACATGATACCAGACAGGACCATCTAGGTGTTTGTAAACCGGTCACCCATTGAAAATCTATTTATATTTTGTGGTGTAAACACCAATCACATTACTTTGTTTACATTGTGGAACGTCATTTGGACACGTGGAAGGTCGTTTCCCTCTGCCAAGATGGCGAGGTGCTCATTACCGGCTGATTCTAATGAATGATGATATCGGCTCTAGTGTTTATTTATGATATTTATATTTTTGTCACCCACAGCCCAGTCAGCACAACACTGTGAAGTCTGGAAGCTTCCAGGCATTGGAGAAGGAGCTGGTGTTTGATATTGATATGACAGACTATGATGATGTCAGAAGCTGTTGCAGGTAAATGGTTTATTTTGACGGAACATCTTATGACATTATACAGGTGCACCACAATGGGACAAGCGTTTAGTGCACATGCATCTCAAACAGAAAGTAGCCAGTTCAAGGACACCTGTGCCCCACACTGTCCATGTACATCTGGAGTCATGTCAGGAAGAACAGCCAGTGTGAAACTTGTAAAATCACTTCTTACCAAGCTCGCTGTAATGACCTCAAGCAAAAACAGCAGCAGTGGAAAAAAAAAGTACAATTTTTTTACATTATAGTAAGAATCAGTCTGTTTTAACCTGGAAATATTGTGAACACATTATTTTTCTGTTTGATTGTTTTTTTTTTTTTAGTGCTGCAGACATTTGCTCCAAGTGTTGGACCCTGATGACCATTGCTATTCACATACTGGATAGAGCTCTTAAAGGTATTATTGTTGCCAAGCATGTGTTTGACACATTATTCTATCTTTTTTTAAGTCTGACTTTTTTTTTTTGTCTTCCAGAGGACTTTGGTTTCCAGCACCTGCTCTGGGTTTATTCTGGCAGGAGAGGAGTTCATTGTTGGGTTTGTGATGAAGCTGCCAGGAAGCTGTCAGTGGCAGCACGCTCTGCAGTTGCAGAATACCTCAGCCTGGTGAAGGTAATCATATTTTCTATCTGACGCATCTGACTTCTTGGTTTATCGTGTTTATTGTTGTATCTCTTGGTACATGATTACGGCTGTGTGTATATACCACATGCAAGTATATGTATTATTTTATTCCATGCAGCTCCAGGTAATGCAGGACATTGAAAAACAATAGTGTATCACACTGAAGAGCAACACTATGAGCTGTCAGAAAACGGGAGCAAACAAAATAAACAACCTACTCAGGCTTTGATTTCTTTCGGCAAATTCTACTGCGTTGAGTGTGATATTTTAACAGGTTGTGTTTGGTATACAGTGGTCCCTCGCTATAACGCGGTTCACCTTTCGCAGCCTCGCAGTTTCGCGGACTTTTTTAGTCCAATTTTGCATGCTTTTTTTTTTTTTTTTTTTTTTTTTTTTTACAGCGCATTGTGTTCTGCGTCCTCATCAAGCAGGCCGGTCGCAGCACCGCGAAGGGAGAGTACGCGCATTGTGTTCTGCGTGTCTGTTTATAAGAATCTCCTCACCCAGAAGAAAAAAGAGCACCAACAACTACCCATAACAGCGGCGCGGCACCTGGACAAAGAGGTGCGATCAGAGGAACTGTGAAATACTCGTCAGTCACTATTAATAATTTCTTATGTGTCCAACCTCGTAGGTTGATCGTTAAAAATAAATTAGTTAGTTCTAAAAGCCATCATAATTAATTGTAGGAAAACGTTCTATTTTTATTTCTCAAAAAAATGTTTGGGCCTGAAAACAGGTTGGTCTTATTTTTCTACTAATGTTTGAACTTTGAGAGTGTTTACACATGAGAGAAAAGTGAGAAAATGTTAATGCCTGTTTGAAAAAAGTGTATAAAGTGTGTAGTGAGGGGTTTTACAGCCTTAAAACGTCTATAATAATTGTAAAAAATAACGCTGACTACTTCGCGGATTTCGCGTATTGCAGGCTATTTTTTTAGAAAGTAACTCTCGTGATAAATGAGGGACCACTGTAACTACAATGTCTAATATATTAATATGTTAATAATTCTGCTTAGTCTCTTTAGTTTTAGTTTGGTTTTGTACGTATAATGAGCAATTTACATAAACAAAAACACTGAAGAAATGTGTTGTAGCTGGAGTGTTTATTACGGTAGCTGGTCGATAGAAAACTACATTGCAATAATTTTGAACATCATGTAATTTTTTAAAATTGTTAATCAAGTGAAAATGTGTATTCAGTTCTTACAGTCAATGCTTTGCTGCTTTTATGTGTTTCATATTACTGAAATTTTAAAATTTATCTACACCCTTGGTTAAACAAAACACTAAATTTTCAAATATGAGTTTGGCCTCGTTTTATATACCAAACATCTAATCTCATGATCAAGAATAGAATCTACAGATTGGGTGATAATGAAGATTTTTATTAGTTACTGTTACCATTACCTTTCCATCAGCAGGAAATGCTTTCAGCAGAATTCAGCACAACTTTAGTTTAGCGCTCGATATGACTTAGAAATTCGAAGCTATTAAAAGTCGAAGTTGTAATGTTGTATTCACATCCGTTTATAGGGTGGCGAAGAGATGGTGAAAAAAGTAGTGTTGTCTGATCTACTTCATCCTTTTATCACGTAAGAATCACATCATTCTCACAGTGAGGGTCCTGTTAAAAGTTCTTGTAACTGTGTTTTGGTAGTTTTCCTGACTGTTGTTGAGAAAGTTGGCTCCTTTAGCCTGCGTTGATAATTTAGGGATGTGCTTGTAAACTCAACAGAGAGTCTTTGGCTGTGGTGGAGAAATACTTCATTCAGTATGCACTACATGATCAAGACATTCTGGGAAGCAAGGAATCTACAAACAAAGTGCTGGCACTCGTACCTGAAGATATCCTTTTTATAGTGAGCTGTACAATTTTAGCTATGATTCTCGGCTGTGTTTCTTGGGGTAGCGACAGTTTTTTTTTCTTGCGATCCATTTAATGCACATCTTCTCAAATATTTTCTTGTTTTTGTTTGTTTGCTTGTTTTGCTTTTTTTGTGTGTATGAGTTTCCCTACAATGATGTAACTCTGGGCGTACATTGCTTTTTACATCTGTTTAGAAAATTCTTGTCACCATGTACAAATATTTCAATGATTATACTCGTATTTTACCTTAATTTAGCCTTTACATGTTAGGAAAGAATTACTGGCGCACTTTCAACGTGAAAAAAACCCTGAAACCCGCTGGGGAATCCTCAAGGCTCTAGCCAAGCAGAAACAGGTTTGTGTGTGCATGCACCGCGCAATGTCACAACCGACGCCACAGTTTTAAAAAAATGTTTAAAACTTTCCCCATTGCTCAGATTGTTCTGCAAGGCTATTTTTACAAATGATTGTACCTGTTGTCAACAGTGTTGTAGTCAAGTCCACCTCTCCTGAGGCAAAGGCCAAGTCTGAGTCCTGGATCTCTGAGGTGAACACAGAGTCCACTCGAGGCCGAGTATTATACAAAGGCATATAAAAACAATTTCACTCTGCCCCCCAACTAATGGAACACCATTGATTGTGTGAGAACTGCATAACTGTAAAAACAAAGACTTACAGGAAAGTAGTTTTGGTAGGTCTAGTGATTAGTATTCCTGTCAAAGCAAACAAGCAAAAAAATAGGTGGGTAACTCAGGATTCATAGACTGTTCTCAAAGAAAATTAATTTAATTGGATCGATGCCTCAGACCCACTTGGAGCATTACCACCACCAACTGTTTGGATGTGGAGCATCAATGGAGCTAGACATATGCTATATTAATGAGGAAATGGGAAGATAAAGGAGGAAAGAGGAGAGGAAAAAGGGGTGATCACACTGTGCTATATCCTGTGGAATAAATTTATTCTCTTTAAATATACAGTTCCTTGTCTTCAAGCCAGTGGTGTGCATGTTGAAAAAGAAAGTCACAAGAGCAGTCAGTGATTTCTGATGTCCACCAATCCGAATCTAGATCACCTCCAAAATTCAGTGGAGTCTTCCATACTCTGATTATCTAACCAAGGTGCAAATTTGGTGAGAATCCGTGACGTAGTTTTGACATAATCCTTCAAAGCCTATGTAAAGTGAAATCCTAAACCAGAATCCAATCCATATCCTGGATCACCTCCAAAATTCAATGGAGTCTTCCATGCCCAGAGCGAACAAATGTTACTGTCTATCCCTGGATGGTGTGCTTTGTTTTTGGTTGTTGGCAAGTAAGGTCAAGGTTGAGAACCAAAGGGAGACTACATTTGGAGTGGTAGCTCTCACGTTATGGAATGCACTGCCACTGTATCTGTGCTCTGTGGACTCTGTTGGAGCTTTTAAGAAGCTCAAGACTCATTTGTACAGGATTGCTTTCACTTAGTGTCGTGTTGTTGCTGTTTTTAATATTTGTGTGTTTATTTTAATTTTACTGTGAAGCACTTTGTGATTGTATCCTGAAAGGTGCTATAAAAAAATTGTACTTACTAAACGGCTTGAAAAATAAGTAAAAATGAGCAGCCTCATCTTATTCTTCGAGGCCACATGAAACCAAGACCGAGTCATTGCATAGCGAGGCCAAGGCATAAAAAAAATCTGTCTTGAAGCTGGCATCGATGCCTTCAACACTGACTGTCAGGCCCCAATTGGGTATCTTTTTTTTATTTTTTTTTATGTCAAAACGTACACAATCGGGTGTCAAATATTGGCAATGATAGCCTGGCTTTTTTATTAAACTACATGTTTTCCTTCCTGCAGGCCACTGGCAAAAAGCCCCACCACTTTGAGAAAGAAATCATGTTACAGTATTGTTATCCACGGCTGGATGTAAATGTCAGTAAAGGGGTGAACCATTTACTTAAGAGCCCCTTCAGTGTTCACCCCAAAACAGGTGACCGTAAATCTAATGTGACAAAGTTACGATGATGTTATTGTCGGCATCACATACTGAAGGTTCGGTTTCTCTCATTTTCTTTTACCTCTGGACAGGACGTATTTCAGTTCCCATCAATCTCAAGGAACTGGATACCTTTGATCCTTTTGCAGTCCCCACAATCAGGTAAGCCATAATTTAATTTACAGTTGTGTGAGATGTTTACATACACTCACTGTGGGTGTGAATGTCGTGTCAGTATTGGGTTTCAAGGATTTCCTTGAACCGTTTCATTCCTTTGGATGTCAGTATCCATTCCAGCACAGCCAGAACTCTCTGATTCTGACTAAATGTTTGCTTTTATAGTGATTTAACAGCACACTAATCATCTAATTACAGTTGTGCTCAAAAGTTTACATACCCTGGCAGAAGTTTAGGTTTTGTTTTTTGTTTGTTTGTTTTTTGGACATTTTTCAGAGAATATGAATTATAACAGAATTTTTATTTATTTTTATTTTTTTCACTCATGGTTAGTGGTTGGGTGAAGCCATTTATTGTCAAACAACTGTGTTCACTCTTTTTAAATCATAATGACAACAGAAACTACCCAAATGACCCTGATCAAAAGTTTATATACCCCTGTTCTTAATACCGTGTGTTGCCCCCATTAACATCAATGACAGCTTGGACTCTCTTTTTGGTAGTTGTGGACGAATTTCTCTGATGGTAAAGCTGCCACTAAATATGTCTTGGACTTTATTTACATCAATTACGAAGAAATACAAACAGTATCACACTCTATGGTAAATCTGCATGGAGTAGACAGTTCTCAAAACTGAGTGACTGTGCAAGAAGGAGAAGAGTGAGGAAAGCTACCAAGACTGTCAGACAACCCAGAAGAAGTTATAGGCTTATGTGGCTGTGATTGGGGAAGCTGTGCACAGTGCAAGCTTTGCATATTGTATCACCAGTTATCCGTCTTCATGGTGAAGTGGTATAGAGGAGGATTTTCTTAAAAAGAAGACCTGAACGTTTAGCTACAAATTGCCAGAAGGTACATCTGAGATGCAAGCCTAGATTTGATCCGTTTTAGTAAAAGAATATCTTTCTCCGCTCTACTCCACTATGAAGCTAAGAGTGGTGATGCAAAATTCAAATCACAATTTGAAGAAAATGTTGCACCTGAAGCGCTTTGGAGCATTTGAAGCTTAAAATCGAAGCTAGTTTTACAGGCTGAATTCAAAATAAGAAGTGAGCAGTTAGCAGCAAGCAGCTGAACAGCTGCATTAAACTTCAACAGCCTCAATAAGCTGTGAGTTTTAAAGCATTTCAATGGTTCAAATAGATTTGACATGATTCTAATATAGCCTAAAGGAGTAATAACATGATCGGAAGGGCTGCCTCAACAATTTGTAGTGGTTCTACTTGTGATCATTAAATACGTTGATTGTCATCTGATGACAGGTGACTCGTGTGTGTGTGTGTGTGTGTGTGTGAGAGAGAGAGAGAGAAATAGCAAGGTTATTTTTGGCTAGAAATATACACTCAGTTGCCAGTTTATTAGCTACACCTGGTGAACCATAATGTAACACTACAGCCAATTCATGAACTCTTGAAAATATCTTGTCTTAAAAATCAATACCACCAGCTGCTACTTGGGGTCAGGCATCAGAATCTGACATCTGCCCTACAGATTTTGACTAGTAATAATTTTGATAACAGCAATAAGAATAAAAAAAAAATCTGACATTTATTTGGAGGACTTCACCTCCATCTCTGTGTGCACTGCACAGTTTTTTTTTTTTAACGAATCACGCTTTCATAGGTCACACTGCTTCACACCAGAATCGGCTCTGATCAAGGCAACGTGTCATTTATTTAAAAAAAAAAATGTATAAAATTCTGTGATTCTTAATGTCTGAATGATGGTTAATGGGACTACCGTTCTGCGGTGCATGAATGAGCGTTACTAAGTGGCCCCCATGGGCCACATAAGCCACAGTGTCCTTTGCATGGACATGCTTTACCAGGGTGTCTGGACTTACACTTTGAAGAAAAAAAGTGGGTTCATGCGCTCTGAGATCTTTCAGTGAGGATTCTGACAATAAATTGGTAAGGTTTGGCCTTACTCAATCCCATCGTCATGTCTTCCGAAGAGGAAGCAGAGACTGGGGACTCAGAGGCGGACTCATCCATTACCCAGGCCGAAGTCACCGAGGTGGTTAGAAAGCTCCTCGGTGGCAAAGCTCCTGGGGTGGATGAAATCCATCCTGAGTACCTTAAGTCTCTGGATGTTGTGGGGCTGTCTTGGCTGACACGCCTCTGCAACATCGCATGGCGATCGGGGACAGTGCCTCTGGATTGGCAGACTGGGGTGGTGGTCCCTCTGTTTAAGAAGGGGGACCGGAGGGTGTGTTCCAACTATAGGGGATCACACTCCTCAGCCTTCCCGGTGGGGTCTATTCCAGAGTACTGGAGAGGAGAATTCGACCAATGGTTGAACCTCGGATTCAGGGGGAGCAGTGTGGTTTTCGTCCTGGTCGCGGCACACTGGACCAGCTCTACACGCTCGATCGGGTGCTCGAGGGTTCATGGGAGTTCGCCCAACCAGTCCACGTGTTTTGTGGATCTGGAGAAGGCGTTCGACCGTGTCCCTCGGGGCACCCTGTGGGGAGTGCTCCGGGAGTACGGGGTCCGGGGTCCTTTGCTAAGGGCTATCCGGTCCCTGTACGACCGCAGCAGGAGCTTGGTTCGCATTGCCGGTAGTAAGTCAAACCTGTTTCCAGTGCACGTTGGCCTCCGCCAGGGCTGCCCTTTGTCACCGGTTATGTTCATTATTTTTATGGACAGAATTTCTAGGCGCAGCCAGGGTGTAGAGGGGGTCTGGTTTGGGAACTACAGAATCTCGTCTCTGCTGTTTGCGGACAATGTGGTTCTGTTGGCTTCGTCAAATCAGGGCCTTCAGCGTGCACTGGGGCGGTTTGCAGCCGAGTGTGAAGCGTCCGGGATGAAAATCAGCACATCCAGATCTGAGGCCATGGTTCTCGACCGGAAAAGGGTGCTTTGCCCTCTTCGGGTCGGTGGAGTGTCCTTGCCTCAAGTGGAGGAGTTTGGGTATCTCGGGGTCTTGTTCGCGAGTGAGGGACAGATGGAACATGGGATCGATAGACGGATCGGTGCAGCGTCTGCATGATGCGGTCGCTGTATCGGACCGTCGTGGTGAAGAGAGAGCTGAGTAGGGGGGCAAAGCTCTCGATTTACCGATCGATCTACGTTCCGATCCTCACCTATGGTCATGAGATTTGGCTCATGACCGAAAGAACGAGATCGCGAGTACAAGCGGCCGAGATGAGTTTCCTCCGCAGGGTGGCTGGGCGCTCCCTTAGAGATAGGGTGAGGAGCTCGGTCACGCGGGAGGAGCTCGGAGTCGAGCCGCTGCTCCTCCACGTCGAAAGGAGTCAGTTGAGGTGGCTTGGGCATCTTTTCCGGATGCCCCCTGGACGCCTCGCTGGAGAGGTGTTCCGGGCACATCCCATTGGGAGGAGGCCCCGGGGAAGACCCAGGACACGCTGGAGGGACTACATCTCTCTGCTGGCTTGGGAACGCCTTGGGGTTCCCCCGGAGGAGCTGGGGGAGGTGTGTGTGGATCGGGAGATCTGGGCGGCTTTGCTTGAGCTGCTGCCCCTGCGACCCGACTCCGGATAAAGCGGAAGAAAATGGATGGATGGCCTTACTTGTGTGAAGCGTCTTGAGGCAGCTTTGTTGTGATTTGGCACTATATAAATGAAATTAATTAATTAAATTAAATATACACATAAAATTTTGCTTATACCCAAATATTTTGTTTTGTGCTCACACAGTTATTGGTATGGTTAGTGAAGCTGAAATTGAGTGATTTGCATCTTTAGGTATTCTTGAATATGAAAAATATTTGTGTATTGTTCTGTAAAAAGTAGGGCGGTGGGGGGGGGGGGGGGTTAAACCACAAACGCAGGACAGTAGAATGATTACATAAATAATGAGCACATTACATAACTTTATCTTTTGTGTTCCTGAGTGCCTAATATATTTACCACTGGGTCAAGGTCAAAAAGAAATTCTGAGGGAAATACCTTGATTGGAGTAATCAGATATAGAAAATGAATCAGGGCTGTAAAATGAAAATTGTGAAATCCGAGGAAAATTTGCAGTGGGTCTGGGGGTTGGAGCCCCCCAGGAGCAGGGGTTTAGGGCCCACGGGGCCCCAGAAACCAAATTAATTTTGTATCTAATGATGCACTATCAGCATCTCCTGGAAGAATAAAATCTCAAAAGAAGTGCCAATTTAAATGATCCTAGATTCAAACTTTCATTTGAACTGTCAATGATAATGTTAAAATAACAGAATATGACATCTAAGTAGGACCTGGAATGATTTTCCTTTTAATTGTAAACCAAATTATGCATTAATTCAGAACAATTAAACTACATGAAATTCATGAAGACTGAAAGGACTGTTAAAGCATTTTAAAACAACAGCTAAAGCTTGTAGAACATTTTGAAAATCATTGTAAAATATCAATAACATACCTTATTTTAAAAAAAAAAAGTCACTTATATCATTGTGTAAATTCCTGTAAATCCATTCAAGGTTCAAGGTTACTTTATTTGTACCAAAAGGTAAATTTGTTTTGGCAGTGAGTCACACCATTCATAACAATCACATAACACATAAAAACCGATAAAAATACCCTAAATATAATTAAAAATATAAAAATACAATAAAAATATAAAAATACAATATAAAAAATATAAGAATACAATACCAATAAAGCAGTGCAAGTACAGGCCAATAGCATGGCGCCAGAACAAAAGTCACAGAGCGTGTGCCATCTCAAAGCAAAAAAGCGGATAAATTAATTAAATATACAATCAAGGTTGTCTGTTAAGTACACTAATAGCAGCAGGAATAAAAGTGCTCTTATAGCGCTTAGTTCTACAAAAAGGAACTTTATACCTCCGTCCTGAAGGGAGCAGTTCAAACTGATCAAAAAGAGGATGTGAGGCGTCCTTTAGAACTGCCTCAACCAATCTCTGGACCTGCCTCATGTACAGAGAGGTTGGATACAGCTGAGTCTCTCCACCAATGATTTTGCTCGCCCATTTTACAATCTGATTCAGACTGTTTTTATTTTTAACTGACAAATTTCCAAACCATGACACCAAACAAAAAGATAAAACAGATTCGATATAACAACGATAAAACATTGTTAACAAAGATTTGTCAATGTGAAAGGATGCCAGTTTTCTAAGACAGAACAAGCGCTGGTGACCTTTTTTACACACCACTTCACAATTTGACTCAAAAGTGAGTTTGTCATCCATAACAGTACCCAGATATTTATAGGTGCTCACAATTTCTACGGCCTGACCTTTTAGGAGAGTTACTCCATGTTTGTGGGAGCCCTTCCTAAAGTCAATGACCATGTCTTTAGTCTTCAATACATTCATCTGTAGAAAAGACTTCTCGCACCAATCCAAGAAATCATCAACCACAGGACCGTGGCCAACCTCACTGTCCTGAAGCAAACTGACAATAACAGTGTCATCTGCATACTTAAGAATAGTCCTCCCGTCCCTCCAACTTCTGCAGAGATCAGTGTACAAAATATACAAAAGTGAAGAGATAGCACTGCCTTGTGGTGTCCCAATGGAGGACTGGGTCTGCTCAGACAAGACCCCATTCACTCTCACTTTTTGTGTCCTGTTAGTGAGGAAGCTCAGAATCCAGCCCACAAGATTACAACTTAGATTAAAATGATCTAAAAGTCTTGAGGCTAAAATGTGCGGCTGAATTGTGTTAAAAGCAGACGAAAAGTCAACAAATAAAAGTCTGACATGCGCACCTTTCCCTTCAAGGTGACTAAAAAGCAAATTCATTAAAGTGACTGTGGCATCCTCAACCCCTCTATTTGGCCTATAGGCAAATTGCATAGGGTCCAATTTGGCACCAACTTGATTAATAATTTCTGTTCTCACCAGTTTCTCAAAGGTTTTCATGACAATGGATGTCAAAGCTATAGGCCTAAAGTCATTTAGAACCTTTGGAGTACAATTTTTGGTGGCAGGGACAACAACAGCATCTTTCCACACATTTGGCACAGTTTGCATTTCCAGAGACATATTGAAAATAAATTGGAAAATAGGACTCAGCTCTTTAGCACAATTTTTTAAGAGGCGACTGCAAACATTATCAGGGCCCTGACATTTTGATTTGAGGGCACAAAAAGATTTTTCTACCTCTTTTTGAGAAATAAAAAAGTGCTGACTGTCTTTCACTTTATGCTTTATTTCCTTAATCTCTGAACTGTGATCTGAGATATCAAACCTTGTGTAAAAAGTATTCAGAGCATTAGCAAATTCAACATCTGTCTGATAGTTCTTCAGCAAGGTGATGGATCTGGACTTGGGCTCCTGAAGCCCAACTATCGTTTTCATACACGACCAAGCAGATCCAAAATTTTTATTTGCCATCTTTTCCTCTATTTTCCCTGCATAATTTCTCTTAGCCTTTTCCAGCACCATTTTCACTTCTTTAGTAGCATTGCATAATTCCGTAACTGACCCCGATCTATGAGCCTCTCTCTTAGATTGTAAACTGATTCTCACAGACTTTGTAACCCAGGGTTTGTTGTTAGGATATATTTTCACTTTTTTAGTAGGAATCAACATATCCCTACAATACACCACATAAGAGCAGATCACATCCGCCAGTTCATCCAGGTTATCGCCACATGCCTCTATAAATATGTCCCAGTCCGTACATTCATAGCACTCCTGAAGGCAAAGCACTGCATCACTGTTCCAGTCCTTAAATTCTCTTGTGGAGACCTTCACCCTCTTAAGCAGAGACTTATAATAGGGCAGCAAATGCACAAAATAGTGATCCCAAAACCAAGAGGAGGCAACGTAACAGAGATCAATAGTTTTATCCCGCCTGGTAGGGCAGGGAGCCATTCAAAGCCACAATGTCTTTTTTTTTCCAAAGAAAGAGTCTACATTAATTTTAAAATAGTCACATTATCTTGTCTGAAATCCTGTTTGAACAGCACGTTTATTTTCCATAGACAAAAGAATTCTTACCATGTTTCTTGAGGGCACAAGATGCAGTGAGCGTTTCCTGTTTCTTTTATCTGTGTTAATGACAATGAACTTTAAATTCAAGACAGTGCCAATTCCACAGATTGCTGTCCTTACTAAACTTTTTCAAACCGTGTTTCTCGCCATCTTCCCTCTCTCCCTCTACGATATATGATGAAGTCCACGGAATTCCTTGGATCCAAGGCGTTTTCACAGCCCTGATGAATGTTTGACAACACTCATTGGGTTGAGTAAGACATGGCATGATGACAGTCTAAGAAGCTCAGGGCAGATCTGAGAAAGAGGATGATAGTTTTCAGAATGGCTCAATCAATAGATCATCAGTTCAAACAACTGTACTCAATTGTACAAAACTACAAGTCAGTGCAGGGTGTACTCACTTTGCCAAGCTGGAGAAGAACACCCAACCAGTCGCTCTCAGCTGAGAGGAAATTGGTTTGGATGATCAGGAATAACCTGGGAACCACCCAGGTAAACCCTATCCATTAATTGGAAGCTGTTTGTGTCACCGTCTACAGCCAACCAAGTTTGACACTGACATGGACTGAGAGGCTGACATCCAAGAAAGACATCCATGCTCAAAAATCAACTATTCAGGAAACTCTAAATGAATTTTAAAGAAATGATTGATAGCCCAGTGTTGCTCAGACATTCATGTTGACAATGAGTGATCGTAAACTTTGCCCACCAAATGTTACTGTGGCTATTGTACCCATGAAGTCTGATATAAATATTTGTCATTTTTCTAGTGCTATCTGTGAGGAGCTGGATCGTCCCAGAGTGGGTGAAGAAGAAGAAAAGGTGGAAGAGGTCAAAGACACAGAAAATGAGCAGATTGCAGCAGTGAAACGAAAGATTAGAGGTGAATAAGACTTGGAATATAAAGATGACTGACCCACTAAATGTATGCTTTTGTCTCCCATTTATACAGTTATTCAGCTCATAGTAAAATGAACTTACCTCAACATATTGTAATTCAACTGTAACCTGTAGGAACTTGATTTTTCTGTTTATATTAATATAAATAACATCATTAAAAATTTTCATGAAGTCTCATCTGTCTGCCCAAACCTTATGGTGATATACGTATGAATTAATAAATTGCCTCTGCATATTTTTATTGAGCTCCCCCAACTGCTCCCCAAACTGTCATTTTTAAATATATAAACTGATCAAAAGAATGTTTCCGCTTGCCATTTACCTTTGTTCACAGATTATAAAAGAACAAGCTTGGCAAAGTATGTGAAATTCTTTGATGACTTTCTTGATGGGTTGGCTTCCTCGTGGAAAGGAGAACTTCTCAAAAAGAGTGGTAAGTCATGCTTTTAATCTCTAAATTAAAGTGACTGATTTTTCCTGATTTTTATGACTAATTGTTCTTTTGTTCTTCAGACCTGCAGAAGGACTTCTAAACCGGATCAATAATCAGAACGTGATAGCTAAAGTTGAGCTTTTTTTGTGGTTTGTCGCACTTTTAGGCCTCATGTTTGGAATGTTACTGCTTTTTTTTCTGGTGAACAGTTTAATCTATCTGATAAAACTGTTATGGAACTCAACTACACCTGTCTAATCTTTGGATAAATATATCTTACTTTTCCTGTGTGTACTACTTGTAGAGAAAAAGTTGTTTGAATTTTGGTGACTGTATTTTCCTGTTGTACCATATTCCATTGATTTGGAAAAATAAATTAGATGCTCAAACTCTTTTAAGACCTTTTGTGTGTTTGTCTCAACATAATTCGCTATTTTATTTTGGCTTCTAATTCTGATAAATAAATAAGGACACTCACATAACCTGCGTCAACCCTCAGTTTTGCTACGGTAATTATAGTTAAGTTGTTGCACTTTAGTTATCTGCTACTTTTTAAAAAATGTACATTGGCACAGTACTTCAAGTTCGACCTCAGAGGGAGAACCATCTGTTAGTTTTGGAAAAAAAGCTCTTCTCTGACATCAAGACAAGAGACATGTTTCAGGACAACTAGGTGCACATTTAGGATGTAGTGGTTAAATCCTTTGAGAGGGGTGTAAAAAAGTAATCTGTGGGAGAGCTAGACATTTTGACATGCATCAGAAAGAGCATGGTTAGCAAGACCTAACCTGACCAACCCCTAGAGCAGAGGTCTCAAACCTGTTCCAGAAAGGGCAAAGAGGGTGCAGGTTTTCTTTGCAACCACCCACTCCACGAGGTGATTTCACTGATTAACATCACTTTGAGCAGGTAGAATCAGTTATCCTCGGATTTCTTTCCCTCTCTTTGCACAAACCAAAGAGACTTTTTCCCCACGTTAAGGGAAACTACTTAAACTTTCAACGTTTTAAAAAAAATAAATAAGAACAGATTGCATTTTTCCTCCCTTCAAACATTTTGGAGGTTATGTCATCGCACTGTGGAGGGCGCACGGAGAACTGCAGCAGCCAGGTGGTAACCAGTGGCTGAGTATTGCGGTGATGTCCGGAAAATCGGGTGCAAAGTGCAGCTGCCAGACACTTAAGCCGTGTCACCCACAGGAGCCAGCGTGGGTGCGCAGTCATAACACACCATGGCACACTGCCTTACGTTGCGCTGCGCCTCCAGAGCGCCTGTCTCCAGCTCCTCCATCAGTGAGCTCACCAACAGCACTGCCCTGACCCTGACCCACGGGGACTAAATCTGACTCCTGCTCCTGTCTGTGTGAGGACAGTCCCGCAACCCTGATCATTTTCTCATTACGCAACTGTCCACGTGGCCAGGTATACCGCTGGGGGTCAACAAGGTCGCCTGGAGTTGCTCATCTCTTAAGCGTGGGCGCGCTTTCACCTGTTCCTCTCCTTGTCATGGACATGCAGACTGTAATCTGAAGTTTGAACTAATTTAGGTGACCTTTGACCTCAAGCGACACCCAGAAGATCAAGGTCAATCGCTTATCCCAGGTAATGGCTTATGGCCAAGGCCACTGTGTCCATGCCAAATTTGGAGGCAAAATGTGCGACCAGGAAGGTGGTTTAATTGAATTTAGTGTTTGACCTTTGACCTTGATCCTTTTGTGCACTGAACCGTATCATGCTAGGGCTGCTATGTGCGAAGTTTCAAGAGTCTGCATTGTAAACTGCTGCACAGCGAGTTAAATGAAACCCTTAAAAATCTAAAGTTGCATGTTTATTTCATGATGATGTCATTCAATGACGTAATAACTTAAAACCTTTACTATCTTCTGGATCCCCTCAGCAAGCCCTTTAATTTGATGTATAACACACCATGTTTTACTGTAATCTTAAGATTGACCTGCAAAACCCTGAAAATCAAGGTCAATCGCTTAACCCAGGTAATGGCTTATGGGCAAGGCCTATCGCTGTGTCCATGCCAAATTTGGAGGCAAAATTTTAAAACTTGCGACCAGGAAAGTTTTTTTTCGTTGAATTTAGTGTTTGACCTTGTTGTGACCTTGACCTTGACCCTTTTGACAATCTTGACTGCTACATGTGATTTTTACAAGAGTCTGCAATGATGATTTACAGGCTTTGTCACACTCTAAAAAAAATTTAATTTTGCAAATTTTTGTGATGACATCATCAAATTACATCATAACAAAACCTTTGCTATATCCTGGATCCTCTCATCAAGCCCTTTATTTGATGTATTACATGACATGTTTTGCTGTAATCTGAAGTTTGACATAATTTAGGTGACTTTTGACCTCAAGAAAACCCTGAAGTTCAAGGTCAATTGCTTATCCCAGGTAATGGCTTATGGACAAGGCCAATCAGTGTTTAGTGTTTGACCTTGCTGTGACCTTGACCTTTGACCTTGAGCGTGATCCTTTTGTGTGCTGAAAGGTATCTTCCTAGGGTTGCTATATGTGAAGCTGGAAGAGTCTGCGATGTAAACTGCTGCACAGCGAGTTACAACCCAAATTCCAATGAAGTTGGGACGTTGTGTGAAATGTAAGTAAAAACAGAATACAATGATTTGTAAATCCTCTTCAACCTATATTCAATTGAATACACCACAAAGACAAGGTATTTAATGTTCGAACTAAGACTTTTTTTTTGTTTTGTGCAAATATTTGCTCATTTTTTGAATGGATGCCTGCAACACATTGCAAAAAAGCTGGGACAGGGGTATGTTTACCACTGTGTTACATCACCTTTCCTTCTAACAACACTCAATCCTTGATCCTTTTGTGTGATGAAAGGTTCCTTCCTAGGGTTGCAATATGTGAAGTTGGAAGAGAGTGATGTAAACTGTGCTGCACAGCAAGTTAAATGAAACCCTTAAAAATCAAAGTTTTGCATGTTTATTGCATGAGGACATCATCAAATGATGTCATAACTTAAAACCGTTGCTATCTTCTGGATCTCCCCATTAAGCCCTTTAATTTGATGTATTACATGACGTGTTTTGCTGTAACCTGAAGTTTGACCTTATTTAGATGACCTGAAGTGAAACTCTGAAGGTCAAGGTCAATTGCTTATCCCAGGTAATGGCTTATGGGCACTATGTTCATGCCAAATTTGGAGGAAAGTTTTCAAAAATTGCGACCAGGAAAGTTGTTTAGTTGAATTTCATGTTTGACCTTGCTGTTACCTTGACCTTTGACCTTGAGCTTGATTCTTTTGTGTGCTGAATGGTACCTTGCTAGGGCTGCTATATGTGAAGTAGCAAGTGTCTGCAATGTAAACTGTGTGCTGCACAGTGAGTTAAAGGTGAAAAATTCAGTGATTACAAACAAACAAACATACATACTGACTAACATATCTTGCCAAAACGATTGGGGGGGATATCTAGAGTGGGTGGTAAGAAATCCTAGGACAACTTCCCGGGGGTATCCAGGGGGTAGAATAAGCTGTTATATCAGCCCTGATCCAGAATAGGTTTCTTTTTAAACATATAGTGCAGAAAATAACTGAAACAATACTTCACATGGTGATACAAGCACCAAATCAAGCACAAATTCTCCTTAGACATTACTCTTTTGAAAAAAACCGATGGACCCATTGAATTTTCAATAGGCGGCCACGTAGGGGTCAAGTGAAGAATTACACAGGGGTTATAATATAAAAATGCTCCAATCATATTGAAAACTATACCACATTATTTGTCTGACCATAAACATTCCAAAAAGGTATAGTTTGGACTATCTATGACTGAATGTTATGGAGTTATGGGGTAAGAACCTTAAGAATGGTGACAAAGGTCAGTTTCAGTTTGTACAGGGGTCAAAAGTTAAAGTTGCTCCAATTTTAGTAAAAAATGGGGCAGATTGTTGATTGGGCTACTTGGATTAATAAATGGAATAGTTTTGACTGTGTTGAATGCTTGGTGTCTAAAGTAAAGGTCAAATAATGTTGATAACCATTGAATTCTATGACGTGACATATGTTACCCCGTAACGTGATAACTAAGCATGACACATGGTGCAAACTATTCCTTTTTGAAACCCTATTAACTCAACCAATAATTTGCATCACCTTTGAACAAAATTGGAGCAACTCTAACTTTTGACCCCTGTACAAACTGAAACTGAACTTCAATTGCTTAGTTATCATGTTACGGGGTAACATATGTCACGTCATAGAATCCAATGGACGTTGACGTTGTTTGACCTTTACTTTGGAGACCAAACATTCAACACAACAATCAAAACTATTCCATTTATTAATCCTATTAGCTTAACCAATAATTTGCATCAGTTTTTACCAAAATTGAAGGAACTTTAACTTTTGACCCTTGTACAAACTGAAACTGACCTTTGCCACCATTTACCCCATAACTCCTGATCATTCAGTCATAGATAATCCAAACTATATCTTTTTGGAATCTTTACGATCAGACAAATAATGTGGTGTAGTTTTCAAAATGATTTGCGCATTTTTAATTTTGACCCCTGTGTAATTCTTCAATTGACCCCTACCTGGCCACCTATTGAAAATTCAAGTGGCCCATTGTTTTTGTCAAAAGAGTAATATCTAAGGTGTACTTTTGCCACAGTTGGTGCTTGTATCACCATTTGAAGGATTCCTCTATAAATATTCTGTTATCTGCTGCACTAATAGCGAAGTGTGTTGTTTGGTTTCCTTAGCATGACTGATTATCACGTTTTACTTAATTGAATGCTAATTAGGAGAAAATTCACATTAAAAGTTGCAAATACTGACTAGCCCTATTATTACATTTGGCTCGTGGAGATGCAACTTTAAACATTAAAGTTGGTAAACTGTTCATTGTCTGCGGAATTTGTTTTGTTTATGCGAATGTTGTTCATGGTTTCACTTTTTCAATATTTAGTTTGTTTGTATATCCACTGATAAATTATGTCCTAAATATCACAAGCTACATTGTCTTGTTTGCATAAATAATGTCAAAAAAAAAAAAAAAAAAAAAAAAAAGCGCCTGTAAATAACCCGGAAAAGGAAAGCTCCTCACCGGATATTGTCACGAAACCGGGGTCAGGCTTTCTCTCTCACAGCCATCTTGGATACAACATCCCGAGTCGGTAAGTGTCTCAGTGTATAATCTGATGTCATCCTGTTGTGTTTCATATTGTTCAGTCTGTTATTATACATTCGTGCGCCCAAGTAAAATGCGGTCTCCATGTTAATACCATTATTACGTCCCTGTGGTCTGTAGTAGGTGAGCCGTTGTTGCGACACTTCGCAGCTCAAAATGGGGGGAGACTGACGGTCTACTTGTTCACTGGCAGTTGGAAACGGGTTGTCAGCACCGCAGTGAATCAATTTGTGTGGCAACAAACTACCCGTTTGGAACCGCTGAAGCTTGATGCCTGTCCATTTCATTTGTGCTTGCTTTCCCCCAGTGGAGGGAGGGAAACACTTTGCTAAGCTAGGTGTGCTAACAGGCTAAAGCATGGACTGTCACCTGTTCGACAACTGCTCCCCCAAAAAGTTACGACAGCTGCATCTGAAAGTGCTATAAATGTTGAGCGATCACCTAAAAAAATGTCTAGCTGTTTGCCGTCCGTTGTATTAGACTTGACAAAAGAGACGTGAATAGGCTACTTGTTCCCGTCATAATCTCACTGCCAGTTTTGTTTGTTTTGTTTTTTTTTTTCTTCCAGTTGTGGGATGCAGTATGGGTATTTGATAAAGTGAATTGAAGACAACTCGTTTAATGCGGTTACAGCTAAAATAGTTGTCATAATTGTCAAAATTATTTTCAGAATTATCTCTTCATAGATGTGATTGGTGGTGAGCTACCTGTTCATTACAGCATAAAATGTAGGCAAAGGCTATTCGCCCAACCGTTGGGCAGATAAGTCATACATTGAACATTACATGCACAACTGTTGGGCAGATAAATATGTCTTAGCTTATTTGCCCAACCTTTGGGCAGATAAATATTGTCTTTTGACACGTTTTGTGCATCTAAATTGTTTTTTTACACCACTTTTTTTAAAGCTCTATTGTGGCGTGAAAAGTGGCATATGTTTGACAAATTTAACAGCGCCGTCTTTAATTACTGTGAAAAACACAACAAACTTCATAAGCTTTTTGAACAGAAGCCTGTTAATGACGACAAAACCGTTTTTATGAACAAAATGCTGCTTGTTGCCTGTAAGATGGTGCTAGTTTGACACAGTTCCCAAACAGAACAGCTTTAGATCACAGCCCCTCCATGGGCTGTGATCCCTCCCGCAGCCGGCAAGAAAATATTCACCCTTTTTCCCCCCACGTTGAGACCGGAAGTGAACTTACAATTGCGCTCATTGGTTGGTTGTGGTTGGGCATATATGCCCGCGTATTTACTTTATTGAACCAACGGTTGGGCGTATAACCACTCCGTAAAATATACGCAATGCTAAAATACCTGTATGAGCCTTGTGTTCTCTATGTCAGGGGTGGTGGCCAAGTGGTTAATGCGCTTGGTTTCAGTTCAGAAGGTTCTGGGTTCAAATCCCACCCCTGCCACTTTTCTCCATGTAATGTGGAGTTGCGTCAGGAAGGGCATCCGGCATAAAACCTGTGCCAATTCAAGATGCAGATCCACCTTGGATTTGCTGTGGCGACCCCGAGTGCAAACAAGGGAGCAGCCGAAGGGACTTACTTAGCCTTGTGTTCTCTATAATTTGCAGTTTAATGAATTATTAAGATCCTGTTGTCTTACATACAATTTTTACATGTTCAATGAAGCACCTCTATTAATCATTCAATCAGAAACAATATTTATGTTTTAACAGCATCTGCAGGAGGCTTTGCGTGTATGTGAGCTTTTGACAAAAGCGGAAGTTATGCAAATCAGGGAATATTTGTAGATCCCCCTGTGAAAATTTACAAATTTATAGCCTTTGAAACACGAGTTGCTGCATTTTGAGGGCCACTTTGTGTTGTTAACTGAGACGTTAAATATCGTGTGACGTGTCATTAAAAAAAGACAAACAGAAAAGTGACCCTATGATGGTTAAATCACAGCATCGTGGATCCAAATCACAGCATAGGGGCCCCCTATGATCAACTGCGCTGTTGAGAACCCTGACTTAATATTGATACAGAGTGAAACTGTAGTATGATTTAATGTGTGCGATTGTGTTTGTCTGTCTATATGTGGCCCTGCGACAGTTCTGTCCATGGTGTACTTCTCCTGTCGCCCCAATGAGTGCTGGGATAGGCTGCAGCTTCTCCGTGACCCTAAATTGGAATAAACTGGTATAGAAAATGAATATCCCCAGGACTGATACTGCATCAAGTCAAACGCATGTGCAGTGACAAAAGAACAATTGCTCTTTTACAGGAGGGAGTTGGGTTTTCTTCAATGAAATAGTGTGTGTGTGTGGAGGGGGTAAATTAAACTATCACTAGTGGCACGGCTCTCCCTAAGCAGTGGCACAGTGTCGCTGTGCCATCATGCAGATTTTTAAGTTTAGGATGTTCCCTCTCTTTCTGTTTAGGTAATTTTTTTTTTTCACATTATTAAGAGTTTTGGAGCTTTGCCAAACCATAAGCCCAGGCGCTCTGAAATCTTCAGTCTGCGGACAGGGCATTCTTTTTTTTCTTTTTTTTTTTTCTTATTGCACATTTCATTTGCACTTTTTATTGCTGTGATTTATTCAGTGTTTAGTGTATATTTCTACATGCCGTACAGAGCAGCTCAAACCAAAGTCACATTCTGTGTTTTCTGTGGATACTTGGCGAATAACAAAGCCTTTGAGAAAACAGCTGTGGAGTGCAACATTTCCATAACAGCTGCACTGATAAATTAACTCTACAGCCTGTTGATAAAAAGTCTTATCAAATCTGAATATAGGCATTTTGTTTTAATAGGTAAACATGATTAATTTAAATTGGGCTTCCTTTCGCTTCATCTGCGGAGGTGGAGAGCAGCCAGTGGAGCAAACCACGTTTTAAAAAAATATATATGTAAACACACTGCTTCAATTTAAATGCATAAGTCCATTTCAGACGATCAGCACAGACCCTTTCTCTTAAAAGGCTTTATTTTACTCAGCATGTGGTTTTGTAAACTTGTAGCATCGCCTGCTACATTGATTAGCGCTTACATTAGTTATGGGCATGCTCTACGGTCTTCTTCTCTTTTTTTGGTGGGAGCGTTACAGTGCCACCTAGAGGCCTGGCATATGTACTACAGCTTTAAACGAAGCTTCGAGGCAAAGAATTTGCCTCAAACATTTTTTGTAATCAAATTATTCGAATTACTCGATTAATCGTTTCAGCCCTAGTATTCACAGTGCTTCACTTTTTCCACATTTCGTTATGGTACAGCCTTCTTCCAAAATCAATGAAATTCTTTTTGTTTGTTTTTTTTGTTTTTTTTCCCTCAAAATTGTACACGCGCACAAACAAAAAAAAAACTCAGGATAATATTAGTTTTGTCACCCTGATGGTGTGGAGACTGGTTCTGTTGCACTGGAAGCAAAAAAGCATCCCGCTCGGCTCTGATAAAGGACATTATGAGATACCTATGATTAGGAAACAATAAAGTACTTGTTGAAGGATGAAGCAGAAACATTTTACTTTACATGGCAAAAATGTATTGATTATTTTAACTAGGGATGGGTATCGAGAACCGGTTCCTTTCCGGTATCGTTAAATTATTCGATCCACCGACATCAATAAGCTTTTTGCTTAACGATTCTGTTATCGGTCCTTCAGAGTGGCCGTTGTTTTGGAGGGTGTTTGTCAGGAAAATGATCATTTTCTCTACATTTTTTACATACAACTTTTCTGCAGCGCGGCTTTGCTTTGAACCTTGAACCAATCGAAGCAGTGGTTCGCAGATTGAAGCAGTGCTTCGATCTATTGCTTCGTCTATTCTTTCTTTCGCTTAATTTTCCCCCACTAAAACCCTAAAGAGCATACGTCTGAGTATTATTTACCTTCTTTATGTTAAACCGACCTGTTATGGTCTTCTGAAATAGTTGATAGATGTATTTTATAACTTAAAAACGGGAGCGATGCTAGCGCGTTAGCATGTCTATGGCATTTTCAGTATTAAAAGTTAGCATTAAGCAGTTGCAGCTGTCATCACATTCGGGTGCATTTGTTTTCAAATTGTAATATTTTTTAAATTTTTTATATATATTAATAATCTAATGATTATTATATACAATATGTACTTGTTATATACAATTTTAGAGAGAGACAAAAAGAACCTGAATAGAAACACAACAGAAAATATAAAACCAACAATGAACATACATAAATAAATACATACATACATACAGAAGTGTTTCCTGTGAACACCTAGTGACTCTTACACCTCCATTTCATCCCTGTTTTATTTAAGTTTAATGACAATTTGTTTCTGTCAAACCGTATTTTCAGTGTGTTCATTTCTTCAGTGATTTCCTCCAGAACTATCTGCCAAGCTAGAAAACTGCTGCATCCTAGTAAGAGCAGAATACTACTGGAATGAATTTGAATAAGGAAAGATGGGGTTTTTTCTCACCAAAGTGGATGCTGCTCTCACTGCAGTTTATTGTCTCGAATAGTCCCAGATTGCATTTCAGAGCTTCTAGAATTCAAACATTTTTGTGCAGGTGGTGTTGGGGGGTAATTTTGGGTTTCAGCTTTCTTTGTTTTTCACCACTTTCATCCCTGAATGTCAATCGTGAGTCACTTTTGTGTGGATTAAAGTCACTAACTGGGACTCCTGTCTTGTTGTGAGAAAGAAACGAGAATCATCCTCCGTTCTGTTCACACAGCTCCAAACACTGCCCGGCTCTCTGCCGAGTCAAGTTGGAACGATAGAGTCCAGTCGGAATTAATAACTTCAAAGCGAAACACCGTTTTGTTTATTTTTATTTATGTCTGGAGATCAAGGATACAGTAGGATACATAGAAAACCTGTAAA
Source organism: Thalassophryne amazonica (assembly GCF_902500255.1). Lineage (NCBI taxonomy): Eukaryota > Metazoa > Chordata > Actinopteri > Batrachoidiformes > Batrachoididae > Thalassophryne > Thalassophryne amazonica. Next base: position 94,717,736 of record NC_047108.1, on the reverse strand, counting down.
GCCTACTTTTAGTACAAAAATCATGAGGTATCGATAAGGGAATTGATAAGGAATCGGATCGATAAGCAGAATCGATAATGGCATCGATCGATAAAATCTTATCAATACCTATCCCTAATTTTAACACATCTACATAACTACTTTATGTGGTATGGAAATGATTGAAGTGTGATGTCCTTTGTTGTTTGTTCTGTGTTTTATCTTTGTTTGAGTATATTATAAATGAAAAAAAAAACATAGAGAATAAAAGAAAATACTACGCACAATACCCCATAATGACGGTGTGAAAAGTATTGTTTTTGTTTTGTCAGACTTTTGCAAATTGAGTGAGAGTGAGTGAGTGAGTTCAGATGCAAAACCCAGTAACTCCAAAACCATAAATTTGTAGTTGACGCCGACATGTACTTGGTTGCCAAGGGAACCTTCAGTGTGCAAAATATGAAAGAATTTGAACAAGCTGTTCTCATGTTATTGATGAGTCTGTGCATTTGTGCATAGGGTTTTCTTTAAATCTCTATTTTCAACTGCATTTTTCTCCATTTGAAAAGAAAAAGGACTTACTGGGTTTTGCATCTGAACTCTTCATATATATATATCAACAAAACAGAAACCACATTTACAAGTATTCACAGCCTTTGCCATGAAGCTCAAAATTGAGCTCAGGTGCATCCACTTTCCACTGATCATCATTGAGATGTTTCTACAGCTTAATTGGAGTCCACCTAGGATATGTGGGGAAAAAGTGAGGGCACTATGCATACTTTCCGGATGCACTGTATCTTTTTGTTTTAAGAATGCGCCAACATTATTGACAAACTAAATTAGTTTGCAACAACAAAATATTGTTTTAAATTGCAGTTGTTTCTTTTCTGTTATCAGCAACTATGCCTGGTGAAGCCACAGAAACTGTCCCTGTTACCGAACAGGAGATGCAGCAACCTCAAGTGGAAACTGGTTCGTATATTCAAACTTCAATTGTGCATGCAGTGATGAACATCACAAAACTGTAGCAGTGGGTTCCACTAACTTGAGACCATACTAGCCAGTGGGAATCAAATTTAGTAGATTTGATTCAGTGAAAAGGCTTCTTTCTTGCATGGACTTTGAGAACTGATTAGGGATGCACCGATCCACAATTTTTCACTTCCGATTCGATCCCAATACCTGAATTTGGATATCTGCTGATACCTACCGATACTTTTCCGATCCCGTACCAGAGCTCTGTTTGCTTTAATATTATTATTTTCATTATTGTTGATTTTTATATGAGGATTTTCTTAAAAAGGAGACTTGAAACTTCAGCTACAATTTGACAGAAGGTGCATTTAAGATGAAAGCCAAAATTTGATGTTTTGGTGAAAGAATTAAGTACTTTCATTTTTTGTGGACTTTTGTGGCCTTATTTTTAGCGAACTTTTGTGGCCTTATTTTTAGCAATCAATCAATCAATTTTATTTATATAGCGCCAAATCACAACAAACAGTTGCCCCAAGGCACTTTATATTGTAAGGCAAGGCCATACAATAATTATGTAAAACCCCAACGGTCAAAACGACCCCCTGTGAGCAAGCACTTGGCTACAGTGGGAAGGAAAAACTCCCTTTTAACAGGAAGAAACCTCCAGCAGAACCAGGCTCAGGGAGGGGCAGTCTTCTGCTGGGACTGGTTGGGGCTGAGGGAGAGAACCAGGAAAAAGACATGCTGTGGAGGGGAGCAGAGATCGATCACTAATGATTAAATGCAGAGTGGTGCATACAGAGCAAAAAGAGAAAGAAACAGTGCATCATGGGAACCCCCCAGCAGTCTACGTCTATAGCAGCATAACTAAGGGATGGTTCAGGGTCACCTGATCCAACCCTAACTATAAGCTTTAGCAAAAAGGAAAGTTTTAAGCCTAATCTTAAAAGTAGAGAGGGTGTCTGTCTCCCTGATCCGAATTGGGAGCTGGTTCCACAGGAGAGGAGCCTGAAAGCTGAAGGCTCTGTCTCCCATTCTACTCTTACAAACCCTAGGAACTACAAGTAAGCCTGCAGTCTGAGAGCGAAGCGCTCTATTGGGGTGATATGGTACTATGAGGTCCCTAAGATAAGATGGGACCTGATTATTCAAAACCTTATAAGTAAGAAGAAGAATTTTAAATTCTATTCTAGAATTAACAGGAAGCCAGTGAAGAGAGGCCAATATGGGTGAGATATGCTCTCTCCTTCTAGTCCCCGTTAGTACTCTAGCTGCAGCATTTTGAATTAACTGAAGGCTTTTCAGGGAACTTTTAGGACAACCTGATAATAATGAATTACAATAGTCCAGCCTAGAGGAAATAAATGCATGGATTAGTTTTTCAGCATCACTCTGGGACAAGACCTTTCTAATTTTAGAGATATTGCGTAAATGCAAAAAAGCAGTCCTACATATTTGTTTAATATGCGCTTTGAATGACATATCCTGATCAAAAATGACTCCAAGATTTCTCACAGTATTACTAGAGGTCAGGGTAATGCCATCCAGAGTTTTATAGACTTAAAGAGAAAAGACAGCACTCTCTGTCTGTCTCTCCTCAATTTTCAATTTCAGTGGAGCTTTATTGATATGGGAGATATGTTTACATAGTCAAAGCAAGTGTTAACAGAGTAAAAATGAAATCCTCAGTTTCTCTCTGGCTGTCTCTCTCTGGCTGTCTGTCTCTCGCTCGAATTCTCTCTCTCTCTCTGCCTGTCTGTCTTATTCTTTCTCACTGTTTTCATGCTGCGCAAACTTCAAACTTTTTTGGAAACATGAAAACTTTGAACTGTAAAATAAGCGTATCATCACCAACATTTACGCGCAGGATTTTAATGGAGGCTTTTCTTTTTTTTTCCCCTTTCAGCGGACAGAATCTCTGTTCGCTGTCTTCCTCGGCTGCATGCTGAGCCGGGTTGGGGACAGTTAAGTGGCAAATTTTTAGCACACATTTTCAACAACAATTGAGTTAATTTTTGGGAAAATCCATGCTTGACGAACAGACAGTTTGAACCCGAGAGCCGAGCAGAAATTTGGCACTACCCGCAGCTAGAACATTACGGAAGAGAGCTCTCTCAAACAGCCCGGCTTCAGAAAACCTCCCCCCTCCTCCTCCCACTCGGCAGTAAACAAGCAGAGAACAAACAGCAGCAGTTGAGAGGATTCACAGTGGCTCTTCTCCAGTATTGGAAAATGTCGCGGGTTGGATCGGTATTTTCTGATACGTGAATTACGTCTGTATCGGAAGCCGATCCCGATACCGGATCGGTTGCAGCCTTAGAACTGATAACCAAAATTATGGATTTAGGGTAATTTTGGGGTGCTGAATCTGAACCTTTGCTCAGATTTCCTCCATCGCATCAGTTTTATTTTTTACAATCCGTATTGATGAATTATGCAAAAGCTGCTCATGCACTCACGAGTTTGCCACCACTAATCATGCACAAAAGCATAGTTTTTAAACCAGGTTCACAAAATATGAACAAGAGCCGTAATTTCGTTTATGGTGCCGAAGAGGTGTGTGACATAGCAGCTTTTGGTTCAATGCTTTATACGATAAATTTGTTTTCATATCTCCAAAACATGATGTGACTGGTAAAAACTAACACCATATTAAAATTTGACTTCCCCAAATTACCCAAAATCCATTGACAAACTCCATGCAAGAAAAATTGTTAATTTTTAGTGGTGATGGTCCTTGGTTTGAAAGGGGTAATCCAAGACCCCCTTTCATTATTTACGCATACTCACTATTGTTTGGTGTTGTACATTAACAACTGAATTTACCACTGTGCATCATGATGTGTGGTATTTGCACAATGAATGCCATAAACCTCTTTAACTTTGTTATGAAGTTCCCTCTTTAGCATTTACATATTTACTTAGATATTTTTTAGGCACAGCGGAAAGTTTTAATGCAAATGTAACTTGTAAATAATTGACCTTCATGGCAAACAAAAACAAAAAACGCTGTTGTAGCCGACTGAACAACCCTCTCTCTCTTTAATCTCGCTGCAACATTCAGATATGTAATAGCTCGGGCACACAAAATTTCGGGCACCACAGTGTTATAGCCTATAGGCAGGGGCGGTGGCCAAGTGGTTAATGCACTTGGTTTCAGTGCAGAAGGTTCCGGGTTCAAATCCCACCCCTGCCACATTTCTCCATGTAATGTGGACTTGCGTCAGGAAAGGCATCCGGAGTAAAACCTGTGCCAATTCAACATGCAGATCCACCTTGGATTTGCTGTGGCAACCCCGAGTGCAAACAAGGGAGCAGCCGAAGGGACTTACTTTTACAGTGTTATAGCCTATACCAGCATCCCATTGTAAAGCCAATCTCACTACCAAACATCAGACAGATACATGGGGTGAAAATTGTCTCGCATCATATTTTGAACATTGGCTTGCTAGCTTTTTAATGCTATTATGCTGCATTTACACATAGGCAGGACGTGTTACAAATGTAATTTTTCCATAATTCGGGGCACATTCCTGAGATTCTTAACATGACTTAGCGTATCTGAATAGGTTTCTTAACAGAGCATGTAGGTGCGTGATATTCGTGGAGCATGTTTTTGAATGTCACGCACCACCCTCATTTCCCCTCATGTCGTGGAGTTTACAGCTGAGCGTGTTGATGCGCGTTGATTAGTGGTGATCCTTAATGCAGCGTGACGGTGTTCCTAGTGGTTCCCGTGATGGTTCTTAGAGCCCAAACTGTCACGCATCATTAAGACTTGTCACGAAAACTGTCAAGTGTTGACACAAATTGAAACGCGGTGTCACATTTCACTGTGCGCCACTACGAATCACTTCTCTCACATGCGCACAATTAAACCCTGCTACACCACATTCAGTTTCATTACTGCAGAAAGACAGTGACGCCAAGTCGGCTAAAAGTCTCCGTCCAATGCTCCTCAGCGCGCTCCTGCAGGTGTTCCACTTACTGTTGTGCCTGATGTTCAGGAGAGTGAGTCTGAGCCAGAGGAGAGCCGCGTGTAGCCAGACATCTAGCTCTCTCTGTCTAGAGTGCCTTGATTGGAGAGTGGCGTCAACTCAGAACATGACGCTATTTTGGGTTCATCTGCGCTGAACTAATGAATGGACCTTTAGTGTTTTCAACATTTTTTTTTTAAATAATTTAACCACATACAGCAACACATCCAGGTACAGATATTATCAAAATAAATGTAAAAACAGTTAAGCTAACAAATTTATATAAATGTATGATTTTATTTAATTAATTTAAAGCCTGATTTATGTTGCTGCTGCTCTATATTTCCGTGTCATACAATGACGTGCGTGGCAGTTTTAAAGTTCTCCATCTCTGGATTATGCTTTATTATGGACTAATTTCACCCTCAAGCTTTTCTTTCTACAATCATCACCTCCAAATTAAAGATAAACTGTACATTTTCCTCTTTTACTGACTTCATGCTGTAAATGTGCAGACTTTTCTGATCCATTTATCAGCGTGCGCTATATAATATGATGGGAGATGAAGGATTAAAAGCAGAAAAGTGTTGAATCACAGCCATTTGTGTCTGATTTAACAGCTGCACGTCAGGCTGCCGGTCCCAGTCTGAACACAGTTTGAAAAAACTAAACAGTTGGACTTTTAATCACAGAAATGACTCCTCTCCCACTTTCCTCAAATCAGCGAGTGTCAGAGCTGAACTTTAATTTGTACCTCTGCACGTCCAGACTGCTCTGGGTTTTTAATGGAAATACATTGTGATTGGACGGGACATTTATCCGATGTGAGCCATATGTATATAATGGATTAGTTAAATCAGGAGGCGCCGAACATCTACGCAGAATCGTGCATCCCGATGTGTGCCTCATTAATGACTGGGTCAAAATTTCCTCTGAAATTTTTTTTCTGCCAAATGTATTTGATCCATTATCAAAATGTTACCTGCATGCACACTGTAAAAACTAAAAGTGATGAGAGACAAAGGATTGAAAGCAGCAAATTGTGAAATCACAGCCTTTTTCTGGGTCTGAGGATTTAACAGGTGCACTGCAGGCTATGGCTCAGAGTCTGAGCACAGTGTGAAAAAAAATAAACAGTCGGACTTTTAATAATGTAAATGTCCCAGGTCCCACATGCGAGGGGTTTAATGGAAATACATTGGGGTCGGACGAGATATTTTATCAGATGTGAGCGAAAAATCTGTCGTACAAAAACCGTTATATACCGTGTTTATTACATGGAAAACAATACAAAAACTTTGGGACTTTTTTTTTTTTTTTTTTTTTTTTTTTGGTCTGGTGACTGTGAATATCAGGTTTATATGTTGACTGTTTGGGTGAGTTTTACTGTACATGGGACTGAACAATAAATTTACATCTCAAAGCTTTGACAATGAAGACGGCTTCCATCCCACACGGCTGACTTTATTTTCCCACATTTTTCTTCTCTTCGGATCTGAAGGGAATCTGTACAACTTGAAGCCCTTGCTGTGTCTATTTGTGCATCCAAATGCACAGCAACCTGTCATTTTCAGCTAAATAAAATAGCTGGATTTGCATGCAGACATTAACAGCAAACACTACTTTGAACCCAAGATGGCACCATGAGTCATGTGACCGATTTTTTTTTTTTCAACTCGTCATGTTCCCACTCTCTCTAAAGTTGCACTTACTCAAGCATGCCTTTTCTTTATGTGTCGTGCTGGAGAGTAAACTCATCTCTAACTGGTGCAGACAGGACGCAAGAGTGGTGCCGATGCGTGCTATTGCGCACAGAGAATTTTGAAATGTTCCAAAAAATCTTTCACGCACAAATGTCATGTTATGTGGTGCGATCTAATCTCCTACACGACCTGCAGCTTGTCAAGTGGAGTAAACAAGAAGTGAACAGAGCAAGTGTTAACGTTGGCGAGTCGCATCAGAGCACAGCTCGTCTGAAGGATTATGACAAGAAGTTAAATCTATTATAAACATACTTTAACAGCTGCAGACAAGAAGGAAAGAACACACAACTGTTATCAAGCCATGAAAATGTAAACAAGACAAATAATAACCTTTTTAGATGGCTCAAAATGCGTTCTGCAGCTTGTTGGGCTCGCATGCGCGAACGGCTCCGGCTGCAGCCTCCTCTGTGATTCAGGAAGTGATTAGAGCCGTTTTCAACAGCCAATCTTCAGAAAAAAATTATTAACCCCCCATGAAATAATTGTTTTATATATGCAGCCTCCAGCGCAGAGCACATGGCAGCCAGTAGAACAAAGAGCGACGTCCAGCTGTGAACACAGCGGGTGGGATCGTCACGATGACATTTGTGCTATTGCGTGAAGCAAATGCATACTCGTGTAAAGCCCCTTTCATACCGGGGCTGCTTTGAGTTGCTTCCTGTGGCGTCATGATGACGCAGTAATGTCTGCGTCAGGTGCACGCAGCAGAGGGGAGAGAGGAGGTGAGAACGCAGAGTCTGCCTGCAGGTCCTTTGTACAGAGAAATCAGAGTGCACAGTTAGGCTGCAGCCAGACTGTGCACTCTGATTTCTCTTCTAGTTTATATTTGTTCTTGTGCTGAGCTGCAGGTCTGCGCACTGAGTTCTGTTATAGTTTATCTTTTTTCCTTTGACTGTGAGCTGCGTGTGGGAACGGACCGTCCGTGTGGAGATGTCTGGAGTTGTACTTGATGTGGACATATCCTGTCTCTGGCAATCAGTCTGTGAGCAGGACTTATGTCCTTTTTTGTCTTTTATTTGACACAATGATGCGAGCTGGGGAGAGCGAGGAACTGCAGCAGTCAGCCAGTTTTTTTTTTTTTCTTCTTCTTCTTTTAATTGTTCGTATGTGCGCGCGAACGAATCGTCCGTGAGTGAACTGGAGATGTCCGGACTTTTTACTGGATGTGGACATGTCCTGTCTCTGGCAATCAGTCTGTGAGCAGGACTTTTATGGACTTTGCAATCAGCATTTTTTTTTTTTTTTTTTTTTTTTTTTTTTTCTGTGCTCTTTTATGCGTGTAGTTTTACTGCATTGTGTACACAGTATAAAAACAATCCTGCATGATTTATACCGCGGGAACAATGGAACACAGCAGGAATCATAAATTGGCGTTTGGTAACATTGTATTGTGAGGACGTGGCTTCCAGCCACATTGAGTGCCGTCGCATTGCTCTGACTTGCACTGAAACCACTTCATTTCTGCGTCCTGTGCTCGACGCAGGAAAAAAAATTAAACATGTTTAATTTTTGGACTCCGATTCGCTTCGTCCTTTGTCTCCCTCGCACTGTTGTGGCGTTGAGCTACATAGTCTCAGCACTGGGTTGCTTCCACGTGGCGGCGTTATGACGACACAACTCAAAGTGGGCCCGGTGTGAAAGGGGTTTAAGTGCACCTTAATCAAGGCACTCTGTCTCTGTCTCCTCCTCTCCTTTCTGCACAACTCCACGGCACAGAGTCTGATGTTGAGCAATCTGGAGCGACGTGAACTGTTTAGCATCTGACGGTAGCATGAATATGGGGGGGTGTCTGGAGACAATTCACCTGATTCACAACATGACGCAACAGCACGGGACATTATTATTGACCATGTGTAATGATTCTTGATAATTCACCAGCGATACATAACATTAATCGTAACGCATGGTAACAGGTTGCACCAGTTCCTGAGGACTCCTGGCTTCTCTGCCCCGAATCATCACATTTGTGATCAGCGGCCAAGAATGTATACTTCATGGCACTCATGACTTAACGTCATTATGTGTAAATGCATCATTATCAAGCAGGACAGAACAAGCTTCAGCTGCCTCATGAGCAACATAAAATAAAACCTATAGTGGTCATTTTTGGTTTTCTTTATTGGAACATGATAGACACCTACTTACAAAGTGTTTCATTATGTCAAGTCTCACATTTTGTCAGCTTGTTGAATTTGCACTTCCCAGTATTGTTGTGTCCTCCTCATGCAGCTCTGAGTACAGAATTTCATTTGAAGCCCAAGGCGCAAAGTCTTTGTATGTTACGGCAATCAGTGTAATTTGATACAATCTTTAGATTAATGTATAATGACCCAAAAAACTGTCAGACTCGTATTTTCTTCTTTGTTGTCACTGGCTTGTTTTCGTCGCTTCAGTTTCTCTTCATATGCATTGATTCACTAAAGCGGAACAGCCAGTCAAAGTGTGCTCTCTCACTGACTGGTATCAGTGCCGATTCCACATGTCGAGTCAGCGAAAAAGCTGCTGTCGGAATGTGCGTATGTGCCAACCCTATGGGACACACTGAGTTGACTTGGCCAACTGTTGGCTTGGTGTGTGCCCTTAATAGTGCAGCGGATAACTGACAAAAACCTTTGAAATGGTGATGCAAGCACCAAATTTGGCACAAATTGACCCCTACCTGGCCGCCTATGGAAAATTCAAGTGGACACTCTGCTTTTCAAAAGAGTAATGTCTAAGGAGTATTTGTGCCAAATTTGGTGTTTGCATAACCATTTGAAGGATTGCTCTGTAAATACTGACTTATCTGCTGTACAGCAAGACGTATAGTGAACCACAGACTTGGCCGAGCTGCTAGATTGAGTACTCTAATCTGCAGTATCCTGAAATCTGCCTTATTTTGTCATTACATAAGGTATAGAACTGCAATGAAAATCCATTGTTAACTTTCATTTATTTGTTTACAGCCATTAGTTTTCCTTGTACATCTGTACTCAATATAGGATGTTGTTTTCCCTTGTAGAAGTGTGCTGTGATGTGCATTTTGAGTTTTGTTGTCTATTAAAACATATGATGGGAGGTGTCCTCTTGATCTAACCCTGAAGGTGTTTGCATCTTGGTTTGTTACATTAGACCTGCACGTGTAACACTTGGTCATTCCAATTTTTTAAAGAGTATCTTTGTGTCCATTCAGCTACACTGTCTGCCTCAGCTTCCCAGAAACCACAAGCATCTTCTGGCGCTGCTAAGCCTAAAGGCAAAGATGCCAAGAATATTCGGGGTTCCTCTACCCCAAAGGCTGTTCCTGGCAGAAGAAAATGCTCTTCTGTGTCTGCCTCTTCCTCCTCTCCCACATCTCCTAAATCTGCTTCTTCCTCTACCCCTTTGTCCCCCATGCGATCTCCCTTAGCATGTTCACCTGGCAGCTCATTTACTGCTAATCAGGGTGATCACTCCACCCCAAAGATTGTGAAGGCTGGCAAACAAGGAAAGGCTAAGAAAGGAGAGGCATTTGTATCTCCCCCTATGGAGTGTGTACCCTCAACTGCCGTTGAAATCCCAGTTAGGCCAAACCTAGAGTCGACTGTTGGAATGAAATCTGCCTCTGTTGAGCCAAAAAAGCAGCCTGTTGCAGTTGCAGCCCCAGCTGCTTTTAAAGTTACTTCAAAACCTGCTGTAGCAGCTCCAGTTTCATTTACAAGCACTCTTCCTTGTAGCCCTCCAAAATCAACTGAATTGAAGGCATCCCCATCAAAAGTTGTTCCTGACACTGCACTTTTTGATGATGATCTACCTCCACTTATCCCACCCCAAAAACCGATCAAAATGCCAGTGTTCTTACCTTCTGCTGAGAAACAAGAAAAACAAGCTACAACTCCAAAATCATCCATTGAAATCAATCCTGAGGTTGATTATGTTAAGACTAAACAGCATGCATTTGTTGAGATGACAAAGAATCCTACTGAGCCCATGTTGGGACCTGCTGATGTTCCCAAACCAGTATCTCATCCAGCTACTGAAGCCAACCAGATAAACATTAATGCTGCTCAACCAGCAGCTGAAAGCAAACAAGATCCTTCTGATACATCAGCAGCACAGGCAAATCTTGCTCCTGCAGATGCTGCTAAGCAAACAGTCCAGCTAAAAACTGTTCTCTCAGATGCCACAAAGCCGGTGTCTGAGGCTCAAGTTGCTCCCATAAAGGGTGTTCAGGCAACACAGGCCAAAGCTGCTCCCGCTGAGGTTGCCAAGCCGGCAGCACAGGACAAAATGGCTCCCGCTGAGGTTGCCAAGCCGCCAGCACAGGACAAGGCGGCTCCCGCCGAAGTTGCCAAGCCGCCAGCACAGGACAAGGCGGCTCCCGCCGAAGTTGCCAAGCCGCCAGCACAGGACAAGGCGGCTCCCGCCGAAGTTGCCAAGCCGCCAGCACAGGACAAGGCGGCTCCCGCCGAAGTTGCCAAGGCGGCAGCACAGGCCAAGGCGGCTCCCGCCGAAGTTGCCAAGGCGGCAGCACAGGCCAAGGCGGCTCCCGCCGAAGTTGCCAAGGCGGCAGCACAGGCCAAGGCGGCTCCCGCCGAAGTTGCCAAGGCGGCAGCACAGGCCAAGGCGGCTCCCGCCGAAGTTGCCAAGGCGGCAGCACAGGCCAAGGCCGCTCCCGCCGAAGTTGCCAAGGCGGCAGCACAGGCCAAGGCGGCTCCCGCCGAAGTTGCCAAGGCGGCAGCACAGGCCAAGGCGGCTCCCGCCGAAGTTGCCAAGGCGGCAGCACAGGCCAAGGCCGCTCCCGCCGAAGTTGCCAAGGCGGCAGCACAGGCCAAGGCCGCTCCCGCCGAAGTTGCCAAGGCGGCAGCACAGGCCAAGGCCGCTCCCGCCGAAGTTGCCAAGGCGGCAGCACAGGCCAAGGCCGCTCCCGCCGAAGTTGCCAAGGCGGCAGCACAGGCCAAGGCCGCGCCCGCCGAAGTTGCCAAGGCGGCAGCACAGGCCAAGGCCGCTCCCGCCGAAGTTGCCAAGGCGGCAGCACAGGCCAAGGCCGCTCCCGCCGAAGTTGCCAAGGCGGCAGCACAGGCCAAGGCCGCTCCCGCCGAGACCGCCAAGGCGGCAGCACAGGCTAAAGCGGCTCCCGCCGAGGTTGCCAAGCCGCAAGCACAGGCCAAGGCGGCTCCCGCCGAAGTTGCCAAGCCGCCAGCACAGGCCAAGGCGGCTCCCGCCAAAGTTGCCAAGGCGGCAGCACAGGCCAAGGCCGCTCCTGCCGAGACCGCCAAGGCCGCTCCCGCCGAGACCGCCAAGGCGGCAGCACAGGCCAAGGCGGCTCCCGCCGAGGTTGCCAAGCCGCAAGCACAGGCCAAGGCGGCTGCCGCCGAGGTTGCCAAGCCGCCAGCACAGGCCAAGGCGGCTCCCGCCGAGGTTGCCAAGCCGCCAGCACAGGCCAAGGCGGCTCCCGCCGAGGTTGCCAAGCCGCCAGCACAGGCCAAGGCGGCTCCCGCCGAGGTTGCCAAGCCGCCAGCACAGGCCAAGGCGGCTCCCGCCGAGGTTGCCAAGCCGCCAGCACAGGCCAAGGCGGCTCCCGCCGAGGTTGCCAAGCCGCCAGCACAGGCCAAGGCGGCTGCCGCCGAGGTTGCCAAGGCGGCTGCCGCCGAGGTTGCCAAGGCGGCTGCCGCCGAGGGTGCCAAGGCGGCTGCCGCCGAGGTTGCCAAGGCGGCTGCCGCCGAGGTTGCCAAGGCGGCTGCCGCCGAGGGTGCCAAGGCGGCTGCCGCCGAGGTTGCCAAGGCAGCTGCCGCCGAGGTTGCCAAGGCGGCTGCCGCCGAGGTTGCCAAGGCGGCTGCCGCCGAGCCGGCTGCCAAGGCGGCTGCCGCCGAGCCGGCTGCCAAGGCGGCTGCCGCCGAGCCGGCAGCCAAGGTCAAAGCGCCCTCCACCGACGCGCCAGTCGAGGCCGCCAAGGCCAGAGCAGCACCCACCAAGGCTGCCAAGCCGGCTGCACCTGCTGAGGGAGTAAAGGTTAAAGCGACCACAGCTGAAGCCACCATGCCAGCAGAAAATGGCAAAATGGCCCCCTCCGAGGCCACCATGCCGGCAGCACAGGCCAAACAAGGTACAGAACTTAAACAGATTCCTACTAAAATTGTCAAGCCAGAAGCAGACGTCAGAGCACCTTTTAACGTGGTCACATCGGCTGCAGAACAGAAGTCATGTGCTCCTACTGAACCAGTAACTGACGCTAAGTTGCCTGTTGGGGTTATAGCTGCACCTACAGAAATTGGAGAGCAAAAGGTGATTCCTGTTGTTAATTCAGTGGCTCAGCAGTCATCTGCTCCCTTCGCCCCCTCTCCTGTTGAACCTGATGTTCCTGCCCCAGTTCCCCGTAAACTGACGTTTGCTGAGGCAGTTGCAAAACCTGCACCTGTTAAACCTGGGCTTGAGGTAATCTGTACAGCTCCATCTGAACCCTTCTCTTCACCCAAATCTGACACCCCAGCTATGGTGGATCCTGTGATCAAGAATGACAAGGGTATTTCCTCTTTGCTGTTTTGTCCCATCTGTTTTATTCCGTTTAGTACATTCTGTAAACTTGTCACTTAAAGTATTTGGTTTAATATTCTCATCATAGGAAAAGGTTGTCTGGGGTCTATTTGGTATGCAGTTTCATAGCAGTTATGTGATTTAAATTGATTATTTTGGTCATAGTTGGTGCTGCCATAACATTTCTGTATCCTTGAGCTTTTCCACATTTTTGTAATGACATAAAAATCATACCCTTTAAACACACAGTGCAAACTAATCTCTACAACATAATAAAAATATAAAAGCCAAAACATCGGTGTGCGTACGTACACATACCTTATAAACGATTTAATCATGACTTTTACAGCCAGGTTTTCTTTGGACAAGTCAGGAGATGGCTACATGAACATTTCTAAGTCACTGAATGTGTCTTGGCCTGTAATTACTGCCAAAGATGCATCAACAAAGTGTTGCACAAAGGTTGTGAATACTTATGTACATGTGATTTCGTAGTGTGGGGGGGGGGGGATTTTTGGAATAAGGCTGTAATATAAAAAATATATGAAAAAGATGAAGTAAGTCACGTTTGTTTGAAATAGGACAATGCATATTAATGAACATGGTTACATGTAAATATGCCGGATTGTAGCAGGATGCTAATTTCCATCCGTAGTCCCAGTAACATAGAAACAGACTAAGAACACACAACATACCAAAACAAATCAATCATGACAGAAAACAATTAAAACCGAATATACATACAAATATTTACAAATTCAAAGTGGCAACAATTGATCGTTAATAAGCAGCCGACAGGTGGAGGAACCAAAAGAGTTTTATGATGATGGGTGATTGAGGTGCAAAAGTACTGCATTAAAGTGACAAGTGCTATGTGCAAAGTGCTTCAGTGTCTGGTTGAATTGCGTGTTACAGTACTGCGTTGTACTGCACGTTGCCCAATACACTCATTTGCACATGCACAAGTGTAAATATTGCACAGGGTGTCCTACACAAGTTTATTGTGTAAAGACTACTAAGCCATTTATTAATAACATAAAGTACACAAGAGCATTGTGTACATATAACTGGGAAAAAAAAAGAAAAAAACTTGAGTGGTTCCTCCACAGTTAGGCTACAGATGGTTGCATGTCTGATTTGCCAGTAACCAAGCTTTCAACTGTCCTTTGAAGGTTCTGAAAATGGTGCTCTCCCTGATTGTGACTGGGAGGTTGTTCCAAGCTTGCCCACCTTTTACGGATAATACGTTCTGACCAAAGGTGTTCCTTCTATGAGTAATCTCACATTCACCTCTTGTGTCAGATCTTGTACCATACCCTGTGAATCTTTTTATGTGGATGAATTCTTTAACAGGAGTTGGTGCTGGTCCATGTAAACATTTATGTATGAAGCAGGCATATTTGAATACCTTCAGATTTTCGAAGTCTAGAAACGTATGCTTTTCCAGAACCTTACAGTGATAAGAATTAGATTGTCTATCATATATCTTAACTGCTCTATTATACAGCTGCTCTATGGATTTTAATGGGCTGTAAATGTCCAGTTAGTGAAACAGTAGTCAATATGTGAGAAAGCCATGCAAAAGAGATACGTTTTGGCTGCATTAGTTGTTAGAGAGGGATGTATATGTTTAAAATTTAGTAAATTAAATTTTACTGTATTTTTGACTTTTTAAATGTTTTTTGAAGGAGACGTTTGAGTCCAGAATAGCTCCAAGATATTTAAATTGAGATACTGTGAATACTTTCCAGATGCACTGTAAAAGCACAAATTGCACATATTTCAAAAATTTCTGATTGATATCCCCCAGACCTTGCAGCTATGTACTGCAGTCCTAGAAGGTTATGAACAAAATTTTCAGTTGTTTTTCTTTCTTCCTCTTCCCAGGGGCCACTCACATCTTTCTAGTATATATGTGTTAGTGGTGTACAGGATTAGGTTTATTAACGCCCACCTGGCCTGCGGGGAAACAATGCAGAGTGCATCCTCTGTGCAAAATGCAATGTCTTTCAGTGAAGTAAATTATTGTCTGTCATAAGAAAAATGCCAGGCTGAATTTTCACATATTACTTTTTGATCTGGTTTACTCGTGCTTATTGCATTGTGTGGGGGGAGAGAAAAGGAGAGAAAGAATTTTACGATTGACACTGAATGCATCACACACTTTGGGCATGTGCACGCACAGACCACACAGATTACATTTTATTTATTTGTAGTAGGAGTAGTACATTTTATTAAATTAATTTTTATTTTTTAGACAGAGTGGGGTTGCCGATTATAAGCAGAAAAGGTGTTGGTGATTGGCGGTCAAACAAGCAGCTGTTCAACCACCAGTTTGAACCTATATTGTGTTGTGCCCCAGCTACTAATATTCATGAAGACAGGGTGTGGCCTGTTGCCTATTTGCTGCGTATTGATACGTCCTGCCCAACTGAAACATAGTAAGTCCCTTCAGCTTCTCCCTTTTTTCACTCTGGGTCGCCACAGTAGATCAGATGTGGATTTACATGTTAATTTGGCACAAGTTTTATGCCGGATGCCCTTCCTGATGCAACTCCACATTGCATGGAAAATGGGCAGGGGTGGCTTTGAATTGGGAACCTTTTGCTCTGGAAACAAGGGCACTGGCCGCTAGCCCCACAGGTTATAGGTTGACCTGCGCATCACTGGCGTGTGTGGTTGTGATGGACCTTTGGTTTTGCCAGTTACATAGCTTAATGATGGGAGGTGATGATCTAGTGGTTAAGCGTTCAGGCTTCAGACCAGAGGATGCTCTGTTCAAAACCCAGCCAGACTGGAAAATCAATAAGTGCCATTGGGCAAGGTACTTAATCACCTAGTTGGTCCCGGTGTGCAGTGAGCATCTCCTTGGTGCACCCAGTCGCCATAGCAAGTTTGGTGTCGATAGCTTAATTATTGTGTGGCTGCGTATAGCGAGCACACTCCCATGATCAGCTTTATATATTGGATGTAATGTTGTAGAGGTTAGTTTTCACTGTGAGTTTGAAGGGCACAATTTTAGAAATTTTAATATAAATAAGCCTTTTTTATGTAATTATAAAGTTCAGACATGTAAAAGCTCAAGGAAGCACATCCTCTTGCAGTATTGTATCAATCATACGTGTGTTTGTGTGTAATAGTTGAATTGCCTCTCGGGGATAAAATTTCAATATCAGACTGATGCAACACTCTGGCATCAGTCTGATATTGATGGTAAAATGCTTTTATTTTGAACTTGAAAAAAATCCTGCTATCAGCGATGTATGAATCTTTGTTGGCAAGATCCTTGACATGACAGGTTTCAGTTCTGATTGAGGTTTTAGGTAGAACTCTCCTTTAGGAACAAAATTTGATTCTGTTGATTGTCACTGTGTAATAATAATTAAACAGACAAAAAAAATGGTTTAAAACCTTACTTCCAGCAAAACTTTATCTCTTTCCTCAATTCTCATCTCTGTACTTGGTCATTTAGTGTCATTTTTCTCCTTTAACATGGCAGTAGTGTAATTCAAGAGCTTATGACTGTTCAAGACCTCATGGGCCAAGTTGAGCTGCTACGTCATGGACGTTCTGAAGGTTTCTTCTTGTTGTCGTTTCTCTTGTAATTCACTAAACTACTGTCATTCCAGGGGATTGAAGCAGTTTTGTTTAAAATAATTAAAGGTACACTTAAATGGTGGAATGATGTAATTATTGTTAACATTTGTGGTTTCTGTAGGATCGGGCACAGAGTCGGACAGTGATGAGTCAGTCCCAGAGCTGGAGGAACAAGACTCTGCACAAACACAGACACAGCAAGCGCAGGTGAAAATTGAGTCCAGTATGGACTTTAGTACCACAAGAGGTCTTGGTCTTTGACTCTTCTTTGATGATTTGCACATTGACTTTCGTTCTTCTGAGTCAACTGAAGCCAGCATTTGTGTTCTGAGAAGAGACACTATCATTTTAGCTTAACACTTTGTCACTTTTAGTTGAAAAATGTTGCGTGTCCTGCCTGTTGTAGCTTGCAGCCGCTGCTGAAATAGATGAGGAACCTGTAAGCAAAGCGAAACAGAGCCGCAGTGAAAAGAAGGCACGAAAGGTAAGTCTTATTTTATATTGTTTAATTAATGACAACATATGGTCCTTTGTGCACAATGCTCAGCAGTCACCACATTTGACAGTTGACTTTATTTCACACAGGCGATGTCAAAGCTTGGACTCCGGCAGGTAACAGGTGTCACCAGAGTCACCATTCGCAAGTCTAAGAACATCTTGTTTGTCATTACTAAACCAGACGTCTACAAAAGCCCAGCATCAGACACATACATCGTCTTCGGTGAAGCTAAGGTGTGTAACATTCAACATTGACATGCATTGTTAATTCATCCATTTGAGACTTGTCATGTGACTATGTTGGAAGTTTCAAAGTTCATTGGGTTGGGGAAGAGTTTTAGATGATGCGAAACTGCTTCGACGTTTGGCATTTTAATTTTGTTTCGTATTTTCCCTTTAAATTTCAAGGTGGAGTTAAAATGATACAAAGTGATCTTATGGCATTAGTTGGGCCCATTAACTTAAAAAAAAAAATCATGGTATTGTTAGGAAGGGGGTTTGGGTGTGATATCCAGTTTTATTATATGGCTGTGATCAGGGTTCTAGCTAGGACCATTTTAGTGCCGAATAAATTATGTGATAGCGCGCACTAAAATATTTTTGGCACACCATATTTTTATTAATTTTGGGTGGTTTTTAATCCATTGAACGCAAGGATAATAAACAAAAAAATATATTTATGTTGTAATAATTGTAAGATCAAAGTTATTTTTTTGCATGTTTCTGTCAAAGTCTAAGATAATAAATTAAGATTGAAAATGCTAAAAACACAATATTTAATGGACATAGCATTTGTAATCTTCTTCAAAAATGACACACAATAGTTTTTACGCCAGTGAAGCAGGCAGTTTTTCTGTCATCCTGACAAGTTTTTTTTGTTTTGTTTTGTTTTTTTTTCCTTCAATGATTTGAGTGGGATTGCATTACTTTTTCTTTTAAACAATATAACACCTAATTGTCAAACCTGCTGTTTTAAATGAAAAACATTCTGAATCAGTTTCTCTTTATTTTCACTGACGCTGTGCCCCTTGTTCTCTCGCTCTCTCTCATGCATCTGCTGTTTTGAAACTCTGAACTTTTTGGAAACGCAAAGCCTTTCAACTGTAAAATAAACTAAATTTCTGAATGTATCTTCAAACACAGACACAGAACGACCTCTGGAGACGTTCATGGTGGGGTTCTTTTTTTTTTTTTCTTTCAGCTCAGAGTGGAGCAGAGATGTTTCCAGCTGCTCCCGTTCACAGCTCTGTGGCCACAGAACGCGCTGACTGTCTATCTGCTGTTGGCGATTTGATACAAAGAAAATGAGAAATATATTTCTTATTACTTTAATTATTGGTTTACAGTTGCAAAACTATGATGCTATAAGCTTGAAATGCGATCGAATTGGAACATTTTCAGCAACATTTCAGTTCATTTTTCAGAAATTGTGCTATATATATATATATATATATATATATATATATATATATATATATATATATATATATATATATATATATATATAAGGAATTAACCTCATGCTGAGTTAACAATCCTTTAGTACAGCTGTTTTTAGGGATGTCAAATTTTGATGATACCCTCAAGCAGTGAAGGTAAATTAATCTTTGCTGTGGTGCTTGAAAGATGTTCTGAGACCTCTCTCTCTTTTCCCCTGCCTTAGATTGAAGATCTTTCCCAGCAAGCCCAGCTGGCTGCTGCAGAAAAATTCAAAGTACAGGGAGAAGCTGTATCAAACATCCAAGAAAACACACAGACACCAACAGTACAGGAGGAGAGCGAAGAGGAAGAGGTAAGAGTGGGTTTCTTTAAATCTGAGGCATACATGACAAATTTTGCGCATTTTGTTTTTGTGTGTGTTTTTTCTGATTGTGTCTTTGCTTGTGCGATGTCTTGCATAATGTTTAATTTAGGTTGATGAGACTGGCGTTGAGGTCAAGGATATTGAACTCGTCATGTCACAAGCCAACGTATCTCGAGCAAAGGCTGTACGTGCCCTCAAGAATAACAACAATGACATTGTCAATGCTATTATGGTAAGTGTTTCTGAAATGTTTTAAGTATGAATAAAACTGTTTCTGATTCAGAAGTCTTATTTTTAACTCTTCAGTGATGATTTAGTACAGTGACTTTCGTTCTTCTGATTTGGCTGAAGCCAGTTTCTGTTCTGAGAAGAGAAATGTTAATGTTTTTTTTTTTTGTTTTTTTTTTAATACATTTTTGGACACTAACACATTTTTCCTTCTTTTCAGGAGTTGACAATGTAATGGAATAATGGCAGCAAAGATGTGAAGATGTTTGCTGGTTTAATCTAAGATTGTTTATACAGTTTGTACTGCAGATGGAAATAAACGTGTGCTTGGTTAAAATGGAAATTTTGGTAAATATTTTTGGACATGGTTGTCCTTTGTAGGACAGCTAATAATGTTTTGTGTTTGTTCCCCCCCCCCCCCCCCCCCCCCCCCCCCAACACTACTTTATGAGAAGTGTTACAAACATACACATTATGAAGTGAAGATTTTTGACCGATTTCTGCTTTGTACCTGATGGAGCCAGCAACAAAGGATGCGTGTAAAGCTATTACTAATATTTTCCAGGAATGTACTTCACAGTTTAAAAAAGCAAACAAAAAAAAGAAGCTGCAGCATCATATTATGATGGGCTGCAATTAAGGAGTGTGGTGTGAGCTTTATTGTGAAAGGATGATGCCGTTGCAGTGCTCTGAATAATGATAGGCAGACTAACTAGGACACTATCCTTAATTTCAGCATAAGGGCTTGTGTCCATATAGCATTGTCCCAGACAGGAAAGCAACAGCAGGGTGCTTAGGAGCACTTCATTCCAGTTTTCTTTATTTTGGGAGGAGTGGAGCATGGGTTTTGTTCCTATGGTGACAGTGAGGCACCAATGACTGGTGGGAGTGAAAAACACCTTCATGACAAGCATTTGGAGTCCATCAAATATGCTTCCATAGATATTATTCCCCCCACAAAGTACTTTGGGGGGCACAGTTCACAGTAAAACCCTTCGTACACAAGGAAATTGAGTCCCATGTGCAACTGGAAAATCATGGCAGATGCCAAAGGATGCTGTAGGAATGCACAGTGCACATCTATGTCATACAAGGAACACTCATCCTGGGTGCTTCCACCAGGATGCTGTGGTCCCCCTGAAGTTTTGAGTATGTTCAGATAGTCTGTTGTGTCCCCCAAAAAATTGCCAGGATGCACAAGGGTTACAAAAACACCTTTCTGTGTAAGTGCTTCAACCTCCCTTGTATGTTTTCCACGTAGACCTGCACTGAGCAGGTTTTTCCTGGTGTAACAGCACAGAATGCCGAAGAATTATGCCGCAGAATTAACAAGCCAGTTCTCACACCTGGGGGTCAAAACAGGTGAGCAAATTACAGGGCAGCAAAACCTCAGTTTGTATATGGATTTCCATCAAAATTTGTTTCCATGTTCCATTTATTTCATCATGCAAAACTAACTTTAAAAAAAGTGTGTGTAATGGCTTTATTTTGACATGAAACATGGTCCTCTCAAAACATGACCTTGTGGAGTAAATCGAGCGCACCCCTCTACTGTTGTGTTTAATGGCAGCCGGTATCCTTATTGTTGCATTGCTGCCACCTTCTGCATCAGTCTATTATAGCAGTACTACATCCTCTCAAAGCCAACACTTGACCTGTCACTTGACCTTATGGCTAAAATACTTCATACAGAAACTTTGGGGTGTGGAGGCAAAAGTTAATGAAAAGTCAGACAAATTGACAGATTAAATAACAGGCTTTTAATTCAAGGCCTCGAAGAGATGCAAAGTCAATCAATACAGCAGAATTTTGGATAAGTGTGTGCCCAGAGCAGTTCTAAAGGTACTCTTTTGTACGCCAGCTAGGGCGGGGGCACAGCAAGCAGACAAATACACATGAATGCATTTCATCTTTTTCCCATGAAAGTCATAAAATGAAAAATTTTACATGACACTTGACCATTTATGATCAGAGTCAATTATACAACAACAATCACACTCATATAAATCAAACATTCCAATATCACGAAAACATTGATTTAAAAACATCAACATCATTACATCATCATCTGGTTTCAAATGACACCATACACAAGTTTCCAAAGTACAAAACATCAATACAAAATGAGTCAGGTTTTGTCATCTGTGTTGGAGTGGTTGTACAGCCATCAATGGGAGCTTCCTTCACGAGACCTGCACACAGAAAGAGGTTGTGAAAGCTTAATGCAACAAATACAATTAGTCCAGGAGCCAGTCATCAATTTTGACCTGATTGGTACCAATGAAGGTGACTACATGACACTTAGAATCCAGCCTCAGTGTACCAAGGCCTACACAAAAACATAACCATCACATGGTAGTGGTAGACAGCTAGGGGTCAAAGAATTATACAGCGGTGAAAATGTAAAAATCCTCCAATCAATCAATTTTATTTATATAGCGCCAAATCACAACAAACAGTTGCCCCAAGGCGCTTTATACTGTAAGGCAAGGCCATACAATAATTACGTAAAAACCCCAACGGTCAAAACGACCCCCTGTGAGCAAGCACTTGGCGACAGTGGGAAGGAAAAACTCCCTTTTAACAGGAAGAAATCTCCAGCAGAACCAGGCTCAGGGAGGGGCAGTCTTCTGCTGGGACTGGTTGGGGCTGAGGGAGAGAACCAGGAAAAAGACATGCTGTGGAGGGGAGCAGAGATCAATCACTAATGATTAAATGCAGAGTGGTGCATACAGAGCAAAAGGAGAAAGAAACAGTGCATCATGGGAACCCCCCAGCAGTCTAAGTCTATAGCAGCATAACTAAGGGATGGTTCAGGGTCACCTGATCCAGCCCTAACTATAAGCTTTAGCAAAAAGGAAAGTTTTAAGCCTAATCTTAAAAGTAGAGAGGGTATCTGTCTCCCCGATCTGAATTGGGAGCTGGTTCCACAGGAGAGGAGCCTGAAAGCTGAAGGCTCTGCCTCCCATTCTACTCTTACAAACCCTAGGAACTACAAGTAAGCCTGCAGTCTGAGAGCGAAGCGCTCTTTTGGGGTGATATGGTACTATGAGGTCCCTAAGATAAGATGGGACCTGATTATTCAAAACCTTATAAGAAAGAAGAATTTTAAATTCTAGAATTAACAGGAAGCCAATGAAGAGAGGCCAATATGGGTGAGATATGCTCTCTCCTTCTAGTCCCTGTCAGTACTCTAGCTGCAGCATTTTGAATTAACTGAAAGCTTTTCAGGGAACTTTTAGGACAACCTGATAATAATGAATTACAATAGTCCCGCTAGAGGAAATAAATGCATGAATTAGTTTTTCAGCATCACTCTGAGACAAGACCTTTCTAATTTTAGAGATATTGCGTAAATGCAAAAAAGCAGTCCTACATATTTGTTTAATATTGCGCATTGAATGACATATCCTGATCAAAAATGACTCCAAGATTTCTCACAGTATTACTAGAGGTCAGGGTAATGCCATCCAGAGTAAGGATCTGGTTAGACACCATGTTTCTAAGATTTGTGGGGCCAATCATGTTGAAAACTGTATCACATTATTTGTCTGAACATAATGATTCCAAAAAGGTATAGTTTGGACTATGTTCTGGAGTTAGTTTCAGTTTGTACAGGGAAAAGTTATAAAGTTGCTCCAATTTCAGTAAAAAAAAAAAAAAAAGATGCAAATTATTGGTTGAAATAAATGGAATAGTTTTCACTGTGTTGTATGTTTGGTCTAAAAACGTAAAGGTCAAAAAAGGTCGACGTCCATTGAATTCAATGACAAGTGGTACAGGTTACCGTTAACGTGATAACTAAGCATGACAGATGGTGCAAACGATTCCTTATTAGAACCCTATCAACCCAAACAGTAATTTACATAATTTTTTACTGAAATTGGAGCAACTTTAACTTTTGACCCCTGTACACCTGACCTTTGTCACCATTTTCGCTGTCTTTACCCCATAACTCCAGAACATTCTGTCACAGATGGTCCAAACTATACCTTGTTGGAATTATTATGATCAGAAAAATAATGTGATATAGTTTTCAACATGATTGGAGCATTTTAAACTTTTGATCTCTCTAATTCTTCATTGACCCCTAGCTGGCTACAGCTACCACCCTGTGATGTTATCATACATTTTTTGTGTGTGTGTGTGTGTGTGTGTGTGTGTGTGTGTGTGTGTGTGTGTGTGTGTGTGTAGGCCATCGTACACTGAGGCTGGATTCCAAGTGTCGTTTGGTCACCTTCAGTGGTACCGAAAACCTGCTTGGCCCATGGACTAAATGTCTTCCCCTGTCAACACCTTCGGATGGAGCCCAGTGTGAGGAGGGTCAAAACGAGATCTCAAAGGGTTGATAGGTTGTTTCTCATTTGCATCAGAGGATAATTTTTCTGGCATTCCCCATCTGGGGACAATGTCTATTATTAAAGCTTTTGCTGATGTGTGTTTTGTTGGGAAGGCCTCAACCCATTTGGAAAACATATCCACTATCACAAGGCAGTATTTCTCTCCTCCTGCAGGGGGAATTTCAATGACATCCATCATAAGGTGTTGAAAAGGGCCTGGGGCAGGGAAGAAGGATGTGCGCCTCCAGAGATCAATGGAGTAGTTTTGCCTGAAGTGTTTTGTGCATAGATTAAACACCTTTTGCAAAAATCAGTTGCATAGGCCACAAAGCCTTTTATAAACCACTTTGGCCTCTCTTCATTGGCTTCCTGTTAATTCTAGAATAGAATTTAAAATTCTTCTTCTTACTTATAAGGTTTTGAATAATCAGGTCCCATCTTATCTTAGGGACCTCATAGTACCATATCACCCCAATAGAGCGCTTCGCTCTCAGACTGCAGGCTTACTTGTAGTTCCTAGGGTTTGTAAGAGTAGAATGGGAGGCAGAGCCTTCAGCTTTCAGGCTCCTCTCCTGTGGAACCAGCTCCCAATTCAGATCAGGGAGACAGACACCCTCTCTACTTTTAAGATTAGGCTTAAAACTTTCCTTTTTGCTAAAGCTTATAGATAGGGCTGGATCAGGTGACCCTGAACCATCCCTTAGTTATGCTGCTATAGACGTAGACTGCTGGGGGATTCCCATGATGCACTGTTTCTTTCTCTTTTTGCTCTGTATGCACCACTCTGCATTTAATCATTAGTGATCGATCTCTGCTCCCCTCCACAGCATGTCTTTTTCCTGGTTCTCTCCCTCAGCCCCAACCAGTCCCAGCAGAAGACTGCCCCTCCCTGAGCCTGGTTCTGCTGGAGGTTTCTTCCTGTTAAAAGGGAGTTTTTCCTTCCCACTGTAGCCAAGTGCTTGCTCACAGGGGGTTGTTTTGACTGTTGGGGTTTTACATAATTATTGTATGGCCTTGCCTTACAATATAAAGCGCTTTGGGGCAACTGTTTGTTGTGATTTGGCGCTATATAAAAAAAAAAAAAAAAAATTGATTTATGTCCACTGTGGCTGGACATTTGGTTTTGATATCATCACATACTGACTGGTGTTATCCCAGGTAACCGTCTCTACTCTGTGCTGCTTGTTGTTCAACCACAGCCTGGATTTTCAGATATTGTTGGACTGGAACCGAGTGTTTTTAAGATGCTGGTCAGTTCCTAACCTGTCAGTCTCCAGGCTTCACTCTTTCTGAGTGGAGGGAGGTAGTCCTTTGCAGTAGTTGACACCAAGACATTTTCACCGTTGGCGCCAGGAAACGTGATCATCGGCATGGCAACCAGAGTCACTTCAGGTCACGGAGCTGCGGCTGGTGGATCTGGCTGGAGCTGATGATAAACAGAACGCCAGTCTTCCCCTCGTGGACTTTGACCTTTGACTTCAGGCCCAGCAAGGCTCAGGTAAAGAGTGTTTCAGGGGTAGGGAGGTGGAAGAGAGGAAAAAGGATGAGTAGGTGATAACGTTTGTCCAGCGGGTGTGTGTGTCTTTTGTTCAACAGTCTTTTCCCTTCCAGCTGTTTAGCTCTTAAATTGCATTCATTTGACCACACAGCATGCATGTATAACAGTTTGCAATATCTATCACATCCACCATCTTAACTTTATATTTTGACATACATTTTGTCTTTATCTAAATTTGCTTTTAATATGTCCAGTTGATGTCGGCTTAAACTACCTCCTGCTGGGAAACCAAAATCTCTCACCCACATATTCATGTGTGAGACACTTTTCCATGTATTTCTCCTTCATTATTCGTACAATTGGAAAACTCCAGTCAACTTCATCGGGCTTTTCTTTTCTTGCTTTCTTCCCCATTTTGCTCAGACACTAAATCAGTGTCCTACCTCAGAAATAAAACCTCTTTTATTTCCTACACTCAGAAATAACACTGTAATTATTCCCTACAACTGAGGGGTCTACAGAGTTGCCTCAAGGCATGTCACACAAGCAAGGTCTAACCTTACCAACCCCCGAGTGTCTTTAAGAGGCTGGTCAGTTCTTAACCTGTCAGTTAACCAGAGCAAGCACACTTGCGACAGTGGTAAGGAAAAACTCTGAGGAAGAAACCTCAAGCAGACCAGACTCAAATGGGTCACAATCTGATTGTTTTATTGACGCAGGGCGATCATTCCACAGAACAGAGGCATGATAAGAGAAAGCTCTATGACCCACAGTCTTTTTATTCACCCTAGGGACACAAAGCACTCCTGCACCCTGAGAATGCAAAGCCCGGGCTGGTACGTAACGTCTAATTAGGTCAGCTAGGTAGGGAGGTGCCAGACCGTGAACAATTTTATAGGCTAGTAGCAGAACCTTAAAATCTGATCTCACAGGGACAGGAAGCCAGTGAAGAGATGCCAGAATGGGTGTAATGTGGTCAAACTTTCTGCTTTGTGTCAAACGTCTGGCAGCAGCATTTTGAACGAATTGAAGACCCCTAATGCTGGACTGCAGGAATCAGGGTCTCAGCATCAGCCATAGACAGGATGGTACGAGTCTTTTCTATATTTCGCAAGTGGAAGAAAGTCCTCGTAATATCTCTAATGTGTAGGTCAAAGGACAACGTAGGGTAAATAATTACTACCCCAAGGTTCCTCACTTTGTCAGTGTGATGTATGACACACAAGCCGAGGCTAAGCGTTAGTTGGTCAAATTGATGCAGATGTCTCACTGGACCAAGAACCACCATTTCAGTCTTATCAGAGTTTAAACGTACATCCAGCTTCTCACTGATGCAAGACAATCTTCTAAGGATTTTATGTGGATGTGATTATCAATCAATCAATTTTTTTTTTTATATAGCGCCAAATCACAACAAACAGTTGCCCCAAGGCGCTTTATATTGTAAGGCAAGGCCATACAATAATTATGTAAAACCCCAACGGTCAAAACGACCCCCTGTGAGCAAGCACTTGGCTACAGTGGGAAGGAAAAACTCCCTTTTAACAGGAAGAAACCTCCAGCAGAACCAGGCTCAGGGAGGGGCAGTCTTCTGCTGGGACTGGTTGGGGCTGAGGGAGAGAACCAGGAAAAAGACATGCTGTGGAGGGGAGCAGAGATCGATCACTAATGATTAAATGCAGAGTGGTGCATACAGAGCAAAAAGAGAAAGAAACAGTGCATCATGGGAACCCCCCAGCAGTCTACGTCTATAGCAGCATAACTAAGGGATGGTTCAGGGTCACCTGATCCAGCCCTAACTATAAGCTTTAGCAAAAAGGAAAGTTTTAAGCCTAATCTTAAAAGTAGAGAGGGTGTCTGTCTCCCTGATCTGAATTGGGAGCTGGTTCCACAGGAGAGGAGCCTGAAAGCTGAAGGCTCTGCCTCCCATTCTACTCTTACAAACCCTAGGAACTACAAGTAAGCCTGCAGTCTGAGAGCGAAGCGCTCTATTGGGGTGATATGGTACTACGAGGTCCCTAAGATAAGATGGGACCTGATTATTCAAAACCTTATAAGTAAGAAGAAGAATTTTAAATTCTATTCTAGAATTAACAGGAAGCCAGTGAAGAGAGGCCAATATGGGTGAGATATGCTCTCTCCTTCTAGTCCCCGTCAGTACTCTAGCTGCAGCATTTTGAATTAACTGAAGGCTTTTTAGGGAACTTTTAGGACAACCTGATAATAATGAATTACAATAGTCCAGCCTAGAGGAAATAAATGCATGAATTAGTTTATTATCAGCAGTACAACTGAATATTATCTGCATAGCAGTGAAAGGTAATCCCAAAACGCCACAATATATGCCCAAGGGGTGCTTTATAAAGGGAGAAATGCAGGGGGCCTAAGACGGACCCCTGTGGAACCCCAAATTTCATGTCCCTAAGGTTAGAAGTAGTGTTGTTTTACAAAGTGAAAAACGACTGGTCAGGTATTACGTCAACCACGCAAGGGCACTCCCAGTAATTTCAAAATGATTCTCCAGTCTATCAAGTATATAGAATGATGATCCACGGTATCAAACGCAGCACTGAGATCTAACAGCACCAAAACCGTGGTGGTGTCCCAATCCATTGCAAGCAGAAGATCATTCACCGCTTTAGTGAGAGCCGTCTCTGTGGAATATTTTCTAAAAACAGACTGCAGTGGCTCAAAGTGATTATTCTCAGTAAGGTGGTCCACGAGCTGCTGTGAAACTACTTTTTTCCAGAATTTTAGAGCAAAATGATAGATTTGATACCAGCCTGCAATTTTTCAGTACACTGGGGTCAAGATTAGATTTCTTAAGTAATGGTTTAATCACTGCAGATTTAAAACATTTAGGAACAGATCCAGAGGTGAATTAGAGATTAATCATTTCCAGCACAGTCGGCCCAAGAGTGGACCACAGGTCCTTAAACAGTTTTGTTGGTATAGGATCAAATAAGCAGGTTGTGCTTTTTGTAGACATTACAAGTTTTGTCAGCACGCCTAGTGAGATACTATCAAATTCTATCTGTAAGTCATAAAATTAATAATTTTACATGACACAGGCCTAATTGATTTCCTTCAGTTTTTACTCTTTAATAGACAAACCATTCAAAAATGACTTGATATATTTTGAGGTCACATTAAAGGACTGTGCTGAATACTGTACAGGTGTATTCACTGGTTATATTTTTTATTATTTATGCAAGTATTACAACTGGTGGCATTTGAAAGTGCTGCATTCTGGTTTTGGCATTTCACAACACTTTATTTAGAATTCAATTGGTCTTGTTGTGGTGTTTGGCATTATTATGTGGAAATGATAATGATCTGATGATGGACTTTTTTATTTAATTTTTTTTAGCTATTGCATCAGTTTTAAATGACAAGTGGCAAAAGACTTTTCATTGGCAATAGTTAGCATGCCTTTAAGTGTATTATTTACCAAAAGCAGAAAGGGTGCAATTATTGATGTTTTACAAGACATCCTTAGAATTTGATAAATGTAGAAAGAAAATGCTGAATGCAGAATTAAAGTCAGTTAATGCAGACAGTTAGTCCATTTGTGGAAACTTATTACAGACAATACATCCAAGACAGTAAATAATTTTTAATGAAATCAAGACTTAAGCCATATTTTGTTCCAGTATGAGTGAAATACCACTGTGTTTTAAACCAAGAAAAACTGATTTAAGTGCTCTCAGAATGCACCAAATTGCACCACTTCTCCAAAATTTCCCAGGGAAGCATGCCCCCAGACCCCCTTAGGACAGCCGTCCACTCAGAAAATGTTCAGTCAAGAATTATCAGTTGGTTGCACCCATGCAATTCTTACCCCCGAGGTAAAACCTGACTAGTCAGTTCACCCCCTCTATGAAAACAGATGAGATTAAATATACAGTTATTGGGTGCTAATCACACCCGAGTACTTTGTGGTGTTACTCTTTTGAGTACCTTAACAGGCCTTTTATCATGAAATTATGGCTAACGATTGTTTTGGATTACAAATGAAAGGCAACACCTTTAGGTACAAAAATGGTATAACAGTTAACACAACTAGCATAGCACCTGTGGACCATTATGAGGCAATCTGGCCTCCACACCTGTGCAGGTTTATCCAGATTTAAGGTTTTGTGAGAACACTTCAAAGCCAAGCGGAGATATTCACTGTGAAAATTAGTTCCAAACCTTTTACAAACTATATTTCACTTGATGATAAACAAAATCAAAAACACCTATTATATTATTACTATTACCATAAATGATCTAATAGAAGTGGCACCCAAATTCCAAATAAGTATTAAACATTACCAGTTCATCTGTGTATGTTATTTATACATTGTAATTGTGGCGTATAGTGTCGCCACTATAAATGCTGTTTGTGCAGCGCCAACATTATAATTATCATTACTGATATTGAATATTGATGTTTCATTTTTATGTAATAATTATATAAAAATTAACAAACAACTATGCATTGAACAAAGTTCACACCAACCCTCCAGTGTTAACACCCATTATCAAAATAATCCAATCACTGCAGTATAGGGAAGGTGTGAATACTCGGGATAGGCTAATGTTATGCTGGCTGACTCAAGCTGCATGTATAAATATGAGAGGTAAAAGACGAAAATCACTTCAGTCTCTACCTCCATAATGGATGACGATCTCTACGCACAGATCCTGAAACTCTATACTGCACCTGAGAAGATGTACCTTGGTATTGTATATGTTCTAGCAATGGGCCAGTGCCAAAGCGAACTGACACTGCACAGCCAAGCCGCCTTACCATGTCTAGTGTCCTTGTGCATGGTGATCATGATGTGCTGGTAAGGAGTCATGTAAACTTTGACCTGCTTCCCTTCCACAACAACGCTACCACTGGTGGTCAGTTTGGGCTTGATAAGACCTAGCTAAGGTTGCCGAGAGCTACTACTGGAAGGGCATGAAATCGAAAATCAGTTGTATCCAGGAAAGTGCTTCACTGTGAACACTAAGATGTCAAAGGAGGCCCCCATCACATCATCGGGTCCCCTCATGTCAAAGCCATGCAGAACAAATGCCACAAGACTGAATTGCAAGAAAAGTAATTGGGTGCACTTGTGTTTGCTTCAAGTTTGATGTCAGAGCAGATGGCCCCTTAGAACGTGCTTCAGGCATTCAGACTAGCTGTGTACACAAAATTGTCACATTGTCCTGTTTGAAGGTGACCAGTTAGAATGTAATGTAACTTTTATGGACACTACATCACCCATACATCACCATCCTGAGCAGGGAAGAGTAGGAGCTGCTGCTGCTTACTACTAAGGAAAATAGTCATGCTTTGATCACTTGCACCCATCACCTGGACGAGGAAATGCAGGTTGGTTAATTTTGTAATTTTTCCTCCTGTCCTGTTGGTGGGGGTAGTGAGCTTAAACGCTGGTTTCAAACCGCTTTACGTCATCCGCAGCGGTGGCTCTAGAAACGTCTAGTACGTTCACTCCGCGGCTAGAAGGTTTACAACATAGTTTACCGTCGAGGGGCGTTTGCGTCGATTTTTATGCCTTCTTGCAATCATAAATAGTTTGTTTCTTTAAAAAGAGAGAGAGAGGGGGGAAAAAAAAGTCTTGAATCTACGAGAAAGAAGCGCACTTCACACTGAGACATGTAAGTTGTACAAAGTGACGTCTGCGCTCAGAGGGGAAAAGCGCAGTAGTACTACAAACTGCCAGGCTAATGTTAGCATTCAAACAACATGCTTTAGCGAAAACGCATGACTGGCCTCGATATTTCAGTTGTAAACCAGTGCTAATTATTGGAAACGTTTGGTATATATGTTAAAATGACTACAATGTGTTCGGTGACTCCAGAAGCCTTGTTGTCTTAGCCTTAGTTTAAAGCTGTTTAGCTCGTGGAGCGGGTCAGGTACACCGCATGGCTCCGCCAACGTAGTATGGCTGATGTTAGCTTGGCTAACCCGAGTGTTTATTGTTTTGTCTAGGGAGGCTTTCGTTACATGGGCCCACACGTCTTAAACCCCAGCTTAAACGCTTGTATTTATTAGTGTATTTAGACCTGAACTGCAGGCTGTAAAAGTCGGACCTTATCGTTTCGCTTGCCAGCTTGAGATACATGATGTTTAGCGCTCGCCTCATTCTACACCCAGGATGGTTCTCAGTCATTTGTAAGAGGATTTAGCTTGGATAACTAGGACGCAGATTCGATCCGAAGAAAGGTTCATTGTAAACAAGAAACTTAT
This sequence comes from Thalassophryne amazonica, assembly GCF_902500255.1. Classification (NCBI taxonomy): domain Eukaryota; kingdom Metazoa; phylum Chordata; class Actinopteri; order Batrachoidiformes; family Batrachoididae; genus Thalassophryne; species Thalassophryne amazonica. The sequence continues at coordinate 94,686,335 of NC_047108.1, read as the reverse complement.
TTCGAAAGCTGCTTGAATTTATGACTCAAGCTTGTATTTTAATGGCCTGATGTAAGAGTAATTACAATTAACTTCATGTTGAATGATGTTGACTCAGAATTTATTATATGGATGAAAACAAAGTGATGGTGTACTCAAGATACCAACTCAACTTCTCTCAGATAATGTAAATGAAACCATATTGGCTTTTGCTATTAAGCTTGCAGGGTGGACATGAGGCCACATTACATCACTGGGTTATTTGTGTTCGTCCCACTGTTTGTGATAAAGAAGTTCTTTTAATTTGTAAGCTTGTTTTTGTCTTCCAACCTTTCTGCAGTGGTTGGATGCATCCTCGCGTTTAATGATTAAGCTACTTTTTCACATGTAATGCCGTGTTCACACTGGATGCCACGCGCTGCCACAAATTTGCTTCCCTCGCCTGGCGATGGACGCAAATTTGTGGCCCAGTGTGTTGCTCTGCTTTCGCTGCGAAAATGCGCCCCAATGCATAATCAAACAGGAGAGGCTTCCATTCCGCTCGCTGTCAAGTCAACATCGAGGACCATGATCACACAGAACAAGTTGCTGTGCTCTATTTGTTGTGGAAAGCTGACAAACGTCGCCAGCGGCGCTGTCCCTGGGTTTACAACATCCTCATGAGAGTTTCCAATTTGGGGAGTTTCATCATTTGCCGCAGGAGCTGTGTTTGGATGACAGCCGCTTTCAGCGGTACTTCCGTCTTTCCAGGACCCAGTTTGAGGACCTCCTGTCCCGTTTGCGCGCGCGCACATGTGAACAAAAAAAAAAACTGGCTGCTGCTGCAGCCAGGTTTTTTTTTTGTGTGTGTGTCTAATTAGGATGAGATGCAACAGAGTTTGTTTTGCACAATGTTATATTAAAATAGGGAACTTTAGCCCTGACTGGTTACTTGTAAAGTGATCTTTTTTGACACTTGAGCTTAATTCCTGTCTGTAATTAATATCCAGCAAATTATTTGTGTTTACCTGATTAAATCCGAGTGACTCTCCACTGAAATCGTCAGTCTGTTGCTGTCCACCGTATCTCATTAATGATAAAACATTTGTTCTTTATGGTACAACAAGTGACAAAAGTTGAAAACTTTAACTTTTTTTGATGGGAATTGCCATTGCAGTGTGCTGTTAATGTGCTCTGTCTCCAGTGGATTAATTTTATGTCCTCACTGAAAACAATCCAGTTTATCCACTGATGTTAGTGTGTCTAACTAATTAGGATGAGATGAATACAGAGAACAAATTTCATTGTGAATATGTACAATGACAATAAAGGCCCCTTCTTAATTATCAAAGATCTGGTTAATTGCAGTGTTTCACTTGGTAAATTGTCACATTTGTGTTTGTAACAAACTGTAATGTAGTGCAGTGCAAGTATAATTAAGATGTAGGGTTAATTTTCAGTGTATTTTTGTTTATTGTAACTGGATGCTCAGCTGCAAGCTGATACATGGCTTTATTTTAATTTGCCTGGTGGTGTGTCTAGAGCCCACATGTCGTCTTGTAATTGCGACCTCTAGTACACTGTTGCCTTGTGTGGGTTGTGGATGCAAGAATAGTGCAGCAGAGAAGGAGTTTCATACAAAAAATGGATTATTTTTGAGAACCATTTCCTCAAGATAATTTACTATATTACACCATACTGTTTGTATTTCTTAAAAATTGGCATCAGTGCTAACCACAAAGCTACTGTGCCACCCTTAAAATCTTTCAAGCACTTTTTAAATTTAATTTCCATAATTACAGCCTCCCGTTCCAAAATATAGAAAAATGTGTCTCAAAATATTAGAATATTTGAAGTCTGAATAACTCACTACTTAATGAAGTATAAAAAGTGAGCTTTTTCCATGGTATTCAAATTTGGGATGCATCTGTTTTGTGCCAAACAAATTTCATATTTGTGTGAGGTAAAATGTCATTTAATATTTTTATTATTCCCCCACAAAGATTTGGTTATATAGGAACCACCCTGTCTGTCCATTTGTTTGAAGCAAATTATTAAACAAATGTATTAATTAAATCTGTTCTGAACAGTTTACTCAAGCTGTCACAGTGTCTAACTATTGCCACAACTCTTGAGTCCAAACTTTCAAATTGACATCATGGTCATATGACTACTACCAGCGCGCACTGATATTGTTGTCGTAGGTAAGATGCAGAAGAGATGAGAAAGACATTGTGAAAACTCATTTTTTGCAATGTGTTGGGGTTGTGAAATTAATTTATTTCAGAGTGGGTGTTCACAAAGTTTAACTGGAGCATGCGCTCACAGAGCAGAAACTTAGGCCAACACTAGTTTCTAATTCCACAAATTTTTTACCTTGGAATAAATTTTCAAGGTCAAAGTCCTGTTTGAAGTGGCTTTTCATAAGCTAAACTAGATGTGATCAAATGTCAGGAGTACATACTTAGTTGAATCAAAATTTTTTCTTTTTCAGATAATTTTCATAGAACATTTGTTATCTCTGCTGTGCAGTTTGTCATTGCTTTTTGGCACTTCGTTTCTGACTGATAACTGGAAGACAGACAAACAGATGTAAAATTGGAATTTTGGTGATGTAGGTGATCCATAACAGAACAATGAGTGGTTGAGGCACTTTTGATTTAGATATATTGCAAAATGTACACCAAAAGAGCTTTTAAATATTAAATTCAAATGTCCACAAAATCCTCAAAATTTGTCAGGCGGTAGTGAGTGCCAGTCTGCACCTCACTTTCAAATATGAGTGATTGGGGCACATTTGATTAAGATTTAAGGCAAATATCCTTTAAATGGGGTTTTCAATGTTAAATTGAAATGGCTTCAAAATCTATGATCCGGTGTCACAGACCGAACGGTCACCCCGAAAAATTGGTCCGACCTGTCTTCACATGCGTCTTTTGGAACCACAGCAGCATGTCTGTTACTGATGCTCTACACCCAAAGTGATCAAGGTGAATAATTTGATTATTACGTATCAGATGAAGTAAAACCTCTTAAATCATTCTAAAGTCAAGCAGAAACGAGGCGATAATACCCTCATTTCGCTACTAACTAGGGATGGGTATCGGGAACCCGTTTCTTTTCGGGTATCGTTAAGAAATGATTCGATCCACATAGCCTTTTTGCTTAACGACTCTCTTATCGGCCCTTCAGTGTGGCCGTTGTTTTTGGGGGTGTTTGTCAGGAAAATGATCAGTTCTCTACATTGATTACAGACCCCTGTCTGTAATCAACTTTTCTGCGGCGCGGCTTTGCTTTGAACTTTGAACCAGTCGAAGCAGTGCTTCGATCTACTGCTTCGTTGATTCATTGTTTTATTTCACTTTATCTTAATTTCCCCCCGCTAAAACCCTAAAGAGCATATGTCTGAGTAATATTTACCTTTTTTATGTTAAACCGATCTGATGTGTTTGTACAGTAATTATCATAAACAATCCTGCCATGCAAAGTAATATGCTACTCTTTTTTTTTTTTTTTAATTCCACTCTGCGTGCCCTGTGCTCCACCTTATTTGTTTGAGTTGTGTTTTTAGTAGACCAGGGTGTGTACTTGTACTTGGTTTAGTTGTGACTGGTGCAGCTGCAGGAATATTTGAAGAACATTTCGGGTATTAGACAGGTAATATCTTTAGAAAGTAATTATTGCCTCTGGCAGTCTAACACAAATTTCAGCTGAGATTGAAGACTCACTTTAAGGAGTGAATGCTAGAACGCCAACAGCTTTTGGAGGGTATCAAAATTAATGCACTGCAGCCGGAAAGTGTTGACAGCGCTTCACTTTTTCCACATTTTGTGATGTTACAGCCTTATTCTAAAATGGATGAAATACTTTTTTTTTCTTAAAACTACACACAGTACCCCATGACAACAATGAAAAATTTTTTTTTGAGATTTTTGCAAATTTATTAATTTTTTTTCTTTTTTTCAAAAAACCTAAAATCTTGTTACTTTAATGTTTCCCATAATGCCCCTGACGGCCCCCTGCACTTCCCAGAATGTACCGCGGTGCCAGCAGAGTTCCAGCATCTCACAGTACATGTAAACAATGACTAACAAGGACGTGGATGGCGTTGATCTAGCGAATTCAAGGGTGATTAGGATGACACGTTCTCCCAAGTTGAGAGGGTTATCGAGAGGAGATGTAGCACCTGTGATGGACTTCTGCTGTGCCCTGATGCTGTCTTGTTGTCCAAACATGATGACGCTTGTTTACATTGTTCCCTTAACCGGAACTGAAACTGACTTCTCGCGTTAGTCACGGACCGTGAGACAGCCCAAGATTCACAACTGCGAAACACAGAAAACATATAAGTTTTCAGGCCCTTTGGCATGAAGCTCAACATTGAGCTCAGGTGCACCCTATCTCCACTGATCGTCCTTGAAAGTTTTCTACTACTTAATTGGAGTCTACCTGTGGTAAATTCAGTTGACTGGACATGATTTGGTCAGGCACACACCTGTCTACATTGAAGGTCCCACAGTTGACAGTGCATGTCAGCGCACAAACCAAGCATGAAGTCAGAGAAATTGTCTGTAGACCTCTGAGACAGGATTGTTTCGAGGTACAAGTCTGGGGAAGGGCACAAACATTTCTGTTCTTTGAAGGTCCCAATGAGCATGGTGGCCTCTATCATCTGTAAATGGAAGAAGCTTGGATCCACCAGGACTCTTCCTAGAGCTGGCCACACGTGTAAACTCAGCAATCGGGGAGAAGGGTCTTAATCAGGGAGGTGACCAAGAGCCTAGAGCTCTGACAGCGTGACTGTCGGGATCTTGGTCACTCCGTCAGAGCTCCAGCATTCCTCTGTGGAGAGAGGGCAATCTTCCAGGACAACCGTCTCTGCAACAATCCACCAATCAGGCCTGTTCCACTCCTTAGTAAAAAGCATGTGGCAGCTCACCTGGAGTTTGCCAAAAGGCACCTAAAGGACTCTGACCATGAGAAACAAAATTATCTGGTCTGATGAGACAAAGATGGAACTCATTGGCATGGATGCCAGGCGTCATCTTTGGAGGAAACCAGGCACCATCCCTACAATGAAATGTGGTGGCAGCATCATGATGTGGAGATGTTTTTCAGTGGCAGGAACTGGGGGACTAGTCAGGATTGGGGTAAAGATGAATACAGCAATGTACAGAGACATCCTGGATGAAAACCTGCTCTACAGCGCCCTTGACCTCAGACTGGGGCAACGGTTCATCTTTCAGCAGAGCTATGACCCTAAGCATACAGCGAAGATATCAAAGGCTTCAGGACAACTCTGTCAGTGTCCTTGAGTGGCCCAGCCAGAGCCCAGACCTGAATCTGATTGAACATCTCTGGAGAGATCTGAAAATGGCTGTGCGCCGATGCTCCCATCCAACCTGATGGAGCTTGAGGTGCTGCAAAGAGGAATGGACAAAACTGCCCAAAGATAGGTGGAACAAGCTTGTGACATTATATTCAAGAGTACTTTAGGCTGTAATTGCTGCCAAAGGTGCATCAACAAAGTATTGAGCAAAGGGTGTGAATATTTATGTAAATGAGACTTCTCAGTTTTTATTTTTAAGAAATTTACAAAAAAAAACCAAAACTTTTTTTCTTGGTGTCATTACGGGGTGTTGTGAGTAGAATTTTGAGGGGGAAAAATGTAGTCTGTTTTGGAATAAGGCTGTAACATAACAAAATGTGGAAAAGTAATATGAGGCTTTAGTAACCTCCAATTTTTTTATTTTGATATTGCATTCTCTTTCCACAAAACATTGAGGCTTTTTGAAGCACTGTGACTTAATATCTTGTGTCTTTCCTCCACAGGCATCCAGCAACTGCCAAGTGGTATGACAGGAGGGACTCAGTTTTTATAGAATTCTTTGTTGCAGACAGCAAAGATGTTAAAGTCAGTTTTGATAAAACAAAGTGTGGTTTCAGGTATGTTTGCGTCATGTTAATTTTTAGAATGCACAATAAACTGTAGCTACCCATAAATCTCTCATGATACACCACCCCCCTACTCAGAAAAATTGTTTTAATTTTCTGCAGTTGTATTGGAGGATCTGCCAGTGTCAAACATGAGAATGAAATAGACCTTTTTGAAGCCATTGATGAAAATGTAAGTTGCCTTTGATTGTCTGGATTGCTGTGTTGTTTTTTTCTTGGCAATCTGTGCTGTACAAAATTTATCTGAAAAAGGATAGAATGTATCTTTAGCTGCTTCTCTTCATCACAGGCATCCAAACATAAACGCACAGATCGTTCAGTGTTGTGCTATTTACGAAAAGCAAACCCTGGAAAGGCATGGCCAAGGCTAACAAAAGAGAAGGCAAAGGTTGGTCACACACAGGGTTGTGAAAATGTAAGGGGCAGTGTGTAATAAATGCAATACAATTGAAATGTTATGTAATGAGAAGTGACAGTGCTGTGTTTCTGTAGCTGAGTTGGCTCAGTGTCGATTTCAACAACTGGAAAGACTGGGAGGACGAATCTGATGACGAGATGGGCAACTCTGATCAATTCGCTGACGTAAGCACACAGCATCATATCAAGATGAATTAAGCCAAGAAAAAATGGAGTTTGTTCTACTGCTTTAGAAATGTTTTCAGATGCCATTTTTAACTTAAGGCTCTTGAACACTTTAAGGTTATGGGGTTAAAATTCTCATTAATATTTGTAAATGCACGCAGGGGTGATCTACAAATAATCATTGATTTGCAAATGTGAGATATCCACAAATGCAAATTTCATATTTGTGACTTGTAAATTTGGTCTTTGCAAATAATGTATTTGCAAATATAAAACTTAATTTGTAAAAAAAAATTAACATTTGTAAAACTGGAAATTGTATTTGGGGAATTGAGTTTCAGCATTTGTGAATCACCAATTACACGCATTCATCGCTTTCCTCTGTGATGTAATTGAGACATTCTTTTTGCGAAATCCACACAGATCCACTAACAAATGCCTACTGATTCACAAGTACTCTCACGCACACTGGATATCCACTAGATGACAGTGTGGTTCCATTCATTGCACGGCCGTCTATTTAGATCTCTCAGCCATTTGACTCATTTTGACTTCTAATATGAGCTGGACGGACAAGGAGAGCAGTCGCCATCATGTAATGTAAGTATAAACAACTTTTGTTGTCCTAACTCAAGATGAGACTCGACTGGACCTTGGAGGGGAAATTGACTTTATTGCGATTCGTCAAGAAAGAACATAATCAAGCAAGTCGCGTCTTAAATTAAGTTAGGACAACAAAAGTTGTTTGTACTTACATTAGATGATGGTGACTGCTCTCCTTGTCCGTCCAGCTCATATCAGAAGTCGAAATGAGTCAAATGGCTGAGATCTAAATAGACCGCTGTGTAATGAATGGAACCACACTGCCATCTAGTGGATATCCAGTGTGCGTGTGTATTTGTGAATCAGTAGGCATTTGTTTGTGGATCTGTGTGGATTTCGCAAAAAGAATGTCTCAATTACGTCACAGAGGAAAGCGATGAATGCGTGTAATTGGTGATCCACAAATGCTGAAACTCAATTCACAAATACAATTTCCAGTTTCACAAGTGTAGTTTTTTTTTTTTTTACAAATTTTTATATTTGCAAATACATTATTTGCAAAGACCAATTTACAAGTTACAAACATGAAATTTGCATTTGTGGATATCTGAACACATTTGCAAATCAGTGATTATTTGTAGATCACCCTGTGTGCATTTACAAACATTGAGACAATTTTAACCCCGTATAAGGTCGCGATACAGCGTATCATACTGCCCAGCTTCTGTACCCCCCTTCCCGGCATCTGTCCACCCCCTTTTTTTCATAAATTGCTTTATACCCAACCTAAATTAATTTTTTTTTTAAAGTTTATTCAATGACCATCCTAAATTTTTCTTCTCTTCCGCATCTTACCTGTGATTACATTACCAGTGTGCATTGGTCTTTCCCCAGTTCAGTAAATGAAACAGTTGACTCACAGTGACTTTAGTTTTGCATGGTGAATTTTTTTTTTTTTTTAAACATGCACACATTATTTTTTTATTTAGTTGTTTTAAAATTGTTTTTAATATCAGTAGCAGCTGTGTGACAGTGTCAGTTTGAGTTTGTAGTATGACAGTTGCGCAGAAGGCGAAATGGACTTGGCACACTCGGGCACAAAACAGGTGAGGTATTCATGATTAAATCAGACATTTTATTGAAATGTATGGCGCGTTGGGGGTTGCAACGAATGTAATACATATTTGGCCATGTGCTTGTGCATCCATCCACTCCCCTTTCAGGTGGAATTTCATGCATTTGTTTTTGTCAAGCGTCACATAAGCAGGCATCATCTAATTTCAGTACAGGAGAATTCGATGCAAAGTCGCTTCTGGGGATGTCAGCAGCCTGACTGTCAGCACTGCTTGTGACCACATGTTTTTATGATAAACATCAAGCTGGACAATAGAGAAGGAATGCCTCATCTACAAATTGTCACAGGAAAACACTGGGAACCAGGTAGAGAGAAAGGAGTGCATGTTTGTAGTGATCACTTGATCAAAGATGTTTTCCCTGACAGGTGGTGTTCTTTCATATACAGTAGTGTTCAGAATAATAGTAGTGCTATGTGACTAAAAAGATTAATCCAGGTTTTGAGTATATTTCTTATTGTTACATGGGAAACAAGGTACCAGTAGATTCAGTAGATTCTCACAAATCCAACAAGACCAAGCATTCATGATATGCACACTCTCAAGGCTATGAAATTGGGCCATTAGTAAAAAAAAAAAAAAAAAAGTAGAAAAGGTGGTGTTCACAATAATAGTAGTGTGGCATTCAGTCAGTGAGTTTGTCAATTTTGTGGAACAAACAGGTGTGAATCAGGTGTCCCCTATTTAAGGATGAAGCCAACACCCGTTGAACATGCTTTTCTCTTTGAAAGCCTGAGGAAAATGGGACGTTCAAGACATTGTTCAGAAGAACAGCATAGTTTGATTAAAAAGTTGATTGGAGAGGGGAAAACCTATACACAGGTGCAAAAAATTATAAGGCTGTTCATCTACAATGATCTCCAATGCTTTAAAATGGACAAAAAAACTAGAGACGTGTGGAAGAAAACGGAAATGAACCACCAAAATGGATAGAAGAATAACCAGAACGGGAAAGGCTCACCCATTGATCAGCTCCAGGATGATCAAAGACAGTCTGGAGTTACCTGTAAGTGCTGTGACAGTTAGAAGACGCCTGTGTGAAGCTAATTTATTTGCAAGAATCCCCCGCAAAGTCCCTCTGTTAAATAAAAGACGTGCAGAAGAGGTTACAATTTACCAAAGAACACATCAACTGGCCTAAAGAGAAATGGAGGAATATTTTGTGGACTGATGAGAGTAAAATTGTTCTTTTTGGGTCCAAGGGCTGTAGACAGTTTGTGAGACGACCCCCAAACTCTGAATTCAAGCCACAGTTCACAGTGAAGACAGTGAAGCATGGTAGTGCAAGCATCATGATATGGGCATGTTTCTCGTACTATGGTGTTGGGCCTATATATCGCACACCAGGTATGGATCAGTTTGGATATGTCAAAATACTTGAGTTCATGTTGCTTTATGCTGAAGAGGACATGCCCTTGAAATGGTGTTTCAACAAGACGACGATCCCAAGCACACTAGTAAATGAGAAAAATCTTGGTTCCAAACCAACAAAATTAATGCCTTGCAGATGTGAAGAAATCATGAAAAACTGGTTATACAACTAAATACTAGTTTAGTGATTCACAGGATTGCAAAAAAAAAGCAGTTTGAACATAATAGTTTTGAGTTTATAGCATCAACAGCAGATGCTACTATTATTGTGAACACCCCCTTTTCTACTTTTTTTTTTTTTTTTTTTTTACTAATAGCCCAATTTCATAGCCTTAAGAGTGTGCATATCGTGAATGCTTGGTGTTGTTGGATTTGTGAGAATCTACTGAATCTACTTGTACCTTGTTCCCCATGTAACAATAAGAAATATACTCAACCTGGATTAATCTTTTTAGTCACATAGCACTACTATTATTCTGAACACTACTATATGTAATGTGGAGTTGCGTCAGGAAGGGCATCCGGCATAAAACTTGTGCCAAATCAACATGCAGATCCACCTTGGATCTGCTGTGGGGTGACCCCAAGTGGAAAAACAAGGGAGCAGCTGAAGGGACTTAGAGAATGCCTTTCACTGACATTTCCGCTTCTCATGTGCAAAAACAAAAACCAGTCACATTTTTACATGCCCTGTAGGCCTCCAGGTTTCTGTAATCTTTCATTGCAGTTGGGATGAATTAAGCTGAACTCACAATCCAATGGAGTGAAGCCTGTGCAGGGATGTTTTAAGTGGAGGGAGGGTGCACGATTCTCACGAATTCTTAGTCCACTGTCTTAGCCCCACCACGAGGGCTCCAGTGGCAAGGGAAAGACCAAGACAACTGGCTTATGGTGGGGTTGCAGGGTGTCTCGTCTACGCTGGCACCCGAGCATAGGAGTAACCACTGGGAATGTGGCCCCTCACATAGTTTAGTCCGCCTGCTGAAGCGGTTTACCAGGGTGTGGTGCTGGGAGCCAACATGTGAGATTAGGGGATGGATGAGGAACAGAGGTGCCTGTCCACCCTATGGGGTGAGGTGCATCAGACAGGTGCACTAAGGATTCGAACCTCAACCCAAAGCCCCCTACACCCCAACTGTCATGATCCAATATGTGTAGGTAATAATACATTTTACTTGTAACACACTTTCAATTTAATTTCAATTTATTTATATTTATATAGTGCCAACAATTCACAAAATGAACATATAGGAAATGTTGCCAGTGCACAGGACTGTTTCTGGAATAGATACCACACCCATCTCTGGATGGCGCTGCACCTTAAACAGAGAGAAAAGAAAAAAGTGGAATCAAGCATCAGAAAAACAACAAACACAGTGTAATTTGTTAGCATTAAGCAACAAGAAAAACAGAAGAAATACTAAGGTGATCACCTGCCACTAGCCCTAAGCTTCACTTAAAAGACCCAGAATTTAGATAAAGTTGAGGAAGTGGCACACTCTGTTTCCTAATAAACTAAATTAAAAGAGTAAAAAGCATAGAAACGTACTATGCCAGTATGCTAGCCATACGAAAGGGAAAATAAGCGCGTCTTAAGTCTGGACTTGAAAGTCTCTACAGAATCTGATTGTTTTATTGATGCAGGGAGATCATTCCACAGAACAGGGGCACAATAAGAGAAAGCTCTGTGATCTGCAGAGTTTTTATTCACTCTAGGGACATGAAGTAGTCCTGCACCCTGAGAATGCAAAGCCCGGGCCGGTACGTAAGGTTTAATTAGGTCATCTAGGTAGGGAGGTGCCAGTCCTTGAACAATTTTATAGGTTAGTAGCAGAACCTTAAAATCTGATCTCACTGGAACAGGAAGCCAGTGAAGAGATGCCAAAATGGGTGTAATGTGGTCAAACTTTCTGCTTCGTGTCAGAACTTTGGAAGCAGCATTTTGAACGAATTGAAGACCCCTAATGCTGGACTGCAGTAAGCCAGAAAAGAGAATATTACAGTAGTCCAATCTAGAAGAGACAAACGCATGAATCAGGGTCTCAGTATCAGCCATAGACAGGATGGGATGAATCTTAGCTATATTTCGCAAGTGGAAGAAAGTGGTCCTTGTAATATCTCTAATGTGGAGGTCAAAGGACAACGTAGGATCAAAACTTTACATTTAGAACAAATCTCAGTGCTACAAGATAGAGGGGAAAAATGTTAAGGCAGTTAAAATCATAATAAAACATAAAAATTAGGGAAGACAAAATCAGCCAGTGAAGTTACCGTATTCGAGCATCTGAGTGCCCACAGTGTTCCACATGAAATTGTGCCTCATGAGGTCGATGGGCGATGCACAACCATGGCCAATATTATGTTTGTTGGAACACCCATTTCAATAAAATATCTGATTTCATCACAAATGACACCCGTTATTGTCCTGTACAAATCCTTTTCTCATTTGTTTGTTTCTTATCAGCTGATGTCTAGCAAGTCCGTTTGAAAGTTGTGTACCTGCTTAAAACTTTGAATGGATGTCAGACAGAGAACTCTGCCGATAGTTGTTTTGTCCTGTGCTTGTTTGTCGATGTCGGTCGACATTAAGCTGCAGCAGCAGTAAACCCTTCACAGTAGAATTCTGTCTGCAGCAGCAGACTGCAAGAGGTGACTCGAGGTGTGGTGCACACCAGCAGTCAGTGTTTGTTCACTCATTCCATCTGAGCCCAACACCCACCGATGGCTAGCTTTGTGAAGGTTAAGACACTAACGTCTTAACCTTCACAAAGCTAATTAATTGTGATGTCCCCTGCAATCAAAAGTTTTGCTGGCTGGATTTATAGGTATCGCCTCATCTCTGTGTCTTGTAAGCACAGCTCCTCCTCTTCCTAAACCAAATGGTGGGTTTAATTAAAATTCATTCACACAGTGCACATCATATGAACCTGAGCATGAAAGAAAATAATTATGGTCCAGCGTCGTTAAGGGAAGATAATTGTCAATTGATGAGGTTGCTGAGTGTCTTCACAGTAGTGAAACACTTTAATGCTCTGATTTAGGGCTCTGGAAGTGTCATGATTCAGGAATAGATCAGATACTCTGTATTTTGTTTGACATGATCTGACATTTCTGATTTTAATATTGCAGATGATGAACAACATGGGAGCTGATGATGACCTTCCTGATTTAGATGGTGTTGATGATGTAAATCTTTTTTTTAAAAAACTTCTTTCACATTTAGTAGTTGTGCACTTGTTAAATTATAAAGCAAAAGGCTCCTGTCAGAGGCTATTTTAATAACTTTGAACATTCTCCCTTTTTTTCCCCCTTCCACTTTAGGATGACTCTGCAGATAGCGATGATGAAAGTAAGTTGTGTAGGACAAAATATAACCACTTATAAATTAAATTTGTTTAATTGTATTTCATTTCCATTTGTCCTAATGTTGTTCCTGTTTCTTTTCTTTCAGAAATGCCTGACTTGGAATAGAAGATCGTAAGGCCAGAAAAGAGATGGGGGGGGGGGGGGGGGGGGGGGGGTGAGCGGTTGATGGAAGAATTAGAGGATGACAGAAATTGTTAAAAGAAAAAAGTATATCTGAAATTGAAGGCAGTAACAAGCTGTACATATGTCAGTAGCCATATTTAAGTCCACAGTCAGCTCCACACTCTTGACCCCCGTCAGTCCACTGAAGGTTGACATGCATGATATTGTACAGAGCAGCTTTCTCCACTTCCATTTTCTCTACTGCACCTTTTGGATATCCTGTTTTAATATTACATATTACTAAGCACACATTTGTTGAAAAACATATGTAGTTGTCCTCAGCTGAGCGGTACATCCTAAGAGACTTTCACTTTGATTAAAAATGAATCATGTTTAAAGGGAGTAGGCCCAGCTGTTCCACTGTTGTGGTTTATGTTCATGATTTATGAAAATGGTAAATGTGTAGAGGTGAAAATTGGGTGTATTTACTGATTAGATTTCTAAAGCCTTCCATGTGCTGTGAATTAGACATCCAGGAAGACACTCTTTCTGTATGTTGACCTTTCACTGTTTCCTTTTACTTGTTTAATCTCTGCTTGTAAAATTGGAGTTGTCACAGGATGCTTTCATAATCTTAGAGTATCATATCTACCATAGTATGTTAACAGTTTCTCTCTCCATTGTCCCCCCAGTATGTACACTAATGAAGACTGTAAAAACAAGGTAAAACATTTTTTGCAGGAGGTTGTTGGTCCTCAAGATAATGTTTTCTCGCAATCAAATGTCTTTACTTTTATCTAGATATGTTTTGGCAAGGGAGTATCAATAATGCAGAAATGTGTAATGAGCAAATTATATTTGAACTGTCAGTTTGTGAGGCGAGTAAAGATGAATTGCAGTGGAAATTCCTTTTTTATTGTCTACATCTTTCTAATAAACTCAAATCATTTCAGATGTCTTTATTATTCTCATTCTCAATCTTTACAGTCCCCCTGTAATGTCTTTGTGTCACTGAAATTTTAAGTTTTATTCCCCACCTGCCTAGGAAAAAGTTTGCAGAGAACACAGTTGAGACCACCTTGTGTACATCTGAACAATTGCCACTACATGTCCGAGGTCCTTGAACTCAACCATATCACATTTTGCATATGGGTAGTTCCAGTAGGATAGCAATCACTGAAGCAGCATGGCTTATGTAGTAATCGTCATTGGGGGATCAGTAAGTTCACAGTCTAGTTACGGTTCTTATAGTCTGTTAAGCCCACAAAAATGAGACACCTGTCAACTTGCTGTTTAGGACTTGTCAAAATTTTACCCAAAGCTTGGCGAGTAATTTAGCAAGGAGCTCAAGTTTTTGGTGGTTAACTATCAAGTGAAATTTGTTAGTGATGCAATTTTAGTTGATAATTTTATGGAATTCCATTTTGACTGAGCTGTAGCGTCAGCCATTGACATTGTAGTCATGATTACACTGGGCCACACCAGCCATGCTTACAAATTTTAAAACCCAAAGGTTAGTGAGTACTCTTTTATTTATTGTCTTGTCATCTTCTCTCGCACACTTTAAAAAAAAAAAAAAAAAAAAAAAAAAACAGGAATGAGGGGTCAGCTCCTAAGGACTGAAAGGAAATAGAATACAAGTGAAAATTTGGCTGGTACAAGCAAATTACTTCAGATTAAAATATAAAACGGATTAAAAAGGAAATTAAGAGGCTGTATTTTGTATTCTGAAACTCAGCCACCTGGGGTGTGCAGCCAGTAAATTCTGAGGGTAGAAGGAGGAAAGGCATTCACTGTAAATTGTCAAATCTCAATGGTATAGTGATGAAGTGGTGGACTTGAGATCACAGGATTCTGTGTTCAAACCCCAGACAGAAAATCACTAAGGGCCTTTGGGCAAGGTCCTCAGTTCCCAAGTTGCTCCTGGTGTGTAGTGAGCACCTTGCATGACAGCACCCTGACATTGGTGTGTGTGTGAGAATGTGATGCATCATTGTAAAGCACTTTAAGCTTCTGATTCAGACAGAAAAGCACTATATAAATGCAATCCATGCAAGCCTATAAAATGAAGAGGGTTGCATCAGGAAGGGCAGTCTTAATTTTCTACCAAATCAAAATGCAGATCACAAATTGAGAGGACTGTAACCGCTGCTTCATTGTACAACAGAGTCCTGGCAGCTTCTGTTGGGTGAGGAAGAGGTGGAGAATGTCTGAAGGCAGTGGGAGAAAAGGAACGTTGTGTGGATGTGAGTCTGGACTTTGAATGTTGGCAGTTTGACTAGTAAAAGGAGAGAAGCAGGAGAAAGCAAGCCAGTGGAGGGAAGTATGGTAAGGCCAGGAGGCTTAACATGTTTCCATTATGACACAGATAAATTACCATAAAGGGGTGTGACTAGCACCCCCCCCCCCCCCCCAACACACACACCCTGGCTTGTCACCGACAGCTCCCAGTGAGTGTTTTTCTGTTGAAAAGACAAAGAACAAGCCACATGTATTTAAAAGCTGGTAATGCATATACATGTGAAACACGTAGAAATAGCCAGTGAAAAAGCGTTTAACTTTTAAACGTGTTTAAAAAAAAATAGTTTTGGCAATATAGTGATAGGAATAAAACACCTGAAGTTAAATATATTGTCATAACAGTTTTCAGAGAACAACAACAAAAAAATGTAATGCATGGTATAATTAAACAATTTAAGTAAAACGAATAACAAAAACTATCCATTTTCTTCCGCTTTATCCAGAGTAGGGTAGCGGGAGCAGCAGCTCAAGCAAAGTCGCCCAGACCTCCAGATCCATACACACCTCCCCCAGCTCCTCCGGGGGAACCCCAAGCCAGCCAAGAGACATAGTCCCTCCAGCATCTCCTGGGTCTTCCTCCTCCCGATGGGACGTGCCCGGACTCAAGAGTTGAAATCCCCCAGGAGAACAATGGAGTCCCCATTGTAGAGTTCCTCCCGCGTAATAAAAACTACAATGAAATAATGTTAGTAACTGAAAACATGGCTTGTTTACTAGTTTTTCTTAAAGGCACCCACCTTTTTCAGGAAATGATACCATACATGGGCCAAAGCTTGGAATTAAATTTGAACACAAATGGTCAATCCTCCCCATCTAGCTGACACCTTATCGTGGTGGGGGAGTTTGCGTACCCGGATGATCCTAGGAGCTATGTTGTTGGGGGCTTTGTGCCCCTTGTAGGGTCTCCCAAGGCAAACAGGTCCTAGGTGACAGGTCAGACTAAGGGCGGTTCAGAACCTCCATGACCAGTAAAAAACCAAGGACCAAAACCAGCCAGGCCTGGGGTTGGGGCTCGCGCGCGAGTGCCTGGTGGTCGGGCTGGGCTCAGCCTGAAAGAACGACGTGGGCCCGCCCTCCTGTGGGTTCACCACCTGCAGAGCGGCCCATGGGGGTCGGGTGCAGAGAGGATTGGGTGGCGGTCGAGGGCGGGTGGCCCGGCGGCCCAGTCCATGCTCACAGCCCCTGGCTTTTGGAACGTGGAATGTCACCTCGCTGGGGGGGAAGGAGCCTGAGCTTGTGTGGGATGTTGAGAGATACCGACTAGAGATAGTTGGGCTCACCTCCACACACAGCTTGGGCTCTGGTACCCAACTCCTGGAGAGGGGCTGGACGCTTCATTTTTCTGGCGTTGCCCATGGGGAGAGGCGGAGAGCTGGTGTCGCATTGCTTATTGCTCCCCAGCTCAGTCGCCATGTGTTGGAGTTCACTCCAGTGAACGAGAGGGTCGCGTCCCTACGCCTTCGGGTCGGGTACAGGTCTCTCACCGTTGTCTCGGCCTACGGGCCGAGCGGCAGTGCAGAGTACCCAATCTTCTTGGAGTCCCTGGGTGGGTTACTAGATAGCGCTCCAACTGGGGACTCCATTGTTCTCATGGGGGATTTCAACGCCCACGTGGACGGCGACAGTGAGACCTGGAGGGGGATGATCGGGAAGCATGGCCTCCTCAATCTGAACCCGAGTGGTGTTCAGTTGTTGGACTTCTGTGCTAGTCACAGTTTGTCCATCACGAACACCATGTTCAAGCACAAGGGTGTCCATAAGTGCACGTGGCACCAGGACACCCTGAGCCGGAGGTCGATCAACTTTGTAGTTGTATCATCTGACCTTCGGCCACGTGTCTCGGACACTCGAGTGAAGAGAGGGGCAGAGCTGTCGACCGATCACCACCTGGTGGTGAGTTGGAGCCGCTGGGAGGGGAGGAAGCCGGTCAGACCTGGCAGGCCCAAACGTATTGTGAGGGTGTGCTGGGAATGACTGGCGGAACCCTCTGTCAGCGAGGTCTTCAACTCCCACCTCCGGGAGAGCTTCTTCCAGATCCCGGGGGAGGTTGGAGACATGGAGTCTGAGTGGACCATGTTCTCCACCTCCATTGTCGATGCAGCCGCTCGTAGCTGTGGTCGCAAGGTCTCTGGTGCCTGTCACGGTGGCAGTCCCCAAACCTGGTGGTGGACACCAGAAGTAAGGGATGCTGTCAAGCTGAAGAAGGAGTCCTACTTATCTTTGTTGGTAGGTGGGACCCCGGAGGCAGCTGACAGGTACCGGCAGGCCAAGCGTGCCACAGCCCATGCGGTCGCAGAGGCAAAAACTCGAGTCTGGGAGGAGTTCGGGGAGGCCATGGAGGAGGACTATCGGTCGGCCTCGAAGAGATTCTGGCAAACCGTCTGACGCCTCAGGAGGCAGAAGCAGCTCTCCACCAGCACTGTTTACGGTGCGGGTGGGGAGCTGTTGACCCTGACTGGGGATGTTGTCGGGCGGTGGAAGGAATACTTCGAGGATCTCCTCAATCCCATCGTCACGTCTTCCGAAGAGGAAGCAGAGATTGGGGACTCAGAGGTTGACTCATCCATTACCCAGGCTGAAGTCACCGAGGTGGTTAGAAAGCTCCTCGGTGGCAAGGCTCCTGGGGTGGATGAAATCCGTCCTGAGTACCTTAAGTCTCTGGATGTTGTGGGACTGTCTTGGCTGACACGCCTCTTCAACATCGCGTGGCGATCGGGGACAGTGCCTCTGGATTGGCAGACCGGGGTGGTAGTCCCTCTGTTTAAGAAGGGGGACCGGAGGGTGT
The DNA here is from genome assembly GCF_902500255.1 of Thalassophryne amazonica. NCBI lineage: Eukaryota > Metazoa > Chordata > Actinopteri > Batrachoidiformes > Batrachoididae > Thalassophryne > Thalassophryne amazonica. The sequence continues at coordinate 94,668,239 of NC_047108.1, read as the reverse complement.
GTTCTAACTATAGGGGGATCACACTCCTCAGCCTCCCCAGTAAGGTCTATTCCAGAGTACTGGAGAGGAGAATTCGACTGATGGTCGAACCTCGGATTCAGGAGGAGCAGTGTGGTTTTCCTCCTGGTCGCGGCACACTGGACCAGCTCTACACGCTCCATCGGGTGCTCGAGGGTTCATGGGAGTTTGCCCAACCAGTCCACATGTGCTTTGTGGATCTGGAGAAGGCGTTCGACCGTGTCCCTCAGGGCACCCTGTGGGGGGTGCTCCGGGAGTACGGGGTCCTTTGCTAAGGGTTATCCGGTCCCTGTACGACCGCAGCAGGAGCTTGGTTTGCATTGCTGGTAGTAAGTCAAACCTGTTTCCAGTGCACGTTGGCCTCCGCCAGGGCTGCCTTTTGTCACCGGTTCTGTTCATTATTTTTATGGACAGAATTTCTAGCCGCAGGGTGTAGAGGGGGTCTGGTTTGGGAACCACAGAATCTCGTCCCTGCTGTTTGCGGACGATGTGGTTCTGTTGGCTTCATCAAATAAGGACCTTCAGTGTGCGCTGGGGCGGTTTGCAGCTGAGTGTGAAGCGTCCGGGATGAAAATCAGCACCTCCAAATCCGAGGCTATGGTTCTCGACCGGAAAAAAGGTGCTTTGCCCTCTTCAGGTTGGTGGAGTGTCCTTGCCTCAAGTGGAGGAGTTTAAGTATCTCGGGGTCTTGTTCACGAGTGAGGGACGGATGGAGCGTGAAATGGATAGACGGATCGGTGCAGCATCTGCAGTGATGTGGTCGCTGTATCGGACTGTTGTGGTGAAGAGAGAGCTGAGTAGGGGGGCAAAGCTCTCGATTTACCGATCGTTCTACATTCCGATCCTCACCTATGGTCATGAGATTTGGCTCATGACCGAAAGAACGAGATTGCGAGTACAACTGGCCGAGATGAGTTTCCTCCGCAGGGTGGCTGGGCGCTCCCTTAGAGATAGGGTGAGGAGCTCGGTCACTCGGGAGGAGCTCGGAGTCGAGCCGCTGCTCCTCCACATCGAAAGGAGTCAGTTGAGGTGGCTCGGGCATCTTTTCTGGATGCCCCCTGGACGCCTCGCTGGAGAGGTGTTCCGGGCACATCCCATTGGGAGGAGGCCCGGGGGAAGACCCAGGACACGCTGGAGGGACTACATCTCTCGGCTGGCTTGGGAACGGCTTTGGGTTTCCCCGGAGGAGCTGGGGGAGGTGTGTGTGGATCCGGAAGTCTGGACGGCTTTGCTTGAGCTGCTGCCCTCGTGACGCGACTCCGGATAAAGCGGAAGAAAATGGATGGATGGATGGACAAATGGTCAATAATATTAAACGAAATAAATGCAGAATGTATATATGCATCCCACTATGGCCAAAATAATGTACACCAATTAAATATTTAATCATCAGATGAATCAAATGAAACAATAGGATGAATAATTAATGAGTTAAGGGTATGAGGAGCTGTATTTTAGAAGAAGTCAATTTATCATGTTATGTGGAAAAAAACTTGCAACTTCCATTGGGACATAAACCACCTGTAAATGTATTAAAGAATGAACATGTGACATTTCACATATTTAAAAAAAAAAAAGTTTAAAAGAGAATTATTTTCACCATCTGTTTGTGCACATTTAGATAATAGTTTTTCAGATGGATTTGTATTACCCGCATTTTAAATTATATGAATGTGGCCTGCAAGTAACACTTTTCAACAACAAAATGCTCACTCGATGGTGTAAGTAATGAATGGGAGGTGAACAGACATACTGCCCTATGTTAACTGGCCCTGAGAGATGTCACTGATGAGGTGGAGCCGTGTAGATGCACCATTTTATGTTAATTGTCCTGAGTCATACTACGTTTGGGGTGGGGGGGGGGTGAATACGCAACCAGCAACATCACAGGCAGGTTCAAATTCTTGTATTATAGTGTGGATGACAGTTGAAATGATGTTGGGGTCATTCTAAAGGAAGAGTATATTCAAGAAGTGTTGGAGGTTCAATGAAGTATGTGATGTTGAAATTCGAAGGGGTGGTGATAGATAGATAGATTGATAGATAAATACTTTATTAATCCTGAGGGAAACTGTGGCATCTGTCGCTCTCATTCATACATATAAAAGTTACACAACAAGTTAAAAAATAAGTTAATGAATAAAAACAGCACCGAGACAAATTAATAAATAAATAGTACAAGAACAGTATATAAAGTGCAACAAGTGACAGGAGTCAAAGCACCTGACACTATGTTTAGGCATTTATAGCCCCCATCTGCTGCCCCTGGCTGATGTGGTTACATTATACAGCCTGATGGCCCGAGGGACAAATGAGTTCTTCAGTCTGTCAGTAGAGCATTTGAGGGAGAGGAATCTGGAACTGAAGGTGCTCCCCTGCTTGGATATCATGGAGTTCAGGAAGTGGCTCTGATTGGACAGGACTGCCCTGATCTTGGAGAGTGTTCTCCACTCCAGCACTGTACTGATGAATACACTGTATAGCATATGTACTGATGAATGTCATCAGTACATATGCCCCACTGGTAGGTTGTAAGATGGAGGAGAAACATTTCTGGAGTTACATGAGGTAGTAGAGATTGTAACCAAGAGTGGTGATTGGCACAGACTTCAATGGGCATGTTGATGAAGGGAACAGAGGTGACAAGGAAGCATGGGAACGTAGAAGAGTAGATGGTAGTAGAGTTTTTGAAGCACACCGTATGGTGGTTTGACGGATGACCAGAGGTGAAGAAGTGGAAGAGAGAACTGAACCGAGGATCAGAAGGTGGATTGGATGGTGAAGCTGGAAGGAGGAAGACTGTTTTGTGAAATTCAGGGTGGAGGTGAAGTGATTTTGGACAACTTGCCAACTACTCATTCCAGATGAGAGATAAAACTGCAGGCAGGGTGGAGTGGGTGGAGAAATGTCACTGAAATGATTTGTGACAGAAGGACATTTGCAAGAGTGAAAGGGAAAGTTTACAAAATGGTAGTGAGACCAGCTATGTTTGGCTTAGAGGAGGCGGTGCTAACCAAAAACAGAGGAGGCAGATCTGCAGGTGACAGATCTAAAGATGCTGTGATTTCCTTCCTCCGTGATGAAGATGGACAGGATTATGAATGGGCACATCAAGCACAGGCAGGTCGGTTTGGAGACAAAGTCAGAGAAGCGAAACTGAGATGGTTTGGATGTGTGCAGAGGACGGACCCATAAGGATGCTGAGGATGGAGCCACCAGGGACCAGAAGAAGAGGGAGGCCAAAGAGGAGGTTTATGGATGTGTGCTGAGGGAGGACACAAGTTTTTGGTGTGTCAGAAGAAGATGCAGAGGACAGGGTGAGCCAAAGTAGAAGAAGAATATTGTGTATAAATTTTTGCAGTTACATGTGTTTTGGGTTTCATATTTCACATCCCCAATGTGTCTGTATTCTCTTTATCAGTATATCGAGAAATGATTCTGCTGTAGTCAAAATTTTGGCATTAAACATTTATTAGGCCCACTTCCAAAGATATGCAGGTTATGTGAACTGGTGACTCTAAATTGGCCAAAGATGTGAGTGTAAATGTCTTTGTCTACACATGGCCCTGAAATAGACTGTCCGTATAGTGTACACACCACTGGGTTAGGCTCTAGCTTCCATCACCCCCCACCTCCACCCTCACCTTTGACCCTTAATTGCAATAAGTTGGTTCATGTTAATTTTTTATAACAGATGTAAAATTGTATGTACCCATAAATATCATGATACACCACTCCACGACTAGGAAAAATTCTTTAATTTTATGCAGTTGTATTGGAGGATCTGACAGTGTCAGACATGATAATAAAATAGGCCTTTTGGTTACCTTTGAGTGTCAGGATCACTCCTTTATTTTTTAATTTGCTTTAGACAGTTTGTGCTGTACAGAATGTTTCTGAAAAAGCACAGCATGTATCTATTTGTTTCTCCTCCTCACCACAGGCATCCAAACATTAACGCACTGCTTGTTCGGTGTGTGCTATTTACGAAAAGCAAACCCTGAGAAGGCATGGCTGAGGTGGTGAAGGTTGGTCACACACAATGTTGTGAAAATGTGCAGTGTGAAATAAATCTGCTGTCAAATGTAATACAGTTGAAATGCTATTATATCATGGGACATGCAATGCTGTGTTTCCAAAGCCAAGTTGGATCAGCGTCGACTTCAACAACTGGAAAGACTGGGAGGACGACTCAGATGACTCTGATGATGGGCAACTCTGACTAATTCACTGACATATGCACAACTGTGGACCAAAGATGCAGCTGTTTCACCTCAGTTTCTGTCTTGATTGTCACTTCTGTGGGTCAGTACAGTCTATCACATAAGCATGCATCATTTAGTTTACAGTACATTAATCATGCATAGTCATTCATCATTATGTCCCCTCCAAACTAAGGTTTTATGGGAATGGTTGGGGGGGGGGGGGTTATAGGAATTGCTTCTTCTTTCAGTGAGTCTTGTAAGCACAACTCCTCTTCCTCCTCCTGAAACAGATAATGGATTTTAATTAAACTTCACACAATGGTAGCATACCATATAAAATAAGAAGCAAGTAATAGTAATGTTAGTGGTAGTAAGTCCTTATAGACCCTGTGACCCATCAGGCAAGTGCTCATCTCTGGTTTTCCCCTGGACAGGATGTCTGTACATTGCAAGTTATTACCCAGTCAAGGCTGGAACCCATTTTACAACTGGGTGGACTGAATCAATGCAAATCAATGCAGAGTTTTGTCCAAGGACGCAGACAGGTATCACAAGTGGGATTCGACCCAGATCTACACAAATAAATTGCCACCAGGGCCGGTTTCATCACAAATAAAAAACGAGCAGTCAGAGATTTGATGTCCAATCTGGACCCGGATCACCTCCAAAATTCAGTGGAGTCTTCCATTCCCTTTTAATATTCCATCTGTGGTGCAAATTTGGTGAGAATCCATGAAGTTGTTTAGACATAATCCTTAAAAGTGTAGATAAAAGAGAAATCTTGATCCACAATCCGAATCCAGATCTGGATCACCTCCAAAATTCAGTGGAGTCTTCCATGCCCTAATATCTATCTGTGATGTAAGTTTGGTGAGAATCCATGAAGTAGTTTTGACATAATCCTTCAAAGTGTACAGTTGTATGCAAAAGTTTGGGCACCTCTGATAATTTTCATGATTTTCCTTTATAATTCATTGGTTGTCTGGATCAGAAATTTCAGTTAAATATATCACAACAGACGAACACGCTGATATTTGAGAAGTGAAATGAAGTTTGTAGTATTTACAGAAAGTGTGCAATAATTATTTAAACAAAATTAGACAGGTGCATAAATTTGGGCACCCTTGTCAGTTTATTGATTTGAATACATTTATAGCACTATTTATGATGGATGGATGGATGTGCCATGAAAGAAAAGTGGCCTCTGTGTATGTGTGTGCACCTTCGGAAGAGCTGACATTTGTTGTTTGGTATGCTTATGTATTTTGGGTCAAGGATGAATGTCGTGAAAACAGAAAGTTGATAGGACTATATAGTTGGAGAAATTAGGGGTATTGGGTAAAAAAACAGTGAACAATTGACATTTATATCACCATTAATCAGTCCCTGGTAACCAGACAAGCTCTGAACAAAGGAAATATTTCAACCTTGCCAGTTGTAAAACATGTCAACTAAATGTGCCAAATAATAAAAACAATTATTCACAAAATGTTCTCATTTTAATATTGTGCACTTTCAGTTAAAATCATTATAGAAACTTTGCAAAATTTATTACCACCCTTGAAAAAATGTCAGCTACCTATTTTATAAACACTTTCCAATGTCGAACCCATGGAACCCACAAGGCATAGCCCTAGTTTCTGATTTAATATTGCAGATAATGAACAACATGCTGGTTGATGTTGAGTTTCCTGATTTTGATGGTATTGATAATGCAAGAATCTTTTTTTTTTCTTTTGCATGTAGTTGTGCATTTATGAAATTAAAAAGCAGAAGACTCCTGTCAGATGATCTTTGAACATTGTGCTTTTTTTAGGATGACTCTCTCGTAATGATGGGAAGTAAGTTAAAGTGGTGGACTTTAAGTCAAGGATGATTTCATGAGATTTTAACCCAGATGTCGCTTCGGGATTCAGTTTGTAGTAGGGCGGAAAAGGGGGGTGGGGGTGGTGGTGGAGAATGTGCAGTTTAGGGGTCCCGAGGACCTGGGTTGGGAACCACTACTTGTGCATCATCTCGGGCTAAGACACAAACAATTGAATGGCGGCAGAGCTCACTCTTAAATCCTCTCCAGTAATGCCAGTTTTAATCTCTGGGTTCTTTGGCCGTAGTAGTTTTCATGCGTTTAGAATCAGGTTTTCCGTGACAGCGCGGCCTTATTTTTACCACTGCGGGCCTGATTGTTCGGCGTTAGGACCCAGACGCCACCTGACTCATAAGTGGTTTCCTTGGTGTCAGTTGTCCGAAAGATGACTGTTACGTTGCCGTTTCCGCGTTTATAGACAAGTTCCCGTAAAGTTAAATTTTGAACTACCTGTTTAGTCACTGCTTAGTGTTTTTTTTTTTAAAGAAAGAGTTTCCATTAAAGTGAGCATTTACAGCGAATGTATATTCAAAGATAATGTTTGTTGTGCAAATGTGTGCTGTTTTGGTGTTATGTGAATCCAATCACAATACATATTTATTTTTCGTATAAAAGCATTTTAGCAAAAACTAAAAAGTCGCCGTCATTATTTTTCAGCACTAAGATATTAATTTCCACAAATAGTTTTTTTAATTAAAAAAATAAAGTAGCTACTTAATAGAGTAGGTAAAAGTGTATTTTATTGTTGTGAAAAACGACCGGATGTGAGTGGTTACTGTCGGCGAGCGGCTGCTGTAAAGCGCTGTGTTTTGTGATCATGGCTGCGCTGGACCGCACCAGCCATGTTTGCTAATTTAAAACCCAAACGTTGGAGAATATTTGTTTATTATTTATCATCGTGTCGTCTTAATTCACATACTCGCAAGAAAACGAAGGCTGAGAGGCGTCAGCGCCTTCTGAAACCCAAGGACTGAAAGGTTGGCCAACCTGAAGTGAAATAAAAGCGAAACTTTGACTGCTTGGTAGTTTTTAGGATGCTGAATTGCGTGCGGCGTAAACAATAACTTCATCTGGATGCTAGCTAACGTTAGCTTGGGAACAAAAGGAAGCACTTCTTCACCAGCAGTGCATTACGCCCGTTAAATGTATTCGTTATGAACAGACCACCACACATTTATGTCTATGGGTGTATTCTCCATTGGTAATGGGCGTCATGAATTCAAACCAGCGTGGTTGCGGTGATGCTATCCGGCTCGATGCTTAAGGATGCTATTACTTAGCTGATGAATGCTAGCTAGGTCTGTTGTAGTCAGGTAGCTAACTCTTTAAATAACCTTGAAGCTGTCACGGGGGTATTTATTTTCTTCTGGTGTCGTGTGGTAAAATAAACGACCAGTGTGGCAGTTTGACGAATTAAACGAACATTCGCCGTTAGTGGTTTTTAAGTCAGTAAATTGTTTATTAGAGAACGTAGCGAGCCGCAGTTAGCTAACGCGGTGCCTGGCCTGGCTTATCAAATATTTTATACAAGGTTTGTGTGATGTCGGCTGTAAAGTGTTGGGGGCTTTGATACTGCCAGTTGCTCCACTGTAGAAGTTATTTTAGTGTTGCTGTTGAATATGTTCCTCCGTCGTTAGTTTATGCAGACCTGTTTTAAAAGTGTTTTTATACTTGGGCCCTGCGTAGATGATGATGTGTTCAGTTAGCTTCATCAGCGGTAATGATGAACCTTGATCGTAATATTCTGCTTGTCCATTACGGCATTTTGCTGTCACTGACTGCGACATTTTGGTTGCTGCTGTTGGCTCGAAAATGGTGCTGTCACATGCTGTAGGTGCCGAAATCAGTTTCAGTTAAGACCTGTATGTCAGTTATCAGTAACAATGTTTTAAAAATTGGGTAAATTATTATACAATTACATAATCAATGCATTAGTCACAATTAAACAAATAGTCCTTAGGCCAGCTGGAAATGTGGTTCCATCTCGGAGAACCAAAAGTAATTTTCACTTATTTTTGCATCCCCCTAGACATAAATAAAAATGTAATAGATTTGTGGAAATGGTAGTTGTTGCCAGCTGGGGGTCAATTAAGGCTTACCCAGGGGTAAAAATTTAAAAATCCTCCAATCATGTTAGAAATGTTATAATATGTATAGACGGTTGACCATTTCCGGATCACCTTTTTTAAAGTCCCGCTATACCTTTATTGGGTATTGTTGTATTGTGCATTTGGATGTTGTCTTGCTGAAAAAGTCTGGATGGTGTAGCTCTTCTACTTAAAGTGTGAAGCCACATTATGTGTGGTGCAAATAGTTGCCGGAAATGGATCACTTTGCCCGGTTGGGGGCATTCCTGGCATCTGGCTGGAGCCCTTCTAATGCAGAATGATACACACTGTGCCCGAGAATGTGTTTTGAACACAATGATATAAATTATACTTATTAAATGAGAATTTACTTAGTTTCACAAGGCACACTGTTATACGTTTTTACAAGCAAAAAATGAAGTGTGGAGGTGAGATTTCTCCCGAATTAAAAAGTAAAAGCCCCCACATTCATGCCCATTTGTGATGTTGAGATGACCCCCAAAGTACACAAGGCTCACAAGTACTGACACGAGGCTGCTGCTTCAGTGATCCACAACCGGCAAATTTTCATGTCAGAGATAAATGTGCGCAGCAATTAAACAGCAAGACATAACACACTGACATTTTCTACCCAAGTAAATAAGGATTTTCCCACTCTAGAACCAAAAACACTGAATGGCTAACTCACCTTTCCTACGTTTTAGAGATCGTTACTTTCAAACTTGCAGGAATGAGTGAGTGAGAAAACGCGCGCACACCACAGACACCGGGATGTTTTGATTCCTCTGCTGATCACAAGGCTGGCTGGATCCGGTCGAGCTTGTGGTCGTTTGTAGACAAACATCAATCTTTCCATTGGTAATAAGTATTAGCTTATTCACGCTGATTACGAGAAACGGCGGCACAAAAGCTACAGCAGTGATCTGGAACTGGCAATGATCCAGAACTGGCTAAGTGACTTTATATGTCACGGACATGAACGAGCGAAGCTCTTTAGCATCTCACCTTGTCATTTCCAGTTTGTGGCTTTTTACGGCTTTTTATGACATTGTTGTCCGGTTTGTGACTTTTTCTCCACTGGGCAGATTTTTTGTGCCTCCCTAACAGAGGCCAAGCAGGTGTCCCTGTGCATATTCATTCATTCATCTTCTACCGCTTAGTCCAATAAAGGGTCGTGGGGGGCTGGAGCCTACCCCAGCAGTCATAGAGTACGAGGCAGGATACACCCAGGACAGGACGCCAGTCTGTCGCAGGGCCACAAATAGACAAACACAAACACCCACACACACACCTACGGACAATTTTAAAGAGTCCAATCCACCTAACCCGCATGTCTTTGGATGTGGGAGGAAACCGGAGCACCCGGAGGAAACCCACGCAAACACGGGGAGAACATGCAAACTCTACACAGAAAGGCCACGGGAATTGAACCCACGAGCTTCTCGCTGTGAGGCAACAGTGCTAACCACTAAGTCACCGTGCTGCCTGTCACTGTGCATATGTAGTTAATAAACCTCACTCCCAACAGCTCAAAAAGATTATCTGGTCACAAGGCCAGAACCCTGGGTTGTAGCCTTCTGGTCTGACTTCCATGCTGAGGATCATGAGTTCGTGTCCTGAGGGGATTGAATGGGTGGAGTCATAACAACACAATGCAGAGTGCAGCTGCTACACCATAAGAGCAAGGTTCGCAATATGTATATGTCGCGGACATGAAAGGGCGAAGCTCTTCAGCATCTCACCATGTCATTTCCAGTTTGCGGCTTCACCAACCATTGGGGCGATTCCATATGGGTCGTATGGGACATTCAGAGATGCATTTCCAGCCTGGTCAGACAGTGTTAGAGCAAGTACCTACATTTCGGGTGCAGATAGGTTGTGATACCACTGGGCAATATTGCCTTGTGCATACTTTTGATCACAAATGTTTTTGAGGGGAAACGGGCAAAAAAAAAAAAAAAAATCAAATATGTCATACGGGACACAGAAAATTGGTAAAATTCTTTCCAGTAAGTTCAACACAAAAAGTCTGTGAGTTGAATGGAGACAGATTCATGTAACCATGCTGGAAATGTTCCCTAGAGTCTGAAAAGAAGCCAAATGAAACCTTTTCTCATATAAGACTATTTTTTATTAAATGCAGAGACTTTACAAACGTATAGGGGAGTGTGTCATATGGAACATCGTAAATGTGTTGTACGGGACGCTCTGAAAAATGATATGGTTTATCCCAAAACAGTTCTATAATCTGTCATTTCAGTTAAGGTTGTTGCAGCATATGCTGTAGAACAGGGGTGGGCAATCATGTGCATGAAGGGCCGAAGCGCTGCAGGTTTTTCTTGCTACCAATCACCTCAGCAGGTGATTTCATTAATGTTCAGGTGTCTCAGCAGGTAATTTCATTGATAACCAGGTGTTTATGTTCAAGGGAGAGGCTTATCAGCAACCCACCTGCTGTGTCTCGGTCCTCGTTGCCCACCCCTGCTGTAGAATATGTAAATGACTGATTTTCTGCTTGATGAATTATCTTATTACCACGTGTTAAATGAAAACTGAGGTTGTATGTCGTACGGGACATAAGAATGTGTCGTATGGGACAAACGACAACATGTATGTTACAAGGCTACAAATACCGCAATCCTAGCAGGTTTTCAAGCAATGTACATTTTTAATACAATGGTCTTGAACCTAGAATAGAAAATACTTTGTTTTTGGTAAAAAAAAAAAAAAGACAGATAATTATAACTTGAATTCTTAGACAAAATGTGAACATGAGAACAAACAAGATTTGAAAAATCTATGAAAAAGTCAATTTTCATTGTCTACCGGTATTATGGTATGCCAAAGCTAAACATAAGCCCCTTTCACACCGGGGCTGCTTCGAGTTGCTTCATGTAGCGTCATGACGACGCAGGAATGTCTGCATCAGGTGCACGCAGCAGGGGGGCAGAAAGGAGGTGAGGACGCAGCCTGCAGGTTCTCTGCACAGAGAAATCAGATTGCACAGTTTGGCTGCAGCCAGACTGTGCAGTCTGATTTCTCTTCTAGTTTATATGTGTTCTTGTGCTGAACTGCGGGTCTGCTCTCTGACTTCTGTTATAGTTTATCTTTCTTCCCGCGACCGTGAGCTGCGTGCACGCATGCACACGCACACCAACGAACAGTCCGTGTGTAAATGTGATGTCTGGAGTTATACTTGATGTGGACATGTCCTCTGGCAATCAGTCTGTGAGCAGGACTTACGTCCTTTTTTGTCCTTTAACACAATTATGAAAGAGTTTGAGGGGAGAGCGAGGAGCTGCAGCAGCCAGCCAGTTTTTTTGTTTGTTCACATGTGCGTGCGAACGAACAGTCTGTGAGTGGACTGGAGATGTCTGGATGTGGACATGTCCTGTCTCTGGCAATCAGTCTGTGAGCAGGACTTTTATGGACTTTATTTAACCACAGTTGTGAGAGAAGAGTGAGTAGCTGCAGCAGCTGTCAGGCTGCAATCAGCATTTTTTTTTCTGTGCTCTTTTTGAGCTTGTAGTTTCACTGCGTTGTGTACACGGTATAAAAATTATCCTGCCTGATTCATACTTGGGGAACAATGCGACACAGCAGGAATCATGAATTGGCATCTGGTAACGTTGTATTGTGAGGGTGTGGCTTCCAGTCATGTTGAGTACCGTCGCGTTGCTCTGACTTGCGCTGAAACCACTTAATTTCTGTGCCCTGTGCTCGACACAGAAAAAAATTAAACATGTTTAATTTTTGGCGTCCGATTCGCTTCGTCCTTTGCGTCCCTCGCGCTCTTCTGGTGTTGAGCTACATCGTCTCGGCACTGGGTTGCTTCCACGTGGTGTCGTCATGATGCCACATGATGCAACTCGAAGTGGGCCTGATGTGAAAGGGGCTATAGGCAGGATGCACATAACTGATACTCATCATGCTCATGTGTGCTAAAAAATCATTGCACAGCAGACAGCACACAGATGGAAGCACTTTTCCTGCAATCTGTCATTGCTTTTCTCCTATGAAGTGCTTCCCTAGTGTTTTCTGCTGCGCATCTTTTATTTTTAGCATGTACAAGCGCCATGAGTACTAGTTATGTGCATGCCTGGCTACAGGCCTACCTTGCTTGGCCTACTCATCACCTGTGGTTATCTGTTAGCTTTTGCAAGTGTATTTGAATTGGTGAGAAACTGCTTCTGCAAAGACTTGAAAATCCATGACTGAGTGTGATGTGTCGTACGTGACATCTTTTAAAAGCCAAGTATACAATAACTAATTCAAATAATTAACTAAGGCTACATCAAATGAATAGTTATTGGCCAAAGTTAGAGAATCTGTAGTTGTAAGCTTTGGTCTTGAAAAATGAGATGTGGGGAATTTTTTTTTTTTTTTTTTTTTTTTTTTTACATTTCTGTATGTCATACGGGACATGACCCCAAACTCCCCATCGAATATGCCAATTTCTGCCAAATGCTGTGAAGTCACATGATCTGGGGGTGGGGTGGATATAGCCAGTGCCCTCCCCTATTGGCTAATAACAATGAAAAAGCTGCAGCAATTAACTGTTAAAAAATGTGGGACAAAAAGTTACAATAATCTTATTTTTCAGAATTTGAGAAAAGTTCAAAATTCTGTGATTTTGCCCCAGAATATCCAGTTCCTGGTGACTGACAGGAAAAAAAATCTATTTGGTCTTTGAAGCTTAAGTATTTAAGCACACAATGCATCAGTCATCAGTTTTTTTGAGTAATTATTAATTAACATTCAACCCCTGGCAAAAATTATGGAATCACCGGCCTCGGAGGATGTTCATTCAGTTGTTTAATTTTGTAGAAAAAAAGCAGATCACAGACATGACACAAAACTAAAGTCATTTCAAATAGCAACTTTCTGGCTTTAAGAAACACTAAGAAATCAGGAAAAAAAAAATTGTGGCAGTCAGTAACGATTACTTTTTAGACCAAGCAGAGGGAAAAAAAATATGGAATCACTCATTTCTGAGGAAAAAATTATGGAATCATGAAAAACAAAAGAACGCTCCAACACATCACTAGTATTTTGTTGCACCACCTCTGGCTTTTATAACAGCTTGCAGTCTCTGAGGCATGGACTTAATGAGTGACAAACAGTACTCTTCATCAATCTGGCTCCAACTTTCTCTGATTGCTGTTGCCAGATCAGCTTTGCAGGTTGGAGCCTTGTCATGGACCATTTTCTTCAACTTCCACCAAAGATTTTCAATTGGATTAAGATCCGGACTATTTGCAGGCCATGACATTAACCCTATGTGTCTTTTTGCAAGGAATGTTTTCACAGTTTTTGCTCTGTGGCAAGATGCATTATCATCTTGAAAAATGATTTCATCATCCCCAAACATCCTTTCAATTGATGGGATAAGAAAAGTGTCCAAAATATCAACGTAAACTTGTGCATTTATTGATGATGTAATGATAGCCATCTCCCCAGTGCCTTTACCTGACATGCAGCCCCATATCATCAATGACTGTGGAAATTTACATGTTCTCTTCAGGCAGTCATCTTTATAAATCTCATTGGAACGGCACCAAACAAAAGTTCCAGCATCATCACCTTGCATAATGCAGATTTGAGATTCATCACTGAATATGACTTTCATCCAGTCATCCACAGTCCACGATTGCTTTTCCTTAGCCCGTTGTAACCTTGTTTTTTTCTGTTTAGGTGTTAATGATGGCTTTCGTTTAGCTTTTCTGTATGTAAATCACATTTCCTTTAGGCGGTTTCTTACAGTTCGGTCACAGACGTTGACTCCAGTTTCCTCCAGTTTCCTCCCATTCGTTCCTCGTTTGTTTTGTTGTGCATTTTTGATTTTTGAGACATATTGCTGTAAGTTTTCTGTCTTGATGCTTTGATGTCTTCCTTGGTCTACCAGTATGTTTGCCTTTAACAACCTTCCCATGTTGTTTGTATTTGGTCCAGAGTTTAGACACAGCTGACTGAACAACCAACATCTTTTGCAACATTGCGTGATGATTTACCCTCTTTTAAGAGTTTGATAATCCTCTCCTTTGTTTCAATTGACATCTCTCGTGTTGGAGCCATGATTCATGTCAGTCCACTTGGTGCAACAGCTCTCCAAGGTGTGATCACTCCTTTTTAGATGCAGACTAACGAGCAGATCTGATTTGATGCAGGTGTTAGTTTTGGAGATGAAAATTTACAAGGTGATTCCATAATTTATTCCTCAGAATTGAGTGAGTCCATATTTTTTTCCCTCTGCTTGGTCTAAAAAAGTAACCGTTACTGACTGCCACAATCTTTTTTTCTGTATTTCTTATAGTGTTTCTTAAAGCCAGAAAGTTGCCATTTGAAATGACTTTAGTTTTGTGTCATGTCTGTGATCTGCTTTTTTTTCTACAAAATTAAACAACTGAATGAACATAATTATTTCATATTTCCATAATTATTGTCAGGGGTTGTATTTTTTACCTTCTCATGTGGAATCGCCCATTGGTTTGTGGCTTTTTACGACAATGTTGTCTGGTTTGTGGCTTTTTACCCCACTGAGCATAATTTTTTTTTATTTTTTTTTTTTTTTTTGGTGCCATTTCCGGTTTATGCCTCCGTCTACCATAGAGAAAGCTTTGTACCGCTGTGTTACTTCATTCATATTATTAGTCTGTTAAGGATTCTGTGCTAAGTTATGTGACAACATGCATCATGTTATGTAATCTTGCAGATGTTATTGATACAGCACCATGCATAAACCATGAATTGCTATTAGTATGGTACCCATTGTTGTTTCAATGACCCAGCGTCACGGTACACGTACAACTCCAACCTAAACCTGAAGTTTTGAGTTTATCTGTCAAGTGTCAACGGTGTGATGTGCATCCTTATCTAAATGGACTGCTTTTATGTAGCGCTTTTCCATCTGCATCAGATGCTCAATGTGCTTCACAATTATGCCTTACATTCACCCATTCTCACACACACACACACACCGATGTCAGGGTGCTGCCATGTAGGGCTGCAGCTATCGAATATTTTTGGAATCGAATATTCTATTGATTATTTTATCGATTAATCAAGTAATCGCATAAAAATGTACTGTTATATTTTTAAACAACATCAGTACTGGCAGGGCTCTCCCTAAGCAATGGCACGATGTCGCTCTGCCATCATGCAGATTTTTAAGTTTAGGATGTTCCCTCTGTCTCGGTTTTCCCAGGTAGTTATTTATTTTTTCACATTAAGAGTTCTGTAGCTTTTCCAAACCATAAGCCCAGGCGCTCTGTGAAATCTTCAGTCTGCGGACAGGACATTCTTTTTTTTTTTTCATTTTTCTTTTCTTATTGCACATTTCATTTGCACTTTTTATTTCTGTGATTTATTCAGTGTTTGTTGTATATTTCTACATGAAGTACAGAGCAGCTCAAACCAAAGTCAAATTCCTTGTTTTCTGTGGATACTTGGCGAATAACAAAGCCTTTGGAAAAAACGGCTGTGGAGTGCAACATTTCCACAACAGCTGCACTGATAAATTAACTCTTCAGCCTGTTGATAAAAACTCATATCAAATCTGAATATAGGCATTTTTTTAATAGTTAAACATGATTAATTTAAAGTGCGCTTCCTTTCGCTTCATCTGTGGAGGTGGAGAGCAGCCAGTGGAGCAAACCACATAAAAAAAAAATAAATAAATAAATAAAAAAAAAATACAAAAAAAAAATATATATATATATATATATATACACACTCAACAAAAATATAAACGCAACACTTTTGGTTTTGCTCCCATTTTGTATGAGATGAACTCAAAGATCTAAAACTTTTTCCACATAAACAATATCACCATTTCCTTCAAATAATGTTCACAACCCAGTCTAAATCTGTGATAGTGAGCACTTCTCCTTTGCTGAGATAATCCATCCCACCTCACAGGTGTGCCATATCAAGATGCTGATTAGACACCATGATTAGTGCACAGGTGTGCCTTAGACTGCCCACAATAAAAGGCCACTCTGAAAGGTGCAGTTTTATCACACAGCACAATGCCACAGATGTCGCAAGATTTGAGGGAGCGTGCAATTGGCATGCTGACAGCAGGAATGTCAACCAGAGCTGTTGCTCGTGTATTGAATGTTCATTTCTCTACCATAAGCCGTCTCCAAAGGCGTTTCAGAGAATGTGGCAGTACATCCAACCAGCCTCACAACCGCCGACCACGTGTAACCACACCAGCCCAGGACCTCCACATCCAGCATGTTCACCTCCAAGATCGTCTGAGACCAGCCACTCGGACAGCTGCTAAAACAATCGGTTTGCATAACCAAAGAATTTCTGCACAAAGTGTCAGAAACCATCTCAGGGAAGGTCATCTGCATGCTCTTCGTCCTCATCGGGGTCTCGACCGGACTCCAGTTCGTCGTCGTAACCGACTTGAGTGGGCAAATGCTCACATCCGCTGGCGTTTGGCTGGCGTAATGCACGGCCCCATGGTGCAAGGATCTGTACACAATTATTGGAAGCTGAAAATGTCCCAGTTCTTGCATGGCCGGCATACTCACCGGACATGTCACCCATTGAGCATGTTTGGGATGCTCTGGACCGGCGTATATGACAGCGTGTACCAGTTCCTGCCAGTATCCAGCAACTTCGCACAGCCATTGAAGAGGAGTGGACCAACATTCCACAGGCCACAATTGACAACCTGATCAACTCTATGCGAAGGAGATGTGTTGCACTGCATGAGGCAAATGGTGGTCACACCAGATACTGACTGGTATCCCCCCCAATAAAACAAAACTGCACCTTTCAAAGTGGCCTTTTATTGTGGACAGTCTAAGGCACACCTGTGCACTAATCATGGTGTCTAATCAGCATCTTGGTATGGCACACGTGAGGTGGGATGGATTATCTCAGCAAAGGAGAAGTGCTCACTATCACAGATTTAGACTGGTTTGTGAACAATATTTGAGGGAAATGGTGATATTGTGTATGTGGAAAAAGTTTTAGATCTTTGAGTTCATCTCATACAAAATGGGAGCAAAACCAAAAGTGTTGCGTTTATATTTTTGTTGAGTGTATAAACACACTGATTCACTTTAAATGCATAATAAGTCTGTTTCAGGCGATCAGCACAGACCCTTTCTCTTAAAAGGCTTTATTTTACTCAGCATGTGGCTTTGTAAACTTGTAGCATTGCCTGCTACATTGATTAGCGCTTGCATTAGTTATGGGTTAGCACTGGTACCACAGTCTCTTATACAAAGAGACTGGTAGCGTGTTTTTGAAACATGGCTGTGATTGGTCTATCTGATACGTTGGCCGCTATTGGCTATCATGCCACGCTTTGTGATTGGCTGTGGCATAACCGCCGAAAATGTAAGTTGGTTCCACTCCTCCAGAGACTGTGGTACCAGTGTTACGTTCTAAACAAAGGCTGCAGCCAATCAGAGAGCGGCGTGTCTCAGCCAGTCAGCAAAATCCTGACTAAAAGTCACGTGAGCAAATAACCCGACACCAACTCCTTTGCATTGGCTGGAGGAGTGGAACCAACTTAGTTATGGTCATGCTCTACGGTCTTCTTCTCAGTTTTTTTGTGGGTGCGTTACAGTGCCACCTACAGGCCTTGCATATATACTACAGCTTTAAACAAAGCTTCGAGGCAAAGAATTTCTCGATTAATCATTTCAGCCCTACTGCCATGCAAGGTACTCACTACACACTGGAAGCAACTTGGAGATTAAGGACCTTGCCCAAGGGCCCTTAGTGATTTTTCCAGTCTGAAGATTGTACTGAGGATCCTCTGGTCTCAAGCCCAACGCTTAACCACCAGACCATCACCTCCCAACAAGACTATCACCTCCCAAATCTTAAATCTTATCAAATTTAATCTTACCTCACAATAATGGTTGTTTCTTATTGGATGCAGTATGGTTATGGCGGCTTGTTGTTGGATACTCTGTGAAGTGGCAGAATATGGTACCATAGTAATAGCATTTCTTATAATCTAATACTGATTGAGCTTGATTGTCCTTTACCTTGCTGACCACATACTCAAAATAGTCGAGACTATTTTCATTTATTTATTTATTTTACAATGAAGAAGGGCCTTTATTGTTATTGTACATACATGGATAAATACAACAAAGTTTGTCCTCTGCATTTAATCCATCCTAATAAATCGGTGTTACATTGTTTGGCGCATGCACAGAGTACTCTCCAAGTCACTCATGTAGAACACCGTGGGGAGTAGAGACGTTTAATGTGGTTGTGCATCCTCCGTGTAACTATTCGGACATGTCTGAATCTATGGATAACACTGCGACAAATACCTGTAAGTTGCCCAAAGAAGGGTGGACAGTGTCCGTTAAACGTGTCCCAGCTGTGACAGTCAGAACAATAAGATGATATGTAGTAAATAACATTGGTGCCGTCAGCTGTAATCCTGTATTGGCTATGCGCACATTTTTGTCACAGCTTTATTTGTAAAAATCATTGTGTTACAACAGTAAAAATGGCTTGTATGAAACTACATTTAGTGTCTTGATTCAAACACTGCCAAGGCTACCAAGGCAGGTGGATTGCAGAATGCTATAAAAACGCAACGTTCCATTCATTCATTCTTGAAAACATTAACGTGTACTGCTCCAGTCGCATTGAAAAGAAAATGACAACTCAATATTTTTCAAGTGTTTAGAAACAGTAAAATGCATTAACAGCTGAACTTTTGGCGCGAGGGTGCGGTTCTTTACTTTCATTTTCGGATGGATTGCCATGTCTACACTTCATAAACTGGCCTGTTTGGAAGCAAGCCAGGTTGGGCCATTTCATCTTGTTTTAGCACTATTTTAGATCACGGGTGATTGTATAAGCTGCGAGAACCACTCCTCGTACGTTTTTTTGGAGGAATAGGCACTTAATGCTCCCAATGCCAACAGCAGAGGTGGGAGCTCATGCTTAGTCACGTGAGATTTATGCACTACTGAGCATGCGCATTGAGAATGTAACAGCAGTCTATTACAGTTAAACACAATCCAATCACTTGGAGCAGTGGGCAGTCTGGCGCCCCGGGGACCAACTTCAGATCTAGAGAAGCTGCCTTGGTTGGGAGCAGAAAAAGGAGCAGACCCTAATGTGCATGTTTTGAGGGTGGGGTTAAATGCTATTAGCTGAACCAGTAATGTGCATCACTTTTTACCACAATTACAGCTACTATAATTTTTATTCTCTGTACAAGCTGATATTTCCCTTTGTCACAATTTTTGATGTTTTTACCCCATAACTCAATTTTCAGATGTTGATAGTACAAACTATATTTTGTTTGTAATATTTATTCAACAAATAATATGATATACATAGTTGATGCCTTTTCAAACATTAACTCCTGTGTAGTCTCAAATTGACCCCTTCCTGGCTATAGCTACCACTCAGGGAAGGTTATTATACACGTTTATGTAGACCATGTAGAGCAGGTAGCTCAGTGTATGTGTATTTCCAATATGTAGAACTGGGTTCAAATTCTGCTCACAATATCTGTATGTGTCTACACTGTTGTAGTCCACCCAGCTGTAAATGGTACTGTCCTTGGCTGGGGAGGTAACCCGCATCAGACTGACTCCTGGGGTTTTCATAGACTCTTGTTTGAATCATGTTACAGAATCTGGAGATAAGCACAGGCACCAATGAGACTCAGGTCCTATGCAAGTATATGACTAACTTACTTTGTAGAGTACTGTATACTACTACAACTACTATGTAGTGTACTGAGGCTGGACATTAAGTATCATTTTTCTCCAATTAGTGGTGCCAATTAGGTTTAAAATGTCTGTGGGCTCGTGAACTGAAAGGGCAATCCATTTTACTGGGTATGATTGTTGACATGTCTCCCCCCACCCCCTATTTTTTGTCTTGTAGATGGAGGCAAATAATCATTTCAACTATGGCACCCACTCCTCAGCAAACTCAGGACTGAAACGTAGCTCAGGGGATTCTCTTTATACTAATGGGTCCTCCGGGAGTTTTTCTCAGCAGGGGAAGAGTGAGTATTTTCATCTTTCAACATTGTATCACAATCTAAAATATAATGGTCAGCCTGTTAAAATAGGTATTGTATATGTAGGCAAAAGATAGTTGGTTCAGTAATGTTATTTAGTCACAGATTTGTGACATTTGTAAGTCTGTCATCCCCCCCTTCTTGACAGATTGTGGGACATGCGCCAAGAAATTTTTTTGGTGTTGATTCCCAAAACTCTGTCCCTCACATCCTAAATAATATATGAGACTCCACACCCAAAACAGTTGTTGGATGGCATTATTATTTGATATGTCAAACAGACAGCCTTACTCTACCTAGTGGATCTCTGTGTTTTTCCTGACATGAAAAGTGATCTTGGCTTAAAGAAAAAAGAAATTGACATTAAAGGCATAAGACCAGTGTTTTGAAGAGTACTCAATGCAGCTGCATACAGTTGCTGTAAACTCAAATGTTTCTCCTGAAGCTTGATTTCAAAGTGACAGCCTTAGCTCACATTCCCAGCAAAATTACAGAAGCAAAGTTTATCTTTATTTGCATATTTAACACGTATTATCATAGTCGGGCAAAAAGCACAAACATTAGCAAGAAAAAGGCTGCTGGATTAAGGTTACGTGTCACCACATGTCCACACAGCAGCGAATGGAAGACGCCGTTACAGATTTTACCATGAACTCCGCGCCATGTTGAAATACAAAACAATGATGAAACTTTGTTCTGCTGCACGAGACGATTTAAAGTTCATCAGAAAATGGGGCTAGGTTGAGCAAAAGGACCAGAACGGGGACCTGACTTTTTAAAATCATCTTTTATACAGAAAAGCTAACACTCTGGTAAGTCTTTGATCTTATAATATGTTTCAAACTTTGTCTGGAAGAATTTACTTCAAATTCTCTCATGCAAACTGTAGCCTGCTAAATATGCATTTTATGGTTCTTTCTGAAGTTTTGGGGTGAAAAATCTGAAACATAATGGCAGATTTCACAGTTTTGAAAAGAGGGAGTAGCCTGTCTTGTTTAGATGGCAGTTTTTAGAGGAAAAGACAAGAACAGTGATTTATTTGTCTTTCTATATCTTGAAAACATACCAGGGAGGTAAGAAGATATTTTAAGTTGATTATCACTTGCATTATGCATAAGACAACAAATGTTGGCATCAATGTACTTTTTAGAATATTTAAGTCAGGGTCTTGCCAGATAAGCAGTGATTTTCCTAGACCTCTCATCTCTATTTTTACATGAAATGAAAAAGTGAATAAATGAATTTAGTACCTTTTTAAATATAAGCAATGTTTGTATTTTTAAAAAAGAAACTGGCAAAAAAAGAAAGATGAGCACAGGCAGGAACTGGGATTGTCATAGGGAAGACAACTGAAAACCCAGTCATTTGTACATAAGGTGGCCAAGAATTTGAAAAGAAAGATTATCAATAGCGCCAAAGCTCCTGGCAAAACTAGGAAAACTCAGAAATGAGGGAAGGTTTAACAAGTTGATGCATTAATGTGCCATCAATACTCCTGTTGTCCCATTTGAATTGATACTGAGAATTATTACCTCCGACAAGGAGGTTATGTTTTCGGTCGCGTTTGTTTGTTTGTTTGTCTGTCAGCAGGATAACTCAAAAAGTTTTGAATGGATTTTGATGAAATTTTGTGGAGTGGTTGGAAATGACAAGAGGAACAAATGATTAAATTTTAGTGGTGCTCCGGATCACGATCCGGATCTAGGAATTTTTTTCAAGAATTCTTCACCATTGCGGGATAGGGGGAATTTTGACAAGGCAGAAAGCCTTGAAAAAAATTAAGGTGTAACATAGTCAAATGTTCTATCAAACAACAAAGTTTGGTGAAGATCTGATCTGGATTCCAGATCTGGTGATCCAGAATATGCAAAAATATAAGGAAAATAGAAAATGTCAGTGTGAGGTGACAAATGAAGCTAGAGATGCACAACTAACACCAAATTGTAGCTGAATTTGTACTGATTCAGTAAGGTGTCAGCAGATTTGATGTAGCTTCAAATGTTATGGAGCTAGATCCAGAAGAAAGCTGCCATTACCGAAAAATCGTTTTTATACAATAACTTTTCAACTAATAAAGGCATAAAAGTGATTCCAAGTTCTAGTGGTATGTTTTCTTGGTCAAGGATGTCAAATATACAGGAAAGTGTATGTATCATAGTTTTGGTTGTGACACTGAATTCTTGAATAGATCACTGTGCCAAGGAGGGAATCTCTTTAGGGTCAGTGACCCTATGGCCTTGGAGGAGGTTTGCACTCACTGAGTGCTTCTAGTTATTTTTGAGTTCTTTGAATTGTCATTTCCTTTACTGTGTACTTTTCTGAGCCACAGTGTATGTTTTTTTTTTTTTTTTAGATTAAAGACAGGTAGCACAATAAAAGTTGTGTAAAAATACACTTCTCTGGGGTGGAAAAATTGACCTGACCCAACAAAAAATGTAAATTTTTGGAGAATTTTTTTTTTTTTTTTTTTTGGTGGGTAAATAGACCTGATAATGCACCAAAATGCATCTGAGATTTCAATTATTTCTGCGGGAGAGCTCCCAGACCCCCCCCACCAGTGGCTTCAGGCCTTCAGCCCTTGCCAAAAGTTTTCAGGTTTGTTTTCCATGGCCCACTTTCATCACTGACCTTACATTAACCATGATGTTCATGGATTAATTGGTCAAACTGTAATGTGATTTCAGGCCTTTTTACCAGCTGAGAGTCTGCATCCCTCTATGGCCTCCATTGTCCAAGGTCATGCAAAACAGCAGCTGTAAAACCGTAGGTATGTTGCAAAGTATGCGACTAATGAGAGCAAACCTTAGTTAATATACACTCAACAAAAATATAAACGCAACACTTTTGGTTTTGCTCCCATTTTGTATGAGATGAACTCAAAGATCTAAAACTTTTTCCACATACACAATATCACCATTTCCCTCAAATATTGTTCACAAACCAGTCTAAATCTGTGATAGTGAGCACTTCTCCTTTGCTGAGATAATCCATCCCACCTCACAGGTGTGCCATACCAAGATGCTGATTAGACACCATGATTAGTGCACAGGTGTGCCTTAGACTGCCCACAATAAAAGGCCACTCTGAAAGGTGCAGTTTTATCACACAGCACAATGCCACAGATGTCGCAAGATTTGAGGGAGCGTGCAATTGGCATGCTGACAGCAGGAATGTCAACCAGAGCTGTTGCTCGTGTATTGAATGTTCATTTCTCTACCATAAGCCATCTCCAAAGGCGTTTCAGAGAATTTGGCAGTACATCTAACCAGCCTCACAACCGCAGACCACGTGTAACCACACCAGCCCAGGACCTCCGCATCCAGCATGTTCACCTCCAAGATCGTCTGAGACCAGCCACTCGGACAGCTGCTGAAACAATCGGTTTGCATAACCAAAGAATTTCTGCACAAATTGTCAGAAACCGTCTCAGGGAAGCTCATCTGCATGCTCGTCGTCCTCATCGGGGTCTCAACCTGACTCCAGTTCGTCATCGTAACCGACTTAAGTGGGCAAATGCTCACATTCGCTGGCGTTTGCCACGTTGGAGAGGTGTTCTCTTCACGGATGAATCCCGGTTCACACTGTTCAGGGCAGATGGCAGACAGCGTGTGTGGTGTCGTGTGGGTGAGCGGTTTTCTGATGGCAGTGTTGTGGATCGAGTGGCCCATGGTGGCGGTGGGGTTATGGTATGGGCAGGCGTCTGTTATGGACGAAGAACACAGGTGCATTTTATTGATGGCATTTTGAATGCACACAGATACCGTGACGAGATCCTGAGGCCCATTGTTGTGCCATACATCCAAGAACATCACCTCATGTTGCAGCAGGATAATGCACGGCCCCATGTTGCAAGGATCTGTACACAGTTCTTGGAAGCTGAAAATGTCCCAGTTCTTGCATGGCCGGCATACTCACCGGACATGTCAACCATTGAGCATGTTTGGGATGCTCTGGACCGGCGTATACGACAGCGTGTACCAGTTCCTGCCAATATCCAGCAACTTCGCACAGCCATTGAAGAGGAGTGGACCAACATTCCACAGGCCACAATTGACAACCTGATCAACTCTATGCGAAGGAGATGTGTTGCACTGCATGAGGCAAATGGTGGTCACACCAGATACTGACTGGTATCCCCCCCCCCCCAATAAAACAAAACTGCACCTTTCAGAGTGGCCTTTTATTGTGGACAGTCTAAGGCACACCTGTGCACTAATCATGGTGTCTAATCAGCATCTTGATATGGCACACCTGTGAGGTGGGATGGATTATCTCAGCAAAGGAGAAGTGCTCACTATCACAGATTTAGACTGGTTTGTGAACAGTATTTGAGGGAAATGGTGATATTGTGTATGTGGAAAAAGTTTTAGATCTTTCAGTTCATCTCATACAAAATGGGAGCAAAACCAAAAGTGTTGCGTTTATATTTTTGTTGAGTGTATTTTTGGAGTATAAGTCGCACCTCTTGCCTCTTCAAATGGGGCGAAGAAAAAAACATGTAAGGCACAACAGCATACAAGTACCTTTTTCTGTATTGTCAGCTCTTTAACCCCTTAACGCCTATTGTCGCATATATGCTACAATATTTGACTTAAAATATGCAACATACCAAATTGACCAGTATGCCTGTTGTCGCAAATTTGCAACATACCATTATTATTATTATAACATTATAACATAAATTATTACCATAATACCAAAATTACTATTTATTTTTTATGCAAAAGTGAAATTAATAATCTCAACATTATTTACTATCTACTTAAAGGCAAAAACACACACAAAACATTTTTTTTATATACAGCTATATAAATTCAGGCGTTAAGGGGTTAATTTGGGAATTTTGTGCATTATTGTAGTGTGCTATTATGATTGACATTTTTGTCATTAAGTTTATTTTGTTTAGTACTTTGATTTCTGGGAAATATAGTTTCTTATTATTGTTATCATTAGTAATGACCATGTGATTTTTATGTATCTAAGTTGCACTGGAGTATAAGTCGCAGGACCTCCTAAACAAGTATTTAAAAAACAAAACACAACGTAAACTCTGGAAAACACAGTAAATAATGTTACTGAACCAGCTCGGACACCAAAATTAATGTTTTTGTTTTGTTTGTTTTTTTTTTGTTAAGGGTATTGAGTTCATCTACTACTTGAAGCTCACTCTCAGTCACTGCAAGTTAATTTAGATGGTCCATTCCGCAAATAACCACATATATGCCGTGAAACACCAACAGTTCACTGGTTATATTCCAACCATTACAGTGATGTCTTTTGCATCAAACTGAATCTGTGAAGTGAACAAAAAGATTTAACTCTTCCATGTCGATGAGTTCTTCATTTGGCTTATAAATGATTAAAACACCATTGTAGTGAAGAAGCAAGAAGGCAAGTGCAGATGGTGACTAGCTATGCGCATACAAGCCAGTGTTATGACATCCCCTTTATTGCTCTTCTCCTCAGTCATTAATTCACGAACAAGAATCAAATTGAAATCCAGTCTAGAATGCCTTAAAGCTGCTTTCACACCGGCCTGCTTCGAGTTGCGTCATGTGGCATCATGACGACGCCAATTTTATGCAACCCAACGCCACAATACCGTGAGGGACGCAAAAAGGCGACATGTTTAAGTTTTTCGGCGTCGAGTACAGGACGCAGAAACGAAGTAGTTTTCTCACAAGTTGAGCCAACTTAATGGTACTTAACGTGACTGGATGCCACACCCATACAATATAACGCTACCTGTCGCCAATTTATGATTCCTGCTGTGCTCCATTGGGCCGAGCTGTAAATCACGCAGGACTGTTGTCGACCTTTTTTACTGCATTGTGTACACTGTATAACTACACCGCTCAAAGAGCACATGTGAACAGTTAAAAGTAAAAAAGAAAATGCTCATTACAGCCTGGCTGCAGCTCTTTGCACTCACCTCCTCAAGTTCTTTCACGATTGTGTTAAATAAAGTCAATTAAGTCCTGCTCGCAGACCAATTGCCAGCGACAGGACATGTCCACATCCAGTATAACTCATCACGGAGGACATCTCCACATCCACTCACGGACGGTTTGTGTGTGTGCGATCGCCAGCTGCAACTCTGCTGTCAAAGGAAGAAATATAAACTACAATAGAAATCAGAGCGCACACCTGCTCATTACAGACTGGCTGCAGCTCCTTGGCGCTCTCACCTCCTCAAGCTTTGCCCCCCCCCCCTTCTGCGCACAACTGACGCAGACATTCCTGTGTTATTAGATACGCAGCATACGCAACTCAAAGCAGGCCTGCTGTGAAAGGGGCTTAAAGGAGAGGTTTGCGATATTATTCACTGCTGGTGTAGTTGGGAGCCAGAGAGCTCCATGAGGGGTATAGCCAAAGCAGAGGTGAACAGGCAGGCTGGTTTGTACACCTGAGGCAGAGTATATACAGTGAGGCAAATAAGTATTTGATCCACTGTTGATTTTGCAAGTTTTCCCACCTACAAAGAATGGAGAGGTCTGTAATTTGCAGAGGTGCGTTGAAGTCACCATCAAGTCACTTTCAAGTCATGAATCAGCAAGTCTCAAGTCATAATGACCACCAGTTGTTTGCAGGCTGACTTGAGACTTGACTTGGGACTTGCAGATTGATGACTTGACAGTGACGTCGCCCTACCTCTGGTAATTTGTATCGTAGGTAGGCTACACTTCAACTACAGTCGGATTGTATGATTTTTTTTTTTTTTTATAATTAATTTGCATTTTATTGCATGAAATAAGTATTTGATAGAATAGAAAAAAGACCTATATTTGCTACAGAAACATTTGTTTGCCATTACAGAGGTCAGACTGTTTGCACACACTTCAGCAGGGATTTTGGTCCACTCCTCCATACAGATCTTCTTGTTTTCTTGTTGCGCTCTGATCGCTCCCGTCTTGTATTATGAAATATTTCTGAATTTATGTGGAAATGATTGTGGTACAAAAGGTTCAGATATCTGTCGCTGAGATAGATGATGACTGGAGTGCAGTTTTAAGCAGCAACGAGGAGATAATTGGTGAATCGCTGCTGACGCTCCGAAATGATGCATACGCAGTGAAGGGAGGGTGGACCGATTTTTAGGGAGGGACTGTTCGGTCAGCAACACCAGATGACAGAGTTTGTAGGCATTTGAATTTAATATTAAAAAGCCCATTTAGTCAACATTTTGTATTATGTCAATCTAAAGTGCCTCAATCACTCTCATTTGTGACAATGAGGTGCAAACTGGCACTCTCAATGAAATGACTGTTTGTTTGATCCGGATCTGATCCGTATTGTGGATTTAGCGGATATTTGATTTTAAGATTGAAAAGCCCCTTTGATTTATTTTAGCTTATGAAAAGCCAATTCTAACAGGACTTTGACCTTGACTATGTTTTTCCAAATTAAAATTTTGTGTCATTGGAAACTAGTGTTGGCAGAGGTTTGCGCTCTACGGTTGCGGTGCTCTTGTTGTTTGTTTGTTTTTTTGTTTTTTTTTCTCACTTCATCAGATTTTGTTGGTCAGCAGTTTCTAGTACATCCAGAAAGTATTCACAGCACTGCACTTTTTCCACATTTTTTTTGTTTTTTTTTATGTTACAGCCTAAATTCCTCCGCACGTCTGTCTCAATGTGCCGAAAAAGTGCTGATGTCCACGCCTTCTGCAATTTCTCTGGTAGTCAGACGACGTCCCGGATCAACGTTCGGCGTTCAGTTTGGAAATGAACGGCACATTCCACTGTTACAGGAGTGTTTGTCATGGAAAGAGGAGCGGAGGAGTTCGCGCGTCGGGACGGAGCCGCATGGCGCAAAGCAGCGCCGTGATGAAGCCTCACAGGACATGTTCTGGCATGTCCAGCTCATCCACAATTTCTCGGATAATCACACGACCGAAAAGCCACCGAAAGCCGTCCTATGAGACCAACACGGAGGTGCTTTTGTCCCGTGCCATTCGCGGCTCTGTGGCGCATTCCTCCGCTCCTCTTTCCATGACAAAAACTCCTGTAACAGTGGAATGTGCCGAAAAAGTGCTGATGTCCACATCTTCTGCCATTTCTGTGGTAGTCAGACGATGTCCCGGATCAACACAGCCTTCACTTTGGACATGATCTGGTCGTTTCAGCCTGTCGATTGCCGCTCGGAGCGCGGCGCACTCTCAGCCGCTGTGGGCGGTCTTTAAACCGGCTGTAACACTCCATAATCTGTGTGATCCCCATAAAATCGTTCCTGAAAGCCATCTGAATTTTCTGAATGGTGTCCACCTGGCTGTCTCTCACAGTTTCTGGAAAAATTTGATGCAGCAAAGCTCCAAATCGTTCAGACATTTTACTCGCAATAAAAATCCGACAAGGGGGGTGGACCACTGCTCACTCAGTGTGCTCACAGGCGAATGACGTAACTGACAGGCGTGAAAAAACTCACACATGCGCACGAAGGTTCAAGCTTGGCTGATGCAATCACGTGATTCAAATCCATATGGTTTTTGCAAAAAATAAAAAGGTGGGATAGTTTTCTAACAGACCTCGTATTTGCTAATATCCGCAATATCCGTGAAACATGCTTGTATGAGTTGGCCGACATCCGCACACGTCCGCAATTATCCACAGAGGCATGTTTTTCCGTTGCCAGGATTTTTGAGCTGCACAAAATTTTGGTTGCGGATGACATCTGCCTTACATACTCAATCTATGCGCTGTATATCCGCTGACTGACGGGGTATTGCGGCTTGGCAGCAGACTGGGGCAGTGTGTAAAACAGATATATAGTGTTTCCTATCATGTCCACATCACGAACTAAAATAAGTTGTAGCGAATGCATACAGAGTGGCCACGGATAAAGCGTTTGTATTACATCTGATTTGCGGACAGTTTGTGAATGCAAAACAAACACTTCACGTAAACCCAAAGTACTATATAAATGTGGCAGAAATCGACATACCTGCCAGTCATTGCCAGTCTACCTGAGTAGACGTACAGATGTAGCTATGGATCCTGAAAGACGTAGTGTGATAGTTGCTCCCAACCAACAACATACCAGTCAACTTGTCCAAGTCCAGCGATTGCTCCAGAGGCTGTGGTGTTAGTGTGAATAGTGATGCCGAAAGGCCCGAGTGTGCTTTTATGACTGCAATGCAGATGCCACGCATGTGCAATACAACCGCTGTTTCCGCAACAATTGTGCAATGCATTCTCAATACATCCGGAATACTTCCGTGATAATCGCATTGCATCCAATCCGTTTCCTCAATACATGTGTCATACATCCGTGATTTTGTCATATATTTGCTATACATTATTAATATATCCGTAATTCATACTGAGAAATTTGTCATTCCTGGCCAATTTTGTTGCAGACGACAACAAACGCCTGAAATTTCTATACTCAGTTCATGTGCAATTAATCCTCTGCTCAGAGGCCTAAAGGTGCCAGGGTTCTAGCTAGGATAAAATTTTAGCGTAGTGGTAATGTCGAGGGACCGAAGCGACCGAGGGGGGGGAGATGGTGCTGAAGGGGGGAAGCTTTTGAAAATTCAAGCTAAAAATTGGCCATTCTAGGGGTACCCAAAGGTGAAAAGCCAGGTACAACAGCCCCAGTCCCTTCATCATGTCCAGAAGGGGAAGTTTGTTGAGTGGGCAATCTCATTCTGGGTTTGCCAGTACATGGCCCTCAGTGAGGCATTCGGAGTCCGTGCACATTTTTAAGTCAAGACTTAAAACCTATTTTTATTCTCTTTCTTATGAGTCGTTTTTATTTTGTTATGTTTTATTCTTTTACTTCTGTTTTTAATTAGATATTTGAATTTTTTTAGTTTTATTTATTTATTTTAATTTTTTATGTTGAGCTGTTCTGTGTGAGGCACCTTGAGACGGCTTTTGTTGTAATTTGGCACTTTATAAGCTGATTAAATTGAAATTGAACAACATTTTATTGAGTCTTAAAGTAAATAAATATGAAATTAGTTACTGTATCCTTAAACTCTGGACATAATAAACTCTACATGGTGGTTCCTTGATCTCTGGACATAAACAGAAATAAAATCTGTTAGATTTTGTCAAAAGCATTTCCTTTCAGACATTATTGGTGTGAATGTCTTTCCATACCTGTGAGCTGAGCTCTTGCAGCTGCGTTGCATGTCAGGTTTATAAAGAACGCAGGACATCTCGTATTGGGAGGAAAAAATGTTTTAGTCGATTGTAGTTTGTCTGTATTGCAGCGTTTGTAAGAGGTGTCATTTTATTTAAAGCGGCGATTCGTTTTGAAGTTATTAATTCCGAGCGGACTCTCTCAGCAGAGAGCCGTGCAGCGTTTGAAGCACGGAACGGAGGACGATTCTCGTTTCTCGACTGCAACAAGACAAGAGTCCCAGTTATTGACTTTAATCCACACAAAAGTGACTCATATTTTAATGGCTTTCAGAGGGGTTAAGAAGTGGACTTACCGCTTCTGAAGAGCAGCGAATCAAAGAGCTATGAGCCATTGAATCGAAGCATAGCTTCAATTCACGCTTCAAACTGGAGTCGCGCTGCAGAAACGGTTGATTACAGACGCTGTATTGAAAATTGTAACGGTCCAAAATAAGCATAACGGTCCAAAATTATAATGTAACAGGCCATAACGCAAGTTTGCGCTAGCTAGAACCCTGGGTGCACCAAGCTTGTGCCATCATATTCAAGAAGACTTGAGACTGTAATTGCTGTCAAAGGTGCATCAACAAAGTATTGAGCAAATAGTGTGAATACTTATGTACATGAGATTTCTTAGTTTTTTATTTTTAATAAATTTGTTAAAATTTCAAAACTTTTTTCATGTTGTCATTGTGGGGTGTTGTGAGTAGAATTTTGATGGAGAAAAATGGATTTACTCCATTTTGCAATCAGGCTGTAACATAAAATGTGGAAAAAGTGAAGCGCTGTCAATTCGCCCTATTGATGTTTCAAATCCTGCAAAACCTCGGAGAGGTCGCCACACTGCGAGATCTCAGTAACATTGAGAACTGCATTGAGACGCTCTGATCGGGCTGCACTTTAACCGCTGCACACGGACAACACCATTAACTTCGCAACATAAAACTATTTTTATATTGTGCCTAAAACTCTTATGAATATATTCTCTCGGTTTATAAACATTGTTATTGCGTTTGTTTTATGTGAACATGCGAGAATCACAGGCTGTCTGTCCGTTATTTTCAGCGGGAGCTTCTGTGAGCTACACTCGCTTCCTGATCATGTCGTTCTGGGGGAAAGTGAAGTTTGCTCTTTAACGTCTTGATTATTGTTCTTTACAACACTGGTTGTACATCCCTTGTTCCAGACTAATATACACTCAACAAAAATATAAACGCAACACTTTTGGTTTTGCTCCCATTTTGTATGAGATGAACTCAAAGATCTAAAACTTTTTCCACATACACAATATCACCATTTCCCTCAAATATTGTTCACAAACCAGTCTAAATCTGTGATAGTGAGCACTTCTCCTTTGCTGAGATAATGCATCCCACCTCACAGGTGTGCCATATCAAGATGCTGATTAGACACCATGATTAGTGCACAGGTGTGCCTTAGACTGTCCACAATAAAAGGCCACTCTGAAAGGTGCAGTTTTGTTTTTTTGGGGGGGATACCAGTCAGTATCTGGTGTGACCACCATTTGCCTCATGCAGTGCAACACATCTCCTTCGCATAGAGTTGATCAGGTTGTCAATTGTGGCCTGTGGAATGTTGGTCCACTCCTCTTCAATGGCTGTGCGAAGTTGCTGGATATTGGCAGGAACTGGTACATGCTGTCGTATACGCCGGTCCAGAGCATCCCAAACATGCTCAATGGATGACATGTCCAGTGAGTATGCCAGCCATGCAAGAACTGGGACATTTTCATCTTCCAAGAATTGTGTACAGATCCTTGCAACATGGGGCCGTGCATTATCCTGCTGCAACATGAGGTGATGTTCTTGGATTGGCACAACAATGGGCCTCAGGATCTCATCACGGTATCTCTGTGCATTCAAAATGCCATCAATAAAATGCACCTGTGTTCTTCGTCCATAACAGACGCCTGCCCATACCATAACCCCACCGCCACCATGGGCCACTCGATCCACAACATTGACATCAGAAAACCGCTCACCCACACGGTGCCACACACGCTGTCTGCCATCTGCCCTGAACAGTGTGAACCGGGATTCATCCGTGAAGAGAACACCTCTCCAACGTGCCAAACGCCAGCGTATGTGAGCATTTGCCCACTCAAGTCGGTTACGACGATGAACTGGAGTCAGGTCGAGACCCCGATGAGGATGACAAGCATGCAGATGAGCTTCCCTGAGATGGTTTCTGACAGTTTGTGCAGAAATTCTTTGGTTATGCAAACCGATTGTTTCAGCAGCTGTCCAAGTGGCTGGTCTTAGACGATCTTGGAGGTGAACATGCTGGATGTGGAGGTCCTGGGCTGGTGTGGTTACACGTGGTCTGCGGTTGTGAGGCTGGTTGGATGTACTGCCAAATTCTCTGAAACGCCTTTGGAGACGGCTTATGGTAGAGAAATGAACATTCAATACACAAGCAACAGCTCTGGTTGACATTCCTGCTGTCAGCATGCCAATTGCACGCTCCCTCAAATCTTGCGACATCTGTGGCATTGTGCTGTGTGATAAAACTGCACCTTTCAGAGTGGCCTTTTATTGTGGGCAGTCTAAGGCACACCTGTGCACTAATCATGGTGTCTAATCAGCATCTTGATATGGCACACCTGTGAGGTGGGATGGATTATCTCAGCAAAGGAGAAGTACTCACTACCACAGATTTAGACTGGTTTGTGAACAATATTTGTGGGAAATGGTGATATTGTGTATGTGGAAAAAGTTTTAGATCTTTGAGTTCATCTCATACAAAATGGGAGCAAAACCAAAAGTGTTGCGTTTATATTTTTGTTCAGTGTATATGTCTGAAATTCGGTTTGCGTTTATTAAATTCCACGCAGATTAAACGTAGCAGACACGGATTATTTGTTATAATTGTTTTAGCAAGTTTTCAGGGTATCATGCAGCAGTCTCTTATTAACGTGATGAAATGCATAAAAAAAATTACATTTTTGTAATATTCATTTACAATTGTCATCATGTGGATTCTTTGTTGTTTGACTGCAGCGACTCTCTGGGGCGCAAGGGATTATGGGATACGTCAGTAGGGTGAATACTTTCTGGATGCAGTGTATATACACTAAGATTAATGCCTAAATAAACTGCATGAATGGTTACAGAAATTGATTCACATACCTGCCAAAGCTTCTCAAATATTAATTGGCTTAATTTGGGAAGCTTTGGCTGCATAAAAAAATAATGAAATTATGGATTTCTGCTACAACAAATGCTCTTTTGGAGCAATCTCAAAAATCAACTCAGCTGTATTATTAAAAAAAAAAAAAAATCTTACAACCATCAAGACTTTACATAATTGAGAAAAGACATCCAAATTAATACCCACAAATTAGCAATCATTTGGGAATTGGAGTCATCACATACAAACATTTGTCTTGCTTTTATTTTAATGTGCATTTGATGTCGAGAGTGTGACAGTCAATAAAAAATGAAATAAAAACTAATATTGAGGTAAAGTAGATATTCTGACTAATGCATATTTTTTCGTTAAAATGTTATATGCATAGTAGGAGAAAATTGAGTTAGAAACTTGACATGTCTGGAACAAAAGCTGTCAGTGATCCCTAGTGTCCTGTTGCGTTCACGTTGATGGAAGGAAAAACAGTCCAGTGGATCATTGCTTCAGAATCCATGTCAAGTGCAGACAGTGGGTGATGATGGGAGCTGTGGTAATATTGTTGTGATAAGACAGGCAGGCAGTTTTTTTTTGTTTGTTTGTTTGTTTTATAAGAAGATAACAGTAGTTTTGGCATTGTTCAACATTGTATAATTTAAAACCAGTAATGTAATTATTGCAGTATGCGTATAATCAACCTGGAATGTACAGTGGGGAAAATAAGTATTTGACCCCTGTCAGTTTTGCAGGTTTTCCCACCTACAAATAATGGAGAGGTCTGTAATTTTTATTGTAGGTACACTTCAACTGTGAGAGACAGAATCTAAAAAAAAATCCAGTAAATCACATTGTATGATTTTTTTTAAATAATTAATTTGCATTTTATTGCATAAAATAAGTATTTGACCCCCTAGAACAGTGATTCTCAACCGGGGTGCCGCGGCACCCTAGGGTGCCGTGATCGATCGTCAGGGGTGCCGTGGGCAATTATCAAATATCACCATTATTGGGTGTGTGCTGTAATAGTGTGGCAGATGGTGTAATGCTCTTTTATTCCAGTAGATGGCAGCAAAGCGTGCAGTAGCGCTGAGCCGTGTGCCGACAAGGAGGCGTGTTCGCCATTTTAATTCCGGGCAAGTTAGTGATTTGTGTGCATAGAACTTCACTTAGTCTCGTCAAGAAACATGTGGAATATGCCGGAAAGCTGCGCATGTTGGCAAAGTCACAAACGGAGGAACAAGGGAGACAATATTTCCTTCCATAAGTAAGTGGCTTTGGTTATTCTTGTCACTTTGTCCGTGATATTTGGATGATAAACAGCTGTATGTCTCCTGCCGTACCTGTGTCGCCCTATGACACGGATCATTAATTTCACTTATGTCTAGTTGATATTTTCCACTGCTAGACCAATGTCTAGTTAAAATACTTGTCGTTAGTGACTAAAAATTGTTCGACAAGACTGGGGAGTTTTTTTTTGTTTTGTTTTGTTTTGCACCTTAAAATAATGAGATTAATGACCCGCGCTGTGCTGCCACACACACAGAGATGTGCACATACACACCGCTGACTTCATGAATGAAACTTGGTCAATAAAGGATAATTGTGTAAAAATATAATATATATAAATGTATTGTAATGGTTTTAGGAGCCGTGCTGCGTTGAACACAGCAGCAGCAGCTCAGCCGAGCAGCGTAGCTTATCAGCGCAGATCCGTGTAACTTTCAACACTAATATTTGTGAATGTGTGTGTGTCAGAGTAAGTTTAATACTTTCCTGACATAATTTAATGTAATTTAATTTTACTGGCTTGATATCCAGGTCAAAATGGCATTTTAACACGTATTTTGCGAGAATTTTTCTGAGTGTGTTCAGTCGCGGATCTCCATTGAAAATGCATTAATATCCAGGTACTTCGTCAATATTTTGCCCGGTTAGGAGACGTCATGTCGCTGTCCATGAAGGGACGTTTTCGTTTAGTGTGCAGCAATGGGACTGCGCTTTCTAGTTCTTATATACAGCTCCACATGACTATAGTATACTATGTTACGTCATATCTGTATCACACGTGTTGCTAACGCACCGTGTAGAGACAGTCGAGTTAGTGGTGCGTGACACGTGACACATGACAGTGGTGTGCCGCAGGATTTTGTAAATATAAAAAGGGTGCAGTGGCTCAAAAAAGGTTGAAAATCACTGCCCTAGAAAAACAGAGCTTAACAATTGGTACAGAAACATTTGTTTGCCAGTGCAGAGGTCAAACGTTTCCTGTAGTTCTTGACCAAGTTTTCACACACTGCAACAGGTCGTCTCCAAATTTTTCAGGTTTGGAGTTTCAGCTCCCTCCAAATATTTTCTATTGAGTTCAGGTCTGGAGACTGGCCAGGCCACTCAGGGACCTTGAAATGCTTCTTACAGAGCCCCTCCTTAGTTGCCCTGGCTGTGTGTTTGGGGTCATTGTCATACTGGAAGACCCAGCCACGACCCATCTTCAATGCTCTTACTGAGGGAAGGAGGTTGTTTGCCAAAATCTCGCAATACATGAACCCATCCGTCCTCCCTTCAATACAGTGCAGTCGTCCTGTCCCCTTTGCAGAAGCGCACCCCCAGAGTATGATGTTTCCATCTCCATGCGTCACAGCTGGGATGGTTTTCTTGGGGTTGTTCTCATCCTCTAAACATGGTAAGTGGAGTTGACTCCAAAAAGCTCTATTCTGGTCTCATCTGACCACATGACTTTCTCCCATGCCTCCTCTGGATCATCCAGATGGTCACTGGTGAACTTCAAATGGGCCTGGACATGTGCTGGCTTGAGCAGGTGGACCTTGCTGCTCTGCAGGATTTTAAACAATGACAGCATCATGTGTTACTAATGTAATCTTTGTGACTGTGGTCCCAGCTCTCTTCAGGTCATTGACCAGGTCCTCCTGTGTAGTTCTGAGCTTTCTCAGAATTATCCTTACCCCACAAAGTGAGATCTTGCATGGAATCCCAGACCGAGGGAGATTGACAGTCATCTTGTGTTTCTTCCACTTTCTAATAAATAATCATAACAGTTGTTGTCTTCTACCAAGCTGATTGCCTGTTGTCCTGTAGTCCATTCCAGCCTTGTGCGGGTCTACAGTTTTGTCCCTGGTGTCCTTAGACAGCTCTTTGGTCTTGGCTGTGGTGGACAGGTTGGAGTGTGGTCGATTGAGTGTGTGAACAGGTGTCTTTTATACAGGTAACAAGTTCAAACAGGTGCAATTAATACAGGTAAAGAGTGCAGAATAAGAGGGCTTCTTGAAGAAAAATTAACAGGTCTGTGTGAGCCAGAATTCTTGCTGGATGGTAGGGGGGTCAAATAATTATTTTATGCAGTAAAATGCAAATTATTTAAAAATCATACAATGTGATTTTCTGGATTGTTTTTTTTTTTTTTATTTATTTTTTTTTTTATTATTTCTCTCATAATTGAAGTATACCTACGATAAAAATTACAGATCTCTCCGTTCTTTGTAGGTGGGAAAACCTGCAAAACTGACAGGTGGTCAAATACTTTTTTCCCCACTGTATTTTGGTGGTACTGTGTGCTATGCTTATGCATTGTCATGAAAGAAGGAATGTAACCACATTACGTGGATAAGGTTTAACAAAAAGTAGTCCATGTGGATTTGCAGTTCTCTACAGCCACTTGTGGCAGAATTGTACATCATCCTCTCAATTAAAAAGAATAGAACATGTTGTCCATTAGTCACACAGTTCAATAAGCTGTTCTATTCATGAAGACAAAGGCATTTAACAAATGGTTCTGTTCCTAACAGATATGAATGGCGAAATGAATGTGAATGGCATCACTACTGTACTAGGATCCAGTGTTCCTGGTTCCCAGCCACCAACAGCTACTTTTCCACATGCAAGCAACCGCCACCAAAGCGGCATGGGGTATCAGTACTTGTGGGGAGGACATTCTCAGTATGGTCCATCTGTGGGTGCCTCTCCAGGTCAGGTGATGCACCAGAAGCAGTCTGTGCCTGGAACAGTCCAGCCTCAGTCACAGCATCACTACCAGTCACATGGACAATATCAACTAAATGGGTGTATTGAAAGCACCCACCAGGCCTCTGTCACAGCCCCACCAAACATATCCATTCCAGGGAGTCAGTACTGGAACCGCACTAACCCTGGACAGCAGCAGTTAGGTTATAACTCCCACAGTATGTATGGCACGTACCAGACTCAACGTCACCAGCAGCAGTCTTTCCAGTCACAGCAGCAGCTTCTCTCCCACCATCACACACACCATTGCCACCAGCAACCGCAGCATTATGGCGTGATGCCGAATGGAATGCCCTATTATCAGCATCAGCCCCAGCACCAGTCGCTGCCGTCAACACAGCCGGATTCCCCACAGCAGTCTCAGCCCCAAGGCCAGACTCCAGTGATGTCCACAGCAGTGCAGAGTTTTACTCCTCTACATGGCAGCCCACAGCACCACAGTTTAAGCGGCACAGGCACAGGCAGCCCTGTTCCTATGGGGCTTTCTTCAGTATCAGTGATGTCATCATCAGCAGTACAGGATAGTGGACCGCCCCAGAGCCACAACAAGGAGAGAAGCCTCCATGCTAGTAATACAAGCGTATCTACTGGCATGCAAGGTGAATATATTACACATACAGAATTTATTTTCATTGGATCCTGCCAACTATTTGCATTTCTGTTGTTCCTATAAATATATTAAGTTTTTTTTAACATTTATTTTTTTGTGTGTGTGAGAGAGAGAATTACTGAAGTTATGGGATAGCTGAACATGTTACCTTTCTGTTGCTTAAAGAGTATTTGTTTACTAATCATAACTCTTCAGGTTATCACAGGCAATTATTATTGGTTTTTGTCTTATTTTGGGTGTTTATAGCTTGTTCCACATTTTAAAGTGCAGGTTGAGGCTGCTTGCCTGTGTTCTACATTGACAGAAATCTTAATTTTCTCTCTTTGATTCTTCCTTCTCACATTTTTGATTCTTAAAACCTTATAATCTTTAAATAGTGAATTCATAATGCCAACTTCTACCTTCTATGGCCATAAGAAATCTCATCTCAGTCGTGAACTTGATATTTATGTGCATGGTCTTTTTTTATTTATTTACTTACATACATAATCCATTTGTGTTTATTCTTTTCTTTCTCGGGGCATGTGTGTGAAGCTTTCAAGGATGTGGAAACAGCCTACAATGGAATTGAAAGGGCACACATTACCCAGAGGATTTTGAAAAGTGACAGTTCCCAACAGAAAACTTCCACGCCTCATATGGGTTCTGCAAGTGATTACCTTCAGAATTCTGATCAAACAACATCGCAGCATCCAGAAATGATTTCCCCTGTGAGAGAGCCAGTTGTAAATACACCGCCTGACTTCATGCATTCAACCTCTGTATCTGCATCTTCCACAGCAGTGTCACCATCATTGGTCACGGTGCCAACACCTCAACTCTGTGCAACTCCTGCTGTCTGTGCATCTTCCACATCTACCCCTGGGCTACATATTGTTTTGCCCTCTGAGATTAAATCTGCTCAATCACAAATTTCAACAGCTCTCAACATGTCCTCCTGTCAGTCACCAGCTGCTCGTCCAAGACCTTCACCACCTCCTATGTTGGCTCAAGACATCAAGCCTTCTGCTGCTGCCCTGACTGAGATTTCTGTTGCTGAATACAAGCATCTGTCAGCAGGTTCTCTGTCATCTCCAAAGTTGTCTGATCCCCTGCCCTTGATTGATAGTGTGCCTGCACCTGCAACACTGTCATCAGTCCCTTCAGTTTCTGCTCCTTTATCAGAGTCTGTGGTTCATCAAACAAAGTCTGCATTGGCTTCTATTGTTTGTGGACCTATGGCAGCTGATTCCCCTCTTGACATAGTGCCCACTTCTTACTCTGCATCTGTACCCACATTTCAGCAGGTGTCCCAAGGATCCAAGCTGCCTACACCTGTTAGTCAATATGAAAACTCTGCAGTTCAAACTTTGTCTGGCTCTGGACCCTCGACCTCAGTACCACCAGGCACTTGCTTGATGTCATCTGCACCTCTTAGTTCTGTGTCAAATAATTATTCAGTTGGAAGTGTCGAAGAGAAATCAGCACCTTCACCTCAACATCAGACATTACTTGCTGTTCTGTGTTCTAGTCTTTCTACTACTGCAACAACTGTAGGTTTGAATTTACACTCTGCAGTAATCAATGAAAATCCTACAGCCCAACCGCTGCCTACCCTACCTCTTCCAACCACTCAAGCCTCCAGGACTGCACCTGTGTCTGCTCCACCTGCCTTGGTGCCTGTAATATCTACAGTGACAACACCATTGAGAGTGATGCAGAACTCCGACTCAGAGCAGCTTCCGGCTAGTACAACTCTTTCACATGCATTAAAGCAGTCATGTTCTGAGCCAGAGTGCCATGGACATGGTGGGGATCATAAAGGGCTGCTTAATACTGCAATTAGGAAACCAGAGGAGTGCCTACCTCAGCTCCATTTGGGCAACAAAAGGATTCTGCAGAGTGCAGAAGCTCCTGGGACGTGTGCATCCAAAATTCATTCACACCAATTGTTTAGCAGCCTTCTTGCAACTTTGCCAATTCCAGAGAAAAGTGTACAGACCACTGTTACACCTGAACTCAAGGCCAGCAGTAAACACCCAGATCTTGAAAAGCACCACTTGCAGAGCACTCCAAAAGACAGTCGTCTCTCAGAGGACTCCACAGAGGACCAGACTAAAGTTAGAATGTCCCTACAGCTTTGTAGCTCTAGGGAAGAATATCAGACTGGGGAAGATAATTTTGATGAATCATCACAAAGTGCTTCTGAAGATGAGGTCAATTCAACCTATAATTCCTTGTCTGGAGCTAATGTCAGCTCTGTCTTGGAAGAAACCTCTGTTTTGGACGGCGACAGCTCATGTGCGGATAACTCCACTCATTTTGACAGCAGCATTTACCCAGAGGATGATACGTCTCATGCTGAAGATAAACCACCGGTTGTATGTGATACAACTAGGGAAAGCGACTCCATAGATGATACCACCAAGGGTACACAACAAAACACTGGAGATGTCACGTTGGAGTCTTCACTAAATGATGCCTCTCAGATGGATAAGCTTCATGCAGAGTCACACGCGTCATCATGTTCATTTGTGGCAGCAGGGCACCAAGGTAAAGTTGTAATAAATCAGTCAGACTTTATTTGTATTGCACTTTTTACACAAGTAAATGTAACTCTTAAGTGCGTCATACAGTAAAATACTCCCCCCCGCAAAAAAAAAAAAATTAAAATGCAGTGGCTATCTTAAATTAGTGAAAACACTCAGTCATACAATAATTCAATACAATTTCAACAGGAACTGAGGAAACACATCATAAAGCTCTAAACTTGTTTTTTTGTTTGTTTGGGTTTTTTTAGTCTTGTAGAAAGTCTTATCTTGGCAGTGTATTTATCTTCTATAATGCAGTTTTTCTCA
The DNA here is from genome assembly GCF_902500255.1 of Thalassophryne amazonica. Lineage (NCBI taxonomy): Eukaryota > Metazoa > Chordata > Actinopteri > Batrachoidiformes > Batrachoididae > Thalassophryne > Thalassophryne amazonica. The sequence goes on along the minus strand of NC_047108.1, from coordinate 94,627,278 downwards.
TGACTTTCATTTTCACCAGATAATGTTCTGCTTTCTGCACTTTTGAAACATGTAAATGTTGTTCTGTCTGTGATTAGGACCCAAGGAAGGCTGTGATCCCAGAGGACAAGATACACCAGACTCTGTTACTATTAAGACTACTGTTAATGAGACATCCACTCCCTCGAGTTTCGGTGTGAGAGATGGCAACTTTGCCTTCAGCACCCCAGCAGAGAACCTTGCAGATCACCCATTCCAACAAGTAGCTGATCACGTGTCAGCTCCTGCAGGGCATTTAAGGTTGTCATGGAAACAACGTAAGCCTCCATCGTCAAAGCCAGTTTGGATTAAAACTCCAGGTATTCAAGACACTGAAATGTTTAGCTTTGAAAAATTATTAGTAATGCATTGTAACTTTTTTCTATCTCTTGCTGCTACTAAGCACTTGAACAGCGGAAGCCTAGAGTTCGAATTCCAAAGGACAAGAAGATGAAGTCTGATGTGGAAGGAGTAAATGTGAACAAGGGAGATGAGGGAAAAATGATGCGCAGAAAGAGGAAAAAGTTTTTTACAGTGGATGTTAAAGAAACATCTGATCTACAAGGAGTGGCTGGGGCCCCCAGCAGAGAGGTTGATTCAATCACAGCCACCATTGATGCTGTTCTGGCCAGCACGTCAACAATACACACGGTAGCTGAGAAATCCAGGAAGCTGAAAATGGTCAAGAAAGAAGACCAAGAGGGCTATATGGTAATCACACCTAAACAAGATGCTGAAACAACACCTAATGATAATGAAGACATTGATGACGACAGTTCTAATACAGGTAATGAGGGTTAATAAATCTTTGTGGGACTAACATGGTTCCAGACAATAACGTGACAGCTTGTTGAGTGGTGATAACACAGTTTATCAGTCCAATATTAAGTATGGTTTTGTGTGTTGTTGGAGGTGAAACCAACAGACGGAGGGTTGCAACTGAGGAACAGGTTCAGTTTCCTTTGCAGCATGGGTAAGTGTGCTCATCATTGACTAGAACTAGAAGATAGTCTTTAAAAAAAAAAAAAAAAAAATCAGTTTGGGAATTTAAATGTCACAGCATTTATTTTTATATTACTTATTTATATTATATCATTCAGTTAAAATTAAATTAATCTAATTTTAATAAAAAAAATTTAATATGAGGTCCGTGTCATTTCTTTTCTTACAAGTTGAAGCAACATTAATACTGAAGTTCTTACAAGTCTTACTGCTATTATCATGATAGATGCTCTGCTATCATGATACGTATGTGGTAGTCATGAAGGGCTCAAGGTGTAGTTTGCCCTCTTTGATTTGCACAGAATAATAGTCCTAGACGGTGATTATATTGAACGTAGCTCAAGACTTAAAAATGTGTCCTATAATGAGGTTGCTTGTTGCATGGGTGCAGTGTGTCAATGGCCTTGTCTTTAAATGAAATTTTCTTGCATACCTTTAGTTGGAAAAGAGAAATTCGTGTAAAGAAAATAGAAAACCGCTTGAAGGGGGAAACCTGGTATTATGCACCATGTGGAAGGCGGATGAAGCAGTTTCCAGAAATAATTAAGGTAAATTTCCTTATTTGTAAAACAGAATCAAAAAGGTTTGGGGTTATTAAAATTTGCACATTACAATAATTACAACAACAAATGTCAGGTGTCTAAATACTGGCTGCTGTTATGTTTTCTCCTTTCCCGCCACTTGGCTCACCCAGTACTTGAACAAACACCAGGGCGGTGTGGTTAGCAGAGAGCACTTCAGCTTCAGTCCACGTATGCCTGTTGGAGACTTCTATGAAGAGAGAGAGACACCTGAGGTCTGTACAGCATAGTTCTGTTCTGCTCAGTTTATTATTCTGTACCACAAAGTTAAAAAGGACTATATTTGGATGGTTTCCATTCATAAATCTCTATGGATGGTTTCCATTCATAAATCTCTATGTGGGTGCAGTTGGGTCATACAGGATAAGCTATGATGTAAAATTGCATAATTGCATGAAATTTGCTAGAATTGTCAGGGTTGAGTCTCGAGTTTCAGAAATTAACATCTTGAAGACATTTTTGGGTGATTGCCCTTGACTTGGTACATTCATGGTTATGCAGCAGCAACAAGAAATGTGCATGCTGTTGTACCTACAGCCCCTGTGTTGACTGTAGCCTTAAGTATGAATTTCAAAAATGATGCAATCCTTGTTTTAATGTTTCATTAGGAACCTTTTGAAGCATTTTGTTTTGAATGGTTGGTGACATACTGAAACCCAATTCAATGCAGCTCATGGTGTCTTCCTATTGATACAGATTCCACTTCCTGAACAAGATTTTGAAATACTCTAAAGCAGTGTTTAAAGTTAAGGTCACAAATTCATAAAACTGAACAAAAGGTTTTGGCACCATCCCCAGCCAAACATTCTATCTGTTATTTAATTTCCCATTCTGTTTTCTCCATATGGCTGATAGCTTGTGAGAGTACTCAGTGCAGTGATGAGCAAATTATCTGTTCAGGCCACAAAAAAATGATTTCAATAATGAGCAAGACACTGACATGAATCACTTACATGCTTCAGGCTTAGAATGTTCTCTGTCAGGCAGTCATTACTTTTCCACATACTCACCTTCCCTTACCACACATTTACGCCAATGCTGGACAACTTCTTGCATCTTGTCTATGAAGAAATTTGGTGTCCTCTGGGCACCAGTGACTCACAGCTGCTTGCATGTCTGGATCATTCATGTAACAGAGTTCGTTCAGGTTCCTTTCAGCTTGGGGAAAATAATAAATTGGAGAGTGCAAGAACTTGGCTTTATGGCAAGTCTGGTAACATCTCATAAAATTTGAACCACTGCAATGCATTGTGTGTATGTACGTACACGCGCATTGTCATCTGCTCCAAGCATGCATGGAGCTGTTGCAAAATGCCCACATATCAGTCTGAGTTGACAGCGTTGCTGCAGTCCATAAATTCTGTGAGGTTTCTGTTATGCCATCGCTTTTGCACTTCATGATGTGCCCATAACAGCTGTTAAGGGGCACCCGCTTACAGGCCTGGTCATGTGGACTCAGTGTGATTGGATTTTCACCGTTCAATCTCCTTGCCCACCTGCTGACTACTGATACGCACTTCAACACAAACAACTTTCATTCATCAATTAATGTCCTTGGGTGCACAATACTTTACAGTGAAGAATTCAATAACAGTATGTTGTTTGAAACGCACATCTATGTAAGTTTTTTTTTTTTACAGACTTCTATGCATATGTGTTTGGTTGGAAGCGATTCTGCACATCTGAAATTGCAGGCAGAAATGTTTGGTGTAGTGATAGTTGGGGTTTATCCTTCTATGTTGCTTTAATATTGTGAGTTCCAAGATGATAGCATTTTTTTTTTCAATATTTTTATTGGGAAAGAACATATGGCTCACAAGACAAACTTTTCATAAGACACAAATTATTAAGAAATTGTCATTTTGATGAGAAGAACAACAGTTGAAACAAAATGACTCCAATAGTTGTTAAAATATTGTGTGTTATAGCAAAAGAAATACAAGCCGCATTTTATAGTTATAGTTTTTAAGATATTTACAATAAAATAACCTAATAACAGGAAAACAAAGTAAATAAATTTTTTTATATATATATATATATATATATATATATATATATATATATATATATATATATATATATATATATATACACAACCCCTGGCAAAAATTATGGAATCACCGGCCTCGGAGGATGTTCATCCATTTGATGCCGGTGTTAGGTTTGGGGATGGAAATTTACAGGGTGATTCCATAATTTTTGCCAGGGGTTTTGTGTGTGTGTGTGTGTGTGTGTGTGTATATATATATATATATATATATATATATATATATATATATATATATATATATATATATACACACACACACACACACACACACACACACAGAAAAATGTATTAAAGATAGGGGGGAAAACAAAATTCCCCTGAAGGGGAAAAAATTTAAAGGGACAAATGGCCTTGAACTACTTACAGTAGCGGCCCACACGGTCTATGATGGTGACGTCATAGATCACGTGGGAGCTTCCCTGACTCACGCAAGGGATCGACAGCCGATCAGAGTACAGAAAGGCACGGCGATGTCATCTGGTTGATTGTACAAAAGACCCAAGATGGTGTAAAATGCTCTGAAACAGCTTATTTCTGTATAAACTTAATGTATTTCTCATATATTTTGTAAAGGGTAGTGATAAATAAACCCTTCTAAATCTAAAAATGTTGTTTTTGAAACCAGATTACACCTCTGAAGTATGCCCTGTTTATGTGCATCTCGTGAGGTCAGAGGTCATTTCAAAAATCTCATGCATGTGCACTCTTCCTTAGTTATTAGTTATGGAATACACCCCAGGTCGACATGTTCTCTTTGTTAAAATGAGCTGTAATTTGTCAAGATATTTAAAAAATAAACTAATATTGTAATGCTTGGATTTCAGTAGAAACTAAATTTAGTCAGTTTTGTGAAATTTGAAAGGCCGTGCAGCTGTAATAGAATGTGTAAATACAAATGTAGTTTCCTTTTACTGCAGATGACACTGGATTTAGGAATGCTACTAACCTTAGTAGTATCAGTAGTAGTTTACCTAATAAATCTTTAACCAGCTTAAAGCCACATCATTGTCAGATTGTATTGTGCATAGTACGTATTATATGAGTGATTCTTTATACATCTGGCTGAGATGGACCAACTCACTTATCTAGATTTTTGGGTGGCCATGCCCTATGATATTACCGCGCAGGGAATTGAGCAAGCTACATCACTAACTACAGGATGAAATGTATCTAAGGTGTTGCATATTTAAGACCACATAGTGGTTCTCTTTGAATGATTTCTAACTTGGACCAACCCATCCTGTGGTAGGGAATTTGGATTCACTGTTGCCTAGTTTAGTCTGTATCTCTACATTCTGGAGAGTACAGTAATCCTTAATAAAGGGCTGCAATATATTTAAGTCCATTGCGTGATGAACATGTCAGAATCATATTATGTGCAGACTGTTTTTCAATGCAATATGTTACAGGGTAAGAAATGGATCCTCTTGAAAAATGAGGAGATTCCTTCCATGATAATGGCCATCACTGGTCGCCGTGGTCGACCTCCAAATCCGGATAAAGAGAAATCTCGCAGAGCTCGTGCCCTGAATGGAGGGCCGCCTCGCCGTCCTGGAAGACCTCCCAAACTCAAAATGGTTGACCTTCTTAGCAAAGTTGATGCCAAGCTGTTTAAGAGGCTTGAGGCAAAGGGTGAGTAGGTGTAGAGTGGAGGTCATCGTATGCAAGAATGGATTTGGTGTAACTCATTAAGCAGTTTTCTGCCACTTGTGTGAGACCAGATGTCTTGGTTAGCATTGTACTTGTTTTGAGGTTAATCGATTATAATTCCATTTTGTAGAAGCGCTTAACGAGGAAGATAAGGAGAAACTAGTAAAAATCAAGAAGAAGATGAAAAAAAAGGTATCCATTACACTGCTGATGTTGACTGTGATGAGGCTGTTGTAAAATGCTCACATCTCATTCTGGTTTAATTTGATGTGCAATACTTAGGCAAGAGTGAAGAGAAGGGAGGATGCTAAAATTAAGAAGATGAAAGAGGAAAAAAAGCGAGCCAAGGTAGGAAACAAAACGATGTTTAGCACAAGATGTTTCAACAGTGTAGTTTACTTGCTGACACTTTTTTTTTTTTCTTTTTGAAGCTGGAACAACATGCCCATCACGTAGAAGTAAAGACTGAACCAAAAGACAAGACAGCTCCACAAGTCCCAGGACCAGCAATAGACTCTACTGTAGAGCCCAAGAAGCCTGGTCGCAGAAGGTCTGTAAAGGTTGAAGCAACATTAATACTAAAGCAGAGAGATGAGGAGAGGCTCGCTCAGGGTAAGCGGGTGCCTGGTGCCCGGTGTAAAGCAAAGGCTGTGGCTAAGGCTGAGGCAGAAGCAGAGGCAGCTGTTCATGCTGCTATGGCAGCGAAGAGGGCTGCAGAGAGGAGAGCACAGGCCCAAAAACGTCTGGAGGAAAGGAAGAGACAGCAGATAATCACAGAAGAGCTGAAAAAGCCCACAGAGGATATGTGTCTTACTGACCACAAAGTAAGTTTTTGTATTTGAAACTCATTATCAACTGTTGTTGCCGCCTGTGTGCTCATAGCTTTTAAATCTGTCTTGCCAGCCTCTGCCAGATTTGTCTCGTGTCCCTGGTGTGGTTCTCTCTGGGACAGCATTTGCACACTGCCTAGCTGTTGTCGAGTTCCTCCATGGCTATGGAAAGTTGCTTGGCCTTAACGTACCCAAGGACATTCCCAGCCTTGATACCCTGCAGAAGGGCCTATTGGGCTTGGGTGATAATCAAGGAGAAGTCCAAGACCTTCTCTTGAAGATGGTGAAAGCTGCACTTTATGATCCCGGCCTGCCCTCATATTATCAAGTGTGTGATAAAACCTTTTTTTTTTTTTTTTTTCTGTCATTCTGTTCCCTTGATTAATGACTTTTAACCTAGTTTCCTTTTCTATCCTTATTTTCAGTCGGTGAAGATACTAGGAGAAAAGCTGGTTGAGCTACAATTGACGCGCAACACAGTTTCAGAAGTTCTTCGAATTTTTTTAGAGTCGCATGGTTATGAGACTGAAGTGTGCAACACATTGAGGACCAAAACCTTTCATGCCCTGCCTCCTGACACCAAAGCAGCCATATTGGGTTTTTTGGTGGAAGAGCTCAATGGCAGCAACATTGTGACATGGTACGAATAACACTTTGTTGTGTTTACACTTGGTCCTTAATAGTTTGTCTTTGTCACATTACTGTTTTTAATGTCTTCTTTTTTAGTGACATTGACAACACACTGGAAAACATGACAGCTTACAGGAAAAACAAATGGATTATCGAGGGGAAATTGCGCAAGTGAGGTCACCCCCCCCCCCCCAAAAAAAATAGATGAAAATTGTTTTGTCACATTTTCAGTTTATTCATAAGAAATAGTGGTTCTGATTTATTGATTTATTTCTTATTTCAGGCTGAAGGCGGTGCTAGCACGCCGTACAGGACGTTCAGAGGAAGAACTGTGTTTTGAAGAGAGGAGACGCAGTGCCAGAGTAGCTGAAGAAGAGAACATGAATCTGGAGGACAGTGGTTTAGTTCTGGAGAGAGGCAGCCGTCGTGCGCGGAAAGAAGAGCCAAAGCTTAGTGATGTATGGATTTGTTGTAATGTGTTTATACCATGTACATATTAATCCTACAGTTAATTTATTTTTTTCTGCTCCAGAATGAAAACCCTACATATGCCAGCATTGCAGAGCTTGAAAGGCAATTAGACAAGCTAACTAGGGTAAGTCTGATGCTACATGTGGTACCTTTTTGTAAGTTTGTCACTTTATATTATTTCCTTTTACTGTGGACTTCACAGCGGCAAGTATTTTTCCGTAAAAAGCTGCAGCAGTCGTCTCATTCCATGCGAGCAATGTTGTTGGGCCAGGATCGTTTTCGACGTAGATATTTAGCTCTTCCACACTTAGGAGGAGTTCTTGTTGAGGGGCCCGAAGAGCTTTTGAGTGAGTCTAAGAATATACATGACACAACCCTCATTTCTCTCATTTGTAGATTTTTCAAATGCTTGACTTTGTGATCATTTGTAAAAATGATTTTGGTTTAATTTTCAACCTCACAGCTTCCGGAGATGTCCTTGTAGCAGAAGTGCCAGTTACTTTTCTCAAAAAGGAACCCAAAGTTGAGGAAGCCTCTGTGGCTACCACTCCCCCTCCTACCCTCCCCTCCCCTTCTTCCCCCACTCTCCCCGCCCAGTCCCAGTTTTCTCCAGAAGATGATCCCCTCCCAGGCACTGCATCTCTCATGAGCAGGCCGAGAGGAAGAGGACGTCCACGAAAAATCAAACCAGAGGTGGAACTTCACCTACGCACAGCTAAGATTCGGCGACAACGTCGAAGTAGTGTCAGGTCTAGGAGTGGAGAAGGGCCCAGATCACCAGTCAGTTGCACACAGGACCTCACGCAGGCTGCCTTTCGAAATTGGCTCATTCAGTCACAGGAAGCATTGACCAAAAGCACAAGCCCTGCAATCGGGGAGCCTCCAGAGGGCAACCAATTTGAAGAAAGTGTAAAGGAAATGGCAGAGAAACACGGACAGTGGTTCAACCTTCTCCCCAAAGAACCATGTGATGATAACTCATTGACAGAGCCTCAGATCCACACCTCACCTCCTAAACTCTTTCCTCAGATTCCAAGTACACTTCCTATTCTTGTTGCACCACTTGTGCAGATAGACCCACAACAATCTGTTTCAAACCCACAACAGTCTGCTTTGAACCCGCAACAGCCCATTATTCCCCTGCCTGGTTCGGCTCCTGTTGATCCAGTGACTGCTGCACCATCACAGGAAACTTCCCTTGAACCTCCTGAGTCTGCTGTTCCTCTTTGTGCCCCACCATTATCCCAACTCCTACTTCCTCTTCCTGCTGCTCTTCCACTTGTTGCACCTACTCCCACCACACCTGCCAGACCTGGCCGCAGGCGAAGGAGAGGTAGCAGAGGCAGTAGTCCTGGTCGTAGAGGGCCACGGGGGTCTGCAGCAAAGCGTCGGGGCCGCCCTCCCAACTCTGTGTTCCAAGAGCTTGAGCAGCAGTACTTCACACAGCTGGTGGTCAAACCAATCCCAGCATGTAAGTATTCAAAAGAAAGTCTGCTTAAAGAGAGTGTTGATGGATTTGAGCCAGGTGTTTAACAATATATTACACTGTTCTTTTATTAAATTGGACTCTTCCTACAAAGCAAAGTGACAGAACAAACTATAACACTTCAGAGCTGATTCTTTGTGTTAGAATTATAGGTTATTGCCTGTACTGTCAGTGTTACCAGTTGCAAACTCTTTATTTATTTAAATGTTTTTATGTGTGTGTCATGTAATGGCTGAAGTACACTACAGCAGTGTTGCACACCAGTGATGGTTTTGGCCAACACCATGACAAGAATGATAGGGAATTGTGTTTAGTATTAACCCTTTGACAGGATAGTGTAGCCTTACAGTTCTGTGATGTCACATTGTTGGTGCTGCACAGGTAAAAAAAAACTAACTGGTTGCATTTCCTGCTTTCACCATCATACATTGATATGGAACAAAATACACAAGTGACAGGGGAGCTGATGGGGGAACTTCTTGTAGAGCATGTCTGTAGTTACAGGAATTTGTATAATCAGTTCAGTAAGCACTCAGAGCTTGTTGTAATGTTGTCTGTCCATTATTAATGTTCTCACAAGTGTTTTCCTATTACATTAGCAGACCTTTCACCCCAGCAGGACAAATCTTTCAGCTTCGCTGCTACGGTTTCAAGTACAAACCTTTACTGCCTCCGGTGGTGACATGGAAATGTCCACATTGGTCAGATGGTGCTGAAGTGCAGTGTTGCTCAAATGGAGTACTTCCAAATCCCTACACGCAGTGACCCCGAACAGTCACAATTTCTGTCTCTATCTGACCTAGCCACAGCTGATTGGCTCAGTTAGGTGTCTGTTAGCTCTTGATTGGCTGAACATACCTGAAAGAGCTAATCAGCTTTTGGCAGAGACCAAAGAGATGAAAAATGTGCAGTTTAGGATCCCTGAGAACTGGAATTGGAACCATTGCTTCAATGAAAACAGATGTTAACCCAGTCTTTACTTTCAGCAATGGTACGTGGCTGGTGGTGGATCAAAGATCCAGAAGAACTGTGCAGCACCTTACAGGCTCTACATCCGAGGGGCATCAGGGAGAGGGTGCTCCACAAACACTTGGCAAAGCACATGGAGAGCCACGCTGAGCTGTGCACCAAACCTGTTAATGGTCAGTGCTGTTGGAAAATGAACTCTTATACAGTATCTGGCAAGCTGTTCTTGGTACTTGACATTTCTAGTTATGTTTTCCTTCACTTGTCCTTTTGATTGCTGGTTATTTTTTAATTAATTTTTTGTGCATAGACCCCATATTTGAGTTGAAGGTAGAGCAGAAGGATGCACTCATGGAGGCTCTGCAGCAGCCCTGGCAAGTGCAGGACAAGGCCATGGAGGCGGACATCAGTGCTCTCCAGTGGGTGGAGGACCTAGAGCAGCGGGTCGTTGCTGCCGATCTCCATCTCAAAGTGAGATGCCACTTTTCTGTATGTCATCTTGTCCGGTCTAAAATCACAAGGGCACCTACAACTGACATTTAACTTGTCGAGTTTCAAAAAAAATTATGCAGTGATTAATTTTTTTTTCTTTTTGAGTGCCTGAGTTTGACTCCAATATGAGACAAACACGGCAACAAAAGCAGCTTTGTATTGCAAAGTTTTGTTAAAAATTAGAAATATTCCCCCAAAAGTCAAACAGGTGTTTTTTTTTTTGTGGTGGTGGTAGTGAAGGTCCGTGTAAAAGGGGAGCGTACAAAGTTTGTTCCTACATTATATCTGGTCTTTGTTTCCTCAAGGCACCATCTCACAGTACAACGAATGATACAGAAACTAAAGCAGAAATACCATTGGTAGAATTTCAGGTAACAAAAATTATAAAGTGATTTCTTGAACCAGTGCGAACTTGGTATAAACTGTATTTTCTATTATGCATTGCCTTCAGGGTCGTGCATTAGTTGTAATTGGTAATACTTAAAGTGCTTTTGTTCCACTTTATCTCCTAAGGGTTACACTATCCCAGAGCCAGACTCCACACGTGATGACCTGCAGTACTATGAGCACGATACTGACCCGCGTGATGACTGGATTGTTCGGACTAAGAAGGAATGGTCCGGCCTGCCACGTATTGCCACACATCCAGTCGATTTGTCCGTACTGCGTCTGGCTAACCTTGAGCGGAATATTGAGAGACGCTACCTGAAGGAGCCGCTCTGGAACCCAGCAGAAGTGTTGCGTCTCGCTCCTCTTACACCGACCCCGGGAGAAGAGGAACCTATGGATGTCATTAGGTGAGAAGCGCGAGAGGGGCTGAGTGGCGATCTCTTTAGTGTTTGGTCTGGTTCACCAGTTACTGTGCCAGAGAGAGCCAGGATTAATTTCAAAATATACGTTCTTTAAGTCAAAGTCAATTTTCTGCATAATTTAATCAGTAGAAAGCACCACCCAAAGCTTATTACAAAGCATTACACTTGTGCAAATTGTGTCAAATACATTCTGAAAACTTTGATACTCATGCTGTTATTTGTACAGCAGGTAAAAACAAAAATTATGTGCACAACTTTGCTGTAATGCTTGCTTTTGTGTGTGTTGGCACATTCTGTCGTCATACTAATTGATAATACACTAATGCATAAGATGCATAGGTTTCTGGTTTCATATTTGAACTTAATTTTCTACTCATCTGATTTTTGTACCAGTCTGGAAAGCGAGATAACCTCTCGACTACGAACGTGGCGACAGGCACTAGATCGCTGCCGCAGCGCGCCCCAGATTTGTCTGTGTTTACTTCAGCTAGAGAAAGCCATTGCATGGGAAAGATCTGTGACTAAAGTGGTAAGGGGCCTCAAAAATACTGCTTTAAGTCATAAATCACATCCACGCAAATTTAAAATTTCATGAATAGCATTTAATTCTGTCTTTAAATTTGTATTTATTTTATCCCCAGACTTGCCAGGTTTGCTGGAAGGGGGATAATGATGAGTGTCTGCTGCTGTGTGATGGCTGTGACCGTGGATGCCACATGTACTGTCTGAAACCCAAAATCACCCAGGTACCCGAGGGAGACTGGTTTTGTCCCATCTGTGTTGCCAAGGTGAGTGCAAAAGGAGAGGATCTCAAACCACACAATACAGCAAAATGTTGCAAAATTTAGAAGCTTCCTGCTTTGTCAAGGGTCTCTTTTTATAATCCTCAAAGGAGGATTATATTGTGGCTCCATCTGTCCGTCCCTCCCTCCCAAAAAGGGTATAAGCATTCTAAAATCAACTCCTCTCACATTTTTAGGTGGTATTTTGTGAAACTTGGTACAAGTCCTTGTTATTGGTTGATAATACACATATTATCATATCGTTGGAGTTGGGCCCATTTTACCAGAGTTAGGGGGCCTTGATTAACAAACCTGCCACATATCGCCACACTACATGTCCATTGCATGAATTGGTATCTGCATTCTGAAATCAACTCTGACATACCTTGAAATGTTATCAGAATGTAGCAAGCACTTGTACCAAAGCAGCATTTGGCAGTGGGGGATATTGTGCTCTCAGAGCACTCTGTTTTTTTTTCTTCTTCTTTAAGTCACCTTTGAGTTAACATGTTGTGCTTTCAGGAGCAAGGTGAGGTACCCTGTAGTCAGCGCTCATCAAAGAAGCGAACCAGAGTGAAAAGGAAGCGGTATGAAGATGAGAGCTCTGACGAAGACGCGACAATCCGACGTAGTGCTGGGATGACAACACGGCACAAGGACACCGTGACATCACCTTCATCTTCTCTTTACTCCGGGGACAGGGGGAGCACCAAACGTCGACGTATGACAACCCGCAACCAACCTGACCTCACCTTCTGCGAGTGAGTCTTACCTCCAGTTACCCATGTGCATATTGACTGTATTCTGCATGCGTATTCAAGGTCTAGTGACTGGGCACTAGAGTGCTGTACTGGCTTAAATCCAGCTTTGGTTTCTGTTGTCCTAAAATTACTCAGACTTTTCTTTACATAAAGAGCTGCGACACATGAGTGACACGTACACAGCATCTCTTAACTCTTCTTCCATTCTGCTCTTAATCATGATTTCTTATGCATAACTGCAGTATTCACAGCCTTTACAATGAACCTCAGAACTGAGCTCAGGTACATCCGGTTTCCACTGATCATCCTTGAGATGTTTCTACAGCTTAATTGGAGTCCACCTGGGGTAAATTCAGTTGATTGGACATGATTTGGAAAGGCACACACCTGTCTACATGTAAGGTCTCACAGCTGACAGTACAGGTCAGAGCACAAACCAGGAATGAAGTCAAAGGAATTGTCTGTAGATCTCCGAGACAGGATTCTCTTGAGACACAAATCTAGGGAAGGCTACAGAAACACTTCTGCTGCTGGAAGGTCCCAATGGGTACAGTGGCCTCCATCATCTGTAAATGGAAGGAGTTTGGATACACAGGGACTCTTCCTAGAGCTGGCTGCCTGTCTAAACTCAGCAATAGTGGGAGAAGGACTGTAGTTAGGGAGGTGACCAAGACCTGATTGCCACTCTGTCAGAGCTTCAGCATTCCTCTGTGTAGAGAGTAAAACCTTCCAGAAGGACAACCATCTCTGCAGCAATCCACCAATCAGGCCTGTATGGCAGAGTGGTCAGAAGGAAGCCACTCTTTAGTAAAAGGCACATGGCAGCCCACCTGGAGTTTGTCAAAAGGCTCAGACCATGAGAAACAAAATTCTCTGGTCTGATGAGACAAAGATTGAACTCTTTGGTGTGAATGCCAGGCGTTATGTTTGGAGGAAAGCAGGCACCGTTCTTACAGTGAAGCATGGTGGTGGCAGCATCATGCTGTGGGGATGTTTTTCAGCAGCAGGAACTGGGAGACTAGTCAGGATTGAGGGAAAGATGAATGCAACAATGTACAGAGACATCCTGGATGAAAATCTGCTCCAGAGCGCACTTAACCTCAGACTGGGGCGACAGTTCATCTTTCAGAACCCAGACCTGAATGCAATTGAACATCTCTGGACAGATCTGAAAATGTCTGTGCACCGACGCTCCCCATCCAACCTGATGGAGCTTGAGAGGTGATGCAAAGAGGAATGAACAAAACTGCTCAAAGATAGGTGCACCAAGCTTGTGGCATCATATTCAAGAAGACTTGAGGCTGTAATTGCTGCCAAAGGTGAATCAACAAATTGTTGAGCAAAGGGTGTGAATACTTGTGTATGTGTGATATAGACCGTTTTTTTTATTTGTTTGTTTTTTTTTATAAATTTGCAAAATAATAATAAAAAAACTTTGTTGTCAGTATGAAGTTTCGTGAGTAGACTTTTTGAGAGGAAACAATGAATTTTCTCTATTTTAGAATAAGCCTCTAACATAACAAAATGTGGAAAATGTGAAGCACTGTTTAATACTTTCTGAATGCACTGTAATTTGGTCTCATTTATCATTTTCTGTTTGTTGACTTGCTGTAAATACAGAAAATGTCCTAAATTAATTTAACATAATTTCTGAATCATACCAGTTCTCGAGGCCTCACAGTGACACAGCTGAATGAGGATGTTAGCCAAGTTCAAATCCATCATGGACAACGCCTCTCACCCTCTGCACCGGACTGTAGTGGAGCTGAGCAGCTCCTTCAGTGACAGACTGAGGCACCCTCAGTGCAAGAAGGAACGATACCGCAGGTCGTTCCTCCCTGCTGCTGTCAGACTGTACAATAACACTGTGAAATAACCACATGTAATAATATGTCCACAGATCACGTGCAATATTAATCTGTCTACAAATCATGTGCAATAACAACTTGTTAACAAATCCCAGCACTAGTGTCACCTTATCACATCTAAACTCCACTTCACATATTCTAAATAAGATACGTATATATGTGTGTGTGTGTGTGTGTGTATATATATATATATATATATATGTGTGTGTATATATATTCTTTTTCTACCCCATTTTCTTATTTTTTTGTATTGTTACAAGTATTATTGATTATCTTTGCACACGCTGTTGTGTGTTGTGGTCATCTTGTGTGTTTTTTAAGAGCTGACGTAACATATGAATTTCTCCACTGTGAGATCAATAAAGTCTTATCTTATAAACTGGTAGTGTGAGCAGGATTTAGACCCTGGTTCATCTAATATTTTTATGATGTATGTGAACCTCCTTATATCCTGAATAAAGTTGATCCTTATCACCTACAACCCAATGCAAGCACGACAAAGTTGACCGATTTGTAATCAGTTCTGCCCTGATTTCACTTGTAGAACCACACACGGTACCTCCTCATATTTGCCTTGACAGTTGTGCTGCTTCTGCTTATCCTGTTTGTGCTTACAGGAAGGGATCTTGTCCTCTAACATTTGGTCTTGCATGGGTTGTGTTGATTATTTTATGATGGGTCCTTGTAGGATTATCCTAATGGAGATGGAGTCTCATGCAGATGCTTGGCCATTCCTTGAACCTGTTAACCCACGACTGGTGCCAGGTTACCGCCGCATCATCAAAAACCCCATGGACTTCCTCACCATGAGAGAGAGACTGTTACAGGGAGGGTAAGTGTGCTTTAATTTTTATTTTTATCTTGCAGTGTTCTCAGGTTTCACCTGAGACTTTAATACTTGGACTGAAAGACGTGTAACTGCCGTTAACTTATGTATGCCTGTATATATGTATATATGTGTGTATATATGTATATATGTGTGTATATATATGTGTGTGTGTGTGTGTGAGAGACACTGAGAGAACATGCAAACTCCACACAGAAAGACTACAGGTGGGTATCGATCCCATGAACTTCTTGCTGTGAGGCTAACCACAAAACCACAGTGCTGCCCTGATGCATTATAGTTGATCTTTATTTCTGTCCGCTCCCGACCAGTTAACAGATGTGGAGTGCCTAAACATGGTTTAGTGTGAACGGGGAGAAGATGGATGATTTTCACAGTGTTTTGTTATGTAGCAGTGTGTCTTGTTTTCAGCGAGCTTCATGCAGTTTTGACCTGACCTACTGTTTCTCTCTGACATATTGCTTTTTGAAATGAACAGTGTCCAAGTGCATTGATGTAATAAATCCATCAAGTTCATAAATGTATGCTGTTCAACAGTAATCTTTGTGCAGTTTATTGGTGTCTGTTCTGCAGTGCAGCCTGCACTCGCTGCCACTGTGCCGTCAGAGACCACATGAATTTCTGTGCAGCAAAAACGACTGTGAATGTCAATTCTCTCCCATTGTCGTGATGTGTAAATATACCCAGCTCCATGTGTGAAAGGACTTTAGTCTGAATAAAGGTGGAATTATTGCTCATTTTGCAGTTGTCTCTTTGTTTTTTGTCTCAGGTACTGCAGCTGTGACGAGTTTGCAGCAGACGCACAGCTGGTGTTCAACAACTGTGAACTCTTCAACGAGGACACGTCAGAAGTGGGCATGGCCGGGCATTCCATGAGGCGCTTCTTTGAGAGCCGCTGGGCGGAGTTTTACTCAAAGGACAAATAGGAGCTTCTGCCGTTTCCCCTAAAGGTGGGGCTGTTGGTGCTTTTCACTGTTCCACTCACACTCTCCATTACTGCTAAGACTGTCTGGAGGTTCTTCCAGCTCTATATATTCTTACATGTATAGATGTGTATGTACAGATCTGGCTGTTTGTCTCTTATGGGTTTTCCTCTACTAGCCTGATCTTTGTTTTTTAAGGTCCAAAGCTTGAACTTCTACCCATTCCCCTTGTCTCATGTTTGTCTTGTCCTCTTCACCTCGCCACCTCATTCTGCTGTCACATCCTTTCATAAGCACCATGTCATAGCGAGGCCTTTTGGTCTAGCCCTGCTCTGAAGGTGACAGCATTGCCTCAGGCTCTGGATATTTTGGCTCTGACTCAGACTGAAGGTCAGGGATGATCTCATTATGCAGTTTATTGCTGCATACAGGACCTGCTCCACGCCCCTCGACGAAGGATCAAAACGCCTCAGAGCTCGGGACATTTCTTACCTGTTCATTGGAGATGTAATGTGGTCTTATGCCTAGAAGTAATTTTTTGCTCTATTTTTATTATATTCTATATATATATATAATTACAATAGCTGGGATTATTTAATAGCAATAGCTTGTAGTGAATGTGTACAAATTCCATTATAGAGATGTCTAGACTTATGAAAAGGCCAGTTAAAGTAAAAGGAAACCGTTTGTTGGACTGTCTTATAACGTCCGCGTAGTCTTGTGCACAGAGTTTTACACACCCACCTGCTGCTGGAGAATTTAGTGTTTCACATTGTGGACTCTGGTCCCTCGTGTTGGAAATGATCAACAGTGCTAGCTAGTTGCACCCGATCACATGACCTGTTTCACACTCTATACAACCAAAATAATGTTCCCTCAACTATAATACCTGTTCGTTATGTAATCTCTTTAAGATCACACACCAAAACACTTTAGCCAGTATATATTGTAATTGACATTAAGGTATGTGGAATATTGCTTCATAAGTGTGTGGAAATGCACATACAATTTTAGATCAGTTGACCTGTTTTCAAAGTGACGCTTGTCATTAGTGTATTTGCAGCTGTTCTACATTTTGGCGAAAACATCAAAAGGTGGTTGTAATGGCAGTTTAAAATGCTCTGGACTGGAAAGACTGGAATACGTGAGTCGAAGAGTTCAAAATGAAGATCCTCGACACTTCTCTAGTTTTCTCTACATTCCTCTCTTGGTTTTCACTTTGTTCTGCACGAAGGCCAGCGTGCATGTCACGCAGCGTGGTCGCCGTACTGTGAAGGTGACGGGACGACTCTGCAGTCTGGTTTTATTTAACTTGTTTCTTACACTGAACTCAGCTCAGTTCATTTTAAATAACCTTCAATGAACCTTACAGCAGTTGAAGGGGCAGATGTTTTTCAAGAAAGGAGAAAAAAGACATGAAAACCAAATGTGGTGTTAAGTGAATTTTTAATAATGTACAGTTTTTGGTGACTTTAAATCTGTTCCTTTATATTTTTAGGACCAATTCATTTTTAAGAGGAGGTATTGCTAAACTATGTTGTACTAAGGTGATGTAACATGTGTGCATCTGTAGAATGTACTGTGAGTTGAATAAAAATCACATCTAGCAGAGAATATTTGTTGTTGGTGCCTCTTTACTGCACTTTCAAAAAATTTGCAAGTGGAGTTGGTACAGAATATGGATTAAATCATGCAGAGCAGGTCCTCCACTGACTTTAATGAATCACCTCTGTCAAATTCAGTCCAAGGTGACCATCTTAAGTCTTTTGGCTATGCAGGACAAATTGGCACATTTGTACCAACAGCTTGCCAGTTTTGAAAAGAATTAGTATATTTAGTCTATGAGCCAAGTAGGTTTTTGGTGCTGTTTAAGAGTATTTTAACACTTCAGATCCAACCTTGTTATACCATGGTCTGCACAAAATGTGCAATGTCCATCCCAGGGTGGCAGCTACAGCCAGGCAGGGGTCAGCATTTAAAAATGCTGCATTTTTTTTTATGTAATTTATTAGTCGTTTTATCACAACCAATAACTTGCATAACTTTGTAATCACAGTTTGCACTTTAACTTTTGACCTTTGTACAACTGAAATTGACCTTTGTCACCATCTTTGCTGTTTTTACAACAAAACAATCACTCATACTCCAAACTACCATATACCTTTTTGGAATCTTTGTGATCAGACAAATAATGTGGTATACATTTCAGTATGACTGAAGCATTTTTAAATCTTGACATCGACATAATCCTTCACTGACCTGCGACTAGGCAACAGGTACCACTGCAAAAGCTACCCTGCATTTTTGTATAGGTCATGCTATACTGGGGCTGGATTGTGCCCTAATAGTCTAAAGTTTGGGCACACTTTATTGGTTTTGTGCTCATGGACTACTTGCCATATCGTGCATCAATATGAATGTGCGTGTGTATACTGAATGCTTTAATACGCATTTATAGTGCAGGTGTTGTCAACGCAGTCCGTTGACTCTAGTCTTTCATTTTGTTGAAGGTAAAACACCCAGAGTACAGTCAGGAACTGTAGCTGTTAAATAGCTGTGTACTCTCATGCCTCCAAATCATGCTGACCTAACTTATCTTGGTTTTGTTGGTCAACGTGTGTGTCTAATTTTGTGAAAGTTACACTGCTGCTTTCTGCATATCTTATTTAATATTTACAGCTATATTAAAAGCTGAAAGATGATTGTGATCTGTACATGTTGGTCCACTGATGTGAAGCCCTTTAATATTACTGCTGCAGTAAAAAAAAAAAAGCATTTAGAAAAAAGTGACACTGAAAACAAAAAAGTATTGCATTGTGTATGCAAGTCTGCTTGGCTCATACCTATAAAATGCAATATTTAGCACTAACATGTATAAAGACAGAACTATGTTTAGGGTGGAGCTCTGTGGAGGATCCTGTCTGAAGCACATGCTGCTGAGAAGATCCAGCCATCACTGCCAGCTGCTCCACAACTCAAGTACAGAGCGCTAATGACTGTGTTCACTGTCAAATGGCAAGGAAAAAAATATCTGCATGCGTTAAAAATGTGTTGCAGCCTTTCCAGATAATCTCTTGTTATCCATCTATGTTTGCTCTCCATCACTCCTCAAATCCCTGATCTGGCACTTTGTGTGTGTGGAATTGTCTGTGTCAGCACTGGGGTGGAGGGGGCCAAAAACTCCCCACGCCAGCAGGTTCTACTGTCCCCCTCCCCATTCCATGCAGTTGGGCTTATCCCCATAAAAGGGGGATAACAAACAGTTACTGTGTGGGGGGGGAGGGGGGTATAGCCGTGGCATAATGGCGCATGCAACATCTCACCAGAGCCAGTTCATTCTGGACTTCAGCTATCAGACTGTGGGCCCCTGGAGCCCAGAGGATCAGAGGACTCTTGCTTTCTTGTCCATTAAACAGCTGTATGCATCTATTGTAGTACTACAGAGTAAGCTGTTCTTTTAAGAAGCAGTGCTGCTGTAGGATGACGTTTTATCAGGTTGTACCAAAAAATTATTTACGTCTTCATGATTGATGTAATTGAAGTCACGACATCTTCAGTGACTTGGAAAGGGTCATGTGTTCGTCCCCTGACAAAGTGTTTGTGTATATATAGTTTACATTTGTTTCTGAGCATGTTACATATTCCACTTGAATATTTGTGTAAGTCCCTTCGCTGCATTAAAAACCAACATCATTGTGTAAAGGATGTTACTGCGTGGGCTCAGGAACACTTCAGAAACCATTGTCCGTTAACACAGTTCGTCACTACATCAAGGTTGAAGAGGATTTGCAAATCATTGTATTTTGTTTTTATTTACATCTTACACAATGCCCCATACTTCATTGGAAATGGGGTGGTAGAATGCATAATGAAAATCAAAAAATAAATGACCACTTAGATCCAAATAAATGTAAGAACAAAGCCAGTGGTATAACTTAAATATGTATGTATTTGCTGTCTTGAAGACCTCACTAAAGCCCAGTTATCCTAACGTGAGAGGCGTGGCCGCTTTGAGTGATGCTGCTGTCAGTCATAGTCTCAAAATAATTGTGATGCAATTCTTGATGCCAGTGGTGTTAGCATTTCAGCTGCTCCCTAGTTGTGTATCTTTTTGTTTTTTTCTGGGGGGGTTGGTCACTCGGGGTCACCACAGCAGATCCACCTTGGATCTGCATGTTGATTTGACACAAGTTTTACACTGGATCCCCTAGCTGATGCAACTCCACATTACATGGATTGTGGCAGGGATGGGGCTTGGACTAGGAACCTGCTGCACTGAAACCAAGCACACTAACCACTTGGCCACCACCACTGCCCCACATGAATATTTGCAAATTTATTAAATATTGTTCCAACCACTAAATCACATCCCTCCTGCCCCCACCCACCAAGTAAAAACCTGCTGGAGCTGCTACTGTTGTCATGTAAAATTATATTTTGTTGAAAAAGTACAGCAGTAAACATGATCTCTTTTATGAAATCTCTTCACAATGTGTATGTTTATCAAAGAGCATATGAAACACATTCACTGATGCAACTGCACAATAGGCGCTATGGCAACAGCATCATCAAAGCCTTTGTCCCCATAGCGACAGTGGCTTTGCTAACAGTATGTAATTGCAGGAGGAAGAAAGCCATTTGAGCAGCCGTAATAATGGTGATCTTTGTGACATTGCACTTTTCTAATATTTAACATTAGAAGGTGAGAGCATGGTATAAGTCATTGTGAAAGCTGGACTTTTGCCACACCTCACTGCAATTTATAGAAAAAAGTATTTATTAGAGAGCAGATGGAATCTTTTTTGCTGCATGTCATCGTCACAGCATGGCTCAGGTTTGTTGCTCAGTACTACTGCCTCCCATCACTAATGTATAAATTTGACTTGCAGTATGGCTCACCAGGTGCTTGGGATACACACACGCAGTATAAAAATAATCATTGGACAAATGCAAGAGGTCTGGACCCGAATTGTGAAGATTTATTGCTACATTGATCTTAGAAATACCCGTTGGGTACAACCCCAATTCCAGTGAAGTTTGGACATTGTGTAAAATGTAAATAAAAACAGAATGATTTGCAAATCCTCTTCAACCTATATTCAATTGAATACACCATAAAGACAAGATATTTAATGTTCAAACTGATAAACTTTGTTGTTTTTGTGCAAATATTTGCTCATTTTGAAGTGGATGCCTGCAACACGTTTCAAAAAAGCTGGGACAGGGCAACAAAAGACTAGGAATGTTGATGAATTCTCTAAGAACACCTAACTGGAAACGAGTGTCATGATTGGGTATAAAAGGAGCATCCCCAAAAGGCTCAGCTGTTCACAAGCAAAGATGGGGTGAGGATCACCACTTTGTGAACAACTGCATGAAAAAAATAGTCCAACAGTTTAAGAACAATGTTTCTCAACATTCATTTGCAAGGAATATAGGGATTCCATCATCTGCAGTCCATAATATAATCAGAAGAATCAGAGAATCTGGAGAACTTTCTACACGTAAGTGGCAAGGCCGAATACCAACACTGAATGCCCATGACCTTTGATCCCTCAGGCAGCACTGCGTTAAAAACCGACATCATTATGTAAAGGATCTTACTGCATGGTCTCAGGAACACTTCAGAAACCATTGTCAGTTAACACAGTTTGTCGCTACACTGAGGTTGAAGAGGATTTGCAAATCATTGTATTTTGTTTTTATTTACATTTTCCACAATGTCCCAACTTCCTTGGAAATGGGGTTGTAGAATGCATAATGAAAATGCAAAGCAAATGCAAAATGCATCACTCAAAGTGGCCAGTCTCAATTGTGATGCAATTCTTGATGCTAATGGTGTTAGCATTTTTAGCAGCTATTGGTAGCTTGAGAATGGTAGGTTGTTGATCCATTCGCTGTTTCGCAGTTGGCCTGCCCCGGCTCTCACTGCGCATGCGTCATTTCTGAGCTCAGCAGCATCATTTCTGAGCGTCACCAGCAATTCATGGATTATCATATCGTATCTGCACTCCAGTCATCATTTGTCTCAGCGACAGATATCTGAAGCTTTTGTACATAAATTCAACATTATTTCATACTAAAAGATGGAGGAAGCAATTAGAGCGCACAGCAGCCGCTCCCGCATCTCCATCATTTCAAAGCATCTATAACAACTCACCAAAAAAATGCCTAATTTTCTGCTTAAAACAGCCAAATCTCTGATTAAAACTGACTTTAGAATGGTAGAGAAGCTTGAATCTTCGACTGGACTGGGTTGCTTGATGTGAGGACGTTTTGCTTCAAATCGCAGAAGCTTCCTCAGCTAAAATTCTTGCTCTGGTGGTCTGACTTCTGTCTTGACTCTTGTAGAGAAGAATAAATAATGATAAAATAATGACTTTAGAATGATTTAAGTGGTTTAACCTTATGAGCTGAGATATACTTTATTGAACTCACAGTGGAGAAATTATGTTTACACTCCAGTTACCTCAGACAGCAATTAGTCCACAATTATTACTTGTTTACCATAATAATGGCACACATCAGAATTAAAAACAGCACATACACATTTGACATTATGTGCACTAAGTTTGAAGAAGTTTGTTATCCAAATTGAGGCAAGTGGGTGAAGGTCACGCAGCAACCCTGAGATGCGCCGCCGTCAGCTTGGGGGGAAGAACGTGGGCTGCAGCTAAAACTGCACCACCCCTGCCGAAGGGGAAAGGAGTGACGTCACCGGAAAGGGGACTGCTGCTGGGGGATAGGGGGCGGGTGGGGGAGGGAATGGAGCATGTTTCAGTCCTGTGAAAAGAAAAGCAGTTTATTGTCTTTGTGAGTTGAGATAAGAAGCAGCCAATGTTACCCAGGCCGAAAAAAAATTCCTCTGGAGGAAAACAGTCGGGCAATTTGACCTTCAGGCTTGATAAGCCTGTAATGTTGTGGTTTGAGCAGTGAAAAACACTTTTTAACAGTTCCACTTGCACAACCAAATCCAAATTATGAATTAAGAATATTCCCAATTATGAATTAAGAATATTCACCAGCCTCTGAAATCTTCAACTGCAAGGCACGCATCTGCTCCAAGATGTCATCCAATTTGCGTCTGAGTTCAAGAGTCATTGCAGTCTGAGAATGCACTGCCTTGCTAACCTCAATTATGACAGACAAGCAAGGGGCTGTGGTTCTTGATGCCGCCGTCTTGCCAATTTTCTGGTAGATCAGGGCAGCACATAAGCCAAAAAGTTCCAGCCCTGCTACCATAAAACCAAAAATGAATAAATCCTCGATGTCCTCAACAGAGAAAGGCGCCAAGCATGCCACACGCCAGGAACTCCAGGAGTCGAGAACATAGCCTGCAGGATACATTCCATCTGGGCAGGTAGGATCCCCCGGTACTGACCTTCTTGTAGAAAAAAATGGTATCAATAGCGTTCAGAGACCAGCTGATCAATTCCATGGTTAATCCAATAGTAGTCCAATAGATCCAGAATCCAATATAATTTGAGGTATTCACAGTCTGGTGAAGTAGGGACTTGAAGGTTAAAAGCAGAGAACAGAGATAAGGGAGAGTGGAGGAGATGCGACCGCCCTCGTCGGAGTTATCTGATGGTTAATAATCCCATTAATCCATTTGATCGCTTTGGGTGAAGAGACTGTCTCAGACGTGCTGCTGTGGTCTGAAATGACACATGTACAATGAAGGCAGGGCTGACCAATTTTTACGGGGGGCCGCTCAGTCGTCTATGCTGGTTTAGGGCATGTAAACACACCTCGTGAAGTATGGACAACAAGACAACATCGGGGCACAGCAGAAGTCCATCACAGGTGCTAGACCTCCTCTAGATAACCCTCTCAATTTGGGAGAATGTCATCATCGTACTCGCTCATGAACTCGTGGAATCAGCACCATCCACATCCTCGCGCTAGCCATTGTTTACATGGCTTTGAAACGCTGGAACTTTGCTGGCACTGCGGTGCATTCTGGGAAGAGCAGGGAGATTATGGGAAATGTTAAAGTACTGAATTCATCCATCCATTTTTGAGGAAATATGTCATCATTTTTAATGCCCACACCAAAACAAAAGTTATGACAACCACCGCTCAGCTCCTCCGCCCCCCAAAATAGGATGTAATAAACACCCAAACTGCGATTAGGCTGTTAGATGAGCTTGTCTGTGTTTGGACTTCATTTGTCCTGTGAAGGTCTCACAGACATCCACAGTTTCACCCACACTCCACCTCTACTC
Source organism: Thalassophryne amazonica (assembly GCF_902500255.1). NCBI lineage: Eukaryota > Metazoa > Chordata > Actinopteri > Batrachoidiformes > Batrachoididae > Thalassophryne > Thalassophryne amazonica. Next base: position 94,602,881 of record NC_047108.1, on the reverse strand, counting down.
ATGTGAGGACTGGTCCTGTGGACAAACACACACATGCACACACATAGGATACATAGATTTGACTTGATTACACTTGTGTACAGCACTGTCATGTGCATGTGATGATATTGTTTTCTGTCCTTTGTGTCTGAACATTCATGTGTGAACAAAATAAGTTGAGTTTAATCCACTTTGGAGCCAAGAAATAAAGTTGTTTTTGAGAAAATGCATATATCAGTCATGGCCACTGGCCAAGGTCAAATTATGGCCCTATGCTTAAAGAGAGTATATTTAAAATAGCTATTTCAAGGAATCAAAGAGACAACTAGGGTTACTATTAAAGCCCAATATGAACGCCTATCACCATTCTGTTGATCACATGACCTTTGACTTTGTGTGACCCTGAATGAGTTAAAGATACAACTATGTTTACTGTTAAACACGAATATGAACTCATATTACCTTTGTATGGGTCATTTGACCTTGAAAGGTCACGCCCAAAGTCATAAGTGTTTAACTCAAATTAGAGGTCCTTTACACATATTTGCTCCTCAAACACTCAGCCTTTGATACCAAATCATGATTACAGTCAGCTGTTGAGATCAGCTGTTTGAGATAACATCATTATTTAATAACTTTTTTACTTTACGTGCCTTTACCCTCAATTGTCCCCGTACAACTTTTTTGGAATATGTTGCAGGTCTGAAATGAAGGAATGAAAATCCAAATGTTGACCACACAAAACATTAAATATCTTGTGTTTATGTTGTTTGCAATGAAATTTGAGTCAAAGTAAATGTAAGATTCACTTCAGTATAAAAATAAAATGTTTTAGTTATTGCATATTCCATATCATCCAATGTTTTCTGAAGCTGCACAAAGCAATCACATTTGTATGAATTAGAAAACACTTAAAGGTGTAGTCCCTTTTGATTTTTTTTTTTTAACCATGTCTGTCAAAAATAATTTCTTATTCATAACTATGATTTTGTTCCTTAGTATTCAAATAAAGGACTTAAAATTTTATATCACCAATACGATAAAAAAACTGAACTAGTCAGGAAACAACTAGTCATTTTGACCCACATGGGTTAAAATATGCCATGACACTGTTTCTGTGGTGATGACTCTTAAATGGCAGGTTCAGGCTCAACCTTCATTGAGTGGGTAAAGTGACAGACAAACATTTATGAAATTATAGTATGATGTTTTTAACACTTTTGTAGCTATCAGATACAGCGGGTAAAATAATCATTAAACACGTCAATTTTCTCAGTAAATATATTTCTAAAGGTGCTCTTGACGTGAAATTTTCACCAGATATCAGTAACAACTCAGTAATCCACACACACACACAAAATAAGTGCAGAAATTAAGTTATGTATAATAATGTGAAATGTATTGAAAAGTATTAAACACTTGAATATAGGAAGATGCAAAAAGTTATGGAATCCAAGACACCAGCTAAAATCTGTCAGTAATAAGAAAGCAATCCTGCACCTTGTCAGTGTCAAATTAATATCAGCTGGTTCTGTTCCAATGATGATCTATAAAAAAGGTGTCTTATTACTAATGTGTCACACAAGAAACATCTCATGATAGGTTAAAAACAAAGCGCTCTCTCTCAAGAGCTGCACAAAATTTACAAAGCCTGTGAAATACTGGGAGAATATAGTCTGGTCAGATAAGACCAAAACTGAACTCTTTGGATACCATAATACCATGGACACATGCCATCTTTGGAGGTCAAATGGCACTGAACATCAACCCAACAGTGAAGTTTGGAGGTGGAAACATAATGGTGTGGGGCTGTTCTTAAGCATCCGGCACTGTCAAACTTCATATAATTGAAGGATGAATGACTGGAAATATATACTGGGACATTCTTGATAAAAATCTAGCAGGACGGAGGATGAAATGAGGGTGGACATTTCAGCAAGACAAAGATCCCAAACACACAGCCAAGGAAACTCGACTGGTTTCAGAGAATGAAAATAAAGCTGCTGGAATGGCCCAGCCAATCACCCGACTTGACTCCAACATAAAATCTATGGAAAGAACTAAAGATCAGAGTTCATAGAAGAGGTCCACAGAACCTGCCAAGATTTGAAGACTGTGTGGAAGAATGGACCAAAATCACACCTGAGCGATACATGTGACTAACTTCTCCATACAGGAGCCATCTTGAAGCTTCATTACCAACAAAGGCCTTTGTATGAAGTATGAAATAAATTTCAGTAAGTATCAGAATCAGAATCAGAAGAAGTTTATTGCCATTGCCAGTGAACAGGGTTCAGACTAGGAATTTGCTTTGGTACAATGGTGCAACATTAAGAAGAGATAAAATGCTAAGATAAAATATAACATGTGTCAAAATAAGATAAAATCTAAGATAAAAAAAAAAATATGAAAGGCTGTGTGCAACAGAAAAACAGAGAAACAGAAAAAACAGTGCAGTGGGAGGAGTGCAATTAAAAACCAAAGTACATTGTCTAAAGTGACCCGTGATAAGATCATAAAGTGACAGAGTTAAGCTTAAGGTGACTGAGTTATGAGGACCGTAGCCTCCTGCCCGAGGGGAGTGGTTTGAACAGACCATGTGCAGGGTGAGAAGAGTCAGCTGTGATCCGACCTGCTCGGCCCGGAGTCCTGGAGACGTGTAGGTCGTGGAGAGATGGAAGGCTACAGCCGATCACCTTCTCAGCAGAGGCCACAATGCGGTGCAGTCTGTGTCTGTCCCTGGCTGTGGCCCCGGCGTACCACACCGTGATGGAGGAGCAGAGGATGGACTCGATGATGGCCGTGTAGAACTGCACCATCAGCTGGACAGGCAACGTGGCCTTCTTCAGCTGCTGCAGGAAGTACATCCTCTGCTGGGCCTTCTTGATGAGGGAGCTGATGGTTGACTCCCACTTGAGGTCCTGGGTGATGGTGGTGCCGAGGAAGCGGTGACAGACCACAGTGGTGATGGGGCTGTTGGTGAGGGCGAGGGAGGGCGAGGGGGCTGTGGCTTTCCTGAAGTCCACGATCATCTCCACTGTTTTCTGGGCATTGACCTCCAAGTTGTTGCTGCTGCACCAGGTCACCAGCCAGTCCACCTCCCTCCTGTAGGCAGACTCGTCCCCATCCGAAATGAGTCCGATGAGGGTGGTGTCGTCCGCAAACTTGATGAGCTTTACAGAGTCGTGGCTGGAGGTGCAGCAGTTAGTGTACAGGGAGAAGAGCAGAGGGGAAAGGACACAGCCCTGTGGAGATCCTGTGCTGAGAACCCGAGTGTTCAAGACATTTTTTCCCAGTCTCACACGCTGACTCCGATCCGTCAGGAATTCTGTGATCCACCTGCAGGTGGAGTTGGGCACGTGGAGCAGAGAAAGCTTGTCCTGGAGCAAAGCTGGAAGGATGGTGTTGAATGCAGAGCTAAAGTCCACAAACAGGATCCTAGCGTAGGTTCCTGGGGAGTCCAGGTGCTGCAGGATGGAGTGCAGGGCCAGGTTTATGGCGTCATCTACAGACCTGTTGGCTCTGTAGGCAAACTGCAGGGGGTCCAGGAGGGGGTCGGTGATGGACTTCAGGTGGGATAAAACCAGGCGTTCGAAGGTCTTCATGACTACAGACGTGAGAGCCACAGGCCTGTAGTCATTAAGTCCAGTGATGCGTGGTTTCTTGGGGACTGGAACTATGATTGAGGACTTGAAACAGACTGGAACATGGCATGACTCCAGGGAGGTGTTGAAGATCCCTGTGAAGACTGGGGCCAGCTGATGAGCTTGTTCAGTATGTTCAATACTTTCTCCCGGTGTCATTTCATTTTATTATCCACACAATTCCTGGGCTTATTTGTTTTGGTTTCTTTTACGTATATGGATTACTTAGGTTGTTACAGATATCTGATAAAAATTTCATGTCAGTAGGACCTTTAGAAATATATTTACTGAGAAAAATGGTGATGGGTTCCATAAATATTTTGCCTGCTGTTTGTTCAAGTTCATATATGCTTTAACCCTGCCCTTATAATTGCTCATTTAATAATTTTCTTAATCTGCTTACTCCAATTAAATGTTATGGGGAGGTTGGAGCCTATCCCAGCAGTCATTGGGTAAGAGGCAGGGTTCACCTTGGACAGGATGCCAGTCTATCGCAGGTCCACATATAGATTGACAAACACAGCCACACCCTCATGGTCAATCTAAAGTTTCCAATTCACTGAACCTGTATGTCTTTGAAAGTGGGAGGAAGCCGGAGCAGCCAGAGAACCCACACAAACACCACACAGAAAGGCCCAGGCAGGAAGTGATCCCATGACTTTCTTGCTGTGAGGCAACAGTGCAAGTTGTGCACTTTATTTTTCCAGGCAATGAAAGTCTCAAGAGTGACTTCAGTTTTCAAGCGAAAAAGTCCCTGTGGGCTTCTGAATATGTGTAACAAGGTGAAGTCCAGACTGAAACGACGTTCCTACTGGCTTGGTCAGTGGGGACCTTTGGCTAACCTGGGAGACCCTTGTTTTCCAGTATGAGTGATCTGTTGTTCGAATCCCACCGAGGCCGTGGCCACAAAAATATATCATCCAGTCACAAACTGGCATTGCTGGCAGGATGTGGCAGTTGACTGGATAGTCTTAGATGCTTAAAAGCACCTGTGACCTTGGGCAAAGTCAAAAATGGTGGGGAAATTAGTAACAAGGTGAAGTCCAGATTGGCCGTGGCCACAAAGATCATCATCTGCTGGACAAAGTTAGACACACAAAGCCAAGGAAATGTTTGGCAAAGTATAATTCCAGCCATGATGTCTGCCATCACATTTATGTAATTATTTTCTGATAATCGTCACAGTGGGTGTGCACAGAAAAACCATTAGAGGGTGCAGAAGACAACCTGACTGAGACACACGGCAAAGAGAGGGTGAGGAGGAGGCAGCTCTCCTCATCAAAGGACTCTTGTCTTTCTTTTACAAATGACTGAGTGATGTAGCAGATACCCTGAAGCTCTCAGAGTCTCAGCTGCACACGGGCACACGCAGACGGACCTACAGAAAAACACTTTGGCACTCGGCTTGAAATGACGTGTCGTGAGGTAAGCGTCCTTTTTTACTGCCTTAAAGCTTAAATCCTTCCTTGTAGAACTGGTGCAACTAACCAGAAGCTGATTTTTATGCACAGGATTTGAACTGGTCCTGTGAATGCAGAGTATGTTACTTTGAATTCTTAGGAAAGAAGGCACAACTTCATTTATTAAGGGATCAAATGTAACCCAGCCGTTCCAAGGATGTGTCAAAGTATTAAATTACAGATTACTGACATGGATTCAATTAAATTATTATTATAAAAAAGATTAGACAATATGTGACATCTTTAATATAAATTCAAAACAGCATCAGTCAAGACTTTGTGTTTCTATACGACTAGTTTTCAATGTTTTAATTTTCCCAGACTCACAAGATGTTTGTCAGCTAAATGTGCGTGTGTGTGTGTGTGTGTGTTGTTTTTCTTTGTGCAGCTCCGCAGCCGGCAGTTTTGGCGTGCGATATTTGCAGAGCTGCTCGGCACCCTGGTGTTTGTGAGCACCATGCTGGGTGCTTCTATTCCAGGTCCTGGTGAGGTCCCCGGGGGGCCGATGTACCCAGCCGTGGCAGCGGGTGTCGCAATTGTTGCGCTGGCTCACTGTTTTGGAGATATAAGCGGTGCACAGGTGAGCGTCTTCGCTGTGTGGTTGCTGGATGTGTGGGTAACAGTTTTCAGTGTTTCCTCACGTGTCCTGTGATCAGGTGAACCCTGCGGTCACTCTGTCTCTGCTGGCAACTCGGAGGGTGGATGCACTCAGGGCCCTTGTTTATGTAGCGGCGCAGTGCTTGGGGGCCTTTTTAGGTGCTGGGGCCCTCTACCTGGCCCTGCCACTCAAACGCACAGCTGACTACTTTGTCAACAGGGTCAGTTGAAATCAGTGAGACATGACATTGTTTTTGAATCACACTTTATTCTGAAACATTTTGGGCTCTTCATTCAGGTGCCCATAGAGCTGAATGCGGCCCAGGCTCTGGGGATAGAAGTTTTGTGCACCTTCCAGCTGGTTTTCACCATATTCTCAGTGGAGGAGCAGCGTCGGAGGGACAGCGCAGAACCTGGAAACCTGGCTATTGGACTTGCACACACTACTGGAGTGCTGATTGGAGTAAGACGCATTATTTTCTATCAGAGCTCATCAGCTGGAGGGTTGTTTAGGAGCGAAGAGCGGACGGTCACTCTGCAGCACTGCTGACAATAAACCAGGTCATTCATGACGCTGCACACTCTTCAGAACGTTCTTTTTAGTAGGAATGAAGATGATAAGGGTGATGGGAATCTGACATTTGAGCCCAATTACCTTGACCTTTTGCCCCAGTGAATGACACCTGGCTGACCTTGACCAGGACACCTCTGGAATCCATCTGAGTGTGTGCCACATTTCATCCAAATTGGATTAAAAGTCAAATTCCTTCACCTTTGCCAAAATGAAGTCTTTAACAGCAATTTTGGGGTCAACCTTTATTGACATACCAAGTTTGGTAAAAATTAGCTGAAGGACCTGAGAGGAGTAGGCCAAGAAACAAACAAGGAGACAAGATGTTGACCTCAATGATTGACCTTTGGCAAATTTGATCACTGTTGGGCAATTCTGGAACTCATCTCCTTATACGGTGCATACAGAAAGTATTCACAGCGCTTCACTTTTTCCACATTTTGTTATGTTACAGCCTTACCCTAAAATGGAGTAAATTAATGTTTTTCCCTCAAAATTCTACTCACAGCACCCCATAATGACAACATGAAAAAAGTTTTTTTTTTGGAAATTGATGCAAATTTATTCCAAATAAGAAATCTCATGTACATAAGTATTCACACTCTTTCCTCAATACTTTGTTGATGCACCTTTGGCAGCAACTACAGACCCAAAGATTCTTGAATATAATGGCACAAGCTTGGCACACCTATCTTTGGGCAGTTTTGCACATTCCTCTTTGCAGCACCTCTCAAGCTCCATCAGGTTGGATGAGAAGCGTTGGTGCACAGCCATTTTCAGATCTCTTCAGAAATGTTCAATTGGATTCAGGTCTGGGCTATGGCTCCTCCAAACATGACACCTGTCATTCACACCAAAAAGTTCAATCTTTGTCTCAACAGACCAGAGAATTTTGTTTTTCATGGTCTGAGAGTCCTTCAGGTGCCTTTTGGCAAACTCCAGGTGTGCTGTCATGTGCCTTTTACTAAGGAGTGGCTTCCATCTGACCACTCCACCATACAGGCCTGATTGGTGGATTGCTGCAGAGATGGTTGTCCTTCTGGAAGGTTCTCCTCTCTACACAGAGGAATGCTGGAGTTCTGACAGAGTGACCATCAGGTTTTGGTCACCTCCTTAACTACGGTCCTTCTCCCCCTACTGCTGAGTTTAGACAGGCAGCCAGCTCTACACTGAAAAAAATGCTACTTTGGATCAACTTAAAAAAATTGATGTAATTTGTTACAGCTAATTTTTTAGTTTGTATGTATATTTAGGATTTTGTAAAGTGATTCCAGCAGATTTAAACTGGAAACCACAATTTTCCATTAGACCAATGTAAATAAGTACTTTGAATGAAGTGCACTGTGTTTCACTTTTTTCAGTGTAGGAAGAGTCCCGGTGTATCCAAACTACTTCCATTTACGGATGATGGAAGCCACTGTACCCATTGGGACCTTCAAGCAGCAGCCTTCCCTAGATTTGTGTCTCGAGACAATCCTATCAGAGGTCTACAAACAATTCCTTTCACTTCATGCTTGGTTTGTGCTCTGTCATACACTGTCAACTGTGGGACCTTATATGTAGACAGATGTGTGTTGGGATGGTGTCGTAACACGGACCCACAACAGGGGGCGCAAATGAATGGACAATGGATAAGACAAAGAGTAACAATTTAATGTTGTGAAACGCACAACTGGATACAGACAAAGATACAATGCCAATTAAACACAAGGTGACGTGCGGGCAGGCTCGAAGATAGGAGACCTATGGCGATCGAAGAGCCGGGACCCACACAGCTTCCACCACCATCGACCTGAAGAACACCGGAGCCGCCAAGTCCTGAGTCCCCAGGTGGTCACCGTCTTCTGTTGCAGACCCTGGTACTGCTGGCAGAAGATGAAAAAACAGTTAATGGTGAGTGTGTATCCACACACCCAGTACTCCTTCACCTACAGATCTTCAAGGAGGGAAAACCTCCACCTCCAGATACAATTTCACCCATGCAGCTCCTGTTAGTCTCTTCCCTGGATGGAGTAAGAGGCGAAGAACGTCGCACTCCCACTATCCGCCAATCCAGCTTCAGACTCAATCCACAGGAATACGGCTGCACACAGAACAAGGTTTAGTTATAATAATCACCGCAGAGAAGGTTACCTTAGACGGTAGCTGATTTCTCGGCGAGGAGGTGGAGTAATAATCCGGCTTTTGTAGGGACGGTGGTGATTGGTGACAGCTGGTGTAAATGAGTGACAGCTGTCACTCTCTGTTGTCTCGGCGCCCTCTCATGCTTGAAGCCCGCACTCCAAGCAGGGCGCCGACTGGTGGTGGTGGGCCAGCAGTACCTCCTCTTCAGCGGCCCACACAACAGGACCCCCCCCTCAACCAGGCTTGTCCGGGTGTCGGCGGTAGAAATCGGCCAGGAGGGCCGGGTCCAGGATGAAGCTCCTCTTCACCCAGGAGCGTTCTTCGGGTCCGTACCCCTCCCAGTCCACCAGATATTGAAAACCCCGGCCCTTCCGACGGACGTCCAGGAGCCGACGAACAGTCCATGCTGGCTCCCCGTCGATGATGCGGGCAGGAGGTGGTACGGGTCCAGGGGTGCAGAGTGGTGAGGCGTGGTATGGTTTTAATCTGGAGACATGAAACACTGAGTGAATCCGCAGTGAAGCTGGGAGTTTCAGCTTCACTGTGGCCGGGCTGAGGAGCTTGACTATAGAAAAAGGTCCGATGAACCGGTCTTTGAGTTTCTGTGACTCAACCTGCAGTGGGATGTCCTTAGTTGACAACCACACCTCCTGCCCAGGCTGGTATGTAGGGGCCGGGGAACGCCTGCGATCTGCATGGGCCTTAGCCCTCGTCCGGGCCTGCAACAGGGCAGAACGGGCGGTCCGCCACACCCGGCGGCACCTCCGCAGGTGGGCCTGGACCGAGGGGACCTCGACCTCTCCCTCCACAAGTGGGAACAATGGGGGCTGATACCCCAAACACGCCTCAAAAGGGGAGAGGCCGGTAGCAGATGAGACTTGGCTATTGTGGGCGTACTCGATCCAGGCCAGATGGTCACTCCAAGCCGCCGGATGCGCGGAGGTTACGCAGCGGAGGACCTGTTCCAACTCCTGGTTCGCCCGCTCTGCCTGGCCGTTCGTCTGTGGGTGATACCCGGACGAGAGACTCACGGTGGCCCCCAGTTCCTTACAAAAACTCCTCCAGACGTGCGAGGAGAACTGGGGACCACGATCCGAAACGATGTCCGATGGTATCCCATGCAGACGCACGACATGGTGGACCAGGAGGTCTGCTGTCTCCTGGGCCGTCGGGAGCTTCGGGAGGGCCACGAAGTGGGCCGCCTTGGAGAACCGGTCCACTATCGTGAGGATGACGGTGTTGCCCTGGGATGGCGGGCGGCCCGTGACGAAGTCCAGGCCGATGTGAGACCAGGGGCAATGAGGCACAGGCAGGGGCTGGAGGAGGCCCCTGATCTTATGATGATCCGCCTTGCCCCTAGCACAGGTGGTACAGGCCTGGACATAGTCCCGGACGTCGGCTTCCAGTGACGCCCACCAGAAGCGCTGCTGGACCACTGCCACGGTCCTACGCACTCCGGGATGACAGGAGAGCTTGGATCCGTGGCAGAAGTCCAAGACGGCAGCTCTGGCTTCTGGTGGGACATAGAGTCTGTTCTTAGGACCGTTCCCCGGGTCCGGGTTCCTTGCCAGGGCCTCCCGGACGGTCTTCTCCACGTCCCATGTGAGGGTGGCCACGACAGTGGACTCGGGAACGATGGTCTCGATGGGGTCTGACAACTCGGCCTTGGCTTCCTCTTCGTGCACCCGGGACAGTGCGTCAGATCGTTGGTTCCTAGTCCCGGGACGGTAGGTGATCCGGAAGTCAAAGCGTCCGAAGAACAGGGACCAGCGGGCTTGCCTGGGGTTCAGCCGCTTGGCGGTCCGGATGTACTCCAGGTTCCGATGGTCCGTGAAAACCGTGAAAGGCACTGTAGCTCCCTCCAACAGGTGTCTCCACTCTTCAAGAGCCTCCTTCACCGCGAGGAGTTCCCGATTGCCCACGTCATAGTTGCGTTCAGCGGGGGTCAACCTGCGGGAAAAGTAGGCACATGGATGGAGAACCTTGTTGGACTCCCCGCTCTGGGACAGAACGGCTCCTATCCCTGAGTCAGAGGCGTCCACCTCCACTATGAACTGGCGAGTAGGATCAGGCTGCACCAGAACTGGTGCAGACGAAAACCGGCGTTTCAACTCCCTAAACGCGGCTTCGCACCGATCCGACCAGGTGAAGGGGACTTTAGTGGAGGTCAGGGCAGTCAGGCGGCTAACAACCTGACTGTAACCTTTAATGAACCTCCGGTAGAAATTTGCAAAGCCGAGGAACTGTTGCAGCTTCCTACGGCTTGTTGGTTGGGGCCAATCTCTCACCGCCGCAACCTTGGCCGGATCCGGGGCGATGGTGTTGGAGGAGATGATGAACCCCAGGAAGGACAAAGAAGTGCGGTGGAACTCACACTTCTCTCCACCTTCACAAACAACCGGTTTTCTAGTAACCGCTGCAGGACCTGACGTACATGCTGGACATGAGTCTCAGGGTCCGGAGAAAAGATGAGTATATCATCCAGATATACGAAGACAAACCGGTGCAGGAAGTCCCGCAAGACATCATTAACCAATGCTTGGAACGTCGCGGGGGGGGGGGGGCATTAGTGAGGCCGAATGGCATGACCAGGTACTCAAAATGACCTAACGGGGTGTTAAATGCCGTCTTCCATTCGTCTCCCTTCCGGATCCGAACCACACATTCCTAAGATCTAGTTTGGTGAACATTTTGGCTCCATGCAGGGGCGTGAACACCGAATCCAACAGGGGCAACGGGTATCGATTGCGAACCGTAATCTCGTTCAGCCCTCTGTAGTCAATGCATGGACGGAGTCCGCCATCTTTTTTACCCACAAAAAAGAAACCCGCACCCATCGGGGAGGTGGAGTTCCGAATCAACCCGGCGGCTAAGGAATCCCGGATGTAGGTCTCCATCGATTCGCATTCCGGACGTGAGAGGTTGTACAATCTACTGGACGGGTACTCAGCGCCCGGGATCAAATCGATGGCACAATCGTACGGTTGGTGCGGGGGAAGAGTGAGTGCCAGATCTTTGCTGAAAACGTCAGCAAGATCGTGGTACACCTCGGCCACCGCCGTCAGATTGGGGGGGACTTTGACCTCCTCTTTAGCTGTGATTCCGGGTGGAACCGAGGATCCAAGACACTCCCGGTGGCAGGTTTCGCTCCACTGCGTCACCACCCCAGACGGCCAATCAATCCGGGGATTGTGCTTCACCATCCATGGAAATCCCAGAATCACTCGGGAGGTAGAAGGTGTCACAAAAAACACGATCTCCTTCCTGTGATTTCCAGACACAACCAAGGTCACGGGCTGTGTCTGATGTGTAATTAACGGGAGTAGAGTGCCATCTAGTGCTCGCACCTTCAATGGTGAAGGCAGAGCCACCAGAGGAAGCCCTACTTCCCTGGCCCATCTGCTATCCAGCAGATTCCCTTCTGACCCCGTGTCTACCAGTGCTGGGGCGTGAAGGGTTAAATCCCCACTCAGGATTGTTACTGGGATTCGTGCTGATTTATGGGTTTTCCCCGTGTACATATTATGGCCCACCCTTAACCCAGTTCCTAAGGATGGGTGTTGGAGTTTGATCGTTTGGGGCAGTCTTTTAACCTGTGCTCACAAGAGCCACAGAAAAAACACTCCCCGCGGGCCAGCCTCCTTTGTCTGATATTTGATTTTAATTTGGCCCTGCTCATGTCCATAGCTTCGTCAGCAGGGGGAGCTGTTGCCACACGGAGCCCTCTGGCAGTGGAACGTGGGGACGACGACACCCTTTCGGACCCGGAGGAAAGAGGGACGGCTTGAGCCCGACCACGCCCCCCGGCCTGCTCCCAACGGTGTTCATTCAACCGGTTGTCTAAGCGTATAACCAAATTGATAAGCCCGTCGAAATCTTGCGGTTCCTCCTTAGCCAGCAGATGCTCCTTCAGGACCGGAGACAGTCCGTTTACGAAGGCGGCGCAGAGCGCAACATTATTCCAGCCGGACCTCGCAGCCGTGATGCGGAAGTCGACTACATAATCAGCTGCGCTCCGGCGCCCCTGTCTCATTGACAGCAGCATGCTCGAGGCGGTCTCGCCTCTGTTGGGATGATCAAACACCTGTTTGAATTCCCGTACAAACCCAGCGTATGACGTCAGGAGACACGAATTCTGTTCTCAAAGCGCCGTAGCCCAGGCGCGTGCCTCACCTCGAAGCAAATTAATCACATAAGCCACCCGGCTGGCATCTGATGCGTACATAACTGGACGCTGTGCAAAAACGAGCGAACACTGCATTAAGAAGTCTGCGCACGTTTCGACACAGCCTCCGTACGGTTCTGGAGGGCTTATGTAAGCTTCAGGGGACGGTGGGGGGGTTTGTTGAACGGCCAGTGGAACGTCTGTCTGTGGCCCAGAGCCAGCAGGAGGAGTCACTGCAGCAGCGCTCGAGTCGCGCGCTTCCACTCTGGCGGTGAGAGCCTCCACCCTCCGATTGAGGACTGCATTCTGCTCGGCTACCAGATTTAACTGAGCGGTGAAAGCGATAAGGATTTGCTGAAGATCACTTACCACACCTCCTGCTGACGCCTGCGCTCCTTGTTCTCCCATTGGCTGTTCAAGCTGTGGTTGACGCCCCTCGGGATCCATGACGAATGGCCGAGAAATCTGTTGGGATGGTGTCGTAACACGGACCCACAACAGGGGGCGCAAATGAACGGACAATGGATAAGACAAAGAGTAACAATTTAATGTTGTGAAACGCACAACTGGATACAGACAAAGATACAATGCCAATTAAACACAAGGTGACGTGCGGGCAGGCTCGAAGATAGGAGACCGTCTTCTGTTGCAGACCCTGGTACTGCTGGCAGAAGATGAAAAAACAGTTAATGGTGAGTGTGTATCCACACACCCAGTACTCCTTCACCTACAGATCTTCAAGGAGGGAAAACCTCCACCTCCAGATACAATTTCACCCATGCAGCTCCTGTTAGTCTCTTCCCTGGATGGAGTAAGAGGCGAAGAACGTCGCACTCCCACTATCCGCCAATCCAGCTTCAGACTCAATCCACAGGAATACGGCTGCACACAGAACAAGGTTTAGTTATAATAATCACCGCAGAGAAGGTTACCTTAGACGGTAGCTGATTTCTCGGCGAGGAGGTGGAGTAATAATCCGGCTTTTGTAGGGACGGTGGTGATTGGTGACAGCTGGTGTAAATGAGTGACAGCTGTCACTCTCTGTTGTCTCGGCGCCCTCTCATGCTTGAAGCCCGCACTCCAAGCAGGGCGCCGACTGGTGGTGGTGGGCCAGCAGTACCTCCTCTTCAGCGGCCCACACAACAATGTGTGCCTTTCCAAATCATGTCCAATCGACTGAATTTACCCCAGGTGGACTGAGATTAAGCTGTAGAAACATCACAAGGATGATCAATGGAAACAGGATGCATCTGAGCTCAGTTTTGAGTTTCATGGCAAAGGCTGTGAATACTTATGTATGTGTGATTTCTTAGATTTTTTTAATTTTTTTTTATAAATTTTCAAAAATCTCAAAAAAAAATTCACATTGTCATTATTGTGTGAAGAATTTTGAGGGAAAACAAATTAATTTAATCCGTTTTGGAATAAGGCTGTAACATAACAAAATGCAGAGAAAGTGAAGTGCTGTGAATACTTTCCAGATGCACTGAAAGTTCAATGCAAAATAAAGTGAAAAAAGTGCATTTGACCTTTTACCCCAGTGACTGACACTGTTAAAACAAACCCTTTAAGAGTAATTTTGGGTTTCCCTGTCATCGATATATCAATCCAGGCATCCATTTTCTAAACCCGTTTATCCCAATTAAAGGTCAAGAGAGTGGGGGACTGAAGCCTGTCCCAGCAGGCCAGTAATCTATCACAGGACTCTACATATTGTTTGGTGGAAATTGGCTCATGCTTCTTGGAGGATATGATGATGTTTATGTGGGTTTTATCTCACACATGATGGTCAAATTAACCTGAGCTACATGTCTTACTTTAAAGAGGAACATCAACATTTTACAACCTAGACTCTATTTTTATTTTTTAGATGTTTGGGGTTCATATTTTCACTCAGGATAGAAAATAACTTAATTGGTGAAACACTGATTTTGAACACAAACACCTCATGAACTAGCCAGCTGCGTTACCCATACGGGTCAAGCAAAGGTAAAGGTGAGCATGTTGAACTCAGTAAATGTAGATATACATTTTAAATTATACAGTTAAGCCCCCTGACACTTGCACAACTTTGATCCGTCCACTTGCACGCACATCGTTGTGATGATCCCACCCACTGTGTTCCCAGCTGGATGCCGTGCTTTGTTTCACCGGCTGCCACGCGCTGTGCACTGGACACTGCGCATATGAAATAACTATTTCGTGGAGGATTACCGTATTTTCCGGACTATAAGTCGCACCGGAGTATAAGTCGCACCAGCCACTTTATCCATTATAAAGAAAAATAAACCATAAATAAGTCGCACCGGAGTATAAGTCGCACCAGCCACTTTATCCATTATAAAGAAAAATAAACCATAAATAAGGTCCACTGGACTATAAGTCCCATGGACATACAGGTATGTTAACATGAAAAGTTCAGATGATAATATTGTGACGGCTACCGTTTTCGGATGCATATTTCACCAGTCGCAACTTGTAATCTGCAGAGTATGATTTTCTTTTTGGTGGCATTTTTTCGGGCCTTCTCCGTTGTCTTGTTATGTTATCAGTAACGTTAAAATTTTTATTTTTCTATGGTAGTCAGAAGTCGCAGGAACAGTCACACAAGCCTCGAGTGCCCTCTTGTGAGCTGCATTTTACCTACGGATATGTTTGTATTTTGCGGACCACATTGCGAGCCGAACCATGCAGCGCCTACCTGCGCAGCTCATGACCTCCCAGCGGTGTCGATCCAGCTCCTTCCAAGTGCAGACGCTAATCCTCCGCCGTCGCTCAGTGCTCCCATGTAGCTCTCAGCGTCAACTCTGCTCACACTGATATCCAAGGGTTGAAGCTGTCTTGTTAGCCGTCCCGGAATAAACACCATGTTCGTCTGCTTCAAACGCTTTTCACAATCATCGACGCCAGCTCCTTCCAAGTGCACACGCTAATCCTCCACCGTCGCTCACCCGGTGCTCCCACACAGCTCTCAGCGTCAACTTAAACACTCTGCTCACATTGATATCCAAGGGTTGAAGCTGTTCTGTTCGCCATGCCGGAATAACAGCAAGCACCGTGTTCGTCAGCTTCACACGCTGTGGGTGAGGTGAGGAATACGCATCCAAAGTTCTGTTCTCTGATTGGTTATCGCGACCAGCGTGAACTATAGGATGGCCGTCATACTACAGTGCCCATGATGCATTGCATTTCCTTTTCCGGTGGCCATTTTAAAACATAGATCGACTCTGTCACGTAAAATTGTTTTGTTACAGTAAATTAATTGAGATCCTACCGGTATATTTTTCATTTATAAGTCGCACCGGAGTATAGGTCGCACCCCCGGCCAAAACATGTAAAAAAGTGCGACTTATAGTCCGGAAAATACGGTAATCCTTTTCTCTGCAAGTTAGCTGTTGAAAATGGCTTTAATCGCTTCCTGAATCACAGAGGACTGCTCTAGCAGCAGCTGTTCGTGCACGCGTTGAAGGAGCTGGAGAAAGCCTTTGGAGCCGTCTTAAAAGGTAATTATTTGTCATGTTTACATTGTCATGGCTCAGTAAAACAGTTGCATGTTCTTTCCTTCTTGTGTGCAGCTGTACAAGTATGTTTATGATAGATTTAATATCTCGTCATAATCGTTCAGACGAGCTGCGCTCTGATGAGGTGCACTGACGCAGTCGCTCGCTCTGTTCACTTCTTCTTTACTCGACTTGACGAGCTGCACGTAGTGTTGCAGATGGCGCCATGTTGCACAACATTTATGAGTGAAAGTTTTTTGAACATTTTAAAATTCTCTTTGTGCAGTGGCACGCACCGGTGCCCCTCTCACATTCAGTCTACACCCGTTAAAGACGAGTTGACTCTCCTGTGTGACACAGTGCCTGCAACTGCGTGCATCAAAGTCATGCAAGTGTCAGGGCACCTTTACGCCACTTATCTTAACATCCAGTCCATGTGGTGCCGCTCTCCACTGAGTGATTACATCGATTGTCAATGAGTGGCTCATTCCGTAAGACAGCGCTTCTTAACCTCTCCACACTGCAAGAAGCAGTACAATAACATTATATGTAGTAACTTAGCGCATTGTGATGTTTGCATTCTAAAACACTGTTGATTTTCTTTCAACTGCCCAGGCAGGTCAACACAGCAGTTTAGTTTTTGGCATAAATTTACACTGGATGTCCTTCCTGATGCTGCTCCATTTGTTCTTAGAGAAACAGTCCAACATCAAGCACTACTCAGGATCTACAGTGCCTCACTTCAAAGATCTGATGGGATCAGGAGCACACAGAAAACAATACTGCACCAATAAAAAGCTTTTTTTGTCCCAATTGTAAAAGTTGAACCCCAAAACATGTAAAAATAGAGCCTATTGAAAAATGTTGCCATCCCCTTGTCTCCAATCTGTCCCGGCAGGAACACGCTAAAGTCATGTTTATTTCTGCCTTTATGTCTGACTCGCACATTCTTTGTACCATCAGGCACGCCTCTCTGGTGCGAGTATGAACCCTGCACGTTCTCTGGGCCCGGCCATCATCACTGGATTCTGGGAAAACCACTGGGTGAGAGAGTGTCAGAATTGTATCCTGTTTTATGGCAGTGCTTTGTATTACAACAAGAAGGGTCACTCAGACAGTGCAATACCCATGCCTCATGTTTAACATTAATCCACGCAAATTCACTCTTTGTGATTCAGTGATGGCATCATACATGGTTCAATGTGACATTTGATCCATTCTATGCAACTGAGCCACTTCATTGCTGACTAACACAAAACCCTTCTATTAATCTATACTGGCTCCAGACTGAGGTCAGCAGTTATGGCCTTGAGTTTGACCTTCCAAGGTCACCCAAAGTCAAAAGGTGATGTG
Source organism: Thalassophryne amazonica (assembly GCF_902500255.1). Lineage (NCBI taxonomy): Eukaryota > Metazoa > Chordata > Actinopteri > Batrachoidiformes > Batrachoididae > Thalassophryne > Thalassophryne amazonica. The sequence goes on along the minus strand of NC_047108.1, from coordinate 94,585,488 downwards.
ACCAACAGAACACTGATCTGTGACTTCATATTAATGTATCCTGTTCATACATAGAACCTAGATCCTGATTGGTTTGATTCTGTACTGTGGATCAAATCAAATCAGATTTCAAGATCACAGTCACTATATATAGAATAAAAAGCTATTTATTTTTTGATCAACAGCAAAAACAAAATCTTACACTTAGCCAGTTTAATCCAGATATTAACTAATTTGTAACTGGCTTGAACTTGTTCTAAACCAGCAGGGAAAGATACAGTGAATCTGAAAAGTTTTGTTATGTTATAGCCTTATTCCAAAATGGACAAAATTCATTTTCTCCTCAAAATTCTACACACAACATATCCAATCAACTGAATTTATCCCTTTGTTGGGAGTTGGTGGACTCCAATTAAGACGTACAAACATCTCAAGGATGATCAGCGGAAAAAAATAAATAAATTTCATCAATTTTGAATAAGGCTGTAACATAAAATGTGGAAAAAGTGAAGTGCCGTGAATACTTTTTGGATGCACCACATTTAACAGGTTTTTATTCTGCATAATACAGATATTCAGGTTGATAGTGGCTTAACAGTTCCACACCAAAAATGTTTCGCATATGTTTTAAAGCAGATATTAGTTGTTTTCCAAATGGTTTTACACAGCAAAATTAGATTAATTTGTATTCTAATCCAACTACATTTGTTCCGCAAATCTGATTGGTCAATCGTGTGAGATTTCAGACCATAGAATATTGCCTTGACGGTGGCAAAATATTCGACCCTTTCACATTTGATGTATTACTTTGCGCCCTGACTGTGTTGCTACGCAGGTGTCAATAATGGTGCTGTCATCTGAGAGCGACAAAAACTGGCGGAGCAACGACGACACCAAAATGGGTGGATTTCATAGATTTAACTGGATTGATTGATTGATGGATTTAGTGTGGATTTAACTCAATGCATCTGAAGAGATGGAGAAATCTGTGGGTCTGCTCACAGAATTTCCAGTTTGGCATGAAGACGCTGTTGCTACAGTAAGCTTCGCCAACTGAATTACTTACAGAAAAAGTCCGAAACTGTAAACCGTGCAAACGATGGAATTGGATTAGAATGGGAAAAATCCCATTGGTTTGTTTGTTTATTCCAAGTCAACATAACATAAACAATAATAATATAAACAATATAAACAAATAGTACAGTTTTATGTACACACTTGACACTGTTCATAAAATGGTGAAAAGAAAAAAGAAAATTAGTAAAGACAAGAAAAGGCATAAATGAATTAACAACACAAACAGAATCAACTTGGAAAGGAGTGAGATGAAGACAAGCTTATTGACTTCCACCCCCAATTCCATCCTCAATTAAATTAAATTACTTAAAATACACGGTTGCCGTCATTTTGAGCTTAATATTTCATATATAATATATAAAGCATATAAATAATACAATTATATATGTATGTGAACATACACCCACACACACATACATATGAACACACATACATACATATCAATATATACACACACACCCATACATATACATATATACACACACATGCACATATGTATATACATATACATACATATATACATATACACATACATACATACACATATATATACATATATACACATACTGGGCCTCATGTATCAATGTTGCGCACTTGTGGCTTAAATTTACAGCGTAAACTTGAAATACACCAAAGTCGCCATGACATGTATCAAGCAGTGTGCACCTGCCAATTTCTGGCGTACGCCTGACGTGATCTTGATAAATGCGGCGGGTGGAAACAATCGTAATTATAATAAACACGCCCATAAATATTCAGACTCTGCTTCAGACACACCCTCATTTTACGACATGGAAGCCGGAAAGACGGCAATGAAAAAGAACTCCACCAATCACGACGCGTGCCAATAGAGCGTCAAAAGCGGCTGTCGTATCAATTGTTTTGTAGTATATAATCAATAAAGTGTTACAGTGGTCCCTCATTAATTGCTGGAGTTGCGTTCTAAAAAATAGCCCGTAATACGCGAAACCGCGACGTAATCAGCGTTATTTTTTACAATTATTATAGACGTTTCAAAGCTGTAAAACCCCTCACTACACAGTTTATACACTTTCTCAATCAGGCATGAACATTTTCTCACTTTTCTCTCGTGTGTAAACACTCTCAAAGTTCAAACCTTAGTTTGTCTGTCTTAATGTGCCGGAAAAGTGCTGATGTCCACGTCTTTTCACAATTCCTGTGCTAGTCAGATGACATACCAGATCAAGACAGCGTCCAGTTTAAAAATGAACGGCACATTTCACTGTTACAGGAGTTTTTGTCATGGAAAGAGAAGCTGCTCCACCGCGCGTTGCGGTGCAGCCGCTCGGCGCAAAGCAACGCTGTGATGAAGCCTCACGGGACATGTTCTGGCATGTCCAGCTCATGCACAATCACAATCGGATATTCACACGACTGAAAAGCAACCGCAGTCCGTCTGAAATCCACCTGAAAGCTGTCCTGAGAGACCAACACCGAGGTGGTTTTGTCCCGCGTAATGAACGGAGCCGTGGCGCGTCCCTCCGCTTTTCTTTCCATGAAAAAAACTCCTGTAATGGTGGAATGTGCCGGGAAAAGTGCTGATGTCCACATCTTCTGCCTTTTTGTGAAAGTCAGACGAGGTCCCGGATCAACAAAGCTTTCACGTTGGAAATGATCTGGTTGTTCCAGCGGGGTGTCAGCCTGTCGATGGGGGCTGGGAGGGCGCCGCGCTCTCAGCAGTTGTGGGCCGTCCTTAAAGCGGCAGTAACACCCCGTAATCTGTTTAATCCCCATAAAATCATCCCTGAAAGCCATATTAATTTTTCAAACGGTGTCCACCTGGAGGTCTCTCACAGTTTCTGGAAAAAAATTGATGCAGCAAAGCTCCAAATCGTTCAGACATTTATTCGCAATAAAAAAAAGACGAGAGGGGTGGACCACACCTCACTCAAAGCCTGCTCACAGGCGAATGACGCAACCGACAGGCATGAAAAAACTCACGCATGCGCACGAGGGTTCAAGCTTGTCTGACGCAATCACACGTGATTCAAATCCATATGGTTTTTTAAAAAAATAATAAGGTCGGATACTAGAGTCTTGAGCTCTTGCTTGCCTCTACTGGTGGTTGGCTCTCACTGCGGTATTGTATCACTTCCTGTTCCGGAGCACAGCGGTGTTTTGCTGTATCTGTTAGCTGTTTAATCTGCGCAGTTAGATTGATCTAGTTAACTAGATAACAATTTGTTTCACAGTGTAATCTTCACGTGCCTTAACTAAAGCACTCCCTCTGCTGAATCACCTCTAAATTATTTACACATTATTCACTTTGTGTTTTTAGGAATCCGCTAGCTTAGCGCAGCTACTAGCTCTTATCCGGTTTAGCATGGCGGCTTCTCCTGTCTCTCCCGCACTTTTCTGCTCTGGGTGTGAAATGTTTAGTTATTCCTCGGCCTCCTTTAGCAGTAATGGTACTTGTAATAAGTGTAGCTTATTCGTAGCTTTGGAGGCCAGGCTGGGCGAATTGGAGACTCGGCTCCGCACCTTGGAAAATCCTACAGCTAGCCAGGCCCCTGTAGTTGGTGCGGACCAAGGTAGCTTAGCCGCCGTTAGTTCCCCTCTGGCAGATCCCGAGCAGCCGGGAAAGCAGGCCGGCTGGGTGACTGTGAGGAGGAAGCATAGTCCTAAACAGAAGCCCCGTGTACACCGCCAACCCGTTAACATTTCTAACCGTTTTTCCCGCCGAGGATCAAACTCTGGTTATTGGCGACTCTGTTTTGAGAAATGTGAAGTTAGCGAGACCAGCAACCATAGTCAATTGTCTTCCGGGGGCCAGAGCAGGCGACATTGAAGGAAATTTGAAACTGCTGGCTAAGGCTAAGCGTAAATTTGGTAAGATTGTAATTCACGTTGGCAGTAATGACACCCGGTTACGCCAATCGGAGGTCACTAAAATTAACATTGAATCGGTGTGTAACTTTGCAAAAACAATGTCGGACTCTGTAGTTTTCTCTGGGCCCCTCCCCAATCGCACCGGGAGTGACATGTTTAGCCGCATGTTCTCCTTGAATTGCTGGCTGTCTGAGTGGTGTCCAAAAAATTAGGTGGGCTTCATAGATAATTGGCAAAGCTTCTGGGGAAAACCTGGTCTTGTTAGGAGAGACGGCATCCATCCCACTTTGGTTGGAGCAGCTCTCATTTCTAGAAATCTGGCCAATTTTCTTAAATCCTCCAAACCGTGACTATCCAGGGTTGGGACCAGGAAGCAGAGTTGTAGTCTTACACACCTCTCTGCAGCTTCTCTCCCCCTGCCATCCCCTCATTACCCCATCCCCGTAGAGACGGTGCCTGCTCCCAGACCACCAATAACCAGCAAAAATCTATTTAAGCATAAAATTCAAAAAGAAAAAATAATATAGCACCTTCAACTGCACCACAGACTAAAACAGTTAAATGTGGTCTATTAAACATTAGATCTCTCTCTTCTAAGTCCCTGTTAGTAAATGATATAATAATTGATCAACATATTGATTTATTCTGCCTTACAGAAACCTGGTTACAGCAGGATGAATATGTTAGTTTAAATGAGTCAACACCCCCGAGTCACACTAACTGCCAGAACGCTCGTAGCACGGGCCGAGGCGGAGGATTAGCAGCAATCTTCCATTCCAGCTTATTAATTAATCAAAAACCCAGACAGAGCTTTAATTCATTTGAAAGCTGGACTTTTAGTCTTGTCCATCCAAATTGGAAGTCCCAAAAACCAGTTTTATTTGTTATTATCTATCGTCCACCTGGTCGTTACTGTGAGTTTCTCTGTGAATTTTCAGACCTTTTGTCTGACTCAGTGCTTGGCTCAGATAAGATAATTATAGTGGGCGATTTTAACATCCACACAGATGCTGAGAAGGACAGCCTCAACACTGCATTTAATCTATTATTAGACTCAATTGGCTTTGCTCAAAATGTAAATGAGTCCACTCACCACTTTAATCATATCTTAGATCTTGTTCTGACTTATGGTATGGAAATTGAAGACTTAACAGTATTCCCTGAAAACTCCCTTCTGTCTGATCATTTCTTAATAACATTTACATTTACTCTGATGGACTACCCAGCAGTGGGGAATAAGTTTCATTACACTAGAAGTCTTTCAGAAAGCGCTGTAACTAGGTTTAAGGATATGATTCCTTCTTTATGTTCTCTAATGCCATATACCAACACAGTGCAGAGTAGCTACCTAAACTCTGTAAGTGAGATAGAGTATCTCGTCAATAGTTTTACATCCTCATTGAAGACAACTTTGGATGCTGTAGCTCCTCTGAAAAAGAGAGCCTTAAATCAGAAGTGCCTGACTCCGTGGTATAACTCACAAACTCGCAGCTTAAAGCAGATAACCCGTAAGATGGAGAGAAAATGGCGTCTCACTAATTTAGAAGATCTTCACTTAGCCTGGAAAAAGAGTCTGTTGCTCTATAAAAAAAAGCCCTCCGTAAAGCTAGGACATCTTACTACTCATCACTAATTGAAGAAAATAAGAACCCCAGGTTTCTTTTCAGCACTGTAGCCAGGCTGACAAAGAGTCAGAGCTCTATTGAGCCGAGTATTCCTTTCACTTTAACTAGTAATGACTTCATGACTTTCTTTGCTAATAAAATTTTAACTATTAGAGAAAAAATTACTCATAACCATCCCAAAGACGTATCGTTATCTTTGGCTGCTTTCAGTGATGCCGGTATTTGGTTAGACACTTTCTCTCCGATTGTTCTGTCTGAGTTATTTTCATTAGTTACTTCCTCCAAACCATCAACATGTCTATTAGACCCCATTCCTACCAGGCTGCTCAAGGAAGCCCTACCATTAATTAATGCTTCGATCTTAAATATGATCAATCTATCTTTATTAGTTGGCTATGTACCACAGGCTTTTAAGGTGGCACTAATTAAACCATTACTTAAAAAGCCATCACTTGACCCAGCTATCTTAGCTAATTATAGGCCAATCTCCAACCTTCCTTTTCTCTCAAAAATTCTTGAAAGGGTAGTTGTAAAACAGCTAACTGATCATCTGCAGAGGAATGGTCTATTTGAAGAGTTTCAGTCAGGTTTCAGAATTCATCATAGTACAGAAACAGCATTAGTGAAGGTTACAAATGATTCTTATGGCCTCAGACAGTGGACTCATTTCTGTGCTTGTTCTGTTAGACCTCAGTGCTGCTTTTGATACTGTTGACCATAAAATTTTATTACAGAGATTAGAGCATGTCATAGGTATTAAAGGCACTCCGCTGCGGTGGTTTGAATCATATTTATCTAATAGATTACAATTTGTTCATGTAAATGGGGAATCTTCTTCACAAACTAAGGTTAATTATGGAGTTCCACAAGGTTCTGTGCTAGGACCAATTTTATTCACTTTATACATTTCCCTTAGGCAGTATTATTAGACGGCATTGCTTAAATTTTCATTGTTACGCAGATGATACCCAGCTTTATCTATCCATGAAGCCAGAGGACACACACCAATTAGCTAAACTGCAGGATTGTCTTACAGACATAAAGACATGGATGACCTCTAATTTCCTGCTTTTAAACTCAGATAAAACTGAAGTTATTGTACTTGGCCCCACAAATCTTAGAAACATGGTGTCTAACCAGATCCTTACTCTGGATGGCATTACCCTGACCTCTAGTAATACTGTGAGAAATCTTGGAGTCATTTTTGATCAGGATATGTCATTCAATGCGCATATTAAACAAATATGTAGGACTGCTTTTTTGCATTTGCGCAATATCTCTAAAATTAGAAAGGTCTTGTCTCAGAGTGATGCTGAAAAACTAATTCATGCATTTATTTCCTCTAGGCTGGACTATTGTAATTCATTATTATCAGGTTGTCCTAAAAGTTCCCTGAAAAGCCTTCAGTTAATTCAAAATGCTGCAGCTAGAGTACTGACAGGGACTAGAAGGAGAGAGCATATCTCACCCATATTGGCCTCTCTTCATTTGCTTCCTGTTAATTCTAGAATAGAATTTAAAATTCTTCTTCTTACTTATAAGGTTTTGAATAATCAGGTCCCATTTTATCTTAGGAACCTCATAGTACCATATCACCCCAATAGAACGCTTTGCTCTCAGACTTACTTGTAGTTCCTAGGGTTTGTAAGAGTAGAATGGGAGGCAGAGCCTTCAGCTTTCAGGCTCCTCTCCTGTGGAACCAGCTCCCAATTCAGATCAGGGAGACAGACACCCTCTCTACTTTTAAGATTAGGCTTAAAACTTTCCTTTTTGCTAAAGCTTATAGTTAGGGCTGGATCAGGTGACCCTGAACCATCCCTTAGTTATGCTGCTATAGACTTAGACTGCTGGGGGGTTCCCATGATGCACTGAGTGTTTCTTTCTCTTTTTGCTCTGTATGCACCACTCTGCATTTAATCATTAGTGATTGATCTCTGCTCCCCTCCACAGCATGTCTTTTTCCTGGTTCTCTCCCTCAGCCCCAACCAGTCCCAGCAGAAGACTGCCCCTCCCTGAGCCTGGTTCTGCTGGAGGTTTCTTCCTGTTAAAAGGGAGTTTTTCCTTCCCACTGTTGCCAAGTGCTTGCTCACAGGGGGTCGTTTTGACCGTTGGGGTTTTTCCGTAATTATTGTATGGCCTTGCCTTACAGTATAAAGCGCCTTGGGGCAACTGTTTGTTGTGATTTGGCGCTATATAAATAAAATTGATTGATTGATTGATTGATTGACTTTTCTAACAGACCTCGTATAATATAACACAGGAGTGAATAACAATTACACACTGGACAGTATAGACAAAATAACACACAACAGAGGACCAGACAAGACACACAAGGAACACATATCATTGGATTTATTATGATGATTATTATTACTGTTGTTGTTTACCCTGCTTAGTTTGAGGCGCTTGAGATGAGTGCATTAAAACCACAGGTCCTTGGTGAGGACCTGTTAAAATATGGGGTCATATGAGGTACATTTAAAACCACAGGTCCTTGGTGAGGACCTGCTAAAGTGTGGGGTCGTATAAGGTGCAATTAAAACCACAGGTCCTTGGTGAGGACCTGCTAAAACATGGGGTCGTATGAGGTGCAATTAAAACCACAGGTCCTTGGTGAGGACCTGCTAAAACATGGGGTCGTATGAGGTGCAATTAAAACCACAGGTCCTTGGTGAAGACCTGCTAAAACATGGGGTCGTATGAGGTGCAATTAAAACCACAGGTCCTTGGTGAGGACCTGCTAAAACATGGGGTCGTATGAGGTGCAATTAAAACCACAGGTCCTTGGTGAGGACCTGCTAAAACATGGGGTCATATGAGGTGCAATTAAAACCACAGGTCCTTGGTGAGGACCTGCTAAAGCATGGTGTTGTGTGAGGTGCATTATGAGGTCGTATGAGGTGCAATTAAAACCACAGGTCCTTGGTGAGGACCTGCTAAAACATGGAGTCGTATGAGGTGCAATTAAAACCACAGGTCCTTGGTGAGGACCTGCTAAAGCATGGAGTCATATGAGGTGCAATTAAAAAACACAGGACCTTAGTGAGGTAATAACCTGAGGTTATCCCAAGGACGTTACTACTCACTGGTCCTGCTAAAGTTTGATGTTGGTGCATTAAAATGGCAGGTCTGATGGTGAGATAGTCTCTCAAGGCAGGGGGCTACCCTGGAGTACCATCCCTAGAGACCTGCCAGGTGTGAATATAGAGATTTGGATGGTCATGGATACTAAGACAGAACGGAACCAGCAGCATGACAGATGGCTCGCAATACCACAGAAGGACAAACACACATACAAACAACAAGGACAAACACACAAACAAGCATGTTGGTTATCAATCTAATCTGTGTTATATTCATATTACTATATAATATAAATAGATATTTCATTAAGCCACTTGGTGATGTGTCATGTGCCATCGCCAGGTACCACAGTGGGCACGAGTGCAACTAGGAGCAGCAGCGTGAAGGCCTAGCTCTTTGGAAAACCTTTATTTGTCTTCGACTGTGTTCACTGCAGCGTTGAAACTGGGCGTTGTGAAGTAGCTAGCCACCGTCATGTTTGTAGTTGTATTCACTGAGTCACCGGTGTTGTTCAGACTCTGGCTCCTCACCTGCACTGCAAGATGGAGAGCCAGCGGCAGCACAACCACAAAACCAGACACAGCTTCATCTTAACACAGTCAGCACTCAGACCCAATGCCCGCTGTGGATCCTCTAATCACATATATAATCAATAACACACTATCACACACATCAAAATGGCGGTAGATGGCGTTCACTGCGCATCGAACATTTCGGTGTGTCACAGAATTTCGCTGAGTTTTTGCTTAAAACAGTGACAGTAAGTAAGAAATCAATAAGAAAGTAAGTAAAGTAAAGAACAGATTAGCCGCGAAGCTAACGGCGACCTACCCAGGCCGGCGGCGTACCATCCAGGCCCGCGGAGTTGGTGGAAGCGATCCATCCAGGCCCGCGGCGTTGGCGGAGATGTACCATCCAGGCCCGCGGCGTTGGCGGAGACGTACCATCCAGGCCCGCGGCGTCAGCGGAGGCGAACCATCCAGGCCCGCGGAATCGGCGGAGGTGAACCATCCAGGCCCGCGGCGTCGACGCAGGAGGTGACCCATCTAGGCCCACGGAGTCAGCGGAAGAGGCGATCCATCCAGGCCCGCGGCGGAAGAGGCAATCCATCCAGGCCCGCGGCGTCGGGGCAAGAGGCGATCCATTCAGGCCCACAGCGTCGGTTACATCCGGGGCTGGCGACAGCTGCATCCGAGGCTAGCGGCGGCTACATCCGGGGCTAGCGGCGGCTACATCTGAGGCTGGCGGCGGCTACATCCGAGGCTGACGGCGGCTACGACCGAGGCTGGTGGCGGCTATATCCGGGATTAACATCGGGGAAGGTCGGTGTGCGGCGACCGGATTTGTGGTGGTGGTGGAGTCTACGAGTGGGAATTGTTTTATAATTAATAGTGGCCTGTACTGAACTACAAGAGTAACTTAATATGGCACCACCTAGGAAGACAGATAAATTGTAGGAAGATATAGAGGAGATAAAGACCTCATTAAACTGTATATCAAAAGACATGACCAATTTAGACAAGTTAATGAAGGAGATCAAGGAGCTCCAAAATCTTGTTAAAGAAAAGGACAAGATTATTAAGAAACTTGAGCAACGGGTGGATGAACTTGAACAATATACTAGAAAAGATGATGTTATAATAACTGGTTTGGAAACAAAACATCGGTTGTACGCAAGGGTGGTGGATTCTGGTGGAGCCAGTGGGGAGGATGCACCACCTGAAGAACTACAAACACTAGAACAGCAAGTTACAAATTTTTTATATCAAAAAGGTGTTGTCATACATCAAGATACTATATCAGACTGTCACACAATTCCATCCAAAGACAGTAAAAATAAACTACCCAATATTATTATACGATTTACAAACAGAAAATATAAAAATGAATTACTAAGACAGGCAAAGAATCTGAAAGGAACAAATGTCTATATAAATGAGCATCTAACGGAAAAAAATGCAGATATTGCCAGAGAAGCAAGACTATTAAAAAAACAGAAACACATTGTTGCTACATGGGTCTGGAACTGTAGGGTTTGGATTAGAGTGAAAGAAGGAACAAAGAGTATACAAATCAGAGACATGGATGACCTTACAAAGTACAGACCTGAGTAGACAAATAAATATGACGTCAGTTGTTAGTATGACCAACAAAAAATCAGAACAAACATGGAAACAGATGATAAAATATATGACATAGACACCAATATTAATGAAAGTATATTTGACTTGACTACAATTGGTTGTGAGTATTATATGGAAAAACAGTTAAATAGTGAAAAAATGACTGAAGATACCTTGTCACTCATACATATAAACATCCAAAGCTTGTAAAATGTCAAAAATAAAGGATTATTTAAACCAGTTTAAAAATAGATTCAGCATTGTTGCAATCACAGAATCTTGGCTTAAAGATGACCTCATGGCTGATGTTCAAATGGAGGGATATGAGCTATATTTTGTAAATAGAAGAGATTAAAAAAAGGCGGAGGTATTGTTTTGTACATAAAAACAGATCTGACATGTAAAATTGTAGAAGAAATGACAATAATAGATGATGTCATAGAAATTGTAACTGTGGAAATTGTACATGAAACATCTAAAAATATTCTAATCAGTTGTGTATACAGAGCACCAGACTCTTGTGTTGTGAAATTTACAGATAAAATAATAGAATTATTCCATCAAATCAAAAACAAAACGCTCTTTATGTGTGGAGACTTTAATGTTAATGTGGAAAGCTCCAGTTGCCAAAGAGCAAGTGATTTTGTGAATTCAATGAATAGCTTGGGCTTATTCCCCTTGATAACAAAATCAATCAGAATTACATCGCAAAGTGCAACTGTAATTGACAATATATTCACAAATAGAACAGATGAAATTATTAAGAATGGGATCTTGATGACAGATCTTAGTGATCATTTACCAGTTTTTTCAATATTTAAATATAAAAATAGGTACAAAAAAAAAAAACAGTTATAAACTTTAAAAGAGATAAGTCATTAAAAGCCTTAGAGGCATTAAATTATGACCTTAAAAATCAAAATTGGGAAGAAGTTTATGTCGGTGACGTTAAGGTAGCATATAATTCATTTATGAAAATACTGATGAAATCATATAATAAAAATTGTAAATTAATAAAAACTAGTAAGAAAAGAGTAAATAAACCATGGCTGACTAAGGGAATAAAAAAAAGCCTGTGTAAAGAAAAACTATTTATATAGGTGCTTTTTAAAAATGCAAACAAAGGAAACAGAACAGATACAAAAAAATATATAAATAAACTATTGACAATAATTAGGAAACAAAAAAAGATTATTATAGTGAACAATTAAATAAGAGTAAAGATAATATGAGGGCAACATGGGGAATTATAAAAAGTGTGATGGAAAGTGATGGAGTGAAATGAACTTTTCCAAATTACCTTGTCAAGGAAAATAAAGAGATATATGACATAAAAGAAGTTGTAAATGAGTTTAATGATTATTTTTCAAAGGTGGGATCAAGTCTGGTGGGAAATAAACCAATAGTAGAAGATAAATTAAATACAATTGTAAATACGGTCAATAGTATTTTCCTTGACAATGTGGAAAAAGATGAAATAAGGAATATTGTAAAACACTGTGTAAGCAAAAGATCAACTGACTATGAAGATTTAGACATGATGGCTGTAAAAAGTATAATAGAAACTGTTATTGAACCATTCATTTACATTTGTAATCTGTCTCTGTCAACAGGAATTTTCCCAGACGAAATGAAAATTGCCAGGGTAGTCCCATTATATAAAAATGGAGACAAACATAACGTTTCAAATTACAGGCCAGTGTCATTGCTTCCACAGTTTTCTAAAATTATGGAAAAAGTTTTTGTGACAAGGTTGGATAAATTCATTGAGAAACATCATATTTTAAATAATGCTCAGTATGGATTCAGAACAAAACATTCAACAGCTATGGCAATTATGGAATTAACAGAGAAAATATCAACAGCAATAGATAATAAGGATTATTTTGTAAGTGTTTTTATTGACCTGAAAAAAGCTTTTGATGTTATCGATCATTCAAGATTGTTTCACAAGTTACAACAATATGGAATAAGAGGGATTGCACATCAGTGGGTAAAAAGCTACTTAGAAAATAGAAAACAGTTTGTTCAGATAAATAATAATAAATCAGAATTGTGTAACATTATTTTTGGAGTACCACAAGGGTCGGTACTTGGACCCAAACTGTTTATTTTGTATATCAATGATTTTGTGAATGTATCTAATGTACTTGGTAGCATTTTATTTGCTGACAATACAACATTATTTTACTCTGGATCAGATATACAGGAAGTAGCACAAGTGATAAATACAAAGTTGGAAAAAGTGAAATATTGGTTTGATATAAACAGATTGTCACTTAATCTTAATAAAACAAATTTCATATTGTTTAATGACAGAATAAAAAAAATGATGTGTCATTAAAAATAGATGGAATGGACATTCAAAGGGTAAAAGAAATGAAATTTTTAGGAGTTATGATTGATGAAGATTTTACATTGAAGTCACACATTAAAACAAAAAGCGAAAAATAGGAAATAGGAAAAATAGGAATACGAAAAATAGCGAAAGCTATTGCTGTTTTGCATAAAGTTAAATATTCATTAAATAGTTATGTATTATTAACATTGTACAATTCATTGATTGTTCCATATTTGACTTATTGTGTAGAAATCTGGGGATCAACATGTACAACTTATATGCAACCTTTATTTATTTTGCAGAAAAGAGCTTTAAAAGTGATTAGCAACAGTTGTTTTAGAGACCCATCTAGTCCATTGTTCATTAAGTATAGGGTACTTAAATTTCATGATTTAGTTGATTTGAAATTATTACAAACAATGTACCAAGCGAATAACAATACCTTACCAATAAACATTCAAAATATGTTTGAAAAAAGAGTAAGTAGTTATAATTTGAAAGGCATAGAAGTCTTTAAAAAACCAAGATTCAGAACCAAGATAAAGGAACGGAGTATTGCAGTGAATGGTGTAAAATTATGGAACAACCTCAACAAAGAAATCAAAGAATCAAGGTCGCTTAAATTATTTTAAAAATGTATTAAACTAGATGTATTTCGTAAGTATGAACCTATGAAATAAGTCAGTGGGCTGTGACAAAGCCAAAAATGTAATCTGTTAATAATGTTTAGAATGTTTGAAGTTTAAAATGTAATCTGTTAGGGATGTAATCTTATAAATAATGGTTAAAATTATGAAATAAGTCGGTGACATGTGACAAAGGAATAGAATTTAACAGATTACATCTGTTAAATTATGTTGATTAATGATGCTTGATATTGTAAGATTGTATTGTAAAAAAGGGTCAGAAAATATAAGACTTGTTCTTCCAATCTGCTCCTTTTCATTCAAGGGTTTGTAAAGTTTGGTTAATTCTGCTATTCAGTTTTTTTCTTTTAAATGAATGAAATAAATATTAAATAAAAAAATAATAATATAGGCAGTTATTTATATTGTTTTACATTCCTGAAAATGTTCTAATTTTATTTTTAATATATAATCATGACCCTCCTAACCAACAGCCCTGTATTGTGACCAAATCATTTCCTTATACTTTGATTTGAAGTAATGAATATTTGTACTTGTACATTGCTTAAGTTGCTGCCCCAGTCGGTTCCAGAGTTTAACCCCCACACAGACACATGCAAACTTTTCCTCGTAGTTCTTACTGGCTGAATCTTAAAGTTACTACAGCCCCTCAGGCTATAAACCCCTTCTCTCTGTGTGAAGAGCTTTTGAATATTAATAGGCAGGATATTTTTATTTGCTTTGTACAGAAGTTGTGCCATATAAAATTCAACTAATTCGTATAGTTTTAACAACTTAGACTGCAGGAATAGATTATGAGTGTGCTCATAAAATCCTACCTTGTGTATAATTCTAATAGCACATTTCTGGAGTATAAAGAGGGGATGTAGTGAACTTTTATAGTTATTGCCCCAAATTTCAATGCATTAGGTTAGGTAGGGCAACACTAATGAACAATACAGTAAATACAATGCATTATAATCTAAGAAGTATTTAACCTTGTTAATAACTGAGACACTTTTAGAAACTTTACTTTGTATGATGTGTGCTTTCCAGGTTAATTTGCTGTCTATAGTTATTCCTAAGAATTTTATTTCTCACACAGTATCTATACTGACACCATCTATATTTATTATTTGATTTAATTTTTCCTTGTAGTGTCCAAAGGATATTACTTTAGTTTTATTTAAATTTAGGGAAAGTTTGTTAATATCCATCCATAATTTCAGTTTAAGTAATTCATTATTTATACTATGAATTAGGTCATGATAATTGTCACTAGAATAGAATATATTAGTATCATCTGCAAATAGAATTAGTTTTAATAACTTTGAAACACCAAATATATCATTTATATACAAATTAAACAACATTGGACCTAATACAGATCCTTGTGGGACCCCACAAGCAATGCCCAAATACCCTGACTGAAATTCACCCATCTTCACAAACTGTTGTCTCTCTGTTAAATAACTTTGGATCCAGTTCAAAGCCACTCCCCTAATGCCATATCTTTCCATTTTTTTTAGTAAAATTCCATGATTAAGAGTATCAAAGGCTTTTTTGAGATCAATAAATATTCCAGCTGCATATTTCTTCTTGTCTAATTTATTCATGATTTCTTCAACCACATCAATTATGGCCATTGATGTTGACCTGGCTGACCTAAAGCCATACTGACTTTCATTATGTTGTGTTTATCTATAAATTTCTCTAATCTGTTGTTAAAGAGTTTCTGTAATATTTTTGAAAACTGAGGGAGTAGAGAGACTGGTCTGTAGTTAGTGAAGATGTGTTTGTTTCCATTTTTATACAATGGTATTACTTTTGCAATTTTCATTTTGTTTGGAAATGTTCCTATTTGGAATGATAGGTTGCATATATATGTTAAAGGTTTAGACATACTCTGCATTCTTTTTCTTACAGTCATATATATATATATATATATATATATATATATATATATATATATATATATATATATATATATATATATATATATATCATAACAATCAGTAGATGATTTGTTCTTACACTTATTAACAGTATCTATTAGTTCAGCCTGGGTTACTCCAGACAGAAACATTGTCTTTGAATTATTTTCTACGGATGAATTGTCAAGCTGATTTTCTTTGCACTTAGGAATTTTATCAGCCAGGTCTGGTCCAACATTTACAAAAAAATTGTTAAAACTATTTACAATGTCATTCATATTATAGTTATCAAAATTCTTATCAGTAAAATAGTCTGGATATGACTTATTACTTTTACAACCCTTAATAACAGTATTCAATATTCCCCAAACCTTTTTAGTGTTATTTCTATTGTTATGTAATAAATTGCTATAATATAGTTTTTTGCTAGTTCTCATGATATCAGTCAGTTTATTTTTATAAATTTTATATTTATGTTCAGATTCCTCAGTCCTTAAACTAATAAACTGTCTATATAAATAATTTTTCTTTTTACAAGCATTACGTAACCCCTTGGTTATCCATGAACGTTTTATAGCTATATTGTTTTTACTAATTTGACAAATTGGGCAGTTTTTATTATATACTGAAGTAAAGATTTCTAAAAAATTATCAAATGCTGAATCCACATTTCTTTCCTTATATACTATATACCAGTCTTGTTCTAGCAGGTTATGCTATAGTGAGTTGATAGCATTGTCATTTTTTATTTGTTTGTATATGGGTTTTTGGGGTGTTTTACGGTGATTACAGTTGTCATCATATACTATAAAGACAGGCAGGTGGTCAGATATGTCGCAGATCATTAGGCTGCTGATACTTGTAGACTCCATGTCATTTGTGAAAATGTTGTCAATGAGAGTAGCACTATGAGATGTAATTCTACTAGGTTTAGTGATAGCTGGATAAAAACTCATACTGTGCATCCTATTGATATAGTCATCGGTTGGTTTGTGATTATTTGGGTTCATCAAATCAATATTGAAATCTCCACAGATAAATATTTTTTTGTTACCTATTGTGGAAAAAGTTTTTTCCACCCACTCTGTAAAAAATTCCAGACTTGAACCAGGTGACCTGTATAAGCAACTTACAATAATATTTTTCTTTTTTGCATTGAGTATCTCTATTGTTATGCATTCTAATGTGTCATATATTGTCATTGTCATATTTCGCCGTCAGGCACCGTGGCGACACTACCAGACCAAAATCTCTCATCAGCCGTTAAAACTTTTACCGAAAACCAGCTGAATTTATCGAATGGTGTCCACTCAGTTGTGCCTTACAGTTTTGAAAAAATTTTGATCAAACAAAGCAGCAGTCTCTGAGCCATTCCTAAACAATGAAAAAATCGACGAGGGTGGGCCACTCCTCACTCAAAGACTGCCAACAGGCGAATGATGTAACCGACAGGTGTGAAAAAAACTCTCGCATGCCCACGAGGGTTCAAGCATGTCTGATGTAATCACACGTGATTCAAATCCATATGGTTTTTGAAAAAAATAATAAGGTCGGATACTTTTCTAATAGACCTCGTATATAGCAACTCCACCTCCCATTTTATTTCCTCTGTTTACACAGTTCAAGCTATAATCTTCTAACTCGAAATCTATGCCTTTATCCTCATTAAACCATGTTTCTGAAATTGCAATAATGTGAAATGGCTGGGTAAATTGTTGTAAATATTCTTTGATTCTTTGATTTTTCATAATTATTGTATGGCCTTGCCTTACAATATGTAGCGCCTTGGGGCAACTGTTTGTTGTGATTTGGCGCTATATAATCAATCAATCAATCAATCAACTTTTTTCTTATATAGCGCCAAATCACAACAAACAGTTGCCCCAAGGCGCTCCATATTGTAAGGCAAGGCCATACAATAATTATGAAAAACCCCAACGGTCAAAACGACCCCCTATGAGCAAGCACTTGGCCACAGTGGGAAGGAAAAACTCCCTTTTAACAGAAAGAAACCTCCAGCAGAACCAGGCTCAGGGAGGGGCAGTCTTCTGCTGAGACTGGTTGGGGCTGAGGGAAAGAACCAGAAAAAAGACATGCCGAGAAGGGGGGCAGAGATCGATCACTAATGATTAAATGCAGAGTGATGCATACGGAGCAAAAAGAAACAGTGCATC
Source organism: Thalassophryne amazonica (assembly GCF_902500255.1). NCBI lineage: Eukaryota > Metazoa > Chordata > Actinopteri > Batrachoidiformes > Batrachoididae > Thalassophryne > Thalassophryne amazonica. The sequence continues at coordinate 94,567,675 of NC_047108.1, read as the reverse complement.
ATGGGAACCCCCCCACAGTCTACGTCTAAAGCAACATAACCAAGGGATGGTCCAGGGTCACCCGATCCAGCCCTAACTATAAGCCTTAGCGAAAAGGAAAGTTTTAAGCCTAATCTTAAAAGTAGAGAGGGTATCTGTCTCCCTGATCTGAATTGGGAGCTGGTTCCACAGGAGAGGAGCCTGAAAGCTGAAGGCTCTGCCTCCCATTCTACTCTTACAAACCCTAGGAACTACAAGTAAGCCCGCAGTCTGAGAGCGAAGCGCTCTAATGGGGTAATATGGTACTACGAGGTCCCTAAGATAAGATGGGACCTGATTATTCAAAACCTTATAAGTAAGAAGAAGAATTTTAAATTCTATTCTAGAATTAACAGGAAGCCAATGAAGAGAGGCCAACACGGGTGAGATATGCTCTCTCCTGCTAGTCCCCGTCAGTACTCTAGCTGCAGCATTCTGAACCAACTGAAGGCTTTTTAGGGAACTTTTAGGACAACCTGATAATAATGAATTACAATAGTCCAGCCTAGAGGAAATAAATGCATGAATTAGTTTTTCAGCATCACTCTGAGACAAGACCTTTCTGATTTTAGAGATATTGCGTAAATGCAAAAAGGCAGTCCTACATATTTGTTTAATATGCGCTTTGAATTACATATCCTGATCAAAAATGACTCCAAGATTTCTCACAGTATTACTAGAGATCAGGGAAATGCCATCCAGAGTAACGATCTGGTTAGACACCATGCTTCTAAGATTTGTGGGGCCAAGTACAATAACTTCAGTTTTATCTGAGTTTAAAAGCAGGAAATTAGAGGTCATCCATGTCTTTATGTCTGTAAGACAATCCTGCAGTTTAGCTAATTGGTGTGTATCCTCTGGCTTCATGGATAAATAAAGCTGGGTATCATCTGCGTAACAATGAAAATTTAAGCAATGCCGTCTAATAATACTGCCTAAGGGAAGCATGTATAAAGTGAATAAAATTGGTCCTAGCACAGAACCTTGTGGAACTCCATAATTAACTTTAGTCTGTGAAGAAGATTCCCCATTTACATGAACAAACTGTAATCTATTAGACAAATATGATTCAAACCACCGCAGCGCAGTGCCTTTAATACCTATGACATGCTCTAATCTCTGTAATAAAATTTTATGGTCAACAGTATCAAAAGCAGCACTGAGGTCCAACAGAACAAGCACAGAGATAAGTCCACTGTCCGAAGCCATAAGAAGATCATTTGTAACCTTCACTAATGCTGTTTCTGTACTATGATGAATTCTAAAACCTGACTGAAACTATTCAAATAGACCATTCCTCTGCAGGTGATCAGTTAGCTGTTTTACAACTACCCTCTCAAGAATCTTTGAGAGAAAAGGAAGGTTGGAGATTGGCCTATAATTAGCTAAGATAGCTGGGTCAAGTGATGGCTTTTTAAGTAATGGTTTAATTACTGCCACCTTAAAGGCCTGTGGTACATAACCAACTAACAAAGATAGATTGATCATATTTAAGATTGAAGCATTAAATAATGGTAGGACTTCCTTGAGCAGCCTGGCAGGAATGGGGTCTAATAAACATGTTGATGGTTTAGATGAAGTAACTAATGAAAATAACTCAGACAGAACAATTGGAGAGAAAGAGTCTAACCAAATACCGGCATCACTGAAAGCAGCCAAAGATAACGATACATCTTTGGGATGGTTATGAGTAATTTTTTCTCTAATAGTCAAAATTTTGTTAGCAAAAATTTTGTTAGCAAAGAAAGTCATGAAGTCATTACTAGTTAAAGTTAATGGAATACTCAGCTCAATAGAGCTCTGACTCTGTCAGCCTGGCTACAGTGCTGAAAAGAAACCTGGGGTTGTTCTTATTTTCTTCAATTAGTGATGAGTAGAAAGATGTCCTAGCTTTACGGAGGGCTTTTTTATAGAGCAACAAACTCTTTTTCCAGGCTAAGTGAAGATCTTCTAAATTAGTGAGACGCCATTTCCTCTCCAACTTACGGGTTATCTGCTTTAAGCTACGAGTTTGTGAGTTATACCACGGAGTCAGACATTTCTGATTTAAAGCTCTCTTTTTCAGAGGAGCTACAGCATCCAAAGTTGTCTTCAATGAGGATGTAAAACTATTGACGAGATACTCTAACTCCCTTACAGAGTTTAGGTAGCTACTCTGCTCTGTGTTGGTATATGACATTAGAGAACATAAAGAAGGAATCATATCCTTAAACCTAGTTACAGCGCTTTCTGAAAGACTTCTAGTGTAATGAAACTTATTCCCCACTGCAGGGTAGTCCATCAGGGTAAATGTAAATGTTATTAAAAAATGATCAGACAGAAGGGAGTTTTCAGGGAATACTGTTAAGTCTTCTATTTCCATACCATAAGTCAGAACAAGATCTAAAATATGATTAAAGTGGTGGGTGGACTCATTTACTTTTTGAGCAAAGCCGATAGAGTCTAATAATAGATTAAATGCAGTGTTGAGGCTGTCATTCTCAGCATCTGTGTGGATGTTAAAATCGCCCACTATAATTATCTTATCTGAGCTAAGCACTAAGTCAGACAAAAGGTCTGAAAATTCACAGAGAAACTCACAGTAACGACCAGGTGGACGATAGATAATAACAAATAAAACTGGTTTTTGGGACTTCCAATTTGGATGGACAAGACTAAGAGACAAGCTTTCAAATGAATTAAAGCTCTGTCTAGATTTTTGATTAATTAATAAGCTGGAATGGAAGATTGCTGCTAATCCTCCGCCCCGGCCCGTGCTACGAGCATTCTGACAGTTAGTGTGACTCGGGGGTGTTGACTCATTTAAACTAACATATTCATCCTGCTGTAACCAGGTTTCTGTTAGGCAGAATAAATCAATACGTTGATCAATTATTATATCATTTACCAACAGGGACTTAGAAGAGAGAGACCTAATGTTTAATAGACCACATTTAACTGTTTTAGTCTGTGGTGCAATTGAAGGTGCTATATTATTTTTTCTTTTTGAATTTTTATGCTTAAATAGATTTTTGCTGGTTATTGGTGGTCTGGGAGCAGGCACGGTCTCTACGGGGATGGGGTAATGAGGGGATGGCAGGGGGAGAGAAGCTGCAGAGAGGTGTATAAGACCACACCTCTGCCTCCTGGTCCCAACGCTAGACAGTCACAGTTTGGAGGATCCAAAAAAATTGGCCAGATTTCTAGAAATGAGAGCTGCTCCCTCTAAAGTGGGATGGATGCCGTCTCTCCTAACAAGACCAGGTTTTCCCCAGAAGCTTTGCCAATTATCAATGAAGCCCACCTCATTTTTTGGACACCACTCAGACAGCCAGCAATTCAAGGAGAACATGCGGCTAAACATGTCACTCCCGGTCTGATTGGGGAGGGGCCCAGAGAAAACTACAGAGTCCGACATTGTTTTTGCAAAGTTACACACCGATTTAATGTTAATTTTAGTGACCTCCGATTGGCGTAACCGAGTGTCATTACTGCCGACGTGAACTACAATCTTACCAAATTTACGCTTAGCCTTAGCCAGCAATTTCAAATGTCCTTCGATGTCGCCTGCTCTGGCCCCCGGAAGACAATTGACAATGGTTGCTGGTGTCGCTAACTTCACATTTCTCAAAACAGAGTCGCCAATAACCAGAGTTTGATCCTCGGCGAGTGTATCGTCGAGTGGGGAAAAACGGTTAGAGATGTGAACGGGTTGACGGTGTACACGGGGCTTCTGTTTAGGGCTACGCTTACTCCTCACAGTCACCCAGTCAGCCTGCTTTCCCGACTGCACGGGATCTGCCAGGGGGGAACTAACGACGGCTAAGCTACCTATAAGAAAAAAGTTGATTGATTGAAGTTGATTGATGTAGATGAAGTTGCTATAAATGCTCCTGCTATTGAAATGAATAATTGAGAGTTTCCCTTTGGAGTCAACAAAATAGTTATAATCATCTTCAGATAAATATTTGCAATCTATTGGGTTGGATAATAAAAACAGGGTGTTATCAGGATCTAATTCATCTTCCAAATCTAATGCCCTATAATCAGTGTACTCAAATGATTTCAGTTCCAAGTGTCCATAGTCCAGAAGCCTTTGTTGTATCCCTACATCATTTTCTTCCATGATAGAAGAATTATTGTTGGATGTCATTATATCGGTGCAATACAGTTATGTTTTATCCTCATTCGTATTTTTTTAGTTCTTCTATGTCTTTGATGACAAGTACCTTGGCTTCCTCAGGTGTACCTTTAAGTTTAATGTATACTTTGCAGTTCATAACCCATGTGTTCTGTATTTTGTTTTGTTTCGGTAAATATCTGGCTTTCTTAGCAATGTCTGCATACCTTTTTGTTAAGTGGTCGTTCAAGTAAACATTCGTGCCCTTTAGCTTTTTCCCTTGTTTCATTAGTGCAATTTTGTTTTTCCTGTTTACAAACCTCAAGATCACAGCTGGCGTGTTGTTGTCCCTAGCTGACAGAGGTTGGCAAGCCTCGATGGTATCCACGTCCAGATTAATGTCTCTGGTTGCGAGAAAAGCTGCCACTTGTTGTTCCACGGAGCTCATCTCCAGCTCGCCGGCTCTGTCCTCGCTGTCTGCGGTCACAGCATGCGCGTATGACCGGGGTTTTAACTTCAACCCGGTCACAATGACATCATTTTTTCTTGAATATTGCTCCAAGTCATCCACTCTTCGCTCCAGTGCTGCAATCTTCCTGTCCCTCTCCTCGACTTGCGCCCGTAGTTTTGTGACTTCTTCCACAAGTTGCAAAATCTTGTCTTGTTTAGACGAGTGCCTTCCTAATGTCCTCATTTTCCCCCGTTAATGGGTTTTTTTTTCAGTGGCATGATGACGAGAAGACTGAGTTAGCGGCTAACCGATAGCTAACCTTTAGCTTCTGCTCACCAAACAGCATAAAATGACACCCAAATTTACACAGAGGTTTAATCAGTGTCCGATCTTAACAGCAAATATCCACAATCCTTACTCGTAATCCTTAATCGTCCAAAATATTTCCGTGAACAAGTACTCACGACACAACTCAAAAACGACGTGCAACCATACACTGGAACCCGGAAACCCGGAACCCCCATTGTGTCTGATGATTTGTGAACGTTAATGCTGGATTAGGGTCGCAAATATCTGTTTTACCGGCTCCGCTAATGCGTCGCGACTGTAATTCCTAAATATCTACACTACAAGCACGTCTGAGTTGCTTTATGTCAACTACACCGTGGTGGTGCACAGAGCCCAATTTTTCCTAAAATTGTCTTTGTCCAAATACTTATGGACCACACTGTATCTCAGATGTGTTATATGCTTGTTTTGTTTTTCTTTCTTTTTTTTGTTTTTTGTCTGATGCTTCTTTCAGGTGTACTGGATCGGACCAGTGCTTGGTGCTGTGTTGGCTGGCATGTCTCATGACTTCCTCTTTGTGCGTAGCGCCTCTCGGCAGAAGTTGGTGGCTTGCCTCACCTGTAAGGATATTGAAATTGTGGAGACGGCCAGTATGACAGGATCATCACTATCCACTGTCACGCAGAATGCCACAAGGGCCAAACAGGCCAACAAACAAGAGAACAACTAAGGACACAACAAAAGAAAACATACATTCTGCAGCAGTCTGTGAGGAGAATTTGTACATTTAGAAAAGACCAATCTGCAAGAAGCATCATCATAATGTTTAAAATCACACGTGAAATTATACCGGAGCCACTTGGCATGAGACACTGCAATAGATAACATTTTCACAGCAATAAACATCATGATAATGTTTTCTGTAAAGGAGCTTTTTAGTTCTTTTCTTTTTGTCTTATCCACAAGGAAGCAGTGTTAAACTATGCAAAAATTATTTTTACGTCCGCCAAGGATTCTGCATCAAGATTTCACTTTACATAAGCTTTTAAGGATTACGTCAAAACTACTTCACAGATTCTCACCGAATTTACACCACAGATAGATATTAGGGCATGTAAGACTCCACTGAATTTTGGAGGTGATCCAGTCCAGATTCTGGATCAGGATGCCAATTTGTACCCTTCACTTTGTCAGATTTTGAGGATTACGTCAAAACTACTTAATGGATTTTCACCAAATTTTCACTACACATTGGTGTTAGGCCTCGGAAGACACCACTACATTTTAGAGGTGATCTGGGACTGGATTCTGGATCAGGATTTCACTTTGTAGACTGTTACGTCAAAACTACTTCACGGATATGACATCACGATGTAAAACCAAGATCAGGAAGACAATATTTTATTTCAGTTTGTGAATTAAATATCAGATTGCAACATTCTGGATCAGTATGCACAACACAATGCTGCTGCATTGTGTTGTGGAATCGGGATCCAGGTAAAGTCCGGGTGACAATGTGAATCACATATCTGTTGTTGCAACCTGGTCTTGGCGGACGTCAGAAATCTCGGATTGCTCTTGTTGATGCTGAACTAAGAAGCAGCCCCACCACTGGTAGGATTTTCATTTGTTGGTTAAATAATCAAAACATGACATCTTATAAATCTCACTGAGAGATCAGCAATATTTACAATTACATTTTTTTTCCCTTCTTTATTAGAAGATAAAGACAACATGACAACATAAAACAAAACAGGCATTAACGAGCACTGGCAACAACGGTACTATAAAGAAATAAATGCATGAGGATAATAACCATATAACATAAAAAAAATACATGATACAATTACATTTTTTTTTTAATTTATTTTGTTAAAGTGAAAATAAATTAAATATAAAATGGATGTTTTTATCAAAACTGAACCATGGACACCATCCAAAAAAATAATTCATGTTTTTCCCCCGACATTTATACAGTCATTTAATACTTTATATCTCCTCTTTAAAACATAAGGCCAATGATCTATGTTGTATAAAACATTTTATTTTGAATTTCATTGTGGCTGATTTAATAGTGCATGAAAATTACATGAAAAGTGTTTTTACGTCCGCCAAGGATGTAATAAAATCATTGGTGTTTATCTGTCTGTCTGTTAGCAGGATTACGTCAAAACGGCTGCACGGATTTTGACGACATTTTGAACACTGATAGATATTAGGCCATGGAACACTCCATTCAATTTTGGAGGTAATCCATGATCCAGATTATGGATCAAGATTTCACTTTATATAGGCTTTGAAGGATTGCGTATAAAACAAAAAACTACTTCACAGATTCTCACCAAATTTGGACCACAGGTAGATATTAGGGCATGGACAACTCAACTGGAGGTGATCTGGATCCGGATTGGTGGATGTCAGAAATCTCGGATTGCTCTTACAGTGGGGAAAATAAGTATTTGACCCCCTGTCAGTTTTGCAGGATTTCCCACCTACAAAGAATGGAGAGGTCTGTAATTTTTATCGTAGGTACACTTCAACTGTGAGAGACACAATCAAAAAAAAAAAAAAAAAAACCCAGAAAATCACATTGTATGATTTTTAAATAATTAATTTGCATTTTCTTGCATAAAATAAATATTTGATACCCTACCAACCAGAAAGAATTCTGGTTCTGTATAAAAGACACCTGTTCACACACTCAATCACACTCCAACCTGTCCACCATAGATAAGACCAAAGAGCTGTCTAAGGACACCAGGGACAAAACTGTAGACCTGCACAAGGCTGGGATGGACTACAGGACAACAGGCAAGCAGCTTGGTAGAAGACAACAACTGTTATGATTATTTATTAGAAAGTGGAAGAAACACAAGATGACTGTCAATCTCCCTCGGTCTGGGATTCCATGCAAGATCTCACTTTGTGGGGTAAGGATGATTCTGAGAAAGCTCAGAACCACACAGGAGGACCTGGTCAATGACCTGAAGAGAGCTGGGACCATATTCACAAAGATTACATTAGTAACACATGATGCTATCATGATTTAAAATCCTGCAGGGCAGCAAGGTCCCCCTGCTCAAGCCAGCACATGTCGAGGTCTGTTTGAAGTTCACCAGTGACCATCTAGATGATCCAGAGGAGGCATGGGAGAAGGTCATGTGGTCAGATGAGACCAGAATAGAGCTTTTTGGAGTCAACTCCACTTACCATGTTTAGAGGATGAGAACAACCCCAAGAAAACCATCCCACCCATGAAGCATGGAGATGGAAACATCATACTCTGGGGGTGCTCTTCTGCAAAAGGGACAGGACGACTGCACCGTATTGAAGGGAGGATGGATGGGGTCATGTATTGCGAGATTTTGGCAAACAACCTCCTTCCCTCAGTAAGAGCATTGAAGATGGGTCATGGCTGGGTCTTCCAGCATGACAATGACCCCAAACACACAGCCAGGGCAACTAAGGAGGGGCTCTGTAAGAAGCATTTCAAGGTCCTGGAGTGGCCTGGCCAGTCTCCAGACCTGAACCCAATAGAAAATCTTTGGAGGGAGATGAAACTCCAAACCTGAAAGATCTGGAGAAGATCTGTATAGAGGAGTGGACCAAAATCCCTGTTGCAGTGTGTGAAAACTTGGTCAAGAACTACAGGAAATGTCTGACCTCTGTGATGGCAGACAAATGTTTCTGTACTAATTGTTAAGCTCTGTTTTTCTAGGCGATCAAATACTTATTTTATGCAACAACATGCAAATTAATTATTTAAAAATCATACAATGTGATTTTCTGGATTTTTTTTAGATTCTGTCTCTCACAGTTGAAGTGTAACTACGATAAAAATTACAGACCTCTCCATTATTTGTAGGTGGGAAAACCTGCAAAACTGACAGGGGGTCAAATACTTATTTTCCCCACTGTATATAAATTTTGTGAACACTATGTTGGGAAATTATTATAGGTTTTAGAATTCACAGAGTGATGAGTTCATACTTTTAATTGCACCATATTCTGCATGACCCTGAGGGGCCAAACCTGCATTTTTAACATAATGGGAGCAAACTCACGTGGGGACCATGTGGGTGCCAAAGTACCCTGCTAAGGACTTGCATAGTGCTGACTCTGGGACAGCCAACATCACGCCTGTGCCTTAAACATGATGTTGGTAAGCCTACATGAGGCCTGCAGCAGGAGAAAAACGTGAGTCCACAGTGTTTGTCCCAATCAATGATGAGGCACCACCTTTATCCCTGTGGAATCACCTTCAAACCCACATTTTCCACTGGTTGTGGATCCTGTGTGCAGTTCACTGTATGGATGCTGAGTGACAACCGAGCCTACAATGAGTCCCATGCGATTCTCAAAGGAACTTGTTCCCCCCCCCCCGTCTGCATATACAGTAATGGTAAGTGTCACACTAGCAGAACCATTTATAAACATTAATACCCATATATGCAATTTATTCATGCAAGACAGAAGGTATATAGTGCATGAGTGATTGTGGTGTGTGTGTGACCCCCATCCGCCCTTCCCGATCAGCCTACAACATCCTACTCAAAGCCAACCGACAGCTTCTATCAGGAAGGGCCAACCACCAAACAACACAAAGACAGACAAGAAACGAGAGACAAGTGGTGAAGACAATAACTGTGACGTGAGACATCGAGGAGACAGGGCCCCAAACCATACGACATACCATGACAAAACAACCACACGAACAACAGTGACAGCAACAGTCTGTTGTCTAATTAGTGAGCATCCATATCCTAATCCAGAACACCGTAGTGTTAATCCTTTTAAGAGCACCCAAAAACTGAACTGTGGTGACGGCCACAAACACACAACCATCCACACACAGAGACCCAGATCACAACTAAATATCCGATCACTACTGTGGATGGTGTGTTGGGCCAAGACAAGAGTACAGAACCTCACCATATGACATGGACCACTCTGGCACGTCAGAAGCCACGCGGCCGGTGGCGAACGACGACGGAAGTGGGTCCAGGACGCAGGGCCCGGGGGAGCCAGGAGAAAAGGGGCAGCGGAAGGGCACGGGGGCCAGGAAAGGCAGCCACCGGGCAGCACAGCAAACCAACAGGGGAGCGGCCCAAGGGCGCTGGAACGCAGAACCGACCACGGCAGACCACGGCAGAACCGGCGAGGCAGACCCCCTACCCCAGAGCCCCAGACATCCACAGCCACCCGGGGCCAACCCCACACGCCACACTCACCCTACCTACCAACCCCACCATAGTTGTTACAATTAATCTCCCTTGCTGTGTACGACCCCTTAAGTGTGCAAAGATAAAGTGTTGCATTAAAAGCAGGGCAAGAGACAGCAGGTGGCAGACTACCGTGGGTGGCCACGGCACACCGCAGTGCCACAGCCTGCCCTGCAAACCCACCACCGCCTAGTGATCTCAACTCTAAATTGGTGAAGGTGTTTACTAAACGTGTAGAAGTAAGGTGTGCGCATTAAAATTGCAAGGCAGGGGTGGTGGATGGAGATCGCAGTGGAAGGCTGCAGGGCACAGCTGTGCCACAGACTGCCCTGCAAACCCATCCCCAACACCCTACTGCAAATCATGTGAACCCTACAATGTGCTATTTACAACCCAATATGATGTGTGTGCAAGTGCTAACCTGGTGAAGTGCATTAAAAGGGTGTGACACGTGACGCCTAACCCCAAGCAGCAGGAGGAGGGAGAGGCGCAGCAAGGGGAGGAGACCACCCACAACGGACCCACCGGGCCCCCAGCCCAACGCCAGATCCGGCAGAGGTGCCAGGGAAACCACGGGACGGGGGGAGGCGGGCAGCCCCGGAGGAGCACCGGAGGCCAGGGAGGAGCAAACGAACAGGGGGACAGGGGGCCAGGGAGCCAGGGAGCCGCAGATGGATGGGCCTCCACGCCTGGAGGTCCCCGAACCAGGGAAGGTGCAGGATGAGACCCCCGAGCAGCAGGGGCAGCCGAGGAGCAAAGGGGAGACAGGTGGGCCCCACAAACCTGGAGGGAGAGGCTGGGGCATGGGGGGCCATGCACACCCGAGCCCCGGGGAGAGGCACCACTCCCCGCCCAGGCACTGGACCCCAACCCACCAACGGTAGAGCAGACAGACCCTGAAAACTGAAAAGGAACGATGGCCGCTAAACTCTCTCCCCTCCGCCACCGCCACCCCCACCATCAACAGGGCCAGAAGGACCGCGCACCCGGGCCCCCACCAGCGGGCCCGGCCAACTGCCCAGCACCCCCCAAGCACAGAGGCGCACCCACGCCCCGCAAGGGAGGAGCCGAAGGGAGTGCGGGCCAGCACCCGACCCAACCACCCCGGAAGCCTGCAGCGCCAACCGGCAGCACCGGGAAGCAAACCCTCCCAGACCCCCCCCAAGCCCCACCCCCAACCCCAAATCCCCCAGCAAGTCCAGGACCCAACACCCGGACACCAAACCATCCACACACGGCCAGGTCGCACAGCCCCGCCGCACCCGAGGGACCAGCCACTCTAAAAGACACAATCTCTCTCCTCCACCAATTCAATCATATTCAAGAAAAGAAGAGGAAAAAAAAAACAAAACCACACAGTATCAGTCTCTGACAACAGTTCCCCAAAGAACTGCAACCTGGATCAGCGGCACAAGAGAGAGAAAAGTCAGTAGGTCAACAATAATAGGAACAAATCATAATCTAATATTAATAAAGTAAAGGTGCAAAAGTGGCATTCCCTAACAGGCAAAAAGAAAAGAAGCGAATTTTATTATTTATTTATTTATTTTTATATTAGCCCTCCAAATTCAAATTTAATGAATTGATAAATAAGAACCATTTTCATTAAATTTTGGTAATTGTTTTTTTTTTGATGAAGCGGCTATTTTTTCCATCTATATATATTTGATAAGGAGGTTTGACCAGTGGTTAATATTGATTAATTGTTTATTTTTCCAATTCAGCAAAATTGTTTGTTTTTTTTGGCAATAGTCAGTGCTATAAGTATAGTTTTAGACTGTTTAGTTGGCAGTTCAATAATTGTCGTTTCTCCAAGTAAACATAAATTAGGAGATAAGGAAATTCTATATCCCAAGATACAGGACAATTTTTCAATGACTTTTGACCAAAAACACTGGACAGGTGAGCAGAGCCAAAGAGCATGATAATAGGTATCAGTGGTGTTTAGCTCACACTGTGAACAAACATCAGAGTCTGAGAAGCCCATTTTATACATCTTATATTGTGTGATGTGTGTTCTATAAAGAACTTTGTATTGGATGAGTTGTAAGTTGGTGTTTTTTGTCATTGAAAATGTGTTTTTACAGATCTGTGTCCAGTGGTCAGGGTCAGAGGCGAGGAGGAAGTCCACCCCCCATTTTAAACTGGGAAAATGTAAGACAGTGTCTACGCCTGATATTAACTTATATACCTTAGACAAGGTTTTCTTTATTGGGAGGAGGTTCTTGATGTCTAATGTGGGTGGTTCTGGTGGGCACTGAAGCGTCTGGAGTTTTGACATCACAGCATGCTTCACTTGATGGTAATGAATAAAATTTCCTCCTATAATTCCAAACCTCTGCATCAAGTTGTTAAATGGTATAAACCTTTTATTTTGAAAGAGGTGATGCAGGTGTGTGATTCCTTTCTGTTCCCATGTGCTGACATGAAGAGTTGCTTTATTGATCTTAAAGTCTGTGTTTTGCCAAATAGGAGCATCTGTACAGATTTCCATTGGTGAGTTTGTAATTTCTAAGGTTTTCCACCAGGTAGTCAAAGTGGAAGAAATCAATGGATTTTTAAAGCATTTATGGCATTTAATGGAAGCAGTAATAAAGGGTAAATCTGAGAGTTTGATGTTGTTACATTCTAACTGTTCTAATTCAATCCAGGAGCTGTGAACTGGATCGGGATGAATCCATTTAATCAAGTATCTGGTTAGCCAGATAATAATGGAGAAAATTTGGTGCTTCCAGAGCCTCCTTGAGATTTATTTTTCTGAAGAGTAGCGAGACTAATTTTAGCTTTTTTATTTTTCCAGTAAAACTTTGAGATGGCCAAATCTAAAGTCTGAAACCATTTGATTGTGGGCTTGAATGGAATCATTGAAAAAAGGTAGTTAATTTGTGGTAATACTTTCATTTTGATAGTTGCTATCCGTCCTAATAAGGAGATGGGGAGGTTGTTCCATCGTTTCAAATCATTACAGATTTTGTCAGTGAGTGGGGCGAAGTTCAAATGGGCCAGCTCTCCTAATTTAGAAGAGATGTTTATGCCTAGGTACTTAAAGTAGTGTGGATCTTGAGGTGAGAGATTCCATGAATCCTCGGTTAAAGGAAGTATCATCAATTTTGACCAGTTAATAGAGTAATCTGATAGTTGTGAGAAAGTAGTGATCAGTTTAAATACTTCTTGTAGTGATTTTGAGGGTTCTTGGAGATATAGTATGATATCATCAGCATATAAATTGATTTTGTGGTCAGACATTGAAGACTTGATACCCTTGATGTTGACGTTCTGACGTATTGCAGCCGCAAGTGGTTCTATAAATATTGCAAATAATAGCAGTGAGAGTGGGCAGCCCTGTCTAGTCCCTCTTTGCAAAGTGAAACTTTGAGAGGTAATCCCATTAGTTGTGACTGTGGCCTTTGGTGAGTTATATAGAGTTGTGATCCAATGAATAAATGATTCTCCAAAGCCAAATTTATGAAGTACTCTAATAAGAAAACTCCAACTGACTCTATCAAGGCTTTTTCTGCATCCAGTGACACCACTATTGCCTTTGTACTGCTATGCTGTGATTTGTCAATGAGATTGAGAAGTCTTCTGACGTTGGTAAAATGTCGACACTTAATAAACCCAGTTTGTTGGGTACAGCATTCATCAGATGCCTTTCCATGTGTTTTCTATAAATGCATTGAAACATGGCTGACACAGCATTGTAGAGTAGATCGCTCAGTGGGATAGCAGTTAGGCTACTGACATGTTGACCTGGCTTTTATTCCCAGTCACACTACCTGCTTGTGTGATTGGGGAAGACTCTTCATCTGCATTGTCCCAGTCCACCCTGCTATAAATGGGTACTGGTCTTGATTGGGGAAACAACACTTGTCACACTCGCATCCATGCTAGCAGAGTCGTAGACACTCATCCGCTTCATGCATCCTGATCCAAGCATAGGCACCACAATATGGGACAATAATGCCACAATAGTGCGTCCAGAAAGTATTCACAGCACTTCAATTTATCCACAAATTGTAAATTTTACAGCTTTATTCCAAAATGGAGTAAATTCATTTTCATTCGACTCACAACACCCCATAATGACAACATGAAAAAAGTTTTTTTTCTATTTTTTTTTTTGTTTGCATATTTATTGAAAATAAAAACTAAGAGATCACATGTACATAAGTATTCACACCCTTTGCTCAATACTTTGTTGAGCTCCATCAATCGGACTCAGGTCTGGGCTCTGGCTGGGCCACTCAAGGACATTCAAAGAGTTGTGCTGAAGTCACTCCTTTGATATCTTGGCTGTGTGCTTAGGGTCATTGTCCTGCTGAAAGATGCAACGTCTCCCCATTCTGGAGCAGGTTTTCATCCAGGATGTCTCTATACATTGCTGCACTCATCTTTCCCTCAACCCTGACAACTCTCCACCACCATGCTTCACTGTCAGAATGGTGCCTGGTTTCCTGGTATTCATGTCAACGAGTTCAATCTTCTCATCAGACCAAAGAATTTTGTTTCTCCTGGTCTGAAAGTCCTTCAGCTGCCTTTTGGCAAAGTCCAGAAAAAAAAAAAAAAAAAGAATTTCATCCATTTTGGAATAAGGCTGTAACATAAAATGTGGAAAAAAACTGAAGCGCTGTGAATACTTTCTGGACGCACTATATCCTCCCTGCTCTCGCCATTGTTTTCTCTCCTGGCTCACTTTGAACAAAATGTATGATTGAAAACTTTGCAGGCGCTGTATTTTAAAGGTTGTTCTTGTTGAATGTGACCAATGAAACCTTGTCTGTTGTTAGTCAGTCCTTCCACGAGGTTGTGATCCCAGAAATTTAGCAATTATTTAAACAAATAACTGAAATAATTTACATTGGTTAAATTCTTTTTCAAATTATTTGTTGAAATCCTGAAATTGCAACCTTCTGGAGCAACTGATTAATGTAGGTATAGTGGGGTAAAAAAAAGTATTTAGTCAGCCCCTGATTGTGCAAGTTCTCCAAATTAGAAAGATGAGAGAGGTCTGTAATTTTCAACATAGGTACACTTCAACTATGAGAGACAAAATGAGAAAAAAAAAAATCCAGGAAATCAAATTGTAGGATTTTTAAAGAATTTATTTGTAAATTATGGTGGAAAATAAGTATTTGGTCACCCACAAACAAGCAAGATTTCTGGCTCTCACACACCTGTAACTTCTTCTTTAAGAAGCTCTTCTGTCCTCCACCTGTTACCTCTATTAATGGCAGCTGTTGGAACTCGTTATCTGTACAAAAGACACCTATCCACAGGCTCAAACAGTCAGACTCCAAACTCAACCATGGCCAAGACCAAAGAGCTGTTGAAGGACACCAGGAAGAAAACTGTAGATGTGCACCAGGCTGGGAAGAGTGAATCTACAATAGTCAAGCAGGTTGGTGTAAATAAATCAACTGTGGGAGCAATTGTCTTACAGGAAACGTTTGACCTCTGTCATTGCCAACAAAGGATATGTTATAAAGTATTGAGTTTAATTTTTGTTATTGACCAAATACTTATTTTCCACCATGATTTACAAATAAATTCTTTAAAAATCCTACAATGTGATTTCCTGGATTTTTTTTTTTTTTTCTCATTTTGTCTCTCACAGGTGAAGTGTACCTATGTTGAAATTTACAGACCTCTCTCATCTTCCTAAGTAGAACTTGAACAATCAGGGACTGACTAAATACTTTTTTACCCCACTGTAAATACACATATTGTACAGTCCAGTGCCACAGTCTTAAACGTTAGTGATTTTAGACATTTTGATGTTTGAAATTCCTCACAAAAAATCTGACAGTTTCATCTAATTTAAAGAAAGTAAAGACACCTTTTAAGATTAAGGGGGAAAAAGCAATTACACTGTAAGTTTGCACACAATGCATGATTCTACACCAGCAACAACAACCAAGCGAAGACCTAATAATAGTCATTGAATAATGAGTGGATCAACATGACGTTCTTGTGAAAACATGGGAAACCCCTCCCTGCTATGTCACCCTTTGTTAATACTCAGAAGCTCTTCATTATTTTTGCATTGTCTTCGTATTTTTTGTTATTACACCTAAGATTTTTGCACACTGCTCTGTGTTGTGAGGTTCAGTATTGTTCCTATTACATTTGCACATCATTAGAATATGTGATGAATCCTCCTTGAAATCCTGTTGAAAAAGACCCTTATGTTTGCAAATATTGTTGAAGGCTTGTATACCCTTTGAAATGCTAAAGGTGTCCTGTTCGTGCGCTGTCGATTCAATGATGCTCTCAAACACCTCTCATGTCTGTGCCTGTTGATGTCCGTCTCTTCTCCAAGGCCACCTTTTCACAAAATAATGGATCTCTGTTATGGTTGGACACAAACAAAAAACATCTATGGTAGAATGAGCTTTGTAATTAGCAATGAATGCAAGGAGTGTACAGTAGTGTTCAGAATAATAGTAGTGCTATGTGACTAAAAAGATTAATCCAGGTTTTGAGTATATTTTGTATTGTTACATGGGAAACAAGGTACCAGTAGATTCAGTAGATTCTCACAAATCCAACAAGAACAAGCATTCATGATATGCACACTCTTAAGGCTATGAAATTGGGCTATTAGTAAAAAAAAAAAAAGGTAGAAAAGGGGGTGTTCACAATAATAGTAGCATCTGCTGTTGACACTACAAACTTAAAACTATTATGTTCAAACTGCTTTTTTTAGCAATCCTTTGAATCACTAAACTAGTATTTAGTTGTATAACCACAGCTTTTCATGATTTCTTCACATCTGCGAAGCATTAATTTTGTTGGTTTGGAACCAAGATTTTGCTCATTTACTAGTGTGCTTGGGGTCATTGTCTTGTTGAAACACCCATTTCAGGGCATGTCCTCTTCAGCATAAGGCAACATGACCTCTTCAAGTATTTTGACATATCCAAACTGATCCATGACACCCGGTATGCGATATATAGGCCCAACACCATATTAGAAGAAACATGCCCATATCATGATGCTTGCACCACCATGCTTCACTGTCTTCACTGTGAACTGTGACTTGAATTCAGAGTTTGGGGGTCATCTCACAAACTGTCTGCGGCCCTTGGACCCAAAAAGAACAATTTTACTCTCATCAGTCCACAAAATATTCCTCCATTTCTCTTAGGCCAGTTGATGTGTTCTTTGGCAAATTGTAACCTCTTCTGCACGTCTTTTATTTAACAGAGGGACTTTGCGGGGGATTCTTGCAAATAAATTAGCTTCACACAGGTGTCTTCTAACTGTCACAGCATTTACAGGTAACTCCAGACTGTCTTTGATCATCCTGGAGCTGATCAATGGGTGAGCCTTTGCCATTCTGGTTATTCTTCTATCCATTTTGATGGTTGTTTTCCGTTTTCTTCCACGCGTCTGTTTTTTTGTTTTTTTTTGTCCATTTTGAAGCATTGGAGATCATTGTAGATGAACAGCCTATAATTTTATGCACCTGCGTATAGGTTTTCCCCTCTCCAATCAACTTTTTAATCAAACTATGCTGTTCTTCTGTACAATGTCTTGAATGTCCCATTTTCCTCAGGCTTTCAAAGAGAAAAGCATGTTCAACAGGTGCTGGCTTCATCATTAAATAGGGGACACCTGATTCACACCTGTTTGTTCCACAAAATTGACAAACTCACTGACTGAATGCCACACTACTATTATTGTGAACACCCCCTTTTCTACTTTTTTTTTTTTTACTAATAGCCCAATTTCATAGCCTTAAGAGTGTGCATATCATGAATGCTTGGTCTTGTTGGATTTGTGAGAATCTACTGAATCTACTAGTACCTTGTTTCCCATGTAACAATAAGAAATATACTCAAAACCTGGATTAATCTTTTTAGTCACATAGCACTACTATTATTCTGAACACTACTGTATATATGTTTTTGTGAGTATCTGTAAGCCCAAATGAAGATACTTTTATATGTTGCTGTGTTAATTGTTTTTATTATTGTATATCTTTAGTATAAGCTGTAATATTTGTAAAATATGCTTGATATAACTTTTCATAGGACCTAATTTAGGGTCTAGCTCTGGTTGCCACATTCACTGTTGTAGGCTCCATGGTACGGCTAAAAATCTATAATGATGGAGCAAATACTTTAATAGTGAATTAAAGTTAGGGATACATATCTAATTTGTATATCAATATGGTGACAGCTTTGGTCTTGTTCCATTTCTCTTTCCTTAGTTTTGCAACTGCAATCACCTTTTTCATGCGAGGTAGATCTGTTGAAGGTCTAGGGCCTTGGTGCATTTTAGTGGCACTGGGGTGTGCATGAAGGTGTGCATATAACAGGTACAGTGCCCTCTAAAATACTGTGCCCCTTGGTATTTCACACATTTTAATTTGTTGATACCATTTCAAAAGTCAATCAGGCTTCTCAATATAAAAATTTCTAAAATTATCTTACATAACCTCAAACTCGAAGCAAACTCTACAACTTGATCTAAATTAATTAAAAAAATAAAAGCAGATTTGATGGGTTGCATAAGTCATGAAACGCTTTGGTATAATACCTGTAAATAATCAGTTTTATTGCAAGTTTTCTTCAGACAAGTCAGGGGATGATACATGAACATTTCCAAGTCACTGAATATGTGTTGGACTTTATTTACATCAATTATGAAGAAATACAAGCAGTCTCTGCTCTCTCTGTCTCTCTCTCTCTCTCTCTCTCTCTCTCTCTCTCTCTCTCTCTCTCTCTCTCTCTATATATATATATATATATATATATATATATATATATATATATATATATATATATATATATTCCAAAATAGATGAAATTCATGTTTTTCCTCAAAATTATACACACAATAACCCATAATGACAATGTGAAAAAAGTCTTTTTGAGATTTTTGCAAATTCTGTTTCGCAGTTGTGAATTTCACGCTGTCTGGCATTCTGTGACTAACGCGAGAGGTCCGTTTCAGCAGCGTTCCGGTGTCAGGAGCTCTGCACTCACAGTGTAAACACATCTCGGGAAATGTGGGCAATAAGACAACATCAGGGCACAGCAGAAGTCCATCACAGGTGCTACACCTTCTCTCGATAACCCTCTCAACTCGGGAGAGCGTATAATCATCGCAATTGCCCGTGAACTCTCTAAATTAACGCCATCCACATCCTTGCTTTGCCATTCTTTACATGCGCTGTGAGACAGCGGAACTCTGTTGACACTGTGATACATTCTGGGAAGTGCAGGCAGCTGCCAGGGGTATTATGGGAAATGCTGAAACACCAAATTTATTAAAATAAAAAAAATAAAAAAGAAATCACGTGTATATAAGTATTCACAGCCTTTGCCATGAAACTCAAAACTGAGCTCAGATGCATCCTGTTTCCATTGATCATCCTTGAGATGTTTCTACAGTTTAATTGGAGTCCACCTGTGGTGAATTCAGTTGATTGGACATGATTTGGAAAGACACACACCTGTCTACATATAAGGTCCCACAGTTGACAGTGCATGTCAGATCACAAACCAAGCATGAAGTCAAAGGAATTGTCTGTAGACCTCAGACAGGATTGTCTCAGGGAACCAATCTGGGGAAGGGTAGAGAAACATTTCTGCTGCTTTGAAGGTCCCAATGAGCACAGTGGCCTCCATCATCTGTAAATGGAAGAAGTTCAGATCCACCAGGACACTTCCTAGAGCTGGTCGCCTGTCAAAACTGAGCGATCGAGGAGTGAAAGGAGTCAGAGATGTGACCAAGAACCCGATGGTCACTCTGTCAGAGCTCCAGCATTCCTCTGTGGAGAGAGGAGAACCTTCCAGAAGAACAACCATGTCTACAGAAAACACTCCTTTAGTAGAAGGCATAATAGCCTGCCTGGGGTTTACCAAAAGCCACCTGAAGTACTCTCAGGCCATGAGAAACAAAATTCTCTGGTCTGATGAGACAAATCTCATCAGACCAGAGTGTCTTGGCGTGAATGCCAGGCATCATGTTTGGAGGAAATCAGGCAACATCCTTACAGTGAAGCATGTTGGTGGCAGCATCATGCTGTGGTGATGTTTTTCAGAGGCAGGAACTGGGAGACTAGTCAGGATTGAGGGAAAGATGAATGCAACAATACACCTCCATTTCATCCCTGTCTTATTTAACTTTCATGACAGTTTGTTTCGGTCAAACCATATTTTCAATGTGTTCATTTCTTCACTGATTTCCTCCAGAACTTTCTGCCAAACTGGAAAACTGCTACATCCTATTAAGAGCAGAATACTACTGGAATGAATTTGAATAAGGAAAGTTGTTTTTTTTCTCAGCTAAATGGATGCTGCACTCACTAAAGTTTATCGTCTGGAATAGTCCCAGATTGCATTTCAGAGCTTCTAGAATTCAAACATTTTTGTGCAGGTGGTGTTGGGGGGTAATTTTGGGTTTCAGCTTTTTTTGTTTTTCACCACTTTCATCCCTGAATATGTCAATCGTGAGTCACTTTTGTGCGGATTAAAGTCACTAACTGGGACTCCTGTCTTGTTGCGAGAAAGAAACGAGAATCGTCCTCTGTTCTGTTCACACAGCTCCAAACGCTGCGCGGCTCTCTGACGAGTCAAGTTAGAACGAGAGTCCAGTCGGAATTAAACAAAACGGTGTTTCACTTTGAAGTTATTATTTTTATTTATGTCCAGAGATCAAGGATGCAGTGACCAATTTCATATTTATTTACTTTAAGACTCAAGGAAATACATAGAAAACCTGTAAAGCCTACTTTTAGTACAAAATTCACGAGGTATCGATAAGGGAATCGATAAGGAATCGGATCGATAAGCAGAATCGATAATGGCATCGATATCGATAAAATCTTATCAATACCCATCCCTACTCCAGAGTGCTCTTGATCTCAGACTGGGGCAACGGTTCATCTTTCCGCAGGACAATGACCCGAAGCACACAGCCAAGATATCAAAAGAGTGGCTGCAGGACAACTCTGAGTAGCCCAGCCAGAGCCCGGATCTGAATCTGATTGAACATCTCTGGAGAGATCTGAAAATGGCTGTGCACCGACGGTCCACATCCAACCTGATGGAGCTTGAGAGGTGCTGCAAAGACGAATGGGCGAAACTGCCTCAAGATAGGCGCACCAAGCTTGTAACATCATATTCAAGAAGATGTAAGGCTGTAATTTCTGCCAAAGGTGCATCAGCAAAGTATTAAGCAAAGGGTTTGAATACACGTCATTTCTTAGTTTTTTATTTTTAATAAATAAAAAAAAATATGGGAAGTAGCATTTTGAGGGACAAATGAATTTACTCCAATTTGGAATAATAATATTTTCCAGAAACATGATATATATATATGTGCGTGTGTCACCTCGCTAGGGGGGAAGGAGCCTGAGCTTGTGCGGGAGGTTGAGAGATACCGACTAGAGATAGTCGGGCTCACCTCCACGCACAGCTTGGGCTCTGGTACCCAACTCCAGGAGAGGAGCTGGACGCTTCATTTTTCTGGCGTCGCCCACGGGGAGAGGCGGAGAGCTGGGGTCGCATTGCTTATTGCTCCCCAGCTCAGTCGCCAAGTGTTGGAGTTCACTCCGGTGACGAGAGGGTCGCGTCCCTACGCCTTCGGGTCGGGGACAGGTCTCTCACCGTTGTCTCGGCCTACGGGCCGAGCAGCAGTGCAGAGTACCCGACCTTCCTGGAGTCCCTGGGAGGGGTACTAGATAGTGCTGCGACTGGGGACTCCATTGTTCTCCTGGGGGATTTCAACGCCCACGTGGGCGGCGACAGTGAGACCTGGAGGGGGGTGATCGGGAAGCATGGCCTCCCCGATCTGAACCCGAGTGGTGTTCAGTTGTTGGACTTCTGTGCTAGTCACAGTTTGTCCATCACGAACACCATCGAGCACAAGGGTGTCCATAAGTGCACGTGGCACCAGGACACCCTGAGCCAGAGGTCAATGATCGACTTTGTAGTCGTATCATCTGACCTTCGGCCACGTGTCTCGGACACTCGAGTGAAGAGAGGGGCAGAGCTGTCGACTGATCACCACCTGGTGGTGAGTTGGATCCGCTGGGAGGGTAGGAAGCCAGTAAGACCTGGCAGGCCCAAACATATCGTGAGGGTCTGCTGGGAACGACTGGCGGAACCCTCTGTCAGCGAGGTCTTCAACTCCCACCTCCGGGAGAGCTTCTCCCAGATCCCGGGGGAGGTTGGAGACATGGAGTCCGAGTGGACCATGTTCTCCACCTCCATTGTCGATGCGGCTGCTCGTAGCTGTGGTCGCAAGGTCTCTGGTGCCTGTCGCGGCGGCAATCCCCGAACCCGGTGGTGGACACCGGAAGTAAGGGATGCCATCAAGCTGAAGAAGGAGTCCTACTTATCTTTGTTGGTAGGTGGGACCCCAGAGGCAGCTGCCAGGTACCGGCAGGCCAAGCGTGCCGCAGCCCGTGCGGTTGCAGAGGCAAAAACTCGGGTCTGGGAGGAGTTCGGGGAGGCTATGGAGGAGGACTATCGGTCGGCCTCGAAGAGATTCTGGCAAACCGTCCGACGCCTCAGGAGGTGGAAGCAGCTCTCCGCCAGCACTGTTTACGGTGTGGGTGGGGAGCTGTTGACCCTGACTGGGGATGTTGTCGGGTGGTGGAAGGAGTACTTCAAGGATCTCCTCAATCCCATCGTCACGTCTTCCGAAGAGGAAGCAGAGACTGGGGACTCGGAGGCAGACTCATCCATTACCCAGGCCGAAGTCACCGAGGTGGTTAGAAAGCTCCTCTGTGGCAAGGCTCCTGGGGTGGATGAAATCCGTCCTGAGTACCTTAAGTCTCTGGATGTTGTGGGGCTGTCTTGGCTGACACGCCTCTGCAACATCGCGTGGCGATCGGGGACAGTGCCTCTGGATTGGCAGACCGGGGTGGTGGTCCCTCTGTTTGAGAAGGGGGACTGGAGGGTGTGTTCCAACTATAGGGGGATCACACTCCTCAGCCTCCCCGGTAAGGTCTATTCCAGAGTACTGGAGAGGAGAATTCGACCGATGGTTGAACCTCGGATTCAGGAGGAGCTGTGTGGTTTTCGTCCTGGTCGCAGCACACTGGACCAGCTCTACACGCTCCATCAGGTGCTTGAGGGTTCATGGGAGTTTGCCCAACCAGTCCACATGTGTTTTGTGGATCTGGATAAGGCATTCGACCATGTCCCTCGGCGCACCCTGTGGGGAGTGCTCCGGGAGTACAGGGTACGGGGTCCTTTGCTAAGGGCTATCCGGTCCCTGTACGACCGCAGCAGGAGCTTGGTTCGCATTGCCGGTAGTAAGTCAAACCTGTTTCCAGTGCACGTTGGCCTCCGCCAGGGCTGCCCTTTGTCACCGGTTCTGTTCATTATTTTTATGGACAGAATTTCTAGGTGCAGCCAGGGTGTAGAGGGGGTCTGGTTTGGGAACCACAGAATCTCGTGTCTGCTGTTTGCGGACGATGTGGTTCTGTTGGCTTCGTCAAATCAGGACCTTCAGCGTGCACTGGGGCGGTTTGCAGCCGAGTGTGAAGCGTCCGGGATGAAAATCAGCACCTCCAAATCCGAGGCCATGGTTCTCAACCGGAAAAAGGTGCTTTGCCCTCTTCAGGTCGGTGGAGTGTCCTTGCCTCAAGTGGAGGAGTTTAAGTATCTCGGGTCTTGTTCACGAGTGAGGGACGGATGGAGTGTGAGATCGATAGACGGATCGGTGCAGCATCTGCAGTGATGCGGTCGCTGTATCGGACCGTCGTGGTGAAGAGAGAGCTGAGTAGGGGGGCAAAGCTCTCGATTTACCGATCGATCTACGTTCCGATCCTCACCTATGGTCATGAGATTTGGCTCATGACCGAAAGAACGAGATCGCGAGTACAAGCGGCCGAGATGAGTTTCCTCCGCAGGGTGGCTGGGCACTCCCTTAGAGATAGGGTGAGGAGCTCGGTCACTCGGGAGGAGCTCAGAGTCGAGCCGCTGCTCCTCCACGTCGAAAGGAGTCAGTTGAGGTGGCTCGGGCATCTTTTCCAGATGCCCCCGGACGCCTCGCTGGAGAGGTGTTCCGGGCACGTCCCACTGGGAGGAGGCCCTGGGGAAGACCCAGGACACGCTGGAGGGACTACATCTCTCGGCTGGCTTGGGAACGCCTTGGGGTTCCCCGGAGGAGCTGGAGGAGGTGTGTGTGGATCGGGAGGTCTGGGCGGCTTTGCTTGAGCTGCTGCCCCAGCGACCCGACTCCGGATAAAGCGAAAGAAAATGGATGGATGGATATATATATATATATATATATATATATATATATGTATAGCTATTTCAAAGCATTCTAATATGCACATCAAAAACACACAGTGATCAGTACACTATACACACCCACACAGACACATGTGCAATAGCGTGCACAATAGCTGTAACTGCCACCATGCTGACAGCATTTTGTATTGTGTCTGTTCTTTCTAACATGTATAAAAAGGAGTCAAAATGGCAACGTCAGCGTTCTGCATTCCATACCCACCCTATTGACCCCCTCCTCCATCACACAGGGATGGCGCTGGACTGGTCAGCGCAAAAACACAGATGCTGTAACCCCACCACCGCCCTCATGCCCTGCCCTGCTGCACAAGCACCTCCTAGAAACATCCGTCTGATCAGGACACACTGTCCACTGTGTGCTTGAATGATGCTTCAATGCATTATATTATTATTATTATTATGGTACTATTCTCTATTTAATAGGCTCCAGCCCCCCCGTGACCCTTCATTGGAGTGAGTGGGTATAGAACATGAATGTTCTCTGTTTACATTATTGCTGTTTGTTTTTTGCTATGCATGATTTATTTGTTCTGCACTGTCGTTCATCTCAGTTCCACAGAGTTAGATGTGAAGCAGCGGCAGTAAAAGCTGTGAGCTCAGGCAAAGTCAAGTTCAGCTCCTCCTCATACCTCAATCCAATCGACCTCTGTGGTGACCACAAAAATACTCTAATCAGTCAGTGAACTTGTCTTAGCAGCTAAACAATACAATAAAATAGATAAAGAATCTAACTTTAGCATTACGGGTCACAATGTAAACAATTTATGTACATTTTTATTGAATATACAATTTAAAATAATACATTTCCTGTTTCCATCCATCGGTGGCCCACATGCTTGTTAGTTACACACATGGTTTCACAGGTCAGGCATTCTAGTGTATAGGATCAGATCAGCATTGTTAGCTTTAGGAACATCCAAGCAGCCCCCAACTATTTTCTACGTGTACTGGTACGTGTGCTTCTTTTTGCACATATGTATGACTTCCGTTTGTTCCCCAGATTGTGGACACGGAGTTGTCAACAGATATGCCCCAAAAGAACACCACAGCTTTTGCCTTCTTTCCCCTGAGTAAAGATTATGGCCTGTTATTTTTGTCTTTTTTCCCCACTAAAAGATCTGTTTGATCTTTACTTACTTGTTTTTTAGCTTCTTGGATGTATTGTCTCTCTTTTGAGCTCACTGTGCTGTGAGGGCCGACAGAAGGGGTTCAGTTTGTTTTATTTAGGATGTGCCGCATTATTTAGGATGTGCCGCATCCCCCCACCCCCCCAGCCCTTGGCCCTACAGAGGGATTATGGCGTCACATAGGGCCCCTGGGGGGGGTATTATAAAGCCCCTGTCTGACCCGCTCCTCTCCATCAGAGAGGCTAAAAAGTCCATCAGACACTTTCTCTATCCCTCTTTCTACTTTAGAAATACCCCTTTGCATTGATGTCGGCTTCATCTTGACAACTTATCCCACCTGAAACCTCCACCCATATCTCCACTTATGTCTCTGCAACAGGTGGACAGAGGTGGCAAGCAAGTGCAGCTGAGTTGATTTGCCAACCCAGTTCACGGCTTGGTAAAGATCTGTTGAGTGGATTTGTCAATAGACGTCCTCAAATTTTGTTTTGTCTCGGTGAGTGTTTTGGTTAGTGGAGTTAGTTGACTACAAAAAGGACATCTTTTGTTTTGTTACTCTGGCATTTGAAGAGGAAAAGGTAGACGTTTGATTTTCTAGAATCACACATAGATTTTTAATTTTGATCTCTTGGAGAGCTTGAAGTGAAGCATCATCATGTGGGAGTTCCGGTCCATGAATTTCTGGCGGGCAGTCTTTGCAGAGTTCTTCGGGACCATGTTCTTCGTGTTTTTTGGCATGGGTGCTGCACTGCGGTGGACCACCGGGCCTTATCACGTCCTACATGTGGCTTTGTGCTTTGGCTTGGCAGCTGCTACCCTCATCCAGTCCATTGGTCACATCAGTGGGGGGCACATTAACCCCGCTGTTACCTTCGCCTACCTTGTTGGCTCACAGATGTCTCTGTTCCGTGCCATCTTCTACATAGCTGACACAGTGCCTGGGTGCTCTAGTTGGGCAGCTGTGCTGTATTGGTGTTACACCAGCCACATGAGAGGCAACATGGCGATGAACATGGTAAGTACCCATGATGGACCAGAAGACAAGTGTAGGAGATGTAGTTTTAAGGTAGGTAGGCTTCAACCAAGAGATAAGGTAGGAACATAAAAATCTTAAACATCTGTTGAGTTTGTTGAACAACTGAAACTGGTATATTTAAGAAAAATTGGCAATAAAGTTAATGACTGTTTAGTTTGGGAATCTAGTAGTTAGTCAACCCTCAGGGGTCCATGGATTAACGGGCGAGTCCACCACTTGGTTTTTCTGTTCTGTTCTGTCAAGAGTTAAAATAAGGGTTGACCTAAGACAAACTCCAGTTCACTCTGGGGTTTTTTTTTCCCTCTGATTAATTGCAAACACAAGTCAGAATAAGCTGTCAGGAAGATGAGTTATTCAGCTTTTGCCAATTTGTTTTGTATCTTCAGCTGCAGCCAGGCATCAGTTTGGGAATGGCCACCACTGTGGAGGTATTCCTCACCATGCAACTTGTGGTTTGCATCTTCGCCGTCACCGATGAGAGGAGAAACGGGCGACTGGGCTCTGCGGCCCTCTCTATTGGCTTTTCTGTCACCATTGGACATCTCATGGGGGTAAGACACAAACTGATGCAGGTGGGTGGACATAAGTGTGTAAAATGTTTTATACTGTGGCGGGCGCAGTTAAGCTAATCAGCTAAAAGATCAATTTGTGAAGCTAACTTTATTTGTTAGCAGATTAGCTTTTCAGCTAACTTAGAAATTCATTAGAGGCCTAGTTAGCTTCCACCAAATTTAGTTAGGCTACCTTTAAGTCAGCTAACATTTTTTAAAAATTAAATTTATTGGTCAAAAAATGTTTATATTCCCTAAAAATCATATGTTTGGAGCATAGTGAGAAAAACTGACTCACTTCAAATGATCGATGAACAGGAGGTCAATCCAGAGTAAATGCATTAATTGCATTATTATTTTTTTTTTTCACTTTTTATTTAATATTGTTTACTCATTTAACACTTTCTGTGCCATGAATAAACTGTGTGTTGAATGGAAACTACAGTTTAATTTCATTTGTTCATTGAATTACTCATATCTATGTTGATCATCATTTGATTTTGGCATGCTAATCCCTTTGGGAACCTCTATGTTCAGGGGCACTGCCAGGGATTTGGGGCCCCTGAAAAGAAGTGTCACTGGGCCACCCCATTATTATTTTGTCAGTATTATAATTGTATAAAGGCCTCTCGGGGGGGCTAGAATCCTCCTCCCTATTCTCCCCTTTTCGGCACCCCTGTCTGTGTTTACACTTCAACATATTAAAATTTCAGCTCCACAGCTCTCAGGCCCCCCCCCCCCCCCCCCCCTCAAGTTTCAGAGCCAAGCTAAATTCATATAATAAAAGCTAACAGTTAGCTGTAGCTAATGTTGTAGCAGATTAGCGATTTAAATTTCAGTTAGTGTATTGGCGTTTACTGGAGCTAACTTTTAGGCAGTTGTGTAGACCACTGCTTTTAGAACACAACATACAACCAAGTATGTTTTTCAGGTGTACTACACAGGTGCTGGGATGAACCCTGCCAGGTCTTTCGCCCCTGCGGTGCTCTTCAGGAACTTCATTAACCACTGGGTAAGATCTTCAGTCACACTCCACCATCCTTATATTTGGCCTGATGTGTCGTTTAAAGTTGACATTTGTTCCCGGCAGGTCTACTGGGTCGGACCTATGATCGGAGGTGCTATGGGCGCCCTCCTGTATGATTTCATGCTGTTCCCACGCATGCGGGGTCTCTCTGAGCGCCTGGCCACGCTGAAGGGTAGTCGACCACCTGAGGCCGAAATTCAGCATGACACTCGTGGAGAGCCCGTTGAGCTCAAGACACAAGCCCTATAAATCTGCTCCCACCTTCTTAAACAGTTGAGGCTGAAGTATGAGGGACAAGGCCCTGTGCAACGCCAAACCCACCTCCACCACCTTTCCCATGGCCCACACATTTACGATCTTCACAACCATCACACAACTAACCCAGTGCTCACATTTAGACCAACACACACAACCATTTCCACTATAAAACATGCACACAGGCTCACAACCTTCAACCTCAACATGCAACAAGACTCCCCCCCCCCCAACTCTCACTCTGTTCTCTAAACTGGACATTGCATTCTTTGAAAAATGATGACCTGAGCCATTGCTTTCTTTCCCCTCCCCGTCAGAGACAGACGCAAAGGAGCGAATGAAATCAAGAAGAGAGGTATGCAGGTGAGACGGGTGTTGGAAGGAGGGAGACCAGGATGCAAGGACAGGATGAGGGTGTGGTGGGGATGTCGGTAGGCTGTGAGAAAGGTCAGAGGACATTGTGGAGGAGAGGCTGGAGAAGAAGCGTTGGGGTGGGGAGGGGTTTGGGTTTGGTCAAGAGGACAAAACAGTTTGTGGTTGTTTTAAGATGGGTTTGACCAGTGAAGACGGGCTTTTCATAACTCATCTGAATCCATCTGTTTTTTTTTTTAAGGTTAATTTTGTTTTCAGCACTTAAGACAGAAAAGAAAAAAAGGATGTATGATATTATTAGCTTTTGCCGGATTTTCATTATTTTCAGATCACTACATTTTATCTGTGGGTTTGTGTTTGTGGAAACATCTACAGCGTGTGTGTGTGTGTGTGTGTGTGTGTGTGCACGCGCGCACGCCTGTGAGGGTTATATGTGTGTATGTGAATGTGTGTGATGAAAATTGCAGGTACAGTTCTTTTATTTTGTTTTATTTTCATTACTGCTCCCCTGTTTTGTACCATGACTGTTTGTCAACCATTTTAAAGACCTGATCATTTCCCCTCATTGTGATATTTGCTATCATATTCATTTTTACATAAACCATCTGCCCCCCCCGAACCAGCAGAATCCAAAGGACATGATGTTGTGTCCCAGACTTTGATAGTTGTGTTCTCTGTAGATCAGCTTTGCAAAGCTTTACACTGAGTCTCCTTTTATTATTTGATCCTTACTGGAAGCACACAGTGTTTCAGTGACAATTTAATGATAATAAACATTTTTAAAATTAAACATAGTTTGAGTCATTTTTGTTCCTTTGGTTGTAGATTTTCATGTTTATTTTTATTTTATTGCAGCCATGTGCACAAAATCCAAGCTGCAATAAACAACAATGGCCAGCAGATGGTAGAAAAATTACATCACACACACACACACACACACACACACTCAGAACTACTTGATATACTTAGAGTGACTGATTAATTTAGTGATGCTAAACCAATTAAGCATTAAAACTAAAGTATGATATTTTTGGAAACTGTTACAAGGTTTATTCACATCAGTCATGTCAAAAGGATGTTGTTTCATCACGGTCAGCTGAGAAGCACATAAATGATGATTTTTTTCATCAAAACAAACCCTGTCAGATGACAATGTTAAAATTGGCAACAACTCAAAAACTATTCTGACACTTCTGTAACTAATAAATGTTGTTACGGCATACACGATTTTGTATATGTTATAAATGACGGGATAAAAAAACGAGTGCTTTATCATACAAAAGGGGGAGTTGTTTTAATCCGTTTAGAATTTGTGGCCAATTTCACAGCCTTTCAGGAGGACAAGTCCATAAAATACAGCTAATCTTATCATATTTTTAAAAATCTGCAGAAAAGATAGTCCAAATCACAAAGTTTCAAAGCCGTGCATGCCATATTGATTGACTTTTGAATGGCAGAAGTTGGACTGACAATTACTCTGCAAAATTCATGAAAGTAAAATTGCAATTTCAATGCTATTAGCTCTACAGACCGAATACTTGGGATTTTCTGTGAATTTTTACAGGGGAATGTGAGAGGGTGACCAGAATACTCACCACTTTATTAGGTACACCTGTTCAATTGCTTGTTAATGCAAATAGTTAATCAACCAATCACATAGTGGTTCTGGTACGAAATCAGAGATTTTCTACTTCCTTCATTCAAAAAATGGTGATTTCTGATGAGCCCAATTAGCCTGACTAATCGAGATAGTCACATGGAAAAGGCCTGCACAAACAGAGGCTTGGAAGCTAAAGGCATTTTTTTTTTTAATGTTGTTAAAAAGGGTTTGTGTGGGGGGGGGGGGGGGGGGGGGTATTTTCTACATAAATAATCATAGACAAAATAATGTGATACACATTTTGACAAGAATGCAATATTTAAAAATAATTTCAGTTCGATTTGAAATGACAAGGAGTTCAGTTGCTCACATTTGACCTGAAGACAGGAAGAGACTCAGGAGGCGTTTGAGAGGATGCACAACACAGACGAGATAAGAGACGTGGGGGGGGGGGAGAGTTTAAACGGACAGTTTATCTTTCACAGTCTTCTGCTGAGAACACTGTAGCTGATAAATTATGAATTCACCCCCAACCAACATCTAAGAAAAGCAGTGAGGTTTCACAGCAGGAGGTTTGTCCATCAGTCTGATGTGTCTGCTCTAAAGTGTTCTTGAGGTTGTTTGTTCTTGTTCTGTTTGCATGACATTATGCCTACTGCTCAAGACTTTTACAGAAGAAATTCAATTGAAAAAGAGGTTATGGTCTATATAATTATGGGTTGGTTCCTGATCACCTTGACCATCTTTTGGCCCGACCCATGATTCCTGCATGATGCAGGAAAATTTAAGCTTCCATCTCAGATGTACCTTCTGCCAAATTGTAGCTGAACTTTCAGGTCTTCTTTTTAAGAAAATCCTCCTCTATACCACATCATCATGAAGCTGTTATCACTGGGGATACAAAATGCAAAATATGCACTGTGCACAATTCTCTTTTCCTTCTTGCAGTCATTCAGTTTTTGAGAACTGTCTACTCCACACAGATTTACCATAGAGTGCCATACTGTTTGTATTTCTTCATAACTGATGTAAATAAAGTCCAAGACATATTCAGTGACTTGGAAATGTTCATATATCCATTCCCTGACTTGTCTGAAGAAAACTGGCAATTAAACTAAGTATTATACCACAGGGGCTGATTACTTATGCAACCCATCAGACTTTTATATTTTTAATTCATTTCGACATATGCATGACATATGCATATGTCGTGGACATGAGCGAGCGAAGTGTACCAGACCCTGGACTGTTTATGAGATAAAGTTTATTATTACATGTTACGCATCGTCTGAGAGTTTGCATTTGTGTCCACAAATTCACAAGAGTCTGGTGCTCTGTATACACAACTGATTAGAATATTTTTAGATGTTTCATGTACAATTTCCACTATCACAATTTTTATGACATCATCTATAATTGTCATTTCTTCTACAATTTTACATGTCAGATCTGTTTTTATGTACAAAGCAATACCTCCACCTTTTTTTTCTCTTCTATTTACAAAATATAACTCATATTCCTCCATTTGAACATCAGCCATGAGGTCATTTTTAAGCCAAGATTCTGTGATTGCAACAATGCTGAATCTATTTTTAAACTGGTTTAATTTTATAGTACAAGCTTCGAATGTTTATATGTATGAGTGACAGGGTATCTTCAGTAATTTTTTCACTATTTAACTGTTTTTCCGTATAATACTCACAACCAATTGTAGTCAAGTCAAATATACTTTCATCAATATTGGTGTCTATGTCATATTTTATCATCTGTTTCCATGTTTAATCTGATTTTTTGTTGGTCATACTACCAACTGACGTCATATTTATTTGTCTACTCAGGTCTGTACTTTGTAAGGTCCTCCATGTCTCTGATTTGTATACCCTTTGTCCCTTCTCTCAATCTGATCCAAACCCTACAGTTCCAGACGCATGTAGCAACAATATGTTTCTGTTTTTTAATAGTCTTGCAATTGTTGGGAAGGTGTCGTAGCACGGACCCACAACAGGGGGCGCAAATGAACGGACAATGAGTAAGCCAAAAGGTAACAATTTAATGTTGTGATAATACACAACGAAACGTGCAGTAATCTTCACAGTCAATAAACACCAGGGTCGCCAACGGTCTGAAGAACACCGGAGCCGCCAAGTCCCGAGTCCCGAGGTGGCCTCTGTCTTCGGCTGTCGACCCTGGTACTGCTGGCAGAAAGCAGAGATATGATGTGTGAGTGTGAGTCCGCACACTCAGTAATTCACAGTCCAAACACAGGAGGGAGCACCTCCACCTCCAATCACACACACTCGTGCAGCTCCTGGTCAACCACTTATCTGAGATGGGGTGTGAGGCGAAGCCGTCGCTGTCACACCAAACGCCAATCCTCCAGATAAGGCAACACTCCAGGAAAACGGCTGCAATAGAAGTTCAAGTTATTACACACACAGTGTTAGTCAGCAGAGAAATTACCTTGGTACTGGTAGTCGATTTCTCTGCGAGGAGGTGGAGTTGCAGTCCGGCTTTTATGGTGGTGATGATGATGAACGA
Organism: Thalassophryne amazonica; assembly: GCF_902500255.1. Classification (NCBI taxonomy): domain Eukaryota; kingdom Metazoa; phylum Chordata; class Actinopteri; order Batrachoidiformes; family Batrachoididae; genus Thalassophryne; species Thalassophryne amazonica. The sequence goes on along the minus strand of NC_047108.1, from coordinate 94,534,812 downwards.
GTGACAGCTGGTGCAGGGGATGAATGACAGCTGTCACTTCTTCTAGGTCTGGCGCCCTCTCGTGCTTGGAGCCCGCACTCCAAGCAGGGCGCCCTCTGGTGGTGGTGGGCCAGCAGTACCTCCTCTTCAGCGGCCCACACAACAGCAATATCTGCATTTTTTAGACGCTCATTTATATATACATTTGTTCCTTTCAGATTCTTTGCCTGTCTTAATAATTCATTTTTGTATTTTCTGCTTATCTTCATTGTCTTTCGGCTGTTCCCGTTAGGGGTCGCCACAGCAGATCAATCGTTTCCATCTCACCCTGTCCTCTGTATCTTCCTCTGTCACACCAACCACCTGCATGTCCTCTCTCAGCACATCCATGAACCTCCTCTTTGGTCTCTCTCTTCTCCTCCTGCCTGGTGGATCCATCCTCAGCATCCTTCTCCCTATATACCCTGGGTCCCTCCTCTGCACATGTCCAAACCATCTCAATCTCGCCTCTCTGACTTTGTCTCCAAACCGTCCCACCTGAGCTGTCCCTCTTCAGCTCTGCCACCTCCAGCTCTGCCGCCTGTCTTTTTGTTAGTGCCACTGTCTCTAAACCATACAACATAGCTGGTCTCACTACTGTTTTGTAAACTTTACCCTTCACTCTTGCTGATATTCTTCGGTCACAAATCACTCCTGCCACCTTTCTCCACCCACTCCACCCTGCCTGCACTCTCTTCTTCACCTCTCTACCACACTCTCCATTACTTTGAACAGTTGACCCCAAATATTTAAACTCATCTACTTTCACCACTTCTACTCCTTGTAACTGCACTATTCCACTGGGGTCCCTCTCATTCACACACATGTACTCAGTCTTGCTTCTACTGACTTTCATTCCCCTTCTCTCCAAAGCATATCTACACTTCTCCAGACTAGACTCAACTTGCTCTCTACTCTCACTACAGATCACAATGTCATCTACAAACATCATAGTCCATGGGGACTCCTGTCTGATCTCATCCGTCAACCTGTCAATCACCCTTGCAAACAAGAAAGGACTCAGAGCTGATCCTTGGTGTAATCCCACCTCCACCTTGAATGAGTCTGTCATTCCGACTGCGCATCTCACCACTGTCACACTACTATTGTACATGTCCTGCACTACCCTAACATACTTCTCTGCCACTCCAGACTTCCTCATACAATACCACAACTCTTCTCTTGGCACCCTATCATAAGCTTTTTCTAAGTCCACAAACACACAATGTAACTCTTTCTGTCCTTCTCTGTACTTTTCCAACAGTATTCTCAGAGCAAACATTGCATCTGTAGTGCTCTTTCTCGGCATGAAACCATATTGCTGCTCACAGATCTTCACCTGTTTTCTAAGCCTAGCTTCTACTACTCTTTCCCATAACTTCATGCTGTGGCTGATCAGCTTTATGCCTCTGTAGTTACTGCAGCTCTGCACATCACCCTTGTTCTTGAAAATAGGAACCAGCACACTTCGTCTCCACTCCTCAGGCATCCTCTCACTTTCTAAGATTTTAATAAACAATCTGGTTAGAAACTCTACTGCCATCTCTCCTAGACACTTCCATGCCTCCACTGGAATGTCATCTGGACCAACTGCCTTTCCACTCTTCATCCTCTTCATAGCAGCCCTCACTTCTTCCTTGCTAATCTCTTGTACTTCCTGATTTACTCTCACCACATCATCCAGCCTTTTCTCTCGCTCATTTTCTTTATTCATCAGCTCTTCAAAATATTCCCTCCACCTTCTCAGCACACACTCCTCACTTGTCAGCACATTACCATGTGCATCTTTTACCACCCTAACCTGCTGCACATCCTTTCCAGCTCTGTCCCTTTGTCTGGCCAATCGGTACAAGTCCTTTTCTCCTTCCTTACTATTCAACTTCTTGTACAGCTCGCAATATGCCTTTTCCTTTGCTTTTGCCACTTCTCTTTTCGCCTTACGCCGCATCTCCTTGTACTCCTGTCTACTTTCTTCATCTCTCCGACTATCCCAAAACGTTTTCGCCAACCTCTTTCTCCTTATGCTTTCCTGGACCTCTTCATTCCACCACCAAGTCTCCTTGTCTTATTTCCACTGTCCAGATGTCATACCAAGTACTGCCCTAGCTGTCTCCCTCACCACATCTGCAGTACTTTTCCAGCTGTCCAAAATTGCTTCCCTATGCTGTCTAGTGACACTCTCTCCTGCTACCACCTTACAGTCTGTGATTTCTTTTAGCTTGCATCTCCTATAAAGAATGTAGTCCACCTGTGTGCACCTTCCTCCACTCTTATATGTTACCCTGTGCTCCTCCCTTTTCTTAAAGTAGGTATTCACCACAGCCATTTCCATCCTTTTTGCAAAATCAACTACCATCTGTCCTTCCCCATTCCTATCCTTGATACCATATCTACCCATTACTTCCTCATCACCTCTGTTCCCTTCACCAACATGCCCATTGAAGTCTGCTCCTATCACCACTCTTTCATGCTTGGGCACACTCCCCACCACCTCATCTAACACACTCCAGAAATCTTTTTTCTCCTTCATCTCACAACCTACCTGTGGGGCATATGCACTGATGATATTCATCATCACCCCTTCAATTTCCAACTTCACACTCATCACCCTGTCAGACACTCGCTTAACCTCCAACACACTTTTAACATACTCTTCCTTTAAAATGACCCCAACACCATTTCTCTTCCTGTCCTCACCATGGTACAACAACTTGTACCCACCGCCGATGCTCCTGCTCTTACTTCCCTTCCACTTGGTCTCTTGCACACACAATATGTCTACCTTTCTCCTCTCCATCATATCAGCTAGCTCTCTCCCTTTACCAGTCATACTACCAACATTCAAAGTCCCCACTCTCATTTCCACCCTTCTAGTTTTCTTCTTCTACCGCTGTTCGTGGCAACGTTTTCCTCCTCTTCTTCGTCGTCTTCCCCCAGCAGTAGCCCAATTTCCACCGGCACCCTGTTGGGCAATAGCACCAGTGGCGGACGTTGTTAACCCGGGCCGCGACCGATCCGGTATGGGAATTCGATTCTGAGTCTACATAGTTGGGTTGGCTTGTTTTACGCCGGATGCCCTTCCTGACGCAACCCTCCTCATTTATCCGGGCTTGGGACCGGCACTCAGAATGTACTGGCTGCACACCCCATGTGGCTGCACACCCCATGTGGCTGAGATGAGTTGTATTTTCTGCTTATAAATCATATTATTATATTTGGTAGTTTATTTTTACTGTCTTTGGATGGAATTGTGTGACAGTCTGAAATAGTGTCTTGATGTATGACAACACCTTTTTGATTTAAAAAATGTGTAACTTGCTGTTCTAGTGTTTGTAATTCTTCAGGTGGTGCATCCTCCCCACTGGCTCCACCAGAATCCACCACCCTTGCGTACGACCGATGTTTTGTTTCCAAACCAGTTATTATAACATCATCTTTTCTAGTATATTGTTCAAGTTCATCCACCCGTTGCTCAAGTTTCTTAATAATCTTGTCCTTTTCTTTAACAATATTTTGGAGCTCCTTAATCTCCTTCATCAACTTGTCTAAATTGGACATGTCTTTTGAAATACGATTCAATGAGGTCTTTATCTCCTCCAAGTCTTCCTCCATTTTCTCTGTCTTCCTGCTTGGTGCCATGTTAACTCCTATAGCTCAGTACAGGCCACTGTAAAGCAATTCCCACTCGTGGTCTCCACCACCTCCACCTCCACAAATCCGGTCGCCGCACACCAACCTTCCCCGATGTTGATCCCAGATATAGCCGCCACCAGCCTCGGTCGTAGACGCCGTCAGCCTCGGTCGTAGACGCCGTCAGCCTTGGTCGCAGCCGCCGCAGCCTCAGATGTCACTAGCCCCAGATGTAGCCTCCACTAACTTCAGATGTAGCCGTCTCCAGCCTCGGGTGCAGCCGTCGCCACCCCGGATGCAACTGACGCCGTGGGCCTGGATGGATCACCTCCTCCGCCGACGCTGCTGGCCTAGATGGTTTGCCTTCTCCACCGATGCTGCTGGCCTGGATGGGTCGCCACCTGCGCCAACACCGCGGTCTGGATGGTTCCCTCCGCCGATTTCGCGGGCCTGGATGGCTCACTCGCGCCGATGCCGCGGACCTGGGTGGTTCCCTCCGCTGACGCCGCAAGCCTGGATGGTTCACCTCCGCCAACGCCGCGGCCTGGATGGTACGCCGTTAGCTTCGCGGCCAATCCGATCTTTACTTTACTTACTTTCTTTCTTACAGATTTCTTACTTACTGTTACTGTTTTAATCAGAAAACTCAGCGAAATTCTGTGACACACTGAAATGTTCGATGCGCAGTATATATATATATATATATATATATATATATATATATATACGAGATCTCTTAGATAATAAACTGACCCTTTTATTTATTTTTTTAACTATATGGATTTGAATGACATGCGATTACACCTGTGAGGAATATCCGAGTGGACACTATTCGAGAAATTAAGCTGGTTTTCTGTGAAAAGTTTAACGGCTGATGAGAGATTATGGGGTGTTTCTGTCGGTGTAAGGACTTCCCACGGAGCGGGACGTCCTGCAGCGCTTCCAGGCGCTGTCGTCGGCCTGTTTCGAGCTGAAAACATCCTAATTTAAGGCTTAATTCACCCAGGACATCGTGAGAGAACAGAGAAGATTCAGAAGAGGCCGGCATGAGGAATTTATGCGGACATTCCACTGTTTAAGGACATTTTTTTAATGAAAGACGTACGCGCAAATTCGCCGAGTCGTTTCCGTGATGACTCGGCAAATCTGTGTGCGCCGCGACAGGAAAAACACCTCCGTGTTGAAAACCATTTGTAGAATTCAGGCGGCTTTTAATGGCTTTCAACAAGTGAGTAACTGAGAAATTGTTTAACAGCTTGGGCATGTTCCAACTTGCCCGTTAAGATTTCCAACGGAGGTGTTTTTCCTGCCGCGACCCCCCGCGGTTGGGTCCAGCCCGACATGCGACTCTGCCCGCACGTTCTTTCATTACAAAATGACCGTTAACAATGGAATGTCTGAATAAACTCCTCATGCCGACTTCTTCTGAAAGTTCTCTGTTCTCTGACGACTTACTGCGTCAACAGAGCCTGAAATGTGGAAGTTTTCAACTTGAAACGGCGAGACGCTGCCGCCTCGAAGCGCAGATCGCCGTCAGGCGCCGTGGACCGTCCTTAAAGCGACACTACCAGACCAAAATCTCTCATCAGCCGTTAAAATTTTTACCGAAAACCAGCTGAATTTATTGAATGGTGTCCACTCAGTTGTGCCTTACAGTTTTGAAAATTTTTTTATCAAACAAAGCAACAGTCTCTGAGCCATTCCTAAACAATGAAAAAATCGACGAGCGGGTGGACGACTCCTCACTCAAAGACTGCCCACAGGCGAATGACGTAACCGACAGGCGTGAAAAAACTCTCGCATGCCCACGAGGGTTCAAGCATGTCTGATGTAATCACATGTGATTCAAATCCATATGGTTTTTGAAAAAAATAATAAGGTCGGATACTTTTCTAATAGACCTCGTATATATATATATATATATATATATATATATATATATATATATATATATATATAGATAGAGTGGATTTTGTCCGTAATTAACAGAATTCGCTGGTCCGCCTGAATCCATTATATGATATATATATTATATATTTGCTGTATTTATCTATATCTTGATCATCATATGATCTCGGCATGTTAAATTGTAAATTTTTCAGCTCTTCAAGCCTGTTTTTATGATTGTAGAGCCTAAAACCAAGCTAAAGCTAAATTAATATAATAAAATTAGTGGTTATAGGTTATCACTAGCTTGAACTCAATGTTTTTGCGGTTTCACTAATACAGTTAACATTTCAGTTGGTGGATTAGCTGTTACCAAAGCTAACTTTTAGGTTAGCTGCACCCACCACTGGTAGTCATCAAGGCAACAGCTGTGTGATGTAGATGATTTCACTGATATTTTATAGTTTGAAATATAATTTGGCATAACATATAGTGAGTGGCTTCAGGACAACTCTCTGAATGTCCTTTAGTGGTCTAGCCAGAGCCCAGACCTGAATCAATTAAACATCTCTGGAGAGATCTGAAAATGTGTACTGACACTCCCCATCCAACCTGATGGCACTTGAAAGGCACTGCAAAGAGGAATGGGCAAAACTGCCCAAAGATAGGTGCACCAAGCTTGTGGCATCATGTTCAAGAAGACTTGAGGCTGTAATTGCTACCAAAGGTGCATCAACAAAGTACTGAGCAAATTTAGCCTGGGACTCCGGCAAGGACGGTCGCATTCCTCCCCTCTCCTCCTTTCTGCTCTCTATCTCTGCTCCGACCTTGAAAGTCCCAGCTTCACCAGACTGTGAATTCTTCAAATTATGATTTGGATTAACTATGGAATTGATCAGCTGGTCTCTCAACACCATTGACACAATTTGTTTTCGACAAGGAGGTCAGGGTTTGGGACCCTGCATGCCCTGATGGAACCTACCCAGCGGGCTTTGCTCTCGACGCCTGAGAGAATGGAGTGTGACATGTGGCTCCACTCTCTGTGGAAGACGTTGAGGATTCATTCGTATTCGCTTTTATGGTGGGAGGTTTGGTGCTGATTGGTTTGTGCGCTGCCCTGACCCACAGGAATATTAGCAAGACGGCTGCTTCCAGAATTTTGTCCCCTCATCAGTCCATCATAATTAATGAGTTGGGCAATGCTGTGTAATCTCAGACTGCGTGAACTCTTGAACTCAAACACAAAGTGGATTCAATTTCAGAGCAAATCACTGCATTACATAAGATTGTACTGCTGAGGACCACAGAATATTCTTCATAAATTTGGACTCTTGACGGTCAGGGGTGCAGTAAATAGAATTCTGTATCTCTCCGCCAAACATCAACATGGCAGCCTTATTGGGTCCTGAAGGCCAAATTCCCTGCTCCTCCCCCAGAAGGATCTACAGCCTTGGTGAAGGAATTCGCCCCCCCCTTCTCATCTACCCCCACCCCCCAGCCTGCTGTTGCCTAGCAACATCAGACTTTACACACACACACGGACAGAAACTGACAGAAATTTAACTCATCTGCACACGACGCATGTCTCCCTCCCTCCATCCCTATTACCCCCCCCCCCCCCCCCCGTGTCTCTCCACTCCCCCCACCCTGGCTTCCTCCTTGCCACCTCGAAGGCAGCGCGGTTTTTACTGCTGCAGCCTTCAACCCCCAGGCTGGGTGGTGCGGGCCCCTTCTGCTGCGGCCTTTACCCACTTTGCCTCAATTCGGAAGTCGGACAACTTCAAGTTTATTGCACATAAACAATGTCAAATGTATATGTGTTGCCTTTAATTTTGATGTGTGCCATTATTACGGTAAACAAGTAATAACTGTGGATTAATTGCTGTATCTTGTCTGAGGTAATTGGAGTATAAACGTAATTGCCCTTTTTTGGGATCAATAAAGTTGTCTGAAGTCTGGGTGTGAATACTCATGTACATGTGATTTCTTAGTTTTTTTTTTTTTAATAAATTTGCAAAAATTTCAAAAACTTTTTTTTCATGTTGTTATTATGGGGTGTTGTGAGTACAACAAAAATGAATTTACTTCATTTTGGAATAAGGCTGTGACATAACAAAATGTGGAAAAAGTTCAGTGCTATGCATACTTTCCGGATACACCGTAGAAACTTTTACATTGTAAGGTCTCTCAAGGTTGACTGTGAATGTTAAAAATACTACCTGTTGTCTTGATCCTTTACCATACGGGAAAGCTGCTACAGAATGGCTAAGCAGAGATACAACTAATTATTACTGTCCTATCAATTAATCATTTAGTCTATAAAAAAAAATTAAATTATCTTGCATGGATGTGCTTTATTTGAGTTGGGGCAACACATATTTATTAGTTGGAAATCCTGCACATAACTGAATTGAGTTCATCCAACGCATCAGTTTTTGAGTGTAGTGATGGGATTTTGAAAAGTTATTTAATCTATTAGTTAGTGATCATGAAAAAACATACACTCATCTTCAACTGCTTATCCAAGATCGGGTCACAAGGGGGCTGGAGCCTATCCCAGCAGTCATAGGGCGTGAGGCGGGGTACACCCTGGACAGGATGTCAGTCTGTCGCAGGGCCACATACAGACAAACATGCACACCTATGGACAGTTTAAAGTTTCCAGTTCACCTGACATGCATGGATGTGAGAGGAAGACGGACCACCCGGAGAGAACCCACGTAAGGTTGGGGAGAACATGCAAACTCCACATAGAAAGGCCACAGGCGGGAATCGATTGCATGACCTTCTCGCTGTGAGGTAACAGTGCTAACCACTAAGCCAATGTGCTGCTTCATTAAAAACAAACAAACACAAAACCATGAGAGTGGGCTGTGGAAAAGACACCATTATCTCTCAGCTTGGCTGAGAAATAATCTGCATTGGACCGGCGTCCTGTTGAGGGGTAGTCGTAGACCATTTTCTGCTTCACATTGTAGAATCTCCAGATTAGCACAGGGACGATGGGTCACCGTGCCATTACAATTCTTACATCTTCTTTTTCTTGTTATTTTTATAAAAGGGTAAAACCAAATGGGAAATGGCATCATAACTCACAGGACCCCAGGCAAATTCTTTAAATGTCTGGTTTTGTCCAGTCAACAGCCCAAAACCCCCAAAATATACACTTTATCAAACTGAGTGAAAATAAAACCTGTCAAATCACTGCACTGAAGAAAGTGGAAACAAGAATACTTCACATATTTTGCTTGACAAATTATTTTATCTATTAATGATCAATATCAGTCTGGATTAATCTACTGCTGTTTGACAAACTGGTCAACCAAACAATCATCAAATCTAATTCCATGTGATGACTATTTTATGAAATCTGAGGAATTTCTATCTGAGAAACAAATACACAACACAACACTGTTGTCACTGTGCAGTTAATTATAGATAACAGAAACAGAAGGGAGCTTCAGAAACATTTTGTTCAGTTGAGGTGAGAGTCCAAAAATATGACATAAATGACAGAACCAGAGTTCACCTTGATGAGGAGGTGACTGGACCTGCATTTCTTGAAGTTCTGTTGGTGCTCCGGTTGGTTTTTATCCAGCATTAATGAGTATTTTAGCTGCATGTCAGAACAGACATATCTCATGGTCTTCTGGAACTTTTTCAGCATACCAACCTCTACACGAAGGACAAAACACAAACTGTGTTTTGGCTCCTGCAGGAAACATTCATATTGTTTGCTGATGACAATGTTTATAGGACATGTTCATTAACTATGAGGATAACCTTAAAACAGGACTGAGAGTGCTTCCTAAAAGCCCTTTACTTTAAACTGCACTCTCTCCGTCGTTCTGCAGTCTCATTCTGGGCATCATGCAGCAGCTCCAACTTGCTGCTGTGTGTCACTCACGGTATCTGGTGTAGCGGGTAGTGGAGGAACGCTGGCGGAGCGGCAGTGGCGAGCGCAGCCAAGGAAGGAGGAATGGTGGCTGGTGGGGTCGGGGAGGTGGCTACAGCAGAGCCTGGGTTGCTGGAGGGGAAGGTGTAGCTGAGGTAGCCAGCAGAAGGTGAGGAGGACGGGGCGTAAGGGTGCTGGTCCACACCTGGGTGGGCGTAATGACTGTAGGTGGAGCTGTAGTCAAAATAAGGGGAGGTGAGTGCTGCCACTACAGGGCTGAAGTGAGATTGTAGCATCAGATTGGGCTGGAGGAGTGCTTGGGGGTAGACATACTGCTGGGCGACCCTGGATGGGCAGAAAACATAAAAGTTAAAAACAGACCTGTCAAGTCTCACGCATTTGGCGTGAGACTCGTGCATTTAAACTTGTTGTCATGTTTTCTCTCGCATTTCATCAGTTTGACCTGCAAAAAAAAATTTGAGGGAAAATAAATACAACCTATGAAAGTAGGGATGAGGGTGCTCCATCTGGTGAATCATCTGTAAACCCGAAATAAGTACCACTATTGTTCATTGGCTAAAATCCTCTATCTGCGGGCTTTCAGTGATGCCCTTTCTTTTGTTAGGTTCTTTTATCACGGTGAGTGATCTCCAAAGAATTGGACAGGAAAGGGACTTCAACTTTTAGATGTTGTATTGTAAAGAGTTGCTACACAGAATCATCTCAGTGCTGGGATCTGTTCACCAGGTCACATGCAAACCCCTGGAACAAAGAACCTCGACTTTGGAGGTAAGTGTGCTCTGGTCCATCAGTACGAAGCTGGATTCACTTATGGCGTTACACACGGAGGTTAAAGACATTCAGGTAAGCCTCAATTTTGCATATGAAAAAATAGAACGGCTGGAGTCTGAAAATAAATCACTCAAAGCATCAGTGGAGTTATTAACCAAAACAACAGACATGCTAACCAAAGAAAACAAGAAGGCTAATGAAATAATACTGGATATTCAGTCCAGGAGCATGCGTGACAACTTAATTTTCTCAGGGATACCAGAAAACCCCGCCTCAGATGATCCAGAAACCCTTTTAAAAGACTTCATGGTTTCCAAACTCAAACTTCCTGTTGTGAAAGTGTAGTGACACGGACCCACAACAGGGGGCGCAAATGAACGGACAATAGAAGAAGTCAAATATGAACACTTTACTGTTGTGAATGCCACAACTACACACAGCAGATTATAGAATGAATACAGAGTCAATCAATGAAGGTGTCGTGTGGGCAGGCTCGACGATAGGAGATGTCCGTCTGGAGAAGAACCGGAACCACACGATTTCCTCCGCCACCGAACCAGGAGAATACTGGAGCCGCCAAGTTCCGAATTCCCCAGGTGGCCACCGTCTCCGCGTGTTGGATCTGGTACTGCTGGCGAAGAGCAAAACAGTCAGGTGTAGGTGTGTGTACACCCCGTAACAAGTATGGTGGTTATTCCACCTCCACCTCTCATCTACACTCGTGCAGCTACTGTCAATTACTTAACTGGCGGCATGCAAGGCGGAGCAGTCACGGCATACGTCGGTTCTTCAGGAAAACAGATGCAACAACGTATTCACTGAAACAACGTTAGTAATACTCAGGCTGAGAACGTCACCTCCGTGGTAGAACGATATCTCGGCGACGTGGTGGAGGTGTCGTCCTGCTTTTATTAGGGGTGAGGAGCAGATGATTGGTAACAGCTGTCATAGCCGATGAGTGACAGCTGTCACCCTGGCCGCTGTTGTGGGGCGGCAGCGCCCTCTCGTGCCTGAAGCCCGCACTTCAGGCAGGGCGCCCTGTGGTGGTGGGCCAGAAGTACCTCCTCTTCTGGCGGCCCACACAACACTTCCTTCAGCTGCTGTCGATAACATCACAAGAGCAGAAGACCTCGGCCCATCATCGCCAAACCAGAACACTACAAACATAAAGACCTCATTAAAAGCAAAGCCAGAGAGCTCAGAGGGACCAACTTTGGAATAAATGACCAGTTTCCAAAAGAAATCAACGATCGAAGAAAGATTCTTTACCCGATCATGAAACGGCATAGACAGAATAATGAACGTGCGTACTTGGTAGTAGATAAACTGTATATAGATGGTCAGCTGTATCGGGATCCATCCACAACCCCGTGGCTCTTCTGAGGATGTCCACAGTCTTAAGAAGATGGATAATTTAAACACTCCCACTGCACGCACAGTCTCTCCTTAAGCTACACGCGCACTTTAACCCACTCACACCTGTTACACTCACTCATCATGCACATGTGTAATCTATGTTCAATGTATGTTGTACTTGTGTCTGTTTCTCTTTTCTGTGAGCTTTTTCAATATGTAGTATCAGAATTTTTTTTTGCTTTAATATGCATCCTCTAAATTTGGTGTCATGGAATGTACGTGGCATTTGCCCACAGGTAAAAGTCATGGATCACATCGCAAAATTAAATGCAGATATTTGTCTTCTACAAGGGGTAGCACGGTGGATTAGTGGTTAGCACTGTTGCCTCACAGCGAGAAGGTCGTGAGTTCAATTCCCGTGGCCTTTCTGTGTGGAGTTTATACACTCCCAACAATGATGACCCAACCTTTTTTCATACATTGTTTTCACAGATTTCTAATTTAATGGCCAATTGGAGGGGATTTTAATGCTGCTTTAAATCCGTCTTTAGATCGTTCCAAGTTCTACAACATCTGTAAGGTTTTCTCAGTCTGCCAAAACTATAAAGGAGTATATGGATGACTTTGGTCTGGTGGATAGTTGGAGGATCAAAAATACATTGACAAAGGAATACACACTCTTCTCTCCTATACATCAGTCTCCTTCTGGAATAGACTTGTTCCTAACTAGTAATTCTACAACTCCCAAAATTCATTCTAAAATTCATTCCATCACTATCAGCGATCATGCTCCTGTGTCACTTTCAGTACAAATAGAATCCACTATTAAACCATCTCACTCATGGCGCTTTAACACCTCACTTTTAAAGGACTGTGAATTTGACAAAATCATAAGGAAAGAGTGGGCAGACTTTATAGAAAGAAATGACTTGCCGAGTGTTTCTCCTTCTTTGCTTTGGGAAAGAGGAAAAGCAGTAATCAGAGGGAAAATTATTTCATATTCTTCTTATAAAAGTAAAATGGAACATAAATTAGAAAATGACCTTGAAGAAAAAATTAAACATTTAACAAATAAATATGCTGCAGAAGCAAGTGATCAAACATTGTCTGAATTAAATAAGGCAAAGTTCCAACTTGACCATATTATATCGATAAAAACAGAGTTCCTCATTCAACGACTTAGATATAATAATTTTGAACATAACAATAAATCAGGTAAATTTCTGGCAAATCAACTACAACGCAATAAGGAAAAAATCAAGGATAACATCTATTAGGGATCAAGCCAGAAACTAAACGCAGTCGCCACAGGAAAATAATCAGATATTTAAGGACTACTAAAGTAATCTATATTCATCGGAGAATACACCTAATCCATTAGATATCCAGTCATTCCTCGACAATCTAAACCTACCTCAGCTATCTGAAGAACACACAGATATATTAGACACACCTCTAACTATCATACAACTACATGCAGCTTTGAACAAAATGCCGAATGGCAGGGCTCCGGGCCCAGATGGCTTTCCTCCCAAATTCCTGAAACATTTTTGGCAGATACTATTCTTTAGGACTGTTTCAGAAATCTGGACTATGAGGTCTGTCCAAAAAGTAACGGACCTTTTTATTGTTTTCAAAAACTATATGGATTTGAATCACGTGTGATTGCATCAGTCAAGCTTGAACCTTCGTGCGCATGCGTGAGTTTTTCCCCGCCTGTCAGTTGCGTCATTCGCCTGTGGGCAGGCTTTGAGTGAGCACTGGTCCACCCCTCCCGTTGGATTTCTTTTGAAGCAGCACAGGACGCGCAGCCAAAAAAAACACCTCCGTGTTGGAAACCATTCAGAAGATTCAGATGACTTTCGATGGCTTTCAGTCGAGTGAGTATCCGAGAAATTGTGTAACAGCTGGACATGCCCCAACATGTCCTGTGAGACTTCCAAGACGGAGGTGTTTTTTTGCTGCGCGTCCTGAGCTGCTTCGTGCCGACGCGTGAAATCCTCTGCACGTCTTTCATTACAAAATCTCTTGTAACAGTGGAATGGGCCGCAAAAGTGCTATGTCCAGCTCTGTTGCCATTTCTGTGGTAGTCACACGATGTCCCGGATCAACACAGCATTCAGTTTAGAAATGATCTGGTCAATCCAGCCTGTCGAATGGCCGCTCGGCGCACCGCGCGCCCTCCGCCGCTATGGGCGTCTTTAAAAAGGTTTTAACAGTCCATAATCAGCATTACGCCGACAGAATCTTCACCGATATCCAACTGAATCTATCGAATGGTTTCCAACTGCCTGTCTCTAACAGTTTCTGAAAAAAATTTCATGGAGCAAAGCAGCAGTCTCTCAGCAAGTTCTCAGACAAAAGAAATCTGACGGGAGGGGTGGACCAGTGCTCACTCAAAGCCTGCCCACAGGCGAATGACGCAACTGACAGGCGAGGAAAAACTCACGCATGCGCACGAAGGTTCAATCTTGGCTGATGTAATCACACGTGATTCAAATCCATATAGGTTTTGAAAAAAATAAAAAGGTACAATACTTTTTGGACAGACCTCGTAAAGGTCAGATTCCCACTCATATGAATACTGCAGCAATAAAACTTATATTAAAACCAGAAAAAGACCCTACTCTGACTTCAAATTACCGCCCGCTATCATTAATAAATGGGTGATTCTTAGACTACAGGCACTTATGTCCTTTGATCATATTGTATGAAAAACAGAAAAAAGGGGAAATTTCACAATTTTATAGTTATCTTTACAATGAAAGTGTGTTAAGAAATTTGTTCTAGTAGTCTGTGATGACTTTTTCACCTTTTTTCAGCATAATTATATGCAAATATAAAAAAATATATATATATATATATATATATATATATATATATATATATATATATATATATATATATATATATATATATATATATATATATAAAAATGAGGTGGGCTTCATAGATAATTCAATCAATCAATCAACTTTTTTCTTATATAGTGCCAAATCACAACAAACAGTTGCCCCAAGGCGCTCCTTGGCAAAGCTTCTGGGGAAAACCTGGTCTTGTTAGGAGAGACGGCATCCATCCCACTTTGGATGGAGCAGCTCTCATTTCTAGAAATCTGGCCAATTTTCTTAAATCCTCCAAACCGTGACTATCCAGGGTTGGGGACCAGGAAGCAGAGTTTGTAGTCTACACACCTCTCTGCAGCTTCTCTCCCCCTGCCATCCCCTCATTACCCCATCCCCGTAGAGACGGTGCCTGCCAACCAGTAAAAATCTATTTAAGCATAAAAATTCAAAAAGAAAAAATAATATAGAACCTTCAACTGCACCACAGACTAAAACAGTTAAATGTGGTCTATTAAACATTAGGTCTCTCTCTTCTAAGTCCCTGTTAGTAAATGATATAATAATTGATCAACATATTGATTTATTCTGCCTTACAGAAACCTGGTTACAGCAGGATGAATATGTTAGTTTAAATAAGTCAACACCCCAGAGTCACACTAACTGCCAGAATGCTTGTAGCACGGGCCGAGGCGGAGGATTCAATCAATTCAATCAATTTTTTTATATAGCGCCAAATCACAACAAACAGTTGCCCCAAGGCACTTTATATTGTAAGGCAAGGCCATACAATAATTATGTAAAACCCCAACGGTCAAAACGACCCCCTGTGAGCAAGCACTTGGCTACAGTGGGAAGGAAAAACTCCCTTTTAACAGGAAGAAACCTCCAGCAGAACCAGGCTCAGGGAGGGGCAGTCTTCTGCTGGGACTGGTTGGGGCTGAGGGAGAGAACCAGGAAAAAGACATGCTGTGGAGGGGAGCAGAGATCGATCACTAATGATTAAATGCAGAGTGGTGCATACAGAGCAAAAAGAGAAAGAAACAGTGCATCATGGGAACCCCCCAGCAGTCTACGTCTATAGCAGCATAACTAAGGGATGGTTCAGGGTCACCTGATCCAGCCCTAACTATAAGCTTTAGCAAAAAGGAAAGTTTTAAGCCTAATCTTAAAAGTAGAGAGGGTGTCTGTCTCCCTGATCTGAATTGGGAGCTGGTTCCACAGGAGAGGAGCCTGAAATCTGAAGGCTCTGCCTCCCATTCTACTCTTACAAACCCTAGGAACTACAAGTAAGCCTGCAGTCTGAGAGCGAAGCGCTCTATTGGGGTGATATGGTACTACGAGGTCCCTAAGATAAGATGGGACCTGATTATTCAAAACCTTATAAGTAAGAAGAAGAATTTTAAATTCTATTCTAGAATTAACAGGAAGCCAATGAAGAGAGGCCAATATGGGTGAGATATGCTCTCTCCTTCTAGTCCCCGTCAGTACTCTAGCTGCAGCATTTTGAATTAACTGAAGGCTTTTTAGGGAACTTTTAGGACAACCTGATAATAATGAATTACAATAGTCCAGCCTAGAGGAATAAATGCATGAATTAGTTTTTCAGCATCACTCTGAGACAAGACCTTTCTGATTTTAGAGATATTGCGTAAATGCAAAAAAGCAGTCCTACATATTTGTTTAATATGCGCTTTGAATGACATATCCTGATCAAAAATGACTCCAAGATTTCTCACAGTATTACTAGAGGTCAGGGTAATGCCATCCAGAGTAAGGATCTGGTTAGACACCATGTTTCTAAGATTTGTAGGGCCAAGTACAATAACTTCAGTTTTATCTGAGTTTAAAAGCAGGAAATTAGAGGTCATCCATGTCTTTATGTCTGTAAGACAATCCTGCAGTTTAGCTAATTGGTGTGTGTCTGGCTTCATGGATAGATAAAGCTGGGTATCATCTGCGTAACAATGAAAATTTAAGCAATACCGTCTAATAATACTGCCTAAGGGAAGCATGTATAAAGTGAATAAAATTGGTCCTAGCACAGAACCTTGTGGAACTCCATAATTAACTTTAGTCTGTGAAGAAGATTCCCCATTTACATGAACAAATTGTAATCTATTAGACAAATATGATTCAAACCACCGCAGCGCAGTGCCTTTAATACCTATGGCATGCTCTAATCTCTGTAATAAAATTTTATGGTCAACAGTATCAAAAGCAGCACTGAGGTCTAACAGAACAAGCACAGAGATGAGTCCACTGTCCGAGGCCATAAGAAGATCATTTGTAACCTTCACTAATGCTGTTTCTGTACTATGATGATTCTAAAACCTGACTGAAACTCTTCAAATAGACCATTCCTCTGTAGATGATCAGTTAGCTGTTTTACAACTACCCTTTCAAGAATTTTTGAGAGAAAAGGAAGGTTGGAGATTGGCCTATAATTAGCTAAGATAGCTGGGTCAAGTGATGGCTTTTTAAGTAATGGTTTAATTACTGTCACCTTAAAAGCCTGTGGTACATAGCCAACTAACAAAGATAGATTGATCATATTTAAGATCGAAGCATTAAATAATGGTAGGGCTTCCTTGAGCAGCCTGGTAGGAATGGGGTCTAATAAACATGTTGATGGTTTGGATGAAGTAACTAATGAAAATAACTCAGACAGAACAATCGGAGAGAAAGAGTCTAACCAAATACCGGCATCACTGAAGCAGCCAAAGATAACGATATGTCTTTGGGATGGTTATGAGTAATTTTTTCTCTAATAGTTAAAATTTTGTTAGCAAAGAAAGTCATGAAGTCATTACTAGTTAAAGTTAATGGAATACTCAGCTCAATAGAGCTCTGACTCTTTGTCAGCCTGGCTACAGTGCTGAAAAGAAACCTGGGGTTGTTCTTATTTTCTTCAATTAGTGATGAGTAGAAAAATGTCCTAGCTTTACGGAGGGCTTTTTTATAGAGCAACAGACTCTTTTTCCAGGCTAAGTGAAGATCTTCTAAATTAGTGAGACGCCATTTCCTCTCCAACTTACGGGTTATCTGCTTTAAGCTACGAGTTTGTGAGTTATACCACGGAGTCAGACACTTCTGATTTAAAGCTCTCTTTTTCAGAGGAGCTACAGCATCCAACGTTGTCTTCAATGAGGATGTAAAACTATTGACGAGATACTCTATCTCCCTTACAGAGTTTAGGTAGCTACTCTGCACTGTGTTGGTATATGGCATTAGAGAACATAAAGAAGGAATCATATCCTTAAACCTAGTTACAGCGCTTTCTGAAAGACTTCTAGTGTAATGAAACTTATTCCCCACTGCTGGGTAGTCCATCAGAGTAAATGTAAATGTTATTAAGAAATGATCAGACAGAAGGGAGTTTTCAGGGAATACTGTTAAGTCTTCTATTTCCATACCATAAGTCAGAACAAGATCTAAGATATGATTAAAGTGGTGGGTGGACTCATTTACTTTTTGAGCAAAGCCAATAGAGTCTAATAATAAATTAAATGCAGTGTTGAGGCTGTCATTCTCAGCATCTGTGTGGATGTTAAAATCGCCCACTATAATTATCTTATCTGAGCTAAGCACTAAGTCAGACAAAAGGTCTGAAAATTCACAGAGAAACTCACAGTAACGACCAGGTGGACGATAGATAATAACAAATAAAACTGGTTTTTGGGACTTCCAATTTGGATGGACAAGACTAAGAGACAAGCTTTCAAATGAATTAAAGCTCTGTCTGGGTTTTTGATTAATTAATAAGCTGGAATGGAAGATTGCTGCTAATCCACCGCCCCGGCCCGTGCTACGAGCATTCTGACAGTTAGTGTGACTCGGGGGTGTTGACTCATTTAAACTAACATATTCATCCTGCTGTAACCAGGTTTCTGTTAGGCAGAATAAATCAATATGTTGATCAATTATTATATCATTTACCAACAGGGACTTAGAAGAGAGAGACCTAATGTTTAATAGACCACATTTAACTGTTTTAGTCTGTGGTGCAGTTGAAGGTGCTATATTATTTTTCTTTTTGAATTTTTATGCTTAAATAGATTTTTGCTGGTTATTGGTGGTCTGGGAGCAGGCACCGTCTCTACGGGGATGGGGTAATGAGGGGATGGCAGGGGGAGAGAAGCTGCAGAGAGGTGTGTAAGACTACAACTCTGCTTCCTGGTCCCAACCCTGGATAGTCACGGTTTGGAGGATTTAAGAAAATTGGCCAGATTTCTAGAAATGAGAGCTGCTCCATCCAAAGTGGGATGGATGCCGTCTCTCCTAACAAGACCAGGTTTTCCCCAGAAGCTTTGCCAATTATCTATGAAGCCCACCTCATTTTTTGGACACCACTCAGACAGCCAGCAATTCAAGGAGAACATGCGGCTAAACATGTCACTCCCGGTCCGATTGGGGAGGGCCCAGAGAAAACTACAGAGTCCGACATTGTTTTTGCAAAGTTACACACCGATTTAATGTTAATTTTAGTGACCTCCGATTGGCGCAACCGGGTGTCATTACTGCCGACGTGAATTACAATCTTACCAAATTTACGCTTAGCCTTAGCCAGCAGTTTCAAATTTCCTTCAATGTCGCCTGCTCTGGCCCCCGGAAGACAATTGACTATGGTTGCTGGTGTCGCTAACTTCACATTTCTCAAAACAGAGTCGCCAATAACCAGAGTTTGATCCTCGGCGGGTGTGTCGTCGAGTGGGGAAAAACGGTTAGAGATGTGAACGGGTTGGCGGTGTACACGGGGCTTCTGTTTAGGGCTACGCTTCCTCCTCACAGTCACCCAGTCAGCCTGCTTTCCCGGCTGCTCGGGATCTGCCAGGGGGGAACTAACGGCGGCTAAGCTACCTTGGTCCGCACTGACTACAGGGGCCTGGCTAGCTGTAGAATTTTCCACGGTGCGGAGCCGAGTCTCCAATTCGCCCAGCCTGGCCTCCAAAGCTACGAATAAGCTACACTTATTACAAGTACCATTACTGCTAAAGGAGACCGAGGAATAACTAAACATTTCACACCCAGAGCAGAAAAGTGCGGGAGAGACAGGAGAAGCCGCCATGCTAAATCGGCTAAGAGCTAGTAGCTACGCTAAGCTAGCGGATTCCTAAAAACACGCAAAGTGAATAATGTGTAAATAATTTAGAGGTGATTCAGCAGAAGGAGTGCTTTAGTTAAGGCACGTAAAGATTACACTGGGAAACAAATCGTAATCTAGATAACTAGATCAATCTAACTGCGCAGATTAAACAGCTAACAGATACAGAAAAACACCGCTGTGCTCCGGAACAGGAAGTGATACAATACCGCAGTGAGAGCCAACCACCAGTAGAGGCAAGCAAGAGGATCCAAGCAGCAATCTTCCATTCCAGCTTATTAATTAATCAAAAACCCAGACAGAGCTTTAATTCATTTGAAAGCTTGACTCTTAGTCTTGTCCATCCAAATTGGAAGTCCCAAAAACCAGTTTTATTTGTTATTATCTATCGTCCACCTGGTCGTTACTGTGAGTTTCTCTGTGAATTTTCAGACCTTTTCTCTGACTTAGTGCTTAGCTCAGATAAGATAATTATAGTGGGCGATTTTAACATCCACACAGATGCTGAGAATGACAGCCTCAACACTGCATTTAATCTATTATTAGACTCAATTGGCTTTGCTCAAAATGTAAATGAGTCCACCCACCACTTTAATCATATCTTAGATCTTGTTCTGACTTATGGTATGGAAATAGAAGACTTAACAGTATTCCCTGAAAACTCCCTTCTGTCTGATCATTTCTTAATAACATTTATATTTACTCTGATGGACTACCCAGCAGTGGGGAATAAGTTTCATTACACTAGAAGTCTTTCAGAAAGCGCTGTAACTAGGTTTAAGGATATGATTCCTTCTTTATGTTCTCTAATGCCATATACCAACACAGTGCAGAGTAGCTACCTAAACTCTGTAAGTAAGATAGAGTATCTCGTCAATAGTTTTACATCCTCATTGAAGACAACTTTGGATGTTGTAGCTCCTCTGAAAAAGAGAGCTTTAAATCAGAAGTGCCTGACTCCGTGGTATAACTCACAAACTCGCAGCTTAAAGCAGATAACCCATAAGTTGGAGAGGAAATGGCGTCTCACTAATTTAGAAGATCTTCACTTAGCCTGGAAAAAGAGTCTGTTGCTCTATAAAAAAGCCCTCCGTAAAGCTAGGACATCTTACTACTCATCACTAATTGAAGAAAATAAGAACAACCCCAGGTTTCTTTTCAGCACTGTAGCCAGGCTGACAAAGAGTCAGAGCTCTATTGAGCCGAGTATTCCTTTAACTTTAACTAGTAATGACTTCATGACTTTCTTTGCCAATAAAATTCTAACTATTAGAGAAAAAATTACTCATAACCATCCCAAAGACATATCGTTATCTTTGGCTGCTTTCAGTGATGCCGGTATTTGGTTAGACTCTTTCTCTCCGATTGTTCTCTCTGAGTTATTTTCATTAGTTACTTCCTCCAAACCATCAACATGTCTATTAGACCCCATTCCTACCAGGCTGCTCAAGGAAGCCCTACCATTAATTAATGCTTCGATCTTAAATATGATCAATCTATCTTTATTAGTTGGCTATGTACCACAGGCTTTTAAGGTGGCAGTAATTAAACCATTACTTAAAAAGCCATCACTTGACCCAGCTATCTTAGCTAATTATAGGCCAATCTCCAACCTTCCTTTTCTCTCAAAAATTCTTGAAATGTAGTTGTAAAACAGCTAACTGATCATCTGCAGAGGAATGGTCTATTTGAAGAGTTTCAGTCAGGTTTTAGAATTCATCATAGTACAGAAACAGCATTAGTGAAGGTTACAAATGATCTTCTTATGGCCTCAGACAGTGGACTCATCTCTGTGCTTGTTCTATTAGACCTCAGTGCTGCTTTTGATACTGTTGACCATAAAATTTTATTACAGAGATTACAGCATGCCATAGGTATTAAAGGCACTGCGTTGCGGTGGTTTGAATCATATTTATCTAATAGATTACAATTTGTTCATGTAAATGGGGAATCTTCTTCACAGACTAAAGTTAATTATGGAGTTCCACAAGGGTCTGTGCTAGGACCAATTTTATTCACTTTATACATGTATCCCTTAGGCAGTATTATTAGACGGCATTACTTAAATTTTCATTGTTACGCAGATGATACCCAGCTTTATCTATCCATGAAGCCAGAGGACACACACCAATTAGCTAAACTGCAGGATTGTCTTACAGACATAAAGACAATTTCCTGCTTTTAAACTCAGATAAAACTGAAGTTATTGTACTTGGCCCCACAAATCTTAGAAACATGGTGTCTAACCAGATCCTTACTCTGGATGGCATTACCCTGACCTCTAGTAATACTGTGAGAAATCTTGGAGTCATTTTTGATCAGGATATGTCATTCAATGCGCATATTAAACAAATATGTAGGACTGCTTTTTTGCATTTGCGCAATATCTCTAAAATTAGAAAGGTCTTGTCTCAGAGTGATGCTGAAAAACTAATTCATGCATTTATTTCCTCTAGGCTGGACTATTATAATTCATTATTATCAGGTTGTCCTAAAAGTTCCCTGAAAAGCCTTCAGTTAATTAAAAAATCCTGCAGCTAGAGTGCTAACAGGGACTAGAAGGAGAGAGCATATCTCACCCATATTGGCCTCTCTTCATTGGCTTCCTGTTAATTCTAGAATAGAATTTAAAATTCTTCTTCTTACTTATAAGGTTTTGAATAATCAGGTCCCATCTTATCTTAGGGACCTCATAGTACCATATCACCCCAATAGAGCGCTTCGCTCTCAGACTGCAGGCTTACTTGTAGTTCCTAGGGTTTGTAAGAGTAGAATGGGAGGCAGAGCCTTCAGCTTTCAGGCTCCTTTCCTGTGGAACCAGCTCCCAATTCAGATCAGGGAGACAGACACCCTCTCTACTTTTAAGATTAGGCTTAAAACTTTCCTTTTTGCTAAAGCTTATAGTTAGGGCTGGATCAGGTGACCCTGAGCCATCCCTTAGTTATGCTGCTATAGACTTAGACTGCTGGGGGGTTCCCATGATGCACTGAGTGTTTCTTTCTCTTTTTGCTCTGTATGCATCACTCTGCATTTAATCATTAGTGATTGATCTCTGCTCCCCTCCACAGCATGTCTTTTTCCTGGTTCTCTCCCTCAGCCCCAACCAGTCCCAGCAGAAGACTGCTCCTCCCTGAGCCTGGTTCTGCTGGAGGTTTTTTCCTGTTAAAAGGGAGTTTTTCCTTCCCACTGTTGCCAAGTGCTTGCTCACAGGGGGTCGTTTTGACTGTTGGGGTTTTTCCGTAATTATTGTATGGCCTTGCCTTACAATATAAGGTGCCTTGGGGCAACTGTTTGTTGTGATTTGGCGCTATATAAATAAAATTGATTTGATTTGATTTGAAATATTGCCGTTTTGTGCTTGTCCCACACCCAGACTTTTGATCTTCAATGATAAAAATGAATGGTAAAGAAACGTTTTTTTCTAATGTTTTAAAATATCTCTGAATAAAATATCAGTAAAATAATCAAAACATAATTGGGGTATTCAATGTCATACAACTGTTGTGATTTTTTTAAACAAAATGTCGTTGTCCCACACTATTGCCGTAATTTCCACCACAACACTGTAATGTCCCTTTAAACAGTTTGTATGAAAGATTGTTTGGGTAGTTTCTATGGAGATAAACAGTGACATCAGAGCACATGTATATAGCGCCAAATCACAACAAACAGTTGCCCCAAGGTGCTTTATATTGTAAGGCAATGGTGTGGTGGAAATTACATTTACAAGGCCAATAGTGCCCGTAGTTAAAGAATCATCCAAATACTGATGTAAAAATCATTGCTAAGGCATTGGCATCTCACTTAGAAAAAATATTACCATCAATAATACATAACGACCAAACTGGGTTCATTAAGGGTCGACATTCTACCAGTAACGTCAGAAGACTTCTCAAGCTTATTGACAAATCACAGTGTAGCAATACAAAGGCAATAGTGGTGTCAATGGACGCAGAAAAAGCCTTTGATAAAGTCAGCTGGAGTTTCCTGATTAGAGTCCTCCATAAATTTGGTTTTGGAGAATCATTTATTCACTGGATCACAACCCTATATAACTCACCAAAGGCCACAGTCACAACTAATGAGATTACCTCTCAAAGTTACACATTGCAAACAGGGACTACACAAGGCTGCCCATTCTCACCACTGCTTTTCACAATCTTTTTAAAACCACTTGCAGCTGCAATACGTCAGAATGCTAACATCAAGGGTATCAACTCTGCAATGTCTGACCACAAAATCAATCTATATGCTGATGATATCATACTATATCTCCAAGAACCCTCAAAAGCGCTACAAGAAGTATTTAAATTGATCACTACGTTTTCACAACTATCAGATTACTCTATTAATTGGTCAAAATCAATGATACTTCCTTTAACTGAGGATTCATGGAATCCTTCACCCCAAGATCCACACTATACCTTTCCTTCTGGCAATATTAAGTACCTAGGCATAAACATCTCTTCTAAATTAGGAGAGCTGGCCCATTTGAACTTCGCCCCACTCACTGACAAAATCTGTAATGATTTGAAACAATGGAACAACCTCCCCATCTCCCTATTAGGATGAATAGCAACTATCAAAATGAAAATATTACCACAAATTAATTATCTGTTTTCAATGATTCTGTTCAAACCCACAGTCAGTTGGTTTCAGTCCTTAGATTCGGCCATTTCAAAGTTTTACTGGAAAAATAAAAAAGCTAAAATTAGTCTCGCTACTCTTCAGAAAAATAAATCTCAAGGGGGTCTGGAAGCACCAAATTTTCTACATTACTATGTAGCTAATCAGATACAATACTTGATAAAATGGATTGAATTAGAACAGCTAGAATGTAACAGCATCAAACTCTCAGATTTACCCTTTATTACTGCTTCTATTAAACGCCATAAATGTTTTTAAAATCCGTTGATTTCTTCCACTTTGAATGCCTGGTGGAAAACTTTAGAAATTACAAACTCACTAATGGAAATCTGTACAGATGCTCCTATTTGGCACAACCCAACCAAGATTAATAAAGCAGCTCTTTATATCAGCACATGGGAACAGAAAGGAATCACACACCTGCATCACCTCTTTCATAATAACAGATTTGTGCCATTTAATAACTTGATGCAGAGGTTTGGAATTATAGGAGGAAATTTTATTCATTACCATCAAGTAAAGCATGCTGTGATGTCAAAACTCCAGACGCTTCAGTGCCCACCAGAACCACCCACATTAGTGACAGATATCAAAGTTAATATCATGCATGGACACTGCTTTACATTTACCCAGTTCAAAATGGGGGGGGGGGGGGGGGGGACTTCCTCCTCACCTCTGACCCTGACCACTGGACATAGATTTGTAAAGACACATTTTCAATGACAAAAAATACCAACTTACAACTCATCGGATACAAAGTTCTTCATAGAACACACATCATACAATATAAGATGTATAAAATGGGCTTCTCAGACTCTCAGAACTGTTTGTTCACAGTGTGAACTAAACACCATTGATATCTATTTTCATGCCCTTTGGCTTTGCTTTTGGACCTTTTGGTCCAAAGTCACTGAAAAAATGTCCTCCATCTTGGGATATAGAATTCCCCTATCTCCTAATTTATGTTTACTTGGAGACACTACAATTATTGAACTGCCAACTAAACAGTCTAAAACTATACTTAATATCCGCTTTATTAAGGCACCAATTACCACAATTTAATGAAACATGGTCTTTATTCATCAACTCATTAAATTTGAATTGGAATTTGGAGGTCTAAGTAAGGATTAAACAACTATACGGTTTGAATGCACGACGTGGAGTCTGAAACACCACGACGCGAAGTGCATTCAAACCGTATAATGCACGGCTTCGAGTTGTTTAATCCGCTTATACCACGGTCCCACACAGTGAGCTAACACACAAATATTTATTTAAGTTAACAGAACTTGATAAAAATGTGTGAGTATTTGGGACTATTTTATGTTTTGTCTCTGATGCGCTTACTGAGTCTACAGGCTCACGCCGCAGCGGGCCACTCACCGCCCCCCCCCCCCACGCTGTGTGGAGTTGTGACAAACTCTGGCAAACAGGTCCAGAAACTACGCTCATTGTTTGGATGCGGAGCGCTCGTCCACCCGCAAGGATAGAACGTTCTCTTCTTCTTTCCCATCTTCAATCTTGTCCAGTTTGTCCGATGTTAAATCTTTACTCCGTTGCTTTTGTTGTTCTTCTCATTTGCTCTCCTCCTCTTTCCATTCCTCAAATGTTTTATTTTGGCCAACAATATTAAAATTCACGTGGAAATCCATGTTTTATCGCGTTTTTGTCATTCACCTGTCAAAACACAGCTGATCTGCACCAACTGATTGTGCGTTGCTATGGTGACGACCAGAGCGGAGTGATTATAACAAGTGACTTAACTCACCGAACTACGTGTGTATATATACACGAAAATAACGCACGCCAGTTAGACATGGAATTCTCACTGACCATGGTATAAATTTATTTATTCAATTATGCCTGTTAGGGAATGCCACTCTTGCACCTGTACTGTATTAATATTACATTATGACTTGTTCCTATTATTGCGGACCTACTGACTTTTCTCTCTTGTGCTACAGATCCAGGTTGCAGCTCTTATGGGTACTCTAGCTGTCAGAGATTGATACTGTGTATTTTTGCCCTTTTCTTTCTCTCTCTTGAGAATGTTTGAATTGGTGCAGGAGAGAGCTTGTGTCTTCTAGTGTTGGGAGTCCCTCAGGTATGGTGGGGCTGTGTGGCCAGGGCCTGCGGGGATGGTTTGGTGTCCGGGTGCGGAGTCCTGGGCTGCCTGGGGATTGGGATTGGGGGCGGGACATCGGGGGCCTGGGGGGTTGCATTCCGGTTCTGCCCAGTGGCTCTGCGGGCTTCCGGGACTAACTGGATGGCCATCGTTCCTATCCATGTTGGGTCTGTTGGTGGGCCGGGGTCTGGTGCCTGGGGGGGGGCCTCTCCCCGTAACCGGATCACACGTGGCTCCCCGTGCCCCTGCTTCTCCCCCCGGGTTTGTGGGGCCCGCCTGTCTCCCTCTGGCTCCTCAGCTGCCCCTGTCTCTCCTGGGTCTCATCTCGTGCCTCCCTGGCTTGGGGCCGCCGGGTGGGGTGGCTCACCCATCTCCGGCTGCCTGGCCCCCTTTTCCCCCATTGGTCCTGCGGTTCATTGGGGGGGTGGGTGGTGGCGGTGGGGCATGGGAGTCTGGCATGGGGGGTGGATATTCGGATCTTTAGCTGTGATCTGGGTCTCTGTGTGTGGCTGGTCACGTGTTCGTGGCCAACACCACAATTCGGTTTTGGGTGCTCTCAAGGGGATCAAGACTCTGTTGTCCTAGATTAGGGATTGAATGCTCACTAACTAGACAACAGACTGTCGCTGTCACTGCTTGTTCATGTGTGGTGGTTTGTTCCGGCATGTTTTATGTTGGGGCACCGTCTCCTCGGTGTCTCTCTTCACAGTTATTGCTTTCACCACTTGTCTTCCATTTTTGTCTGTCTTCGTGTTGTTTTGGTGGTTGGTCCCTCCTGATAGAAGTTGTCAGTCGGCTTTGAGTAGGATCTTGTAGGGTGATCGGGAAGGGCGGATGGGGGTCACACATGCACACCACATTCACTCACACACTACATGCCTTCTGTCCTGCAAGAATAAATTGCATATATGTGTATTAATGTTTATAAATGGTTCTGCCAGTGTGGCATTTACCATTACCATATATGCAGACAGGGGGAAGAAAAAACCCCCAGAAAAAACCTAGACGTCCTTTGTCCTCTAACTTTTATTCCTGTGCCTAAGCCACTCCCATGTGGGTGGTTTTTAGCCTGTCCTGAATCAGTGTCTATGTGGGTTGGCTGCAAAGTGAGGTGAAGTAGGTGGGCGTCTGTTCGCATTGTATTCAAGGTTGTTATGTAAAAATCTTATCGTGTGTGTATGTCTGTAACATAGTGTAGTGTCACACAATAAAAACAGTGTTCCATCATGCTGATTCTTTTTCCTAATAGACATGAATACTTTGGTTTTATCAATTAAACATATATAAAAATACCAGATGGTTTTATCAATTAGACAACTGTCAAAGGATCAACAAGGGCATCGTTAAGCAAAAAGGCTATTGATGTCGATTCTTAACAGGAACCTGTTTTTGATACCCATCCCTAGTTAACAGTCATCATGCATCAGAGACCATGCGAGAAACGAGTTGGTGGGCGGTCATGTCAGTTGACAAAACACCTCTGTGTCATGTGATTGCCAATAATTGTCTTCTTTGTGTCTGTCAGCAGTGAAACAGACACGCAGCAGCGACACAGTGTATATAACACGCTTTGGAACCTCTCGGCTGATACAAGATGGTGAATGAACAGCGACCTATTTTGTCAGGAAAAAAAACAGGTCGAGGCTTCCAGTATTCCATAAGCTTCTTCAGATGATGAGTATGTGGCCCAGATGATGTAGTTTCCCAAAGTGGGCAAACAATGCTCAAGAATCTGCAGTACGTTTCCAGTTCAACCCAAGTTACATCAATGACAAAAAAAATAAGAAACATGTTGACCAGTTCAGGTGATATTGTGTTGACCTCATTACGGTCCAAGTTGATCTGTTTCCCAGAAAAAATCAGTATCACCAAACATCAGTTGGCCTCTGGTCCATCCTAAGATGCATTATTAGTTGGGTTTCCATTAGTTGGGTTGAGATTTTCAGAATGTCGACAAAACAGCTGCAACAGCGTTTCTACTGATTAATGGAATGCGACTGTTGGGTTTTGTGCTCTTGCAATAACTGTCAATCTACCGAGTCTTCTCATGATAATTGCAATTCCACTCATAATAAAGAAAGGATTAGTAAATCCTGTTAAATATTTCCACTTTGTTTTTTTAATCCAATCATGCTGTAATCCAATCATGTTGTCTCTTATAAATCAGCCAAGATAATATGTCTATTTTACAATTTTTTGTCTTCTAAATAAATAATTCTAATAAAGTTTTCAAACATTTAATTACATTGCACATTTACCTCAACTATGATCATCTGTTCAGTGACCACAAGAAGCAGCTTACTGACATTTTGTTCCTTGTAAAATAATGCGAATCAGATGATAGCTTCTGCTCACTAATGTCTTGTTTGCATTCTAAACAAATGATGCACTGATTAAATTCATTGTGTTTCTGTTGCATGAAACAGTAGCACCACAATTCAAAAGTAAATGCAACTTATAGACTGGTGAGACTTGTATGTTTTTTCCTCTTCAAGATGCACTCTGGGGTGGCTTATCATCATACAGAAAATACAGTCGTGGAAAATGGGATTTCTCCTATGTACTGCAATTGTCAAATGTTGAAATTTTTGGTTCTGACAGATGCAAGTGAGGATATATGAGCCTGACATGATCAGCTTTCTTATGAAGCCTCGTTGCTAATCGCAGGATCCTGGTGGCCACTGAGGACACTGCTGCTTCTTTTAGTCTAACAAGGGTTTTGAAAACTTGAATTTATCCTTTAATATTTAACCCTGGTGTCCAAATCAACTCAATCTCAAACTCAGCAGATGTTTACATGAAGTTCATTGTAAAAAATTCATTAAAAAAAAAAGCACAATTTTTATTTAATATAATGTCGACAGATGACATCAACTTGCAGCCCAAAGAAAGACAGAGGAGCTATAAAGTAAAGGAAGTGGGACTTACCCAATGCCAACAAAATCAGATTTACATGTACTCATTAAACCTCGGTTGCATTTATGGATCCTGCTCCTTTAACAGTAGTCATCAGCTCCTTAAAATAAACCTTTTCCCCTGTGTTTAAGATTAATTAGCACAATGCCATAGAAAACCTTGTTCCAAAATCAAATACCCCCTTTTGAACTGGTTATAATCGCAGAATACTTGTAATCACAATGTACTGTGTTTCTGAAGTAATGAGAACTGATAACTGCGGGGTTGATAGTCTTAACGGTACACAAAATTTGCAATTTAGACGACTATACAAATACAAATAATATCTGTCAGAATGACTGCAGGGGCTGGACATCAGATTATGAGTAACAGAAAACAAGTGTGTCCTCTTCGATCACTCCTGACCTAGCCTCAGGCCCCACGCTTCACCTGAAGTGCATCACTCAGATCTGACAACAGCAACAGATTATATCAGAGGGAACAGCTGAGTCTAGAAACAGAAGACTTCATGATTATACAAATAATAACAAAATAACATTATTACTATTGTTATTTATTTAGCCTTTATGTTTTGCACTTTTTTTCACTGCCACAATGCTGTACTGTGGATTTTTGAAAAATATTTTTATTCACTGCAGCACTAAAGATCAGGGGTGAGAGCAACCATCCTGGTTGGCAACCACTCAGGCAGCCAACAGGTCCATCCCACCTCTGGAAAGTGGCCATCTGTTTGCCAAAATGTTGTAGCTGATGTTCCCTCAGCGGTTTGACATAAAGTCATTCCAGAAGAACCAAAGATCCTTCTGAAAGATCTAGCACCAAAGACATCACTCACTGGTTAGTGTCCACGTTTCACAAGCATCCAGTGGTAAGACAGGAATCACCACGACACCAAGACCTGGACCTCTGCTGTCACTACTGAGATAAGTCATCTAATATCAACGATTTCAACACTTTTACCACAAAAAGATACACTTCTGATGGCTGAGTCCAGGAAGTTATTCAAAGCCTGAATCTTAATCTGGATTCAGAACAATCGCAAACCCAGTTCACACCCAGCTTCTCACATGCTGCAATTAAGGTATCCTTTGACTAATATGAGCACATAAATAAAAATCACAGCATCACCTGAAAAGTCAAGGTTAGTAAACCTTTCCTCATCAACAAAGGCACACAAATGACCTAACACTACAAGAGTACAGAGCTAATGCTAACTCTCAAGGTAAAGTCCATAATACGGTGCAATACTGCTGTCACTTAAACATATCAACATCATGTAGCAGCATATTGCAAAAGAGCCGCAGAATACCAGCAAACGTTACTGTTTTTGGCTCAACGACAGTCTGCAAGGACATGGGTCCTGGAGCTGCACACACAACAATGCACTGTTGTCCCATCTCCAGTCTATGTAAATACTTGTGTGATAAAAACAGAAAAAAGATATATCAGTCGCATGTGAGCACTCTAAATTCTACTACTTGGGCATAAGATACAGTATGTTCCCCTGATTTAATTAATCAGGTCCCATGTTTCAGTTAGTTCACAGCCATATGGTGTCTCCTCTGTGTGCTGTCGAGAGCACAAATAGCACACTGAGACATCACTGTCATGTATATATGTGGATTACAACAAAGGTGGATATCCATTTAATTAGCAAAATCATTCATCTCATGCACAGGATGAATCAAACTGTGGGAATGAATTATATGTCATGCACACGCAATAGCATTTTGAGCGCTACATATAATTTTTTCATTCTACGGCCACTCCAGGGCTCCGTTGGTGTGTCCTACACATAGGAGATATGCAGATACCAGTCCTTTAACGGTGCAAACTATTTCTTCTTGCTTTCAGCTACTCCCATTCAGGAACTCAACAATAGAAACATCCATCTCCATTTCACTACAAATTCTTTGTGGAAGTCCTACAGACCTATTGTGGTGTTTGGCAATGAGTGAGTGTGTCATTTCACCTGTGCCAACTGCAAATGTATTTGTGTCCAACCCGTGTGTGTGCCTCTCTGCCTGTAACAACATGCAATACATGTCATGATGTAATACTGTAAATACGGTATTAGTCACACTGCAGATGTTCTGAACATCTCAGTCAAAGTCCCATCTCACAACACACACAATTGTACTGCAGTTGCTCTACACACATTGCAGTACAGTGCCTTTTTCTATAATGCCGGCATAATGCAGATGTGTATCTCATCATCGTATCATGCACAGCCATCTTAAGTGTATGAAAAAAACAAACCTTAAAAATAAAGCAAATAAATAACAATTTGGATTTATGAAGCATAATAATAATAATAAAAAACTCTACTTTTTTTTAGCAGATCATCCTAAAGCTGCCTTGCCTTCTTTTGACACTGTTCCTACTCATGTGGCACACATTTTAATAACAGATGCCAAAAAGGCAACAGGGGCCTGAAGAGGCAGACAGAGCAATGACAAAAGGAAACGTTACAGATTACTGACATAAACATGGCTTGAATGCTAATTGTAATCATTTCTCCACCCAAACTCACCTCCCTGCAAAAACTGATATCTAACAAAGTAAAAAAAAAAAAAGACTTGTTTCAAGAAAATTTGACTTAATTTTTGTCTAAATAGAAAAATAATCTTGTCAAACATAATAATCTTGTCAAGTTTTTCCATAAGAAAAATGTCTTATTTTTCTGAAAATGTATCTTACTTTTTCTTAGTAAGTTTTTCCAGATAATATCAAGCTGTATTTAACCAGTAACAAGGAAAGGCAATGGATTTCAAACCATCCAAGCAAAGGAACATTGTTTTCCTCATTTTAAGACAGAAGCTAATCTTAAAATAAGAATTCTGCCCAGTTTTAAGGCACATGTTGATTATTCAGTACCCAGACATTTTACTAGTTTTAAGAATTCTAATCGAATAAATTTTTCTTACCAAAATGGCAATTTGGCTAGATTTCAGATTATTTGGCTTATTGTGAGAGGGTCAGTTTTTACAGTGCTCCCTTGCAGAAGTGCACAGTCACGGACGCGGCTGAGAGCTGCTGCCCGTGCACCGCGACGACTGATCCAATGTGACATCCGCTCTGTAGGAGCGGCAGCTGTGCTTCCCTCAGCGTTACAGCATCATTCTTGGCTGTCAAAGTCATAGTTTTATAGGTTTACACACACAGTGGTGTACAGACGAGCATGCTACAACACAGACAGGCGCAAAAACACCATGTTTAATGAATAAATGAGTCAGGGAGTGAGCAAGTGTGAGACACAATAATAACATGTATGCACAGCCAGTTAATAAGATACTTACAAAGGTGTGTGTGTGTGTGTGTGTGTGTGTGTGTGGTGTGTGTGTGTGTGTGTGTGTGTGTGTGTGTGTGTGTGTGTGTGTGTGTGTGTGTGTGTGTGTGTGTGTGTGTGTGTGTGTGCGTGTGTGGTGAGCTGAAAGCTGGCAGGCCTAATTTATGCAGCTGGGTTGGTTTTCACTCCCTAACAGACCCACAAGAGCAGAATAACCTCCACCGATTCCACTCCGCCTCCCTTCTCTCGGTTTACTCCATCACAGCATGTTTCGGCCGCGCTCCCACTCACTGTCCCATCACAAACCCTGATGAAAGTGATACGATACAACCCCAAAGGGGTCGAGGTCAGGACTCCTCGGGGCAGGAATGAGCAGGAAGGAGAGGAAGAGGGAGAGATGCTGAAGGTGAAAGATCAGTCGTCATATCTCTTTTGCCTGAGGAGTGTCAGGCTTTTAATAGTTCAGCAAGGAGCAAGTTTCAAAATAGAGACAAAGACAACATCTGTCCTCGCTCTCTGCAAACACATGGCTCCAAGGAGGTCAAGAAAGGTCAAAAAGCAACGCCGGACACAATGTTTTGACAGCAAATATGAAATATGTGGTGAAGCACTGCCATGGATTTGCTGTGTTAAGAATAAATTTTACATTTCAACTTCAAGATTTAACAACAACAAGCCTTTATTACTGTGCACACTGCTGCACGAGCAGGGTATTGTAATCACTCGTGTGTGTGTGAATAACTATATATATATATATAGTTATATATATATATACATACAGACATACAGACATAAAGACATGGATGACCTCTAATTTCCTGCTTTTAAACTCAGATAAAACTGAAGTTATTGTACTTGGCCCCACAAATCTTAGAAGCATGGTGTCTAACCAGATCGTTACTCTGGATGGCATTTCCCTGATCTCTAGTAATACTGTGAGAAATCTTGGAGTTATTTTTGATCAGGATATGTCATTCAAAGCGCATATTAAACAAATATGTAGGACTGCCTTTTTGCATTTACGCAATATCTCTAAAATCAGAAAGGTCTTGTCTCAGAGTGATGCTGAAAAACTAATTCATGCATTTATTTCCTCTAGGCTGGACTATTGTAATTCATTATTATCAGGTTGTCCTAAAAGTTCCCTAAAAAGCCTTCAGTTGGTTCAGAATGCTGCAGCTAGAGTACTGACGGGGACTAGCAGGAGAGAGCATATCTCACCCGTGTTGGCCTCCCTTCATTGGCTTCCTGTTAATGCTAGAATAGAATTTAAAATTCTTCTTCTTACTTATAAGGTTTTGAATAATCAGGTCCCATCTTATCTTAGGGACCTCGTAGTACCATATTACCCCATTAGAGCGCTTTGCTCTCAGACTGCGGGCTTACTTGTAGTTCCTAGGGTTTGTAAGAGTAGAATGGGAGGCAGAGCCTTCAGCTTTCAGGCTCCTCTCCTGTGGAACCAGCTCCCAATTCAGATCAGGGAGACAGATACCCTCTCTACTTTTAAGATTAGGCTTAAAACTTTCCTTTTCGCTAAGGCTTATAGTTAGGGCTGGATCGGGTGACCCTGGACCATCCCTTGGTTATGTTGCTTTAGACATAGACTGTGTTTCATAATTATTGTATGGCCTTGCCTTGCAATGTGGAGCGCCTTGGGGCAACTGTTTGTTGTGATTTGGCGCTATACAAGAAAAAAGTTGATTGATTGATTGATATATATATAAATATATATATATATATATATATATAAAGGTCTGGAGAGATTTTCACCAAACTTGTTATGAATGTTACTTGGGTTAGTGTTTCCAGATGATGTGTCAAAGGTCAAGGTGAAGGTCAAGCAAAACATGTCTTAATAAGATCATTCAAAGAATCTGCCAGTCCTGATCCGGATCACCTCCAAAATTCAGTGGAGTCTTCCATGGCCTAATATCAAAATTTGGTGAGAATCCGTGAAGTAATTCTGATGTAATCCTTCAAAGTGTATGTAAAGTGAAAACTTGATCCAGAATCTGGATCCAGATCACCTCCAAAATTTAATGGAGTCTTCCATGGCCTAATATCTGTCTGTGGTGAAAATCTTGTCAAAATGTGTGCAGTAGTTTTGACGTAATACTGTTAACAGACAGACAAACAAATAAATGCTGATGACATGTTTGCCACATGCAGAGGAAAGAGAGTGAAAAAAGTTCAGCACCGGCCTGGAAGAAAACAAAAAGTGTGCCAACGCCACACATCAAGCTAAAGTTAAATTTTTTTTGTATGCGGACAGTTTTCTTGCATTCAAACTCCGGAAATTTAGTTTATTTATTGTGCATTCACATATGCTACATAATATTATCTAAGCATTTTAAAAATTCTAGTTCTTTAATCCAAGTGCTTGTAGTTGTTCGTGTCAGTTTCAGCCAACATTTGAGCTCCAGCTGCTCGAGGTTTCTGTTGACTATTTGGATGGATGGAACCCAGGAGAAATCATAGATCCTTCGGAGTGAAATTCCTCCTGCAGAACCTTGTTTGCACTGTAACCCGCCATAAACTAGAAGCCATCTGTCCACATGGTGCACACAAAATGAATTCAACGCCAATGTTAATGGTACACTTTTGTGCTCTGTTACATCAGCATCTTTTTTCGGCAACAAGCAGTACGATTCACAGCAGGTGTGGAAGAAATCATCATATAATAAAGACCAATCAATCAATCAATCAATCCCCAGTGTTTAAAATGGTAAAATGTGAGATTTGTGTGCATTTAAATGCTTTGTTTGCAAATTTTGTTCGACAGAAGGGCCTCATCTAATTGGATCCCTGGATATCTGAAATACACACCTGAAGAACCCCAAGACAGCCAGAAGGTAAGATGACTTTGAGGGAGATGAACAACTACCAAAACTCTACTGCAGCCATTTTAGAGTCAGGTTCATAAGTATTTGGACAGTCTCTCTGCAGACCAACACAACACACGTTGAAACAAATTAAGATGTTCGAAAAATACAAAACAAAAATACGAGCATGTTGCCTGTGGGGATCCACGGGCTCTATATTGGGTAGTGTTTATAAATTAGGTAGCTGACATTTTTCAAGGGTGGTAATAAATTGTACAAAGTTCCTGTAATGATTTGGAATGGCGTGTGAGTCCAGAATGAAATGGGGAAGCGCAGTCTCATTTGAACACCTATGTAATATCGTGGGATTTGACCACTTCCGGTGGCAGCCTGCAACACAAACACAGCATCACTTCACACAGAAAAATGGTGTACAGTTTTGTTTTTGGCTGCAATCACCAAAGCAGTTGCAAAAAAGTGCAGTTTCTATCAGCTCCCAGTG
The DNA here is from genome assembly GCF_902500255.1 of Thalassophryne amazonica. Classification (NCBI taxonomy): domain Eukaryota; kingdom Metazoa; phylum Chordata; class Actinopteri; order Batrachoidiformes; family Batrachoididae; genus Thalassophryne; species Thalassophryne amazonica. The sequence goes on along the minus strand of NC_047108.1, from coordinate 94,498,986 downwards.
GAGAAGGGAAGACAAGGCAAATTGGAGAGGTAGTGTCAGTAAATTTTAGCAAGATTTAATGTGAATAATGGAAATGGGGCTGTCCCTGGAAGTACAATTTTTGCGTCATGCACTCTTTTATTTAACCCCTTTATCGTCCACCCTCAAGTGAGACTATGGTGCCCAATTATTAACGTACATTGTTCACTGTTGTTAGCTAATGTCCAAATTTCTCCAAAAATATTAGTCCTATCAACGTTCCTATCATCCTTGAGCCAAAGTACATAAACATACCACAAGGCAAATGTCAGCTCTCCCCAGTTTGTCCGTGATCAAATTTATACACACACATACATGTATACATATACTTTTAATATAAAGATGATTCACCGCCCCCTGCTGGAACGGTGTGTGAGTCCAGAATTTAATTATCAACGTCTGTTGTTCAGTGTTGTTACCGAACATCCCTAATTTCTCCCAAAATGTTAGTCCTATCAACTTTCCATTTTGGCAGCATTCATCTTTGACCCAAAATAAGCATAAGCATACCAAACGGCAAATGTCAGCTTCCCCTAGTTTGTCTGTGATGGAAGCCATACATACACACGCACGCACAGAGAGGCCACTTGGCTTTTAATACATAGACTGTATTAACCATTTTGGATTTGCAGTTATTTTTTTATCCACAGAAACTTTATGTGTCACCATCAGCAGCTCCTCCCCCCCCAGGAGCCTGTCAGCAGTGAAGACAGAGAAACTGCAACAATTTTCAACATACAGTGCATTCATACAGTGTATTCAATTTTTCCATATTTTTTATGGATAAAAATTGATTAAATTATATTTTTCCTCAAAATTCAACACCCCATAATGACAATGTTTTTTTTTTTTTTAGATTTTTGGAAATTTATTAAAAATAAAAAAAAGAATTGTGTACACAAGTATTCACAGCCTTTGCCATGAAGCTCAAAATTGAACTCAGGTGCATCCTGTTTCCACCGATCATCCTTGAGATGTTTCTACAACTTAACAGGAGTCAACCTGGTGTAAATTCAGTTGATTGGACATGATTTGGAAAGACATACACCTGTCTTCACATAAGATCTCACAGTTGACAGTGCATGTCAGAGCACAAACCAAGCATGAAGTCAAAGGAATTGTCTGTAGACCTCCGAGATTGGACTGTCTCGAGGCACAAATCTGGTGAAGGGTACAGAAACATTTCTGCTGCTTTGAAGGTCCCAATGAACACAGTGGTCTCCGTCATCCATAAATGGAAGAAGTTCGGATCCACCAGGACTCTGCCTACAGCTGGCCACCCGTTTAAACTGAGCAATTCCGTGAGAAGGGCCTTAGTAAGGGAGGTGACCAAGAGTCTGATGGTCACTCTGTCAGAGCTCCAGCATTCCTCTGTGGAGAGAGGAGAACCTGTCAGAAGGACAACCATCTCTGCAGCAATCCATCAATCAGGCCTGTATGGCAGAGTGGCCAGATGGAAGCCACTCCTTAGTAAAAGGCACACAGCAGCCCACCTGGAGTTTGCCAAAAGGCACCTGAAGGACTCTCAGACCATGAGAAACAAAATTCTCTGATCTGATGAGACAAAGATTTAACTCTTTGGCGTGAATGCCAGGCGTCATGCTTGGTGGAAACCAGGCACCATCCCAACAGTGAAGCATAGTGGTGGCAGCATCATGCTGTGGGAATATTTTTCAGCAGCAGGAACTGGGAGACTAGTCAGGATTGAGGGAAAGATGAATGCAGCAATGTACAGAGACATCCTGGATGAAAACCTGCTCCAGAGCACTCTTGACGTCAGAGATTATCAATGGTCTTGTATGTCTTCCATTTTCTTACAATTGCTCCCACAGTTGATTTATTCACAACAACCTGCTTGACTATTATAGACTCACTCTTCCCAGCCTGGTGCAGGTGTACAATGTTCTTCCTGGTGTCCTTCGACAGCTCTTTGTTCTTGGCCATGGTTGAGTTTGGAGTCTGACTGTTTGAGGCTTTGGACAGGTGTCTTTTATACAGATAACAAGTTCAAACAGGTGCCAGTAATACAGGTAACGAGTGGAGGACAGAAGAGCTTCTTAAAGAAGTTACAGGTCTGTGAGAGCCAGAAATCTTGTTTGTTTGTGGTGCCCAAATACTTATATTCCACCATAATTTACAAATAAATTCTGTTACCACGTGTTACGATTAATGGCACGTGTTGCTGGAGAATTATCAGGAACCATTATGCACGGTCAAGAATAATGTTCCGTGTTGTTGCGCACTATCATGTATAATAGCGCATCATCACGTTCTGTCACGCTGTGAATGAGGCGAATTGTTTCCACACACACACCCATATTCATCCATCAGCTCCAGTTTGCTCCTCAAAATCCACAGCCGAAGAACTTTGTGACTGCATGCTTAGTTCGGCTCTGTGCCCTGGAGTGCTGCAGGGAGGAGGAGGAGACGGACAGAGCCAGATGTGTGGTTTCACGTGGCTCTCATCTCGCTCTTTTTCCCAAACATCAGGCACATGCAGCAGGTGGAACACCTGCAGGAGCGCGCTGAGGAGCATTGGAACAAAACTTTTAGCCGACTTGGCATCACTGTCCTCCTTCAGTATACTGCAGCAGTGAAACTGAATGCGGTGCAGCAGGGTTTAATTGTGCATACGTCAGAGAAGAACGCTGTCACGCTCTATTAAAGATCACCACTAATCAAAATGGATCAATATGCTCAGTTGCGACCTCCACAACATGAGGCGAAATGAGGATGGTGCGTGACATTTGTGGAAGATTTTTTGACAGCCAAAAACATGCTCCACGAAAATCACGAATATCACGCACCAACACGCACTGTTAAGAAACCTATTCAGATGCGTTAAGTCAAGTTAGGAATGTCAGGAATGTGCCAAGAATGATGCAAATATGACATTTGTAACGCATCTTGCCAATGTGTATAGGCACCATTAAGAACACCAACAACATGATGTCATTTACTATGAGCTGCTAAGGTTACAGAGGCAAAGCTATGATTGACTGACTGATTGATTGATTTTATATGGCAAAATTCAGTGATACAACCCCATTTCCAATGAAGTTGGGACGTTGTTTAAAATGTAAATAAAAACAGAATACAATGATTTGCAAATCGTCTTCAATCTATATTCAATTGAATACACCACAAAGACAAAATATTTAATGTTCAAACTGATAGACTTTATTGTTTTCATGCAAATATTTGCTTATTTTGAAATGGATGCCTGCAACACGTTTCAAAAAAGGTGGGTCAGATGCTGGCTTATAAACTTCGTGCTGGTAGCAATCTGGATGGTCTTTTTCCTCTTTTGTCCAGAGGACACGACGTCCATGATTTCCAAAAACAATTTGAAATGTGGACTCATCAGACCACAGCACACTTTTCCACTCTGCGTCTGTCCATTTCAAATGAGCTCGGGCCCAGAGAAGGTGACGGTGTTTCTGGAAGTTGTTGATGTATCGCTTTCGCTTTGCATGGCAGAGTTTTAACTTGCACTTGTAGATGTGGTGATGAACTGTGTTAACTGACAATGGTTTTCTGAAGTGTTCCTGAGCCGACGTGGTAAGATCCTTTACACAATGATGTCGGTTTTTAATGCAGTGCCACCTGAAGGATCGAAGGTCACGGGCATTCAATGTTGGTTTTCAGCTTTGATTATATTATGGACTGTAGATGATGGAATCCCTAAATTCCTTGCAATTGAACGTTGAGAAACATTGTTCTTAAACTGTTGGACTATTTTTTCATGCGGTTGTTCACAAAGTGGTGATCCTTGCCCCATCTTTGCTTGTGATCGGCTGAGCCTTTTGGGGATGCTCCTTTTATGCCCAATCATGACACTCACAATTAGAGTCCTCAGTTCCCAAACGTTTATTGAGTGTTGTTAGAAGGAAAGTTGATGTAACACAGTGGTAAATAGGGATGGGTATTGATAAGATTTAAATCGATATCAATACCATTATCGATTCTGCTTATCGATCTGATTCCTTATCGATTCCCTTATTGATACCTCTTGTGAATTTTCTGTGTACTAAAAGTAGGCTTTACAGGTTTTCAATCTAAACAACATTTTATTGAGTCTTAAAGTAAATAAATGTGAAATTGGTCACTGGATCCTTAAACTCTGGACATAAATAAACTCTACATGGTGGATCCTTGATCTCTGGACATAAATAGAAATAAACAAAATCTGTAGTTATTGTCAAAAGCTTTTCTTTTCAGGCATTATTGGCATGAATGTCTTTCCATACATCTGAGCTGAACTCTTGCAGCCGACTGTGCTGCACGTCAGGATGTAATTCATAAAGAATGCAGGATGTCTCATTTTGGGAGGAAAAAAAAAGTCGATTGTAGTTTATTGTCTGTATTACAGCATTTGGAAACAGGTGCCATTTTATTTAAAGCGGCAATTCGTTTTGAAGTTATTAATTCCGACCGGACTCTGTCTCGGCAGAGAGCCGTGCAGCGTTTGGAGCTGTGCCAGTGGAATGGAGGACGATTATCATTTCTTGACTGCAACAAAACAAGAGTCCCAGTTAGTGACTTTAATCCACACAAAACTGACTCACAATTAACATATTTTAATGGCTTTGAGAGGGGTTAAGAAGTGAACTTGTCGCTTCTGAAGAGCAGTGAATCAAAGAACTAACGAGCCAGCAGATCGAACCATTGCTTCATTGGTTGTCGCTTCTGAAGAGCAGTGAATCGAAGAACTAACGAGCCAGCAGATCGAACCATTGCTTCATTGGTTCACGCTTCAAACTGGAGTCGCACTGCAGAAACGGTTGATTACAGACCCGTGGCAGGGTCTGTAATCAATGTAGAAGAATGATCATTTTCCTGACAAACACCCTCAAAAAGAACGGCTGCTCTGAAGGACCGATAAGGGAATCGTTAAGCAAAAAGTCTATTGATATCGGTGGATCAAATCATTTCTTAATGATACCCGAAAAGAACCGGTTCTCAATACCCAATCCTCGTGGTAAAAATACCACTAGCTTTTTTTTAAATGTGTTGCAGGCATCCATTTCAAAATGAGCAAATATTGCACAAAAAAAATAAAGTTTATCAGTTTGAACATCTTGTCTTTGTGGTGTATTCAATTGAATATAGGTTGAAGAGGATTTGCAAATCGTATTCTGTTTTTACACATTTTACACAACGTCCCAACTTCATTGGAATTGGGGTTGTACATTGTATACATGTATATTAAAATTCATTAAAGATAACACAAGAAAGTGACAAATACACTTATTTCCATTGTGGTCCTTTGAAACCTGAGATAATGAAAAGAAACAGGAAAAAATAATAACAATAAAAACAATAATAATAAAATAATAATAATAATAATAAACCACGAGGGACACATTCGACCGTGTCCCTCGGGGCACCCTGTGGGGAGTGCTCCGGGAGTACGGGGTCCGGGGTCCTTTGCTAAGGGCTATCCGGTCCCTGTACGACCGCAGCAGGAGCTTGGTTCGCATTGCCGGTAGTAAGTCAAACCTGTTTCCAGTGAACGTTGGCTTCCACCAGGGCTGCCCTTTGTCACCGGTTCTGTTCATTATTTTTATGGACAGAATTTCTAGGCGCAGCCAGGGTGTAGAGGGGGTCTGGTTTGGGAACCACAGAATCTCGTCTCTGCTGTTTGCGGACAATGTGGTTCTGTTGGCTTCGTCAAATCAGGACCTTCAGCGTGCACTGGGGCGGTTTGCAGCCGAGTGTGAGGCGTCCAGGATGAAAATCAGCACCTCCAATCTGAGGCCATGGTTCTCGACCGGAAAAAGGTGCTTTGCCCTCTTCAGGTCGGTGGAGTGTCCTTGTCTCAAGTGGAGGAGTTTAAGTATCTCGGGGTCTTGTTCACGAGTGAGGGACGGATGGAGCGTGAGATCGATAGACGGATCGGTGCAGTGTCTGCAGTGATGCGGTCGTTGTATCGGACCGTCGTGGTGAAGAGAGAGCTGAGTAGGGGGGCAAAGCTCTCGATTTACCGATCGATCTACATTCCGATCCTCACCTATGGTCATGAGATTTGGCTCATGACCAAAAGAACGAGATTGCGGGTACAAGCGGCCGAGGTGAGTTTCCTCCGCAGGGTGGCTGGGCGCTCCCTTAGAGATAGGGTGAGGAGCTCGGTCACTCGGGAGGGGCTCGGAGTTGAGCCACTGCTCCTCCACGTCAAAAGGAGTCAGTTGAGGTGGCTCGGGCATCTTTTTCGGATGCCCCCTGGACGCCTCGGTGGAGAGGTGTTCCGGGCACGTCCCATTGGGAGGAGGCCCCGGGGAAGACCCAGGACACGCTGGAAGGATTACATCTCTCGGCTGGCTGGGAACGCCTGTTGTTCCCCCGGAGGAGCTGAGGGAGGTCTGGGCGGCTATTACTTGAGCTGCTGCCCCGCGACCCGACTCCGATAAAGCGGAAGAAAATGGATGGATGGATGGATGGATGGATAATAATAATATTGACTCAGTGAGTAAGTAAATTGAGGGAAAAAAATGACAAATATTATTAACAAATAAATAAATGTAAAAAAATAAAAGTGACTAGACAACATGACTAGGAGTAAATAAAAGAACTGGATTCAGTAATAAAAACATTTTGGAATAAAAAAAATCTGGTGTTTTCAGATTTATGTGATTCAATAAATATTTTACTCACAAAAGAAAATAAACAGAACTGACTTTTACACAAAATGAATATAATCATATTTGACATGTTGACAATTTTTCATACACGTGAATGTGACGTTCAATGACGTTCAATCAGGCTCTGTTGACCCAGTAAGTTGTCAGAGAACAGAGAACTTTCAGAAGAAGTCGGCATGAGGAGTTTATTCTGGACATTCCATTGTTAACGGACATTTTGTAAATAAAAGAACGTGCGGGCAGAGTCGCATGTCGGGCTGGACCCGACCCGCAGGGGAGGTCGCGACAGGAAAAACACCTCCGTTGGAAACCTTAACGGGCAAGTTGGAACATGCCCAAGCTGTTAAACAATTTCTCAGTTACTCACTTGTTGAAAGCCATCAAAAGCCGCCTGAATTTTACAAATGGTTTTCAACACGGAGGTGTTTTTCCTGTCGCGGTGCACACAGATTCACCGAGTCGTCACGGAAACGACTCTGCGAATTTGCGCGCACGTCTTTCATTACAAAATGTCCTTAAACAGTGGAATGTCCGCATAAAGTCCTCATGCCGGCCTCTTCTGAATCTTCTCTGTTCTCTCACGACGTCCTGGGTGAATTAAGCCTTAAATTAGGATGTTTTCAGGTCGAAACAGGCCAACGATGGCGCCTGGAAGTGCTGCGCGACGTCCTGCTCCGTGGGAAGTCCTTACAGCGACAGAAACACCCCATAATCTCTCATCAGCCGTTAAACTTTTCACCGAAAACCAGCTTAATTTCTCGAATAGTGTCCACTCGGATATTCCTCACAGGTCCAGAAAAAATGTTGATAAAGCAACGCGCGCCGTCCGCAGCGGCTATTCAGACAAAGAGATTCCGACGGGCGGGATGGAGCACTCCTCACTCAAGGCCTGCCCACAGGCGAATGACGTCACCGAGGGTTCAAGCATGTGTGACGTAAAAACATATGAATCAAATCCATTTATTTTTTGAAAAAAATTAAAAGGAACGCTTTTTTCATCACAGACCTCGTATATGTGGCAGAGGTGTAGCAGAGAGCCGTCGTGACACACGAGCCCTTATTTCATAGCACACTCATACAAATGGCCCATAGCACCTGCAGAAATTATTAAACACTGGGTGCATTTCAGTTGTCATTTTTATCATCATGCCATTCACGATTCATGAATGATTTCTGATTAACAATCTAACTTGCTACTGTAAATTAGTGCTTGGACATCCCACAAGTTTGAAGTTGGGCTTGGGGTCTGAGGTTAAGGGAAGTGTTGCTGTTGTTATACTTTGATTTTTGTTGCTTTTCCAATAAAGAAAGGTTGCACACATACAGAAAAATGTGTGGGAAAACCTGTTTATTTCTGTGACATGTTCAGTGGTTCAATCTGTTTCCTGTATTCTGACTTCAATTTCAGTCTTCATTATGACATTACAAACACTTACAGACACAATGTTGAAAACTGAGGTGAAAATGAAAAACTAATTGCATCTTGCCTTTAAGAACATTTTGCAATCTATGAAAAGATAAAAAATGTGTGTATCTGAGATTTAAAATGAACAAATGAGCCATTCCAGCAGTCGGTGATAGACATTAACCTTGAGATAAAATTTAAAAAGCAAAAATGTGTGAATCACTGAAGACCAAAGCATCTGACAGAGGGGTTCAGTGACCCATAAATTGCTTTTTCCCTGTTTAATAATTGTTATTACACAGCAAAATGACAATATACGAATATCATGAGAAAATTTACCTTCTCCAGCATAAAATAAGCCCAATCACAACACTTATGACAAGATATCCCTCTGCACTAAAATGCAGTTTCCTTACTTCTGCATCACTTCTTGGAGGACTTTAAATTTTCAATAAAGAAAAAAAGTGCTTTTATTTTAAAGAAACAAGCACACGTCACAATCTTTTCCCCAAACAGAAAATGTCTGAGTTTGCAACAACTCACATAGTTAACAGCACGTTGTCACAAATACAATAACAGTTCAAAATAAATATATATAAATATAAATAAAATGTGTGTGACTCATGTGGCTGTAATAACTGTGGAAATTAATCATCTCCAGTGGTTCATTCGGAAACAAAGACACAAGAAAACAAGAAAACGGAATGTGAGATCTTATGCCTGTCGCATGGTTTCCATAGTAACCAGCAGCTCAGGAAGTGTACCATGTTGCTGCTGCTGTTCAGCAATCCATGAAAATGTAGAAAACGTGTTGATGCAACAAACTGGTTTGGAGAAAGTGAGAAAAAGGCAGTAATGCAAACAGTGCATATGTATGTGTGAAAGGAATGAAAGAAGGTGAAACAAATGCACACGTGCACATTTTTTTCCACTAAGATTTTCTTCTAAGCAACAGTCTGCTGCACCCGACAGCACTCAGGCTACAGACGGGTCGAACCGTCATCCAATGAACAACTAGACGTGACGGCAGAGTCCGATGACTGAATGATGAAGTTTAACTCCTTTTAGGCCGTGATGATGTAATGGTGAAACGGTTATGAACTTTGTTGTGCATGACACCAAACACCCAGCCGGCACATCATCAGAGTGAGATTTAAAGGGGTCATACTAACCATCGAATTTTTACAGTTACACCTGAGCATTAAACAGAATGTGGAGGATGGGGAGGCAGGTGAAAGAGGTGTATATAGAAGTACTGATTCTTGTCTTTCTTACCCATAATGCCTCTGAGGCCATGTGGAATTGACTTGCTGACCTCCGACAGAGAGATCTGCAGACACAGAGAGGAGAGATGTTCACACAGACAGGCGGGGTGATGTGTTTACCTCACTGTCGTTCTTTGTCTCACATTTAAATGCATGCACGAGGAATGAAGTGTACCCCCAGCCCCCGCCACACGCACAAATAACGATACACTCTGTGACCTCGCTGCTTCCAGAGAAAGGCAGTGTTTTCATTTCCATGTTCGTCCACCGATTCAATCCTCCATTATTCCTCCTGTGTGACATCATCGCCTTTTGTTCAGACATACACAAACACGCACACATCTTCTGTCCTTCCTGCACAGACGTGCTGTTATTTTTTTCCACGGTGACATCCCTACTTGTGCTTCTTATTGCTTCCCGTCACTGTTCTCTGCAGCACATCTTCTCTCACAAACAATTATAAAAAGCACCAGTTCAGAGAGACGTGCACAAAGAACTCAAAGTGAAGTACAGTGAGTATGCACTGGTGAGTAATCCCGAAAAAGCCTAAAAGGTACACTGCACAATAAATTACAGTTTGTACAATTTACAAACAGTGCAGTGCACAAACAGTGCAGTACACAGAAAGTACAGTGTACAGAAGGTACAGTGCACAGAAGGTACAGTGCACAAACAGTACAGTGCACAGAAGGTACAGTGCACAAACAGTACAGTACACAGAAGGTACAGTACACAAACAGTACAGTGCACAGAAGGTACAGTGCACAAACAGTACAGTGCACAAACAGTACAGTGTACAAACAGTACAGTGCACAGAAGGTACAGTGCACAAACAGTACAGTACACAAACAGTACAGTGCACAAACAGTAGAGTGCACAGAAAGGGCAGTGCACAAACAGTACAGTGCACAGAAAATGCAGTGCACAATCAGTACAGTACACAGAAAGTACAATGCACAAACATTACAGTGTCCAGAAAGTGCACTGCACAAATAGTACAGTGCACAGAAGGTACAGTACACAAACAGTACAGTGCACAAACAGTACACTACACAAACAGTACAGTACAAAGAAGTACAGTGCACAGAAGGTATAGTGCACAAACAGTACAGTACACAAACAGTACAGTGCACAGAAGGTACAGTGCACAAACAGTACAGTACATAGAAAGTACAGTGCACAGAAGGTCCAGTGCACAAACAGTACAGTGCACAGAAGGTACAGTGCACAAACAGTACAGTACATAGAAAGTACAGTGCACAGAAGGTCCAGTGCACAAACAGTACAGTACACAACAGTACAGTACCCAACAGTACAGTACAGAAGGGTACAGTACACAAACAGTACAGTGCACAACAGTACAGTACACAAACGTACAGTACAAAGAAAGTACAGTGCACAGAAGGTATAGTGCACAAACAGTACAGTACACAAACAGTACAGTGCACAGAAGGTACAGTGCACAAACAGTACAGTGCACAAACAGTACAGTGCACAAACAGTACAGTACAGTGCACAAACAGTACAGTACACAAACCGTACAGTGCACAGAAGGTACGGTGCACAAACAGTACAGTACACAAACAGTGCAGTACACAGAAAGTACAGTGCATAAACAGTACAGTACACAGAAGTACAGTGCACAAACAGTACAGTGCACAGACAGTGCAGTGCATAAACAGTACAGTACACAGAAAGCACGAGGGCTGTCAATAAGTATAGGTCCTTTATTTTTTTCAAAAACTATATGGATTTCATTCATATGTTTTTACGTCAGACATGCTTGAACCCTCGTGCGCATGCGTGAGTTTTCCATGCCTGTCGGTGATGTCATTCGCCTGTGAGCACCTCCTTGTGGGAGGAGTCGTCCAGCCCCTCGTCGGAATTCCTTTGTCTGAGAAGTTGCTGAGAGACTGGCGCTTTGTTTGATCAAAATTTTTTCTAAACCTGTGAGACACATCGAAGTGGACACGGTTCGAAAATTAAGCTGGTTTCAGTGAAAATTTTAACGGCTGATGAGAGATTTTGAGGTGATACTGTCGCTTTAAGGACTTCCCACGGTGCGAGACGTCACGCAGCGCTCTCAGGCGCCGTCGTCAGCCTGTTTCAAGCTGAAAACCTCCACATTTCAGGCTCTATTGATCCAGGACGTCGTGAGAGAACAGAGAAGTTTCAGAAGAAGTCGGTTTCAGCATTTTATCCTGATATTCCACTGTTAAAGGAGATTTTTTTAATGAAAGACGTGCGGACGGGCCCGCGCGTCGGGACGCAGCCGGCACGGTGCGGCGGCACAGGAAAAACACCTCCGTGTTGATAACCATTTGTAAAATCCAGGCGGCTTTTGATGGCTTTCAGTGGAGTGAGTATATGAGAAATTGTTTAACAGCTGGACATGTTCCAACTTGTCCTTAAGGCTTCCAACGGAGGTGTTTTTCCTGTGGCGGAGCGTCGCGGCGGCTGCGAGCCGACGCTGCAATCCGCCCGCACGTCTTTCATTTAAAAAAATCTCCTTTAACAGTGGAATATCCGGATAAAATGCTGAAACCGACTTCTTCTGAAACTTCTCTGTTCTCTCACGACGTCCTGGATCAATAGAGCCTGAAATGTGGAGGTTTTCAGCTGTGAAACAGGCTGGCGACGGCGCCTGAGAGCGCTGCGCGACGTCTCAACACCGTGGGAAGTCCTTAAAGCGACAGTATCACCTCAAAATCTCTCATCAGCCGTTAAATTTTCACTGAAACCAGCTTAATTTTTCGAACCGTGTCCACTTCGATGTGTCTCACAGGTTTAGAAAAAAATTTTGATCAAACAAAGCGCCAGTCTCTCAGCCAACTTCTCAGACAAAGGAATTCCGACGAGGGGCTGGACGACTCCTCCCACAAGGAGTGCTCACAGGTGAATGACGTCACCTGACAGGCGTGGAAAAACTCACGCATGCGCACGAGGGGTTCAAGCATGTCTGGCGTAAAAACATATGAATGAAATCCATATAGTTTTTGAAAAAAATAAAAAGGACCTATACTTTATTGACAGACCTCGTACAGTGCACAAACAGTACAGTGTCCAGAAAGTGCAGTGCACAAATAGTACAGTGCACAAATAGCATAGTGCATAGAAAGTGCAGTGCACAAATAGTACAGTACACAGAACGTACAGTGCACAAACAGTGCAGTACACATAAAGTACAGTGCACAAACAGTACAATGCACAGAAAATGCAGTGCACAAATAGTACAGTGCACAAATAGCATAGTGCATAGAAAGTGCAGTACAGAAAAAGATCAGGTGAATGTGAGTGTGAATTCAGATCAGTATACAGAAGCGTCTTTCATTTCTGACAACTGTAGATTCCACCATCTAGTGTCCGTAGATGATAATGCAGTATATTTTTGACATCCGTCACAGAACCAGCCAAACAAGTTAAAACAAAAAACAAAAACTACAACTTATCATCCAGAAAATATAGTGTGTGTGGATGTTATTAAGTAATCTTAAGAACACCTACTTTGATTCTGATCACATTTGGTTGGTACATTGGGCCTTTGGACTGGAAGGAGTATTGTGTCTGGGTGCCTTATATGATTTCTTAAAGAATTATTTCATTGAAGTCAAATTGATTGAACATCTGTATTTAGATCTACACTTATTTCCCAAGTTGTCAGAAAAATATGAGGCAACAACACAAATCTGGACAGGAAACAGCTCAGAAAATCGTCCAATTCCTTAAAGTTACACTTTGATGAGAAAATGTTTGACAGAAAATGTGACAATGGGAAGACAAAACGCCAACTGATTTACTTGTCTGAGAGGTGCGAGGTTTTGCTCCGAGGTACGCCAGGTTCACGTTGGCCTTCCTGCCATCGATGATGGGGTTAGGGTCTTTGCACGCGCGCTCTGCCGCCCCCCTGTCCATCATGGTCACCTGTTGGTAATGTTACAGCATGTCACATCATTCTGATAATTCTGACTCTATGCAAATGCTTCAGACTCCAGCGTGGACGGAGTGATTTCAACATGAGTGAAGCATCAGAGCCAAGTGCCGGCTGGAAAAAAAAACCTCCGTTTCCTGACTTTTGCCGGGTGGTTTATCTGGTTGAGAGGACTCTGTGCCGAACTTAGCTTGCAAAGGTACCAAACTTGACCGGCTGTCAGAGCAATTTAAGAAACAGCAGGAATGAAATGTGCCGCTGTCTCAAAGTGCAGAGAACAGCTCCACACACTCAGCTGCTTTGCTCAATGGCGCACGTCTAAACAGGCAGCAGATCATTTAATCTGATTGACGTCAGCCAGTACACGTCTCACTGTGGTTATCTCTGCGTGTCTTTCCAGAAACGTAAGTGTGCCTGTCCGTGTAGAGGGGGGGAGGAGAGGTCAAAGTGGAGATGATGCCTTATCTTCCAGAGCCAGCTGACATCTCACCCCCCCTGCACAAACACACGTCTGGCATTTTAGTTTATCAACCAAAGTGAATCTGTGTGAACTTGTTGCTGCACAACGACTCTCCAATTTTTATTCATTTTGGATAATTAATGACACAATTATGGGAGCTAAGATGGCACTCATTGTTCTATGTTAGCAGCAGATATGCTGCACATGGCTGCTGATTGCCCAAAGTGGCCCTCGGGCCGAGAAAGGCCCCTCAGGAGCACAGCAGGGATCCGTGATAAGCAGGAGATAATAAAATAAAATTAACAAAGATAAAAATTACAATAAACCCATTAGTGGTTACCACTGGGACAATATAGTGATTTTATTCCAATAACAGGGGCGTAGCCATGAGGGTGCCCCAGGGTGCCCCTGAACCAGTACACTGCTACAAGCTCAAGAATGGTATTTCTGCAAATGTCTGACTAAATCTCAAACTCTTGCAGAGTTTTGAGTCCAAATAAGTAAAACAACCTTCACGGGCATCATTTAAGTCATCCCACCTTAAACCGGTGTGATTTATATGGAATGAAGTAAAACATATACATAACAATAAAATATATGACAATTGGTTTAAAAAATAAACAAACAGCAAACACTGGAATTCAAACCGTTTAACTCAGGAAATAAAATAATTTCTTTTGGGTTTCTAAGATGTAAAAGGAAGCTGTTATAATAATTAAAAGAAATATTAAGCATGAGGATGGCACGGTGGATTAGTGGTTAGCACTGTTGCCTCGTGGCAAGAAGGCCATGGGATCACTTCCCACCTGGTCCTTTCTATATGGACTTTGCATGGTCTCCCCCGTGTTCTTGTGGGTTCCCTCTGGATGCTCCGGCTTCCTCCCACTTCCATAGACATGCAGGTGAGGGGAATTGGTGAAAGTTGACTGTAGGTAAGAGTGTGAATGTGTTTGTTTGTCTACATGTGGCCCTGCTGGTGTCATGGTGTCCTGTCCAGGGTGTACCCTGCCTCACACCTTATGACTGCTGGGATAGTTTCCAGAAGCCCCCCCCCCCCCCACCACCACCACTACCACTAACACCTGCCCCCACTGTGAATCCTGAATGAATAAGCAAGAGTAGGAAATGAATGAATGATTGAATGAATATGCAGTGCTGTGCAAAAGTATTAACCATCATTGCAAATGTTAAAGTTAAAAAAAAAGCAATAAAATAATACAGATTTCAGACTTTTCTATTTTATTTCTGATCTTTTTAAAAAGATGATTCATCAGGTTTCCAGCTGATAACATACAATTTTTGCATTAATACAGTATAAAACAAGAGCAATCAGAGATTTTTGATGTCCACCAATCTGGATCCGGATCACCTCCAAAATTCATTGGAGTCTTCCTTGGCCTAATATGTATCCATGGTGAAAAGCTGGTGAGAATCAAAGTAGTTTTGATGTAATCGTCCAAAGCCTATATAAGAAGAAACTTGATCCAGAATACGGATCCAGATCCAGAGCACCTACAAAATTTAACAGATTCTTCCATGGCCTCATTGGGTGGTGTTGAACACCTTAATATAACATCAATAATAATATGCTAATAAAATGCTGCCTGTTGAATACTGAGTTTATAAACTTAGAACTCTGTGAGATACATTTAATATCACACTTGTAAATGCCCTAGATTTTGTCATATGCTAAATGGACTTGGATAGGTATGCACTCTAAGAAATAAAATGTAGAATTTAATTGATAACGTTAAGGTAACTTTTCCCACATAATTTTGTCAGTTAAGTGCAGAACAACATTGGGATTTAAGTAATAATGTTTCATTGGATTTAATTAATTTCAACTACAATATTGTTTTCCACTTAATTGTGAAACAAGAGCCAGAGAACGATGTTATCGTAAAAAGTTTGCTTGTTTGCTTATTTAAACTGACAGCAGACTACAGTATATTATGCAGCTGTCTTTCCCTTTATGCGCGAGTGACCATTTCAATTTTTTTATAAAATTGTATGCCAAAATTGTTGGAGGCTTTGGATGCAAATATGTATAGAACTTATTACAAAAAAAAAAAATCTTTTTCCAAGTAATTACTCTTTTTATTGTGTACTGAAGTTACCTCATGGGGTTATTCATTTTAATTGTTATTTTAATTGTTTTTAATCAATGTATTGCTGCCCATAATAATTTTGAACATTCATGAGGACCACATTGGAAATGATAGAGTCATAACATCAATATAATTTGTGCAAGTTCCGCCATCTGAACCCCCCCCCCCCCCCCCCCCCCCCCCGCACACACACAAAAATTCTGGCTCCGTCCCTGACAATAAGGGAAAACTAACGCTATTCTTATTCTTATTTAGAAAAAGTCTTGGACTCACAAAGCCGTATCCTCTGGATTTTCCTGTCTGCTTGTCGGTAATCACCACCGCCTCGTCGATGTCCCCGAAAGTCTGGAAATAGTTCCGAAGTGATGCGTGGTCGGTGTGATACGGCAAACCCCCGACAAAAATCTTCCGGTAGGTCGTTCCTCTGTCCGCCGTGGAGTGCATGATCGGAACCCCGGACAGCTGGGTCCAAAACAGCGCCGAACTCATTCGGCGGACAGACACAAATACTTAAAAAAAAAAAAGAAGTGGGAGGAAAAGAGCGAAAAACGGCAGAACTTTACTCACATCAGAGGCTGTGATCCATCCAAAAACATGAAACAGTCTTTATCACTCCCCACCCGAGCCAATCGAGGAACCGTGCGTCTTTTCCGTCAGCGATCCTCCTCCTCCTCCTCCTCTTCCTCCTCCTCCTCCTCGGATAAATGAGGAGGGTTGTGTCAGGAAGGGCATCCGGCATAAAACAAGCCAACCCAACTATGCAGACTAAGAATCGAATTCCCATACCAGATCGGTCGCGGCCCGGGTTAACAACGTCCGCCACTGGTGCTGTTGCCCAACAGGGTGCCAGTGGAAATTGGGCTACTGCTGGGCGAAGATGACGAAGAAGAGGAGGAAAACGTTGCCACAAACAGCGGGAGAAGAAGAAAACTAGAAGGGTGGAAATGAGAGTGGGGACTTTGAATGTTGGTAGTATGACTAGTAAAGGGAGAGAGCTGGCTGATATGATGGAGAGGAGAAAGGCAGACATATTGTGTGTACAATCAATCAATCAATCAATCAATTTTTTTTATATAGCCAAATCACAACAAACAGTTGCCCCAAGGCGCTTTATATTGTAAGGCAAGGCCATACAATAATTATGTAAAACCTCAACGGTCAAAACGACCCCCTGTGAGCAAGCACTTGGCTACAGTGGGAAGGAAAAACTCCCTTTTAACAGGAAGAAACCTCCAGCAGAACCAGGCTCAGGGAGGGGCAGTCTTCTGCTGGGGACTGGTTGGGCTGAGGGAGAGAGAACCAGGAAAAAGACATGCTGTGGAGGGGAGCAGAGATCGATCACTAATGATTAATGCAGAGTGGTGCATACAGAGCAAAAAGAGAAAGAAACAGTGCATCATGGGAACCCCCCAGCAGTCTACATCTATAGCAGCATAACTAAGGGATGGTTCAGGGTCAGGGTACAAGAGACCAAGTGGAAGGGAAGTAAGAGCAGGAGCATCAGCGGTGGGTACAAGTTGTTGTATCATGGTGAGGACAGGAAGAGAAATGGTGTTGGGGTCATTTTAAAGGAAGAGTATGTTAAAAGTGTGTTGGAGGTTAAGTGAGTGTCTGACAGGGTGATGAGTGTGAAGTTGGAAATTGAAGGGGTGATGATGAATATCATCAGTGCATATGCCCCACAGGTAGGTTGTGAGATAAAGGAGAAAGAAGATTTCTGGAGTGTGTTAGATGAGGTGGTGGAGAGTGTGACTAAGCATGAACGAGTGGTGATAGGAGCGGACTTCAATGGGCATGTTGGGGAAGGGAACAGAGGTGATGAAGTAATGGGTAGATAAGGTATCAAGGATAGGAATGGTAGTTGATTTTGCAAAAAGGATGGAAATGGCTGTGGTGAATACCTACTTTAAGAAAAGGGAGGAGCACAGGGTAACATATAAGAGTGGAGGAAGGTGCACACAGGTGAATACATTCTTTATAGAGGTGCAAGCTAAAAGAATCAGACAAACTGTAAGTGGTGGCAGGAGAGAGTGTCACTAGACAGCATAGGATGGTTGTTTGTAGGATGACTTTAGAGGTAAAGAAGAAGAGAGTGAGAGCTCAGATGGTGGAAGCTGAAGGAGGAAGACTGTTGTGTGAAATTTAGCGAGCAGGTGAGAGAAGCACTAGTTGGAGGGGAAGCAATTTTGGACAACTGGAAAAGTACTGCAGATGCGGTGAGGGAGACAGCGCGGACAGTACTGGGTATGACATCTGGACAGTGGAAGGAAGACAAGGAGACTTGGTGGTGGAATGAAGAGGTCCAGGAAAGCATAAGGAGAAAGAGGTTGGCTAAAAAGTTTTGGGATATTCAGAGAGATGAAGAAAGTAGACAGGAGTACAAGGAGATGCGGCGTAAGGCGAAAAGAGAAGTGGCAAAAGCAAAGGAAAAGGCATATTGCGAGCTGTACAATAAGTTGAATAGTAAGGAAGGAGAAAAGGACTTATACCGATTGGCCAGCCAAAGGAACAGAGCTGGAAAGGATGTGCAGCAGGTTAGGGTGGTAAAAGATGCACATGGTAATGTGCTGACAAGTGAGGAGTGTGTGCTGAGAAGGTGGAGGGAATATTTTGAAGAGCTGATGAATAAAGAAAATGAGCGAGAGAAAAGGCTGGATGATGTGGTGAGAGTAAATCAGGAAGTACAAGAGATTAGCAAGGAAGAAGTGAGGGCTGCTATGAAGAGGATGTAGAGTGGAAAGGCAGTTGGTCCAAATGACATTCCAGTGGAGGCATGGAAATATCTAGGAGAGATGGCAGTAGAGTTTCTAACCAGATTGTTTAATAAAATCTTGGAAAGTGAGAGGATGCCTGAGGAGTGGAGACGAAGTGTGCTGGTTCCTATTTTCAAGAACAAGGGTGATGTGCAGAGCTGCAGTAACTACAGAGGCATAAAGCTGATCAGCCACAGCATGACGTTATGGGAAAGAGTAGTAGAAGCTAGGCTTAGAAAACAGGTGAAGATCTGTGAGCAGCAATATGGTTTCATGCCGAGAAAGAGCACTACAGATGCAATGTTTGCTCTGAGAATACTGTTGGAGAAGTACAGAGAAGGACAGAAAGAGTTACATTGTGTGTTTGTGGACTTAGAAAAAAGCTTATGATAGGGTGCCAAGAGAAGAGTTGTGGTATTGTATGAGGAAGTCTGGAGTGGCAGAGAAGTATGTTAGGGTAGTGCAGGACATGTACAAGAATAGTGTGACAGCGGTGAGATGCGCAGTCGGAATGACAGACTCATTCAAGGTGGAGGTGGGATTACGCCAAGGATCAGCTCTGAGTCCTTTCTTGTTTGCAGTGGTGATGGACAGGTTGACGGATGAGATCAGACAGAAGTCCCCATGGACTATGATGTTTGCAGATGACATTGTGATCTGTAGTGAGAGTAGAGAGCAAGTTGAGTTTAGTCTGGAGAAGTGGAGATATGCTTTGGAGAGAAGGGGAATGAAAGTCAGTAGAAACAAGACTGAGTACATGTGTGTGAATGGTGGGGAGCCCAGTTGAATAGTGCAGTTACAAGGAGTAGAAGTGGTGAAAGTAGATGAGTTTAAATATTTGGGGTCAACTGTTCAAAGTAATGGAGAGTGTGGTAGAGAGGTGAAGAAGAGAGTGCAGGCAGGGTGGAGTGGGTGGAGAAAGGTGGCAGGAGTGATTTGTGACCGAAGAATATCAGCAAGAGTGAAGGGGAACGTTTACAAGGCAGTGGTGAGACCAGCTATGTTGTACGGTTTAGAGACAGTGGCACTAACAAAAAGGCAGGAAGCAGAGCTGGAGGTGGCAGAGCTGAAGATGTTGAGATTCTCTTTGGGAATGACAAGAATGGACAAGATTAGGAATGAACATATCATAGGGACAGCTCAGGTGGGACGTTTTGGAGACAAAGTCAGAGAGGCGAGATTGAGATGGTTTGGACATGTGCAGAGGAGGGACCCAGGGTATATAGGGAGAAGGATGCTGAGGATGGAGCCACCAGGCAGGAGGAGAAGAGGGAGGTCAAAGAGGAGGTTCATGGATGTGCTGAGAGGGGACATGCAGGTGGTTGGTGTGACAGAGGAAGATACAGAGGACAGGGTGAAATGGAAACGATTGATCTGCTGTGGCGACCCCTAACGGGAACAGCCGAAAGACGAAGAAGCAGAAGAAGCGTGGTGGCTTAGTGGTTAACACTGTTCAGTGGTGGCGCCAGGAAATTTTTGTTGGGGGGGGCTGAGGGGGTTGCTGGGGTAAAAGTTGGAGGGGCTCCACAAAATGTTATCGAAATGAACAATATATAGTAAATTGCTTTATAAATACCAAGGTATATGTTTTAGTCACCCGTGCTCCTCTAAAACGTGGTATCAATGCACACACACATCACTTTGCAATTTCAGTAAACTTGCACATAGGTATATAAACTGAATTCATTGAAATGGTGCTCAAGACAATGCATGGAATCAACCTTACACAAATCGTCTATATCAAAGATTTATTGCCAATTTAACACCGAGGTCATAACCATTCGATAAAAGTAAGTAAAAGATATAGCCCCAGAAACTTAGTTGTAAAAAATATACAAAAAAGTGATTCTTTATGAAATTGGTATACAATCTAGCCCAAATATCCTTTGATTTGTACATGTGCTTTGTGATCCACAAACACAAATTTCTGATTTGTAACTTGTGTGTGG
Source organism: Thalassophryne amazonica (assembly GCF_902500255.1). Taxonomy (NCBI): domain Eukaryota; kingdom Metazoa; phylum Chordata; class Actinopteri; order Batrachoidiformes; family Batrachoididae; genus Thalassophryne; species Thalassophryne amazonica. Next base: position 94,478,459 of record NC_047108.1, on the reverse strand, counting down.
GTTTTTACAAATAAATGTTTATTTGCAAAACTAAAAATTCTGTTTGTGAAGGGTGATTCAGCATTGGTGGATCACCGAACACACACATTCATCACTTTGCTCAGTTACGCAATACTGACACATTCTCAGCGCAAAACTGCAGTTGAGATCTACAAATATGTCAGTCGCTATTCACATTATTGGCAGAATTATTGGGGGGGCTAAGGGGGGCTTGGCTTATTATTGTAGGGGCTTAAGCCCCCCCTTGGCGCCGCCACTGACACTGTTACCTCACAGCAAGAATGTCATGGGATCGATTTCCACCTGTGGCCTTTCTGTGTGCAGTTTGCATGTTCTCCCTGTGTTTGTGTGGGCTTCCTCTCTCATCTAAAGACATGCTGGTTAGGTGGACGGGGGAACTTTAAATTGTCCTTAGGTGTGCGGGTGTGAATGTGCTTGTCTGTCTATATGTGGTCCTGTGACAGACTGGTGTCCTGTCCAGGGTGTATTCGCCCTATTGACGTATCCCATAATCCCATGCATGCCAGAGAGTCACTGCAGTCAAACAACATAGAGAACCTACATGACGATAATTGTAAATCAATATTATACTACAAAAATGCAATTTTTTTCTATGCTTTTCCTCACGTCAATAAGAGACTGCATGCATGATACCCTGAAAACTTGCTAAAACAATTATAACAGATAATCCGTGTTGGAATTTAATAAACACAAACTGAATTTCAGACATATATATATATTAGTCTGGAACAAAGAGGACAAACAGTGTTGTAAAGAACAACAATCAAGACGTTAAAGAGCAAACTTCACTTTCCTCCAGAACGACATGATCAGGGAGTGACTGTAGCTCACAGCAGCTCCCATTGAAAATAACGGAGAGACAGCCTGTGATTCTCGCATGTTTACATAAAACAAACACAATAATGTCTATAAACCCAGAGAATATATTCATAAGAATTTTAGGCACAATATAAAAATAGTTTTATGTTGCGATGTTAATGGTGTTGTCTGTGTGCAGCGGTTAAAGTGCAGCATGATCAGAGCATCTCAATGCAGTTCTAAATGTTACTGAGATCTCGCAGAGCGGCAACCTCTTCGAAGTTTTGCGGGATTTGAAACGTCAATAGGGCAAATACCTGCTGGGATAGGCTCCAGCCCCAATCACCATTAATTGGAGTAAGCGGTGGAAGATGAGTGACTCAGTGAATATTTAGTGTGCCAGCATTTTCAAATCAAATCAAATCAATTTTATTTATATAGCGCCAAATCACAACAAACAGTTGCCCCAAGGCGCTTTATATTGTAAGGCAAAGCCATACAATAATTACGGAAAAACCCCAACGGTCAAAACGACCCCCTGTGAGCAAGCACTTGGCGACAGTGGGAAGGAAAAACTCCCTTTTAACAGGAAGAAACCTCCAGCAGAACCAGGCTCAGGGAGGGGCAGTCTTCTGCTGGGACTGGTTGGGGCTGAGGGAGAGAACCAGGAAAAAGACATGCTGTGGAGGGGAGCAGAGATCGATCACTAATGATTAAATGCAGAGTGATGCATACAGAGCAAAAAGAGAAAGAAACACTCAGTGCATCATGGGAACCCCCCAGCAGTCTAAGTCTATAGCAGCATAACTAAGGGATGGTTCAGGGTCACCTGATCCAGCCCTAACTATAAGCTTTAGCAAAAAGGAAAGATTTAAGCCTCTAGCTGCAGCATTTTGAATTACCTGAAGGCTTTTCAGGGAACTTTTAGGACAACCTGATAATAATGAATTACAGTAGTCCAGCCTAGAGGAAATAAATGCATGAATTAGTTTTTCAGCATCACTCTGAGACAAGACCTTTCTAATTTTAGAGATATTGCGCAAATGCAAAAAAGCAGTCCTACATATTTGTTTAATATGCGCTTTGAATGACATATCCTGATCAAAAATGACTCCAAGATTTCTCACAGTATTACTAGAGGTCAGGGTAATGCCATCCAGAGTAAGGATCTGGTTAGACACCATGTTTCTAAGATTTGTGGGGCCAAGTACAATAACTTCAGTTTTATCTGAGTTTAAAATCAGGAAATTAGAGGTCATCCATGTCTTTATGTCTGTAAGACAATCCTGCAGTTTAGCTAATTGGTGTGTGTCCTCTGGCTTCATGGATAGATAAAGCTGAGTATTATCTGCGTAACAATGAAAATTTAAGCAATGCTGTCTAATAATACTGCCTAAGGGAAGCATGTATAAAGTGAATAAAATTGGTCCTAGCACAGAACCTTGTGGAACTCCATAATTTACATGAACAAATTGTAATCTATTAGATAAATATGATTCAAAACCACCGCAGCACAGTGCCTTTTATACCTACGGCATGCTCTAATCTCTGTAATAAAATTTTATGGTCAACAGTATCAAAAGCAGCACTGAGGTCTAACAGAACAAGCACAGAGATGAGTCCACTGTCTGAGGCCATAAGAAGATCATTTGTAACCTTCACTATGCTGTTTCTGTACTATGATGAATTCTAAACCCTGACTGAAACTCTTCAAATAGACCATTCCTCTGCAGATGATCAGTTAGCTGTTTTACAACTACCCTTTCAAGAATTTTTGAGAGAAAAGGAAGGTTGGAGATTGGCCTATAATTGACTAAGATAGCTGGGTCAAGTGATGGCTTTTTAAGTAATGGTTTAATTACTGCCACCTTAAAAGCCTGTGGTACCTAGCCAACTAATAAAGATAGATTGATCATATTTAAGATCGAAGCATTAATTAATGGTAGGGCTTCCTTGCCTGGTAGGAATCGGGTCTAATAGACATGTTGATGATTTGGAGGAAGTAACTAATGAAAATAACTCAGAACAATCGGAGAGAAAGAGTCTAACCAAATACCGGCATCACTGAAAGCAGCCAAAGAGAACGATATGTCTTTGGGATGGTTATGAGTAATTTTTTCTCTAATAGTTAAAATTTTATTAGCAAAGAAAGTCATGAAGTCATTACTAGTTAAAGTTAAAGGAATACTCGGCTCAATAGAGCTCTGACTCTTTGTCAGCCTGGCTACAGTGCTGAAAAGAAACCTGGGGTTGTTCTTATTTTCTTCAATTAGTGATGAGTAGTAAGATGTCCTAGCTTTACAGAGGGCTTTTTTATAGAACAACAGACTCTTTTTCCAGGCTAAGTGAAGATCTTCTAAATTAGTGAGATGCCATTTCCTCTCCAACTTACGGGTTATCTGCTTTAAGCTGCGAGTTTGTGAGTTATACCACGGAGTCAGGCACTTCTGATTTAAGGCTCTCTTTTTCAGAGGAGCTACAGCATCCAAAGTTGTCCTCAATGAGGATATAAAACTATTGACGAGATAATCTATCTCACTCACAGAGTTTAGGTAGCTACTCTGCCCTGTGTTGGCATATGGCATTGAAAGACTTCTACTGTAATGAAACTTATTCCCCACTGCTGGTTAGTCCATCACATTAAATGTAAATGTTATTAAGAAATGATCAGACAGAAGGGGGTTTTCAGGGAATACTGTTAAGTCTTCAATTTCCATACCTTAAGTCAGAACAAGATCTAAGGTATGATTAAAGTGGTGGGTGGACTCATTTACATTTTGAGCAAAGCCAATCGAGTCTAATAATAGATTAAATGCAGTGTTGAGGCTGTCATTCTCAGCATCTGTGTGGATGTTAAAATCGCCCACTATAATTACCTTATCTGAGCTAAGCACTAAGTCAGACAAAAGGTCCGAAAATTCACAGAGAAACTCACAGTAACGACCAGGAGGATGATAGATAACAACAAATAAACCTGGTTTTTGGGATTTCCAATTTGGATGGACAAGACTAAGAGTCAAGCTTTCAAATGAATTAAAGATCTGTCTGGGTTTTGATTAATTAATAAGCTGGAGTGGAAGATTGCTGCTAATCCTCCGCCTCGGCCCGTGCTACGAGCATTCTGGCAGTTAGTGTGACTCTGGGTTGTTGACTCATTTAAACTGACATATTCATCCTGCTGTAGCCAGGTTTCTGTAAGGCAGAATAAATCAATATGTTGATCAATTATTATATCATTTACTAACAGGGACTTAGAAGAAAGAGATCTAATGTTTAATAGACCACATTTAACTGTTTTAGTCTGTGGTGCAGTTGAAGGTGCTATATTATTTTTTCTTTTTGAATTTTTATGCTTAAATAGATTTTTGCTGGTTATTGGTGGTCTGGGAGCAGGCACCGTCTCTACGGGGATGGGGTAATTAGGGGATGGCAGGGGGAGAGAAGCTGCAGAGAGGTGTGTAAGACTACAACTCTGCTTCCTGGTCCCAACCCTGTTTAGTCACGGTTTGGAGGCTTTAATAAAATTGGCCAGATTTCTAGAAATGAGAGCTGCTTCATCCAAAGTGGGATGGATGCCGTCTCTCCTAACAAGACCAGGTTTTCCCCAGAAGCTTTGCCAATTATCTATGAAGCCCACCTCATTTTTTGGACACCACTCAGACAGCCAGCAATTCAGGGAGGACATGCGGCTAAACATGTCACTCCCGGTCCGATTGGGGAGGGGCCCAGAGAAAACTACAGAGTCCAACATTGTTTTTGTCAAGTTACACACCGATTCAATGTTAATTTTAAAAGCAGTTATCCAAAAAACAGTTCTTTCTTTCACATATAGGTTCAAAAAAATATTAAATTCTATACAATATAGTATTATTAATAAAATGTAGCTTTGAACACAAGCTAATCTGTTGCTTTGTTTTCTTGATATAGAATGTACTGTTTAACTCATAGTAATTTACTGTCAATACAAAACTCATTTGGAAATTGAAGGCGTGATGATGAGTATCATCAGTGCATATGCCCCACGGGTAGGTTGTGAGATGAAGGAGAAAGAAGATTTCTGGAGTGAGTTAGATGAGATGGTGGAGAGTGTGTTCAAGCATGAAAGAGTGGTGATAGGAGCGAACTTCAATGGGCATGTTGGTGAAGGGAACAGAGATAATGAGGAAGTAATGGGTAGATATGGTATCAAGGATAGGAATGTGGAAGGGCAGATGGTAGTTGATTTTGCAAAAAGGGTGGAAATGGCTGTGGTGAAAACTTACTTTAACAACAGGGAGGAGCAGAGTGGAGGAAGGTGCACACAGGTGGACTACATACTTTATAGGAGATGCAACCTAAAAGAGAGTGGAGATTGAAAGGTGGTGGCAGGAGACAGTGTAGCCAGACAGCATGGGATGGTGGTTTGTAGTACAACATTAGAGGTGAAGAAGAGGAAGAGAGCTCAACAAAGGATCAGATGGTGGAAACTGAAGGAGGAAGAGAGTTGTGTGAAATTCATTGAGTAAGTGAGAGAGGCATAGTCTAGGCTCATTTGTCATCAAATAAAAATTTGTGTATTTTATTTTTGTTAAAGGCAAAACTAACCTGATTCTGTTAGAATATGATTAGAAAATAGGGTGCCATTTTTGCTTACAATAAAATGCAAATTAATTATTTAAAAATCATACAATGTGATTTTCTGAAATTTTTCTTTAGAGTCTGTCTCTCACAGTTGAAGTGTACCTACGATAAAAAATAAAATAAAATAAAATAAAATACAGCTCTCTCCGTTCTTTGTAGGTGGGAAAACCTGCAATGGACAGTGGATCAAATACTTATTTGCCTCAGTGTATAATATTAACCAACATGGTGCCGTCTTCATCAAACAAGAAATCAAAACTGTATATTTCAGACTTTGCTTTATTTGTCAGCTGAGCAGCAAACAAACAGATTATACAAACTACTAGCGTGTTGTCCGTGGGGATCCACAGGCTCTAAATTGGGTAGTGTTTTTAAGAAGCTCTGCAGCTCACCATAAAGCAAAAATAAAAAGACATTAATAATAACAATAAAAACATATTTGAATGCGCACATGCCCAAATATGTCCAATCTGGTTTTTGTTCGGAACAATTAAACAAATAAGCTATTTAAACACAAGCTCCCCCACCCCCACCCCAATCGTGCACTGTGCAGCCTTAACATGTGATTTGAACATTGATGGAATGAAAATGTTTCCTATTAACAGAAATAAACTCATGATGTGACAACGCCTTTATAGCAAAATGTGTGCAGTCAGTTGCTCCGATGACATTCTGGAAAACGGCTCTCACTGCAAAATGCGCTGTAATGTTGGAATGTACCTAATGATATTTGGATGATTGCGGCTCGGCACAAGATTGACTGGCAAATGCCTGACTGATCAGCCAGCTCACGCTGGAATGCCCCTGATGCCAGGACAACCAGCCTGATCAGCACCTGTGTTCACACGGACGACCCCTGGCTCCTCGCCGTGTTGCGCTCTGGGTCGGCCACAGTTCTGAGCACAACTCCAGTCACAGTGGTCTTGGTAATCAAAACCGGTTTATGAGCCAGTTATCCTCATTTGGAAGTAAATCCTCACATTCTCCAAATACACGCTCACGTCGGATTGCAACATTTGCAAGGTCCTCTAACAACGCCACTGTTAGTGCCATTTTATGCATCACTTTGCGTGTGCTTTTAGTATATCCATCCCTATAATTGCAAACACGTGGAAATTGTTCATTAAATGTTCATTAGTGTGTCTCTGATGTGCGCATTACTCTGATGACTTCTTGTTTTTACACCATTAAAGGTTCCCAGCATCACCTTTACATGTCCACAGTGGAACAATAGCTGTAGAAACATGCATACGCCAGCCTGGATTTTTGCATGACGCACTGCACGTTTCCATGCTCACATCACTTTTGATACATTTGCACGTGGATGTGGAGACGGGCGTAAGGCAGGTTTTTGTGCGTAAGCATACTTTGTACGTGAGGCGCCTGGTCACTGGTAAAAAGATGGAAAATGCATGAGGTTGGGGCACATGAAAGAGAACGTATGCTTTATCTCTTAATTTAGCCGCCGGTGTCCAGATTACCCCAGAGGAAGTACACTGGTGCACCACTGTAGAGAGAAGGTTCTAACCTGAACACTGGATGACAGGAAAGTAAATCAGAAGAGAAGTGATTCAGGATTGACAACTTTAACTCAGGACATTCCCTACTGGTTGAGGTTGATGACAAAATTATGAATGAAATTATGAACAACTGCTTTTGATTATAGATCCAAAAGGGAAAGAAAGCTAAACCTTCAGTCTTCCTGGTAGAACCTGCACTATGCTATATCTCTGCCTCTTGTCTTTTCATTCACGCCACTGTCTCTGAACTGTACACCGTAGCTGGTCTCACTACTGTCTTGTAGGTTCTCGTCTTCACTCTTGCAGATATCTTTCTGTCACAAATCACACCTGCCACTTTTCTCAACCCACTCCACCCTGCCTGCACTCTCTTCTTGACCTTTCTACCGGACTCACCATTTCTTTGGACAGTTGGCCCCAAGTATTTAAACTCCTCTCCTTCTAACAGCTCTACTGGGCTCCCTCTCATTCACACACATGGACTCAGTCTTGCTCCTACTGACTTTCATTTCTCTCCGCAGCATATCTCCACATCTCTTGGCTAGTCTGAACCTGCCCTCTGCTCTCACTATAGACCACAGTGTCATCGTCAAACATCATAGTCCATGGAGACCCCTGGCTTATCTCATTCATCAAACTATCCGTCACCATTAGGAACAAAAAAGGGCCCAGAATGAATCCTTTATGTAATCCCAGCCATTCTTATTGCGCATCTCACCACTGTCGCACTGTCCATGTTTATATCCTGCACCACCCTCACATACTTTTCTGCCACTCCAGGCGTCTCCATAAGATTTCTTAAAATCCACAATCACATAATGCAACTCATTCTTGCGTTCTCTATACTTTTCCATCAACACTCTCAGAGCAAACATTGCAACTGTGGTGCACTTTCTTGAAATGAAACCATATTGCTGCTCACAGCACTTTACAATGATGCCTCACATTCACACACACACCAATATCAATGTGCTGTCATGCAAGGTGCATAGTACAAACCAGGAACAACTTGAGAATTAAAGACCTTGCCCTTAGTTATCATCTGGTCTTGAGTAGAGGAGGGGGAGGTCCACCAGGGGAGGTCCTTGGAGCTGGATATTCTGCAGTTACTGCAGCTCTGCACATCACCCTTGTTTTTAAAAATCAGAACTAGCACACTTCTTCTCCATTCCTTAGGCACTCACACTTCAAGATTTTATGAAGCAATCTTTTTAGAAACTCCACGGCCATCTCTCCTAATCATTTCCATGCCTAAACTGGCATGTCAGCTGGATCAACTGGTTTTTTTTTTTCACTCTTCATAGCATCCCTCACTTCATTCTTACTAAGCTCTTGCACTTCCTGATTTACTCTCTCCACATCATCCAGCGCCTCCCCTCTCTCTCTCTCTCTCTCTCTCTCTCTCTCTCATTTTCTTCAGTCATTAGCTCCTCAAAATATCCCCTCCACCTTCTCAACACACTCTCCTTGCTTGTCGCCACCTTACCATCTGGATCCTTTACCCCCCTAACCTGCTGCAAATACTTTCCAGCTCTGTCCCATTTAGTGAAAAACATAACAGAATATTTACAGAGGAATCTTTCAAATGGTGAAAGAAGCTCCAAATTTGGCACAAATACTCCTTAGACATTACTCTTTTGTAAAAGCACATTAGCCACCTAAATTTTCAATAGGCAGCCAGATAGGGGTCTATTGACTATTGCCATGTATTTTCTACAGTTGCCTGAAGAAGACCTCACGGTTGAAACATTGCATTTGCTTTTTTAGTCAATTAAAAGATTTTGGGAGCTCTTTACCAGTGTGCGAATTTTCCTTTTGTGTTTTTTTTTTTTTTAATGAGAGTGATGCGCACATCACAGACATACTGATGAACATTTAACACACCCATGTGTTTGCAATTATGTGGTGGATATAAAAGCACTCCCCCTCTAGCGGCCACCTTATCGTGGTGGGGGAGTTTGCGTACCCGGATGATCCTAGGAGCTATGTTGTCAGGGGCTTTGTGCTCCCTGTAGGGTCTCCCAATGCAAACAGGTCCTAGGTGACGGGTCAGACTAAGGGCAGTTCAGAACCTCCATGACCAGTAAAAAGGAGACGTCGCCCGGTATGGCGGAGCCGGGCCCCACTCTGGAGCCAGGCCTGGGGTTGGGGCTTGTGCGTGAGCACCTGGTGGTCGGGCCTTAGCCCATGGGGCCTGGCCGGGCTCAGCCCGAAAGAGCAACGTGGGCCCGCCCTCCTGTGGGTTTACCATCTGCAGAGCGGGGCCATGGGGGTCGGGTGTACAGAGGATTGGGTGGCGGTCGAGGGCGGGTGGCCCGGCGGCCCAGTCCATGCTCACAGCCCCTGGCTGTTGGGACGTGGAATGTCACCTCGCTGGGGGGGAAGGAGCCTGAGCTTGTGCGGGAGGTTGAGAGATACCAACTAGAGATAGTCAGGCTCACCTCCACACACAGCTTGGGCTCTGGTACCCAACTCCTGGAGAGGGGCTGGATGCTTCATTTTTCTTGCGTTGCCCACGGGGAGCGGCGGAGAGCTGGGGTCGCATTGCTTATTGCTCCCCAGCTCAGTCGCCATGTGTTGGAGTTCACTCCGGTGAACGAGAGGGTCGCGTCCCTACGCCTTCGGGTCGGGGACAGGTCTCTCACCGTTGTCTCGGCCTACGGACCGAGCAGCAGTGCAGAGTACCTGACCTTCCTGGAGTCCCTGGGAGGGTTACTAGATAGCGCTCTGACTGGGGACTCCATTGTTCTCCTGGGGGATTTCAACGCCCACGTGGGCAGCGACAGTGAGACCTGGAGGGGGGTGATCGGGAAGCACGGCCTCCCCGATCTGAACGCGAGTGGTGTTCAGTTGTTGGACTTCTGTGCTAGTCACAGTTTGTCCATCACGAACACCATGTTCGAGCACAAGGGTGTCCATAAGTGCACATGGCACCAGGACACCCTGAGCCGGAGGTCGATGATTGACTTTATGGTCCTATCATCTGACCTTCGGCCACGTGTCTCGGACACTCGAGTGAAGAGAGGGGCAGAGCTGTCGACCGATCACCACCTGGTGGTGAGTTGGATCCGCTGGGAGGGGAGGAAGCCAGTCAGACCTGGCAGGCCCAAACGTATCGTGAGGGTCTGCTGGGAACGACTGGCGGAACCCTCTGTCAGCGAGGTCTTCAACTCCCACCTCCGGGAGAGCTTCTCCCAGATCCCGGGGGAGGTTGGAGACATGGAGTCTGAGTGGACCATGCTCTCCACCTCCATTGTCGATGCGGCCGCTCGTAGCTGTGGTCACAAGGTCTCTGGTGCCTGTCGCAGCGGCAATCCCCGAACCCGGTGGTGGACACCAGAAGTAAGGGATGCCGTCACGCTGAAGAAGGAGTCCTACTTATCTTTGTTGGTAGGTGGGACCCCAGAGGCAGCTGACAGGTACTGGCAGGCCAAGCATGCCGCAGCCCGTGCGGTCAGCCCAGAGCGCAATACGGCAAGGAGCCAGGGGTCATCTGTGCCCACACAGGTGCTGACCATGCTGGGCTTCCTGGCAACAGGGGCATTCCAGTGTGAGCTTACCGATCAGTCAGGAGTGTGCCAGTCAAGCTTGAGCTGAGCCATGCCAGCTGTGTAGAACGCGACTATCTGTATGTCATCCATGGACATCACATTCCAACATTACAGCGCAATTTGCAGCGAAAACTGGTGTCACAGACCGAACGGTCCCTCCCTAAAAATTGGTCTGCCCTGCCATCACTGCACATGCATCATTTCAGACCACAGCAGCACATCTGAGACAGATCAAAGAGAATAATGTGATTATTAACCATCAGATGACAAAGTAGAACCTCTTAAATCATTCTAAAGTCCTTTTTAAGCAGAAATTAGGCCGTTTTAAGCAGAAACAAGGAGATAATTATCTGATTTCACTACTGGCACTCTGAAATGATGTAGGAGCAGCAGCCGCATGTCAGACTCAAACGTGCTGCTGTGGCGCTCTCATCACTCCTCTGTCTTTTATGATATAATAATGCTGAATTTATGTGGAAATGATTATCTGCTGCTGAGATAGATGATGACTGGAGTGCAGTTTGAAGCAGAAATGAGATGATAATTGGTGAATCATTGCTGACGTTCAGAAATGATGCAAGCGCGGTGAAGGCAGGGCGGGACAATTTTTAGGGGGGACTGTTCAGTCAGCGACACCAGTTTGCCTCATGTAATTGGTGCTATTGACTGCACTTATATTGCTATAAAGGCACCATCACATGATGAATTTGTTTTTGTTAACAGAGAAACATTTTAATTCCATCAATGTTCAAATCCTATGTGATGCTCAAATGTATCTAACTAACATGGTGGCTCGGTGGCCTGGTTCGTGGTTGAGACAGTGCAGTCTCAAACGTTTTTCATGTTCCTATTATTTCTAACCCTAACCCCTTCTCCTAACCCTAACCATAAGCCCCCAGACTCCACCACCATGTCATCCCCGCATTTAATGCCCTTGTCCACTTCATCTGTAGCTCACACTAATTAGTTTTTTTTACCATGATCATTCCAGACAGGGAGGGGAATCCCCAGGTCCCAGGGCCTATTTACACACATTTGCATATTTAAATAGGGGTGTGGACAGGGAGGGGTTTGGTGCATGTGCACTCAGTTCCACGTTCAGTGTGATGTACAAACGGAATATGCTTGATCCATTTTTTTAGGTGCAAATTTTTTGTGCTTATGCCACTTCCTGGGTTTTGGCGTACACTAAGTTTCAGTAGGAACTCCACGCAAGTCTTTGTATATGAGGCCCCTGATTGTCTGCCTAGTGAGTTCTTCCAGGCACGTCCAACTGGGAAGAGGCCACAGGAAGACCTAAGACATGCTGGAGAGATTATATTCCCAGTTGTCTTGGGAACTCCTTGGGATCCCCTGGGAAGAGTTACAGGACTTGGCAGAGGATAGGGAAGTGTGGGTTGAGCAGCTTGGTCTGCTGCAACTGAAACTTGGACCCAGATAGGTGGTAGAAAATGAATGAATAATTGTTTTGAGTATGAGCAAAAACAAATTTCATTGTTTTAACCTTTCTGAGAGCCTCATATTTTTATGCTATATGTTGCTTTTGATTAGAGGGTTAATATTCTCAAACACAATTAAACATGTGATTAACAGAACGACAGAAAAATTAAATTTAAAAACACAGTATTAAAGGTGTAAAAATCAGTGTGAAATGACAAGAACAAAAAAATTCTCCCAAAAGCCTGACTTTTAAAAGTTGTGATTCTTGCAGCTTCTCAACGAAACAGGAAACTGAAAACACCAAATCCACATTTGCTTTTTGATATAATGACAATGTATGATTTCTATTAACCCTCACAGCTTTCGAATGTCAAAAAGTTCTGAACTCTGATCATAAATTATCAAGACCACAAAAAAACAATCTTTTACATGCAAGCAACCCTGGCGCTGATGCTAAAAAGCAACATAAAGACGTTATTTTTTTAAAACATTTATAGCCCAATAAAAAGGCTGCCAAAAATCTAAATGAAATAAATTGAAATGTGTATTTAAGAGCCACAGCTGCACTTAAATACTATTTGTTCTAAGACACTCAAATGGAGTCATCATCACTTAAGCACATCCTTTGGATAAACAGAATACTTCAATCTCAATATTTTGGATACTGTGGAAAGGTCACGCTTACACACACATATCAGTGGCAAGAACACACATCAATAACTGGAATGACAACATGCAAAGCATTTCGTTCGAATAATCAATACAACCAAACATTATAAGTCTTTAGATATAAATGAAAGAAATACTGATCTAAAATTTTATTTCAAACCAAAGGTCTTTTCCTTTGCTTTAAACAAAGAAAGTAGTTGGTCGTGGAGACTCAAAGATTTATGGCCCCATCTTGTCGGGGAAGTTTTTGCAGTCTTGAGAGGTTCCTGCCTTAGTTTGATCATAAAGCTTGGGTTCTCTTGGCCTGGAGAAGCTCAGATTCTGACGTGAAGCAATTATAATGTCATGTAATTCATTCTTCTTCTTCTTTGTCTTCCAGCTGTTCCCGTTAGGGGTCGTCACAGCAGATCAATCGTTTCCATTTCACCCTGTCCTCTGTATCTTCCTCTGTCACACCAACCACCTGCATGTCCTCCATCAGCACATCCATAAACCTCCTCTTTGGCCTCCCTCTTCTCCTCCTGCCTGGTGGCTCCATCCTCAGCATCCTTCTCCCTATATACCCTGGGTACCTCCTCTGCACGTCCAAACCATCTCAATCTCGCCTCTCTGACTTTGTCTCCAAACCGTCCCACCTGAGCTGTCCCTATGATATGTTCATTCCTAATCTTGTCCATTCTTGTCATTCCCAAAGAGAATCTCAACATCTTCAGCTCTGCCACCTCCAGCTCTGCCTCCTGCCTTTTTGCTAGTGCCACCGTCTCTAAACCATACAACATAGCTGGTCTCACCACTGTCTTGTAAACTTTCCCCTTCACTCTTGCTGATATTCTTCGGTCACAAATCACTCCTGCCACCTTTCTCCACCCACTCCACCCTGCCTGCACTCTCTTCTTCACCTCTCTACCACACTCTCCATTACTTTGAACAGTTGACCCCAAATATTTAAACTCATCTACTTTCACCACTTCTACTCCTTGTAACTGCACTATTCCACTGGGCTCCCTCTCATTCACACACATGTACTCAGTCTTGCTTCTACTGACTTTCATTCCCCTTCTCTCCAAAGCATATCTCTACCTCTCCAGACTAGACTCAACTTGCTCTCTACTCTCACTACAGATCACAATGTCATCTGCAAACATCATAGTCCATGGGGACTCTTGTCTGATCTCATCCGTCAACCTGTCCATCACCACTGCAAACAAGAAAGGACTCAGAGCTGATCCTTGGTGTAATCCCACCTCCACCTTGAATGAGTCTGTCATTCCGACTGCGTATCTCACCGCTGTCACACTATTCTTGTACATGTCCTGCACTACCCTAACATACTTCTCTGCCACTCCAGACTTCCTCATACAATACCAAAGTTCTTCTCTTGGCACCCTATCATAAGCTGTTTCTAAGTCCACAAACACACAATGTAACTCTTTCTGGCCTTCTCTGTACTTCTCCAACAGTATTCTCAGAGCAAACATTGCATCTGTAGTGCTCTTTCTCAGCAGGAAACCATATTGCTGCTCACAGATCTTCACCTGTTTTCTAAGCTGAGCTTCTACTACTCTTTCCCATAACTTCATGGTGTGGCTGATCATCTTTATGCCTCTGTAGTTACTGCAGCTCTGCACATCACACTTGTTCTTGAAAATAGGAACCAGCACACTTCGTCTCCACTCCTCGGGCATCCTCTCACTTTCCAAGATTTTATTAAACAATCTGGTTAGAAACTCTACTGCCATCTCTCCTAGACATTTCCATGCCTCCACTGGAATGTCATCTGGACCAACTGCCTTTCCACTCTTCATCCTCTTCATAGCAGCCCTCACGTCTTGCTTACTAATCTCTTGTACTTCCTGATTTACTCTCACCACATCATCCAGCCTTTTCTCTCGCTCATTTTCTTTATTCATCAGCTCTTCAAAATATTCCCTGCACCTTCTCAGCACAAACTCCTCACTTGTCAGCACATTACCATGTGCATCTTTTACCACCCTAATCTGCTGCACATCCTTTCCAGCTCTGTCCCTTTGTCTGGCCAATCGGTACAAGTCCTTTTCTCCTTCCTTACTATTCAACTCCTTGTACAGCTCGCAATATGCCTTTTCCTTCGCTTTTGCCACTTCTCTTTTCGCCTTATACTGCATCTCCTTGTACTCCTGTCTACTTTCTTTCCCAAAACTTTTTTGCCAACTTCTTTCTCCTTATGCTTTCCTGGACCTCTTTATTCCACCACCAAGTCTCCTTGTCTTCCTTCCACTGTCCAGATGTCATACCCAGTACTGTCCTAGCTGTCTCCCTCACCACATCTGCAGTACTTTTCCAGGTGTCCAAAATTGCTTCCCCGCCAACCAGTGCTTCTCTCACCTGCTTGCTAAATTTCACACAACAGTCTTCCTCCTTCAGCTTCCACCATCTGATCCTTTGTTGAGCTCTCACTCTCTTCTTCTTCACCTCTAAAGTCATCCTACAAACAACCATCCTATGCTGTCTAACGACACTCTCACCTGTCACCACCTTACAGTCTCTGATTTCTTTTAGCTTGCATCTCCTATAAAGAATGTAGTCCACCTGTGTGCACCTTCCTCCACTCTTATATGTTACCCTGTGCTCCTCCCTTTTCTTAAAGTAGGTATTCACCACAGCCATTTCCATCCTTTTTGCAAAATCAACTACCATCTGTCCTTCCTCATTCCTATCCTTGATACCATATCTACCTATTACTTCCTCATCACCTCTGTTCCCTTCACCAACATGCCCATTGAGGTCCGCTCCTATCACCATTCTTTCATGCTTAGTCACACTCTCCACTACCTCATCTAACTCACACCAGAAATCTTCTTTCTCCTTCATCTCACAACCTACCTGTGGGGCATATGCACTGATGATATTCATCATCACCCCTTCAATTTCCAACTTCACACTCATCACCCTGTCAGACACTCACTTGACCTCCAACACACTTTTAACATACTCTTCCTTTAAAATGACTCCAGCACCATTTCTCTTCCTGCCCTCATCATGGTACAACAACTTGTACCCACCACCGATGCTCCTGCTCTTACTTCCCTTCCACTTGGTCTCTTGTACACACAATATGTCTACCTTTCTCCTCTCCATCATATCAGCCAGCTCTCTCCCTTTACTAGTCATACTACCAACATTCAAAGTCCCCACTCTCATTCCCACCCTTCTAGTTTGCTTCTTCTCCCACTGTTTGTGGAAACATTCTCCTCCTTTTCTTCATCGTCTTCACCCAGCAGTAGCCCAATTTCCACCGGCACCCTGTTGGGCAACAGCACCGGTGGTGGACGTTGTTAACCCGGGCCGCGACCGATCCGGTATGGAAATTTGATTCTTAGTCTGCATAGTTGGGTTGGCTTGTTTTACGCCGGATGCCCTTCCTGACGCAACCCTCCTCATTTATCCAGGCTTGGGAATGGCACTCAGAATGTACTGGCTGCACACCCCATGTGGCTGAGTTTTAAAAAGCCAAGTTATAATTAGATGTTGTTGTCCATTCGGCTGCTCCGGTTTTGTGTTCGGGGTCACCACAGCGGATACAACCAGATCCGCATTGATATTTGGACAAGTTTTACTCTGGATGCCCTTCCTGATGTAACTCCAGTGTTACCTGGAGAAACACACACAGCCGCTGGTGTTCCAAAGAGGTCTCCCATCCAAGTACTAACCAGGTCCTGCACTGCTTAGCTTCTGAGATCTGACGGGATCAGGCTTACACAGAGCAGATCGGCTGCCCGAAATTTAACCGATAAAAACTGAGGGCTTCCCTTTGAAGAAATTTGAATTACAGCTTTGTTTTCCTCTGGAAGCAGTGTTGGACCATCAGGGGACGTCTCCAAAATTTATCTGAAGATCTCCAGATGACAGGAATTTCTCAGCTGGGGTGGAAACACAGTCTCTGTCTCCAGTGGCAAACTCAGGTTTTGTGTTGAGACAGCATTAATGTACTTTATTTAATTAGGGCAAATCGAGGCCATGGCGCTACATTGGCTTATATTTATATATTGTGTATTAGCAAAGATATTGCATTATTACTAAACGGACGCCATTTTGGACGCCATGTTGGATTTCAGACCCTTAGAATGTGAAGAAATATGGCACCCTATTTTTTAAGCTTATGATATCTTCTTTCAAAATCAAGTATGTTTTTGTTTTTAACCACACACACACACACACACACAATTACAAATGATCCTGCACTACCACTGGAAGGAGGGGAAGCAATTTTGGACAACTGGAAAAGTACTGCAGATGTGGTGAGGGAGACAGCTAGGAAGGTACTGGGTGTGACATCTGGACAATGGAAGAAAGACAAGGAGACTTGGTGGTGGAATGAAGATGTCCAGGAAAGCATAAGGAGAAAGAGTTTTGCTAAAAAGAATTGATATAGTTGGATAGATGAAGAAAGTAGACAGGAGTACAAGGATGCAGTGTAAGGTCAAAAGACAATTGGCAAAAGCTAAGGAAAAAGCATTTAGCCAGCTGCACAAGATGATGAGTAGTAAGGAAGGAGAAAAGGACTTGTACCGATTGGCCAGACAAAGGGACAAAGGATGTGCAGCAGGTTAGAGTGGTAAAAGATGCAGATGGTAATGTGCTGACAAGCAAGGAGAATGTGTTGAGAAGGTGGAGAGAATATTTTGAGGAGCTGAAGCACAAGAGATTAGTAAGGATGAAGTGAGGCCAGCTATGAAAAGGATGAAGAGTGGAAAGTCAGTTGGTCCAGATGACATTCCAGTGGAGGCAAGGAAATGTCTAGGAGTGATGGCAGTGGAGTTTCTAACCAGATTGTTTAATAAAATCTTAGAAAATGAGAGGACGCCTGAGGAGTGGGGAGGAATTGTGTTGCTTCCTATTTTTAAGAACAAGGGTTAGGGTTAGAATTGTTGGGAAAGTGTAAGTACACGGACCCACAACAGGGGGCGCAAATGAACGGACAATGGAATAGGTCAAATAACAACACTTTACTGTTGTGAATGTGCACAACAAATACAACAGATTACAGCAATGGACAAAAGTCAATTCACAAAGGTGTCGTGTGGGCAGGCTCGAAGATAGGAGATGCCTCTCCAAAGTAGAACCGGAACCACACGGTTTCCTCCGCCACAAGACCCCGGGAATACTGGAGCCGCCAAGTCCCGAACTCCCAGGTGGCCACTGCCTCCGCGTGTCGGACCTGGTACTGCTGGCGAGGAACAAAGAACAATTAAATGAGGGCGCGTTTGCACCCAGGAATCCGAACGGCAGGAAAGCTACCTCCACCTCTCGTTGGAAAAGTAATCCACAGAACAACGCACAAAATCCAAAAGGATACAATCCGTCAGCTGAGATACGTTACCTTCCAGGTAGAAACGATATCTCGGCAAAGAGGTGGAGACGTCGTCCTGCTGATATACTCCTGCCGATCAGATGATTGGTAACAGCTGTTGCAGGTGATGCGTGACAGCTGTCACCCTGGCTGCTCCTGTGAGGCGGCTGCGCCCTCTGGTGCCTGGAGCCCGCACTCCAGACAGGGCGCCCTCTGGTGGTGGGCCAGCAGTACCTCCTCTTCTGGTGGCCCACACAACAAGAATGAATGAATGAAGTTGTTTGAACTTAAGTTTGAAAGTTAAATCAACTCTAACTTACAAACTTAAGTTCAAACAACTTAATTCATTCAGGTTTTTACAAATTGTAACACTTTTTTAAGTTGGTTCAAACATTCTCTTTTTTCAGTGTACAGAGGCATAAAGTTGATCAGCCACAGCATGAAATTACGGGAAACAGTAGTAGAAGCTCGGCGTAGAAAACAGGTGAAAATCTGTGAGATGCAATATGGTTTCATGCCAAGAAAGAGCATTAGGATGCAATGTTTGTTCTGAGAATACTAATGGAGAAGTATAGAGAAGGCCAGAAGGAGTTACAATGCGTGTTTGTGGATTTAGAGGTGCCAAGAGTTGAGCTGTGGTATTGTATGAGGAAGTCTGGAGTGGCAGAGAAGTATGTGAGTGTAGTACATGACATGTACAAGGATAGTGTGACAGTGGTGAGATGTGCAATAGGAATGACAGATTCATTCAAGGTGGTGGTGGGATTACACCAAGGATCAGCTCTGAGTCCCTTCTTGTTTGCAGTGGTGATGGACAGGTTGATGGATGAGATCAGACAGGAGTCTTCCTGGACAATGATGTTTGCAGATGACATTGTGATGCGTAGAGAGCAGGTTGGGACTAGCCTGGAAATGTGGAGCTATGCTCTGTAGAGTAGGGGAATGAAAGCCAGTAGGAACAAGACTGAGTACATGTGTGTGAATAGTGGAATAGTGTGGTTACAAGGAGTAGAAGTGGTGTAAGTAGATGAGTTTAAATACTTGGGGTCAAGTGTCCAAAGTAATGGAGAGTGTGGTAGACCAGTGAAGAAGAGAGTGCAGGCAGGGTGCAGTGGGTGTGCAGGAGTGATTTGTGACAGAAGAATATCTGCAAGAGTGAAAAGGAAAAGTTTACAAGACAGTAGTAAGACCAGCTATGTTGTACGGATACGAGACCGTCGTGTGCTCTTTCTCTGGTTATCACAAGAGCTGGACATCAGCCATTTTCCGGCAGATTTCACTTTTAACAAGAGATTTTGTCATGGAAAGCCGCGCGGAGGCTTCGCGCGTAAAGACTGATTCACTTTGCAAGCGAGACAAAGGAACACCTCCGTTTCGGAGTGCCAGAGGACAAGTTTGGACATGCCTATCTCGGCTTTCAGTGCTTACCAGTCCAGTAAGTATCAGAGAAATTGTGGAGAGCTGGACATGTCCAAACTTGTCCTCTGACACGCCGAAACGGAGGTGTTCCTTTGTCTCGCTTCCAAAGCAAATCGGTCTTTACGCGCGAAGCCTCCGCGCGGCTTTCCATGACAAAATCTCTTGTTAAAAGTGAAATCTGCCGGAAAATGGCTGATGTCCAGCTCTTGTGATAACCAGAGAAAGAGCACACGACGGTCTCGTATCCACAGAGCCATCCGTTAAGAAATGGTCCGGTGGCTTGTGCCGCGTCATCGCAGCTCAGAGCACGGCGCGCTGAGCGTCCTTAAAGGGGTCCTTAAAGCTGTAGTAACAGTCCTTATTCTCTGTGAAGCCCGTAAAAGTTTCACCGAAAGCCAGATAAATTTTTCGAATGGTTTCCAGGTGCCTGTCTCTAACAGCTTCTGAAAAAATTCTGATGGAAAAAAAAAGTCCTTTTCATTACGCCATTTCCAGACAATGAAAATCAGACGAGGGGGCGGGACCACTCCTTCCCAAGGTGTGCTCACAGGCGAATGATGTCACCGACAGGCGTGAAAAAACTCACGCATGCACATGAGGGTTCAAGCATGTCTGACGTAAAAACATATGAATGAAATCCATATAGTTTTTGAAAAAAATAAAAAGGACCGTTACTTTATTGACAGACCTCGTATAAATAAAACTGACATTGACATTGCTAAAATAAGCAGGGACGTCCCTGAAAAAGACATTGCTTGGATGCAGCATGTGTAGCTCCAAAACCTTGATGTACCTTTCAGCATTGATGGTGCCATCACAGATGTGTAAGTTGCCCATGCCATGGGCACTAACACACCCCCATACTATCACAGATGCTGGCTTTTGAACTTGGCGCTGGTAACAATCTGGATGGTCTTTTTCCTCTTTTGTCTGGAGGACACGACATCCATGATTTCCAAAAACAATTTGAAATGTGGACTCATCAGACCACAGCACACTTTTCCACTTTGCATCTGTCCATTTCAAATGAGCTTGGGCCCAGAGAAGGCGGTGGCGTTTCTGGATGTTGTTGATGTATGGCTATCGCTTTGCATGGTAGAGTTTTACCTTGCACTTGTAGATGTAGCGACAAACTGTGTTAACTGACAATGGTTTTCTGAAGTGTTCCTGAGCCCACACTGTAAGATCCTTTACACAATAATGTTGGCTTTTAATGCAGTGCCGCCTGAGGGATTGAAGGTCACGGCCATTCAATGTTGGTTTTCGGCCTTGCCGCTTACTTGTAGAAAGTTCTCCAGATTGTCTGAATCTTCTGATTATATTATGGACTGTAGATGATGGAATCCCTAAATTCCTTGCAATTGAATGTTGAGAAACATTGTTCTTAAACTGTTGGACTATTTTTTCACGCAGTTGTTCACAAAGTGGTGATCCTTGCCCCATCTTTGCTTGTGAATGGCTGAATCTTTTGGGGATGCTCCTTTTATACCCAATCATGACACTCACTTGTTTCCAATTAACCTGTTCACCTGTGGAATAGTCCAAACAGGTGTTCTTTGAGCATTCATCAACTTTCTCAGTCTTTTGTTGCCCCTTTTGCAGCTTTTTTGAAATGTGTTGCAGGCATCCATTTCAAAATGAGCAAATATTTGCACAAAAACAATAAAGTTTACAACCACTGGCAATAATTATGGAATCACCGACCTCGGAGGATGTTCATTCAGTTGTTTAATTTTGTAGAAAAAAAGCAGATCACAGACATGACACAAAACTAAAGTCATTTCAAATGGCAACTTCCTGGCTTTAAGAAACACTATAAGAAATCAGGAAAAAAAAAATTGTGGCAGTCAGTAACGGTTACTTTTTTGACCAAGCAGAGGGAAAAAAAATTCTGATTATGGAATCACCCTGTAAATTTTTTGAAACAAAGGAGAGGATTATCAAACTCTTAAAAGAGGGTAAATCATCACGCAATGTTGCAAAAGATGTTGGTTGTTCACAGTCAGCTGTGTCTAAACTCTGGACCAAATACAAACAACATGGGAAGGTTGTTAAAGGCAAACATACTGGTAGACCAAGGAAGACATCAAAGCTTCAAGACAGAAAACTTAAAGCAATATGTCTCAAAATTGAAAATGCACAACAAAACAAATGAGGAACGAATGGGAGGAAACTGGAGTCAACGTCTGTGACCGAACTGTAAGAAACCGCTTAAAGGAAATGGGATTTACATACAGAAAAGCTAAATGAAAGCCATCATTAACACCTAAACAGAAAAAAACAAGGTTACAATGGGCTAAGGAAAAGCAATCGTGGACTGTGGATGACTGGATGAAAGTCATATTCAGTGATGAATCTTGAATCTGCATTGGGCAAGGTGATGATGCTGGAACTTTTGTTTGGTGCCGTTCCAATGAGATTTATAAAGATGACTGCCTGAAGAAAACATGTAAATTTCCACAGTCATTGATGATATGGGGCTGCATGTCAGGTAAAGGCACTGGGGAGATGGCTGTCATTACATCAATAAATGCACAAGTTTACATTGATATTTTGGACACTTTTCTTATCCCATCAATTGAAAGGATGTTTGGGGATGATGAAATCATTTTTCAAGATGATAATGCATCTTGCCATACAGCAAACACTGTGAAAACATTCCTTGCCAAAAGACACATAGGGTCAATGTCATGGCCTGCAAATAGTCTGGATCTTAATCCAATTGAAAATCTTTGGTGGAAGTTGAAGAAAATGGTCCATGACAAAGCTCCAACCTGCAAAGCTGATCTGGCAACAGCAATCAGAGAAAGTTGGAGCCAGATTGATGAAGAATACTGTTTGTCACTCACTCTCGCCATGATTCATGTCAGTCCACTTGGTGCAACAGCTCTCCAAGGTGTGATCACTCCTTTTTAGATGCAGACTAACAAGCAGATCTGATTTGATGCAGGTGTTAGTTTTGGGGATGAAAATTTATAGGGTGATTCCATAATTTATTCCTCAGAATTGAGTGAGTCCATATTTTTTTCCCCTCTGCTTGGTCTAAAAAAGTAACCGTTACTGACTGCCACAATTTTTTTTCTTGATTTCTTATAGTGTTTCTTAAAGCCAGAAAGTTGCCATTTGAAATGACTTTAGTTTTGTGTCATGTCTGTGATCTGCTTTTTTCTACAAAATTAAACAACTGAATGAACATCCTCCGAGGCCGGTGAGTCCATAATTTTTGCCAGGGGTTGTATCAGTTTGAACATTACATATCTTGTCTTTGTGGTGTATTCAATTCAATATAGGTTGAAGAGGACTTGCAAATCACTGTATTCTGTTTTATTTACATTTCACACATCCCAACTTCATTGTAATTGGGGTTGTATTTACTCACAGTACTTGTACTACACTGTATTTATTTCATTAAAGTAATTATTTTAGTTCTGACTTGTACAAGGTGTTCACCTTGCAGTTAAGAGGTGGGGAAAATGCATTTAACTTAAAAAAAATTTAGTTTCCCATCTTCCTTTTGCTGTCATTGCTAGACTGCATATGAATGTTAATATTTGTGTTCCACTTCACAATCTCCTATTAGTGGAGCGGATATTTAGAGGGGAATCCTGCAAATGGTGATAAAAGCATCAAATTCAGCAGAAATACTCCTCAGACAATCCTCTTTTGAAAGAAAAAAAAAAACGATTGGCCACTTGACTTTTCAGTTGGTGGTCAGGTAGGGGTCAATTGAAGAATTACACAGAGGTCAAAATTAAAAGATGCTATTGAAAAATATTGCACATTATTTGCCTGATCATAAAGATTCCAAAAAGGTATAGTATCTGTGACTGAGTTCTACGGAGTTACAGGATAAAAACAGCAAGAATGGTGACAAAGGTCAGTTTCATTTTGTACAGGGTTCAAAAGTTAAAGTTGCTCCAATTTTGGTTAAAAAGTGATGCAACTTACTAGTTAACACGGTTTTAAAAATTAAGTAAGTATGAAACTATGAAATAAGTCAGTGGGTTGTGACAAAGTCTAAAATGTAATCTGTTAATAATGTCTAAAATGTTTTAAGTTTAAAATGTAACCTGTTAAAAATGTAATCTTTTAAATAATGGCTAAAATTATGAAATAAGTCAGTGGTATGTGACAAAGTCAAAAAATGTAATCTGTTAAATAATGTTGAATAATGATGCTTAAAATTGAAACATTGTATTGGAAACAATGACTATAGGCCAATAGCTTTAACATCTGTTGTAAGCAAGTGCTTCGAAAAGATTATGCTATCTTTCCTCAAGACGGATGTTAATCCTGTACTTGACCCATTCCAATTTGCTTATAGGCAGGGTAGAGGCACTGATGACGCCATCAACAGCTTAACCCACCTTTCACTTAAGCACTTGGAAGATCCTACTGCATATGCACGGATTTTATTGGTTGATTTCAGTTCAGCCTTTAATACATTACAACCATACCTGTTGCTGTCTAAGTTAAAGGAAATGAATGTCAACCCATTTTTAATTAGATGATATTCTTTTTTAACTAATAGATTACAACAAGTAAGAGTTAACCGAGCTCTTTCGGTACTCAGATCATCAAGCACAGGTGCACCACAAGGCTTTGTCAGTTCTCCTGTTCTCTTCACTCTTTATACTAATAACTGTACAAATAATTACTGTAATAACTTTGTTTTAAATTTTCTGATGACACAGCCATTTTGAGCCTACTGCACAAAGACTCAAGTCCAACAAAGTACTTCTCTGAAGTGAAACACTTTGTGTAGTGATGTGATGACAACCACTTGGTTTTAAATGTTACTAAAACCAAGGATTCTGGATCCAAGGACTGTTGGGGACCATACTCCTGTGGTCATACCTCTTATTGACCAGGTCAGCTCATACAAGTACTTGGGGCTGCACATAGACAATACTCTCAGCTGGACTGTACATGTGGACAGTTTGTGTTCTCGACTCCATCAGAGACTTTATTTCCAACGTAGACTTTGTTTGTATGGAGTCAATCAAAAAATAATGTTTTACCAGGCAGTGCTCGAGAGCCTAGTCAGATATGGCATGACTGCCTGGTACAGCAACCTCTCTGTACAACTTAAAACAAAACTTAACAGAAAAATTGACAATGCAATGAAGATAATTGGAAAGAAACAATATCAGTCCCTCAGCTCACTCTATGAAGAGTCTGTCTTGAAAGCAGCTCAGATGATACTGATGGCAGCTCAGATGATACTGATGGATTCAGCTCATGTCCTTCACACAGAGTACACTCTCCTTCCCTCTGGGAGAAGGTATAGAGTCCCTCGGAGCAGACTGAATAGACTCAAAAATTCATTTGTCCCCATGTCCATCAAATTGCTAAACAATAATGTCTAAAACTGGAATTGTGCAATACTTATGGTGTTTCTCCTGACTTCCTGTCATGTTAATTTGTTATGGATGTGGTTGTGTTTTTACTTGTATCTGTTTGTTTTCCTTTTGTAAAGGCACTTAGCATGAGTCCAAGACAAATTTCCCTGAGGGGAGAATAAAGTGTATCGTATCGTATTGTAAAAAGGGGCAGAAAATATAAGACTTGTTCTTCTCTCTGCTCCTTTTCATTCAGTGTCTATGTAATGTACTCATTTATGCTTTTCTTTTAAATGAATGAAATAAATATTGAAGAAAAAAAAAGGAATAGTTTGGACCATGTATCATCCTTACTTATCACATACGAGTACCATATGTCACGTCATAGAATAGAATATCCAGTACATATAGACCTTGTTTGACCTTTACTTTGGAGACCAACCTGCACACTGTCAACCATTCCATTTATTAATCCTATTAGCTCAGCCAATAATCTGCATCACTTCTGACATTGTCAAAGTGTGGGGGACTGTCAGACAAGAAGCAAACTGCAAAGTTATAACTTTTATTCAGCTGGATCCTCAAGGAAAGAACATAAATAACTCCCCAGGTTATTCCATCAAAATAATGTAGACTGAAGAATCCAATGAGTCAGTCACACTTTTACGGGTTACCCTCCTACATAAATACTGCATATAACCTTCTTGGTTACTGCAGTACAACAGTTCAACTACGGAAACTATAGTTGTTAGATTTATTTCCTTATAATGACACCAAAATGTGTTTGTAGTTATTGGGATGGTTTACACACCCAAAAGAACATTCAAATTTCCAGACCAATTTCATCTGCATTTGCTTGTTATTTAAGAATAAATAAAGTTTATGTAGCTGATAATCACAAAATAGATTGTTTCAAGGCCCCTTGAAGGTCTACACAGGAGTCTGTATTAGTTCACGTCCAGAGAACCCACTTTTCCTCAAGCACAAGCCAGCAGCTACAAGAAAGAAGGAAGAAACCTCAAGCAGCAAACAGGCTCTCGTGGAGGAGCCATCTGTCACAATTGGCAGATCACAAGATGCAGAAAAAGTGTTACAAATGGCCTCTGAATGAATCTTTAGAAACATTCCCAAAGCTGGTTCCAGACTTGGCTTGTCACACTGCTTTCCATAAAGTTTCAAATCAACAGGATTAAGATCACTGGAAAAGGCAGTCAGAATGTTTAAAAATGCACTAGTCTTCATTTGTTTCATAAAAAGAAGACAGACATTTATAAAGTGTCCTCTAGAGCTGGATGAACAATGCTGCTTCCTTACAGTTAAAAAATAAAAAAAAGGTCCCAGAGGCCTGGGAATCAAACTCATTCTGACCCATGCTTACAGGAATATATCCATCTGTTGAGTTTTTGGCTAGGAATACATTTGGTCTAACCTGATTTTTATGCTACATGTGAGGACACTGTGTGACTTATGAGTACAATAACGTCACAGTGAAAGTGTGTGAAAAGTCTGTTAAGTTCCACAACTGGCCACTAGGTGGTGAAATTGAAGATGAGCAAATAAAAACGATAAACACACATACACACTTACTTTCCAAAAAAGTATTTTAACACACTGGAGATTTTTGGTCTGGGAGCATTTTTTTGGGGGGGAGGGGGATCTAGAATGCTTTCAAGTGCCCAGAAAAATGAGGACATGGAAAATGTTCTCCTTTTTCTAAGTGTCCTGATATTGAAGGTGTGCTATGAAAAAACAAGTGCACACGCACACACGTTCATTCTTCTTACTCAAAAACCAGAAGACACATTGTAATGTTTAAATATAAATTTGTATTTACATCAATATTAACAACAAACAAGGTAAGAAAAAAAAAAAAATAATAGTATTTTACATCCTCTTATGACTGTATGCTTCCAGACTGATTTTCTCTCTCGTTGTGATCCAATGATGCACCAAGTCTTCTTTTAAAGCCAAAGATTTTTTTTTTTTTTTTTTACATATTTGTCGCTTAATCTGTCATTCTTTATGGACACGGTGAGAAACAGACATAATGACATCGTGAAACCTCCTTTACATAAAATAACATAGAAAAAACCTCAATCTCTTGTGAAATAACCATGTGCAGCAACACAATTCAACTGGCCATAAATTCTACACAAAGGAAGAAACAACCACAGACTCAACAACCGCAGAGAATCGTTGCTATTCTAGTTCATACTGACGGGAATATATGTAATTAAACGTGTAGTTCAATGTGTATTATTGGTTATGTGCAACAGCAGAAAAGCACATGACTATAATGTCAGGAGATGTTTGTAACCACTGCAAAATGATGCAAAAAAAAAAAAAATTATCTTTGGATTGAGAGAGTCTGCAAAGGAAGAAATCTAAATAAAACACTTCACAGGAATCGCAATAAAAATAAACAGAGAGACACCTGCCAAAAAAAACTGACAGGTAATGTGGAATTTAAATGATTTGTTTTGTTGGTTCAACATTTGTGAACACACCAAGAAGATTTATGGAGAGTTACACAGCGGGACTGAAGTTTCACACGAGAGTCAAAAGTCTCTTTAAAACTGCTTTGTGGTTGACAGTCAGCTTCACCTTGGAAAATCCAAAGCACAGCATTCTTCCATGTACTGTCAGGGCCTGCAAACAACAAACGCCATCACGCTTCACGTCTACACATTTTGTGTTTTAAATATTATGTTCCTCATGAAAACAATTAGAATGCAAGTTTTTATTTGTTTGCTAGCACCAATTTAGCTCAGATCTCTGGGAAATTGAGAGATATTCATGATGTGAAGATCACAAACAAAAAGTGCTTTCTGAAAAAGCAAAAGTGGCGGCTTGACGTTTGGGGAAATTACTTAAAAACAGAGTCCCCCCCCCCCCCCCCCCCCCCCAAGTTAAAAGCATTTAAAATTAAAAATGACCTATGACAGAATAAGAAAAATTATACATTTAAATATCAAGCCTTACAATCTGTGCAAAAACAGTATGTGACCTAGAAAAGCATAGATATATTTATATATAGTACATTTCTGAAGCATATTTACAATTAATATTCACATAAAAAAAAAAGATGACATCATATCTAATACTGCAGTACCGTTTCACTTGGAGTAAATGATGCTTCAGCTTTGTCCTCAGAAGAAAACCAGGAGGAAGGATTATTGCTAGAAATCTTAATACCGACAAAGAAACTGAACAACAAAAAAAAAAAGCCTTCTCAGTGTAAATATCAAAATTTTTGAAACTGGTAATCAATTTTAAATTCCATCCTTGTAACCCTGTCAACATAGGGTTATCAAAAAGAACATATTGTGATTTAAAAGTTACCTCCTTAGGACAAAAACTAGGAGTAACTGAGGAAATAATTCATAAAGAAGATAAAGAATCAACACTTGTGACTTCGTGACAACTTTTCACAGATACTCCAAAAGTACACAGGTTTGATACCTGCTTTTTCTTGTGATTTGGTCAAGTGAGACTTATGGTCTCATTTAACGTCCTGACTACATATTATATATATATATATATATATATATATATATATGTGTGTGTGTGTGTGTGTGTGTGTCCTGGTAGTCAAGAGGTTAATCTGAGCCACTTTTTAGAGCTGACAAAAAAAACAATCTAGAGAAAGGAGTGTAGAAATAAATATAACTTAGCATACACGTTTTTCCTGTTTGCTATTTTGTCAGTGGTAGGCACAGGTGTGCTAATCCGTTAACCGCTAATTATCAAAGATAACTTTGTTTGTGGATTAGCTTTTCAGATAACTTCAAAAATAATCAGCTGACCAATTAGCTTCCGCTAAATTTAGTTTTGCTAAGTTTTACTTGCTGGCATAGCAAGTAAAGCTGAACGGTCAAAAACATTTGTAAACCCTAAAATCACACATCTGTTGTGTTTTGCAGCAGTAAGGCAGCTGTGAGGAGCTGAGCTCAACCTGACCCCAGCAGGAGGGGCCTGGCTGCCTGGGTGCTACAAAAAGAAAAGAAAAAAGTTATTTTCATTGACAGCATACAAAGTCCCTGACATAAAAAGTCCCTATTTTACTCTTCCTTTTCAGATATACCTTTGTATACTGGCATAGTTCCACCTTAGAATTGAAATATAATATATAAGATATACCTTACTGAATTTTCATGAGGCAGAAGTCATGAAAAGCAAAGCAGGTTTGACGTATGGTTTGATTTAAAGACCAAACTAATTCGAGCCGCTGCTCCTCCACGTCGAAAGGAGTCAGTTGAGGTGGCTCGGGCATCTTTTCCGGATGCCCCCTGGACGCCTCGCTGGAGAGGTGTTCCGGGCACGTCCCATAGGGAGGAGGCACCGGGGAAGACCCAGGACACGCTGGAGGGACTACATCTCTCGGCTGGCTTGGGAAGGCCTTGGGGTTTCCCCGGAGGAGCTGGGGGAGGTGTGTGTGGATCGGGAGGTCTGGGCGGCTTTGCTTGAGCTGCTGCCCCTGCGACCTGACTGCGGATAAAGCGGAATAAAATGGATGGATGGATGTTAACTGTCATTTTTACAAAGTGAAAGTATCACAAATATCTTTTAGTTTTAAAATAATGCACTAATTCTAAATGTTTAGGATTAAAACTCACCAATGCCCAGAGGCATTATAGGAAATTGAGCCTCCTCATCACCGGCTGGTTGTAAAAAAAACAAAAACAAAAAAAAAAAACACTAGTTTACATGTTGTGTTGGTTTTTACAAATAAACCTGTATTTGTAAACATGCAATTTTTTTTTCATTTGTAAAAAAAAAGGCATCTGCAAAACTGAAACATCTGTTCAAGTCTGACTGATAGACTGAATAGCGACCATATGACATTTTGACCCAAAATGCATAGAACACCGCAATCTATTGGATGGAAGTGTAAGTGTAAATAGCATCCAACTGTCATATGGATGGTATTCGTTGTTCACTGTATCAGTCAGACTTAAACAGATGTTTCAGTTTTGCAAATGCTTTTTTTTTTTTTACAAATGAAAAAAAATTACATATTTACAAATACAGATTTATTTGTAAAAACCAATACATGTTAACTTGCGTGTGTATGTTTTTTTTTTTTTTTACAAGCAACCAGTGATGAGGGGGCTGAATTTCTCATAATGCTTTAATGCTCAAACAATCAGAAGTAGTGCATCACTTTAAAACTAAAACGTATTTGCCATATTTTCACTTTGTAAAAATGACAGTTAACGTTAATATAAATAAACCGTCCGGAATTAGTTTGGTTTTTAATTCAAACCATAAGTCAAACCTGCTTTGCTTGTCATGACTTCTGCCTCACATCAAGGACATTGTGTGATGTCAATGAAAATGACTCTTACAGCAGAGAGTAGTGAGCAGGGAGCACAAGGACAGGAACACTGACTCATTGTTTGTGCTGGGTTTCTCATCGCCTTTGATTCTACTCAAAAGCATTGGCGGTGCTTAAACTCAAAACTGGCTTGTCGGTAGCGGACGTACCGGAGTCAATATAGAAAGTTAGCAGTTAGCGGTTATCTGTAGCTTCCGCTAAATTTTCTATCAGTTTATCGTTATAAAAGCTAACTTTTCAGTTAGCGGATTAGTGGTTATCAAAGCTAACTTTTTGGTTAGCTGTGCTCACCACTGTATTTTGTCATGTGACTCGTGAGGGCTGTGACCCCATGGAATGGGAGCCATAGCTGCAGATGCGTTTTGAGTCAAATCTGTGCTTAGAACCTTTCTACTGGTTCCCAGTTTAGAACAAAGCTCACTGTGGTTCGCCATTTCCAATCAACTGCTCCAGTTCTCTTGGAGGACAAGTTGTAGGAGACACAAAAATAAAGAGTACATATCTGCTGCTATGTATTCATTCTCGAGTAAAGGCCTCTATATTGCCACAATCCTCTTGACGTTGGCCTTTCCTTAAAGTGCAATCAGCCAACACGTAATTGAGTCGTGCTTCATCCAGCAGCATCCTGGGGGGGGCAACTAATGTGCTACTGCTTTATGACATTCAGTTGAGCATCACAATATGATGGCTAATCATCTGGAACTCTGCTTGTGCAACATGTAGACTTAACGCTCGCACAGATCCTCTAGGAGGAGCAGAGTGATGGCGGATAAAAAAAATCCAGTGAAAGTCATAAATGGAGAGGATTTCCATGTTACGTCAGCACACAGCTTCATGGTACATTCGACAAAGTGAAAGATGTCTTTATACAATTGTCCATGTTGGTGGGCAGGGTTGACGCCGCTCGCCTTCACCTTTTGGTCCAGCAGAAGTGAGGAACATCAATCTACAGTTGTCTGTCTGACCATCTTAGGTTTTACACGTGCACATCTAAGCGTGTGACAGTGGTTCTGATTTTGTTAATGCTGTATGCCAGCGACACGCTGTCCGTCTCCCTCAGGTTCAAAGGCTGCCATTACTGGCTGTGAGTCCACAGAAAGTCCACTCCCACTCCTGGTGGGAGTCCAGCATTACACCTGGTCCTCCACACGCTCCAGTACTACCTCTGAATGGAGATCACAGTGAGACAAATGCTTCTGTCGCCATTTTTCAGCAGTACTTCTAGATTGATGACAATAAAACAGAAAAAGTTGTGAGGAAGAACTGTGTATTAAATCAGACACAGGAATCGATCGGAGTGCATACCTGGTCAGGACCCATTGGCATGCGTCCCATCACCATTGGGTTCACTCCCATCTGTCCCATGTGGCCTCCGCCTCCACTAGCTGACATGCCCCCATTCATCATCATGCCTGCGTACTGGCCTGGATTCCCCTGCTGCCCAAACTGCTGCTGAGGGTATGAGCTGTGAAGGCAGGAAGGACGGTTTAACAAGACGAAATCCAAAGAAAATGTTACTTTTAAGGTGCGTTTACACATAACCAAGACGCGTTACGAATGTCATTTTTCTGTTATTCGTGACACATTCCTGACATTCTTAACGTGACTTAACGCATCTGAATAGGTTTCTTAATAGTGCGTGTTGGTGCGTGATATTCTTGATATTCGTGGAGCATGTTTCTGCCTGTCAAAAAATCTTCCACGAATGTCACACACCACCCTCATTTCGTCTCACGTCGTGGAGGTCGCAACTGAGTGTATTGAGCCATCTTGATGAGTATTGATCCTTAATAGAACGTGACAACGTTCGTAGTGGTTCCTGTGATGGTTCTTGGAGCCCAAACTGTCATGCGTTATTACGAAGTGACACGGAAACTGTCAAGTTTTGACACGACTTGTAACACGGCGTCACATTTCACTGCGCGCATGACGAATCAGTTTTCTGTCACGTGCGCACCATTAAACTCGGCTCCAAATGTCGTTCCACGGTTCCTGCTGAAGCTCCTCAGGACGCTCCTGCAGGTGTTCCACCTGCTGTTGTAACCGATGAGCGGGAGAACAAGTCTGAACCAGAGGAGCGAGAGGAGCCTCACGAGCAGCCAGACATCTCTGCACCTCCTCCAGTCCGGCGGAGGAAGAAGCGTGCGCACAATTAAACCCTGCTGCACCCCAATCAGTTTGATTGCTGTCACCAAGTCAGCTAAAAGTCTAATTTCAGTGCTTTTCTGCGCGCTCCTGCAGGTGTTCCACTTGCTGCATGTGCCTGATGTTTGGGAAAATGCGTGAGACGAGATCCGCATGAAGCCACACATCTGGCTCTGTCCGTCTCCTCCTCCTGATGGTTCCTGATAATTCTCCAGCAACATGTGCCATTAATCGTAACGTGTGGTAACAGGTTGCAGCAGTTCCAGAGGACACCTGACACCTCTGCCCCGAATAATCACATTCGTGATCAGCGGCCAAGAATATGTACTTCGTGACTTGTCGTCGTTATGTGTAAATGCAGCATTAGTTCAAGCAACTTTGATTTGTAGTGTTATACAAACCTGCTGCGCCCTACACCGCCCTGAGTCCAGCCCTTCATATCTGCACTTTGGTACATGGGACCCCCCTGTGGGTGCTGTTGCATCATGGGATTCTGAGGCCCCATTCGACCTGGCATCATAGTGTTAGGAGGACTGCCACCTGTTGGGCCGAATGATGGCTCCCCCTGCTGGCCCATGCCTGTTGAGATCAATTCAGTTTTAGATCACAACCCCACAAGTCCAAAACAGGAAAAAACAAACAAAAACAAAACACTGATGCAAATCGTTATGAGCAGAGACGGAACAAACCTTTATTGTGATAATGAAATGAAAAATAGTAATATATTACATCCTTTGACAGGATTTAGAAGTGCTCTCAAAGTATCCACTCAATACTGGAAAAACACTTAAGAGTGCATGCCACTATTTTGCAAAAAACAAACAAACAGCCAGACTTCACCTTTTCAACAATTTTATAATTTCTTTTCATTTAATGTTGAGCAATCTCTTAAAAAAAAAAAAAAAAGTAGATTCCTGAGAAACGTAGCCATTTTACAAAAAACACTGTGTTCCCCCTCCCAAGATTTGCTGATAAAGTTCTTTGCAGTACATAAAGTCACCACCAGGGCGCATAACTGTCACATTGTGTCCGTGGCTCAGCAAACTCACCATAATTCCCGCCATAACCAAACTGCTGTGGGCCTGGTTGGCCCATGTTTGGCCCTCCCATTGGGTTGTCCATACCACCAGGAGTGGTGACGTTCGGAGGGGGGCTGAATCCTCCAGCTGCTGCTGCCGCTTGCTGCTGCTGTTGCTGCATCAGCATCATCATGCGCTGACGCCTCATCTGCATGGTGACCATCTCTCTGCTGCGCTGAGCTATCATCTGAGCATTGAGGAAGTTCGGCTGCACCCACACAACACAGAAGTAGCGCGTCGAAAGAGGGTGGTTAGCGTTTTCATTCATGCTACGGTCCTTACGTTGTACTCATATTTTGACAGCACGCTGAAAGACGTCTACACAGAAGCAGCTGGAGCTCAGGCAGCCGAGCAGGTTGTGCATTAATCAAGAGTCCAGTAGATTTGATTCCTGATTATCCTGGAGTGTGAAGTGCCCTCGAGCAATACATGAGAATCTAAAATGTTCAACTTCGCAGTACGTTGTCTCACAAATAGACTGGAAGACTTATGGCTTCAAATAGAAGGTATTTAGATTCAATCATAGCCCTCCCCCATCTGTCCATGAGAGCAACAGATATTTTTATATGCAAACCCCGGCACTACATTTTCAGTCTGGCTGTTAGTTGAATTTCAGTTCATCATTTTATTTTAGTCAGATTTTTTTTTAACCTTGCCTGTGGTGTTTCCTCATTGCAAATTTTATGGTGACAGATTCCTGAGTTCCAAATTATTGTCCATTTTGTGTAATATTGAGTTTGTGTATATAGAAGTACTGTACAAATAAAATCTGACTGACTGAGTGATGGTCCAGAACTGTAAAAGATTTATTTTTCAATTATTATTATTATTGGGTTTTTTTTTAAACAAAATATAAACTGATTTCACATTTTTGCAAATACTCTGTTTTTGTGTTTAACAGGGCTGGTATGATTTAAATTGGCTGATTTAAATTGCTGTAAAAAAAATTTTTTTTTTCTTTTTTTAGAAACCAGTACTTAAAACATCACCAAAATATAAAATCAGTACCATTAATTAATGGCAACTATGTTTTAACATATCAATAAAGATTATAACTAATAATATTACTTGTATAGTCTCATTTAGAAGAGTGAAATAAATAAAAATGAAAAGTCGATTTAAATTTTAAAAAAAAATCATGACTTTTTAGAAAAAAAGTTGATTTTTTCTTTTTACCAGCCTTGGTGTTTACTATGGTAAAGTTTTTCTTCACAAGGGAAACAACATGTTTTTGGTATTCACAAACTGACTGAGATAATGGACAGATATCCTAGCAGTGGAATTTGGGACAAATAAAGGAAGATTTTGGGATTTTGGGTTCGAGCTCCACCACAATCATGTATAATGTGTCTTTGAGTAAGATGTTACTATGATTGCTCCTCTTCATACAGGTGTACAAACTGGTACTGGCATGATATGCTTCCTGGGAAGGTAAGACTCACCCTCAGTAACATTACTCCATTACAGTACATGTTACGGTACATGGATGAGTTGGGTCCAGGCACACTGATACATACTCATGCCTGTGTCACAGGTAGGGTGGCAACTAACAATTATTTTTGTAATCAATTAATCTCTCAACTACTTTTTTCCATTAACTGATGTAACTATTACTGTCACTTTAATCTACTGATTATTTTCTAAATAATTGATTAATCTTTGGAGGAACATGCACAAAAAGTACTTTCATTCCTACACCAGCCACCATTCAAACAAACCCCACAGATGACATTTAGTGTGAAATTTATTTACCTGTGCTCCCATTCCAGGCTGCATTCCAGGTCTCATGGCAGGATTACCCCCAGGATTCTCCATCTTCATGGCCATGCTCTGCCGGGTCTGATTCATGAACTGAGAAAGAACAGACAGCAAATGCTACTCTAATTCCATCCCAGCTCCATTCAATGAACCAATACCGTAAAATACATATATATTATACACCTTGGTAATACTGAGAGGACAGTTTTGGGAACAGCAGTACAAAATAGAACCTATAGTATCGTAAGTAGGACAGTAATTGTACGGTTTCATTTTTGTCATATACAGACCCTGATCAGGTGTGAGCTTATGCAAGGGCCGTTAGCATATAGCATTAAATAAGGTGAGAGTTTCACTCAGTGTGAATATTTCAACAGAGATTTAGATGATCCCTTGGGACATTTCGCCCGACAACAAGCGATATCATTCCAGGTATTTGCAATAAAATACTTCAAACAGACACAGTAACAACACAACAGCGAGTGGCTCCATTACTGTTAGAGACTACAAGAGGCGGAGTCACTGTGCTCAGCCCCTGTCACACAAAGCAACCATGTCCAGAATTATACAGAATTTTATGGATTAAAGAACCTTAAAGTAAGAAGATACAAAAAAATTCACCCCTCGTGCAGTTGTCATGGAGGCAGAAGCTATCTGTGCACACCAAAACAGTTTTTTGTACCAGGCTGTAAACATGTTTATTTCTGCTTTAAAGCTGGACATTTTACAATGGGCTTCTAAGGGAATGTGTTCTGTTTTGGAGCCAGCCTCAGATGGCCAGTCAAGGAACTGCAGTTCTGTGTTGGGGTCAAACATATGCGTATATTTAAACTGGAATCTTCCTGTACTCCTACCTGCTGTCCCTGTAGTCTCTGTTGAAGTTGGAGCCTCATGGGCTTGTTTGCAGTGATCATCCTCGGTCTCATCATGTTGCTGCGAGGGTGTCCCATGCCCCCCATTGCACCCATAACTGGAAAGTTGCCTCCTTGGCCCATCTGTGAAAGCATGGGCCCAAACCCTCCTTGTTGGGACTGCCCCTGCATGGGGTTCCCACCATAAGTAGACTGCAGAGACATTGCAGGGGGTCCAGGGTAACCCTGTCCATAGAGAGGCTTCTGGTCAAGAACCAAGGATGGGTCCTGTCCTGGAAATGGCTCTAGATGCTGCTCTGCTCCTTGAGTCTGTCCAGGATGAAAAGGAAAACAATTATCACACTTTTCAATCTAATAGTGTTTAGGGATAATACAACCTGAAGAGATATGATACAATATGATATGCTTTACTGTCCCATAAGGAAATTTGTCTTGGACTTGTGCTGCATACTTATGTCTTCATAGCAAAACAAAATTAAAAACAATCTACACTGTAGACCAATAGACAGACAATCATCATTATCAACATATCATGCACCCCCCCCCCCCCCCCCGATAAACACTAGTGAGGTTGCCAAACTATGCTGACACCCCATACCTGACTAAGCTTTCTAATACAGCCTGATAAAATAAAAACATATTTCTCTGGTCCACACCAAATACACAGAAGAATATAAGGTACACTTACAATACAAGTTCTTACATCCAGATGGCTCCTTAAATATGAGTAGGTTCCAGGGATAAACACGTTTACTCATCTATATTCTGTTCTGACTAACCTGGCTGACAAGGTCTGGTATCCCCAAGGCTCTATCTATCTCCTCCAGAGCAATGCCATCTGTATTCTTCAGCAAAGAGTCCAGCTGGTCCAGGAGCGCTCGCTCATCGCTCTGACCCTCAGTGGTTGTGGGAGGCACCAGAAGATCATCTAAGGAGTTAGCAAATTGGCGTCTACAATGGATACACACACACACACACACACACACACACACACACACACACACACACACACACACACACACACACACACACACACACACACACACACACACACACACACACACAGTAACATTAAACATAACCTGGCTGCTCAACTCACTGTGATTAATAAGGAAAGAGTGTGGACTGAGAATGGAGTGCTGACCTGTTACCCTCCAAACCCATCATACTATCTGGCCAGGAGGGGGACTGGTTAGACTGACTCTGCTGGCTGAAGGGCATCATACCCATGCCCATGTCTCCAGAGCCACCTAAGGATACACATTCAGTCATAAATACAGAGGGTGTCTGGGTAGTCACAACCTGCAAGTAATGTATTGCAAATGCTGCATATGTTTCTGCTATACACACACACACACACACACACAAATTATTGTGTAACATCAGTCCAGGCTTATAAAACTGATATTGAAGGCGAGTCCATGTCAATTGAAAAATATAAATTAGATATACATTTCTGGCTTATTATGGAAATATTTAAATAGCTGACTAGAAGGGCTCTTGGAGAGTGTATACCTTCACCAAAGTCCAACAGTACTTTGTTTACATCTGTCAACACTGTGAAAAATTATTCCTTTGTCCTTCAATCCTGGTCTTTCATTCTGACTACTGACCTGTGATCCTGATCGCTGTTCCCAGTCACTCATCTCTGAACTTGATTTGTGACCTTATAGCCTGATCAATGAGCTTTGATCCTCACTTATGATCTCAACTGCTAATCTCTATACCTCACCAAAGAGGCTATTTTTGTCACCATTTGTCTTATCAGCTTTGATCCTGCAATCATGATCAAAGGAGTGTTTTGACTTACTGAGTTATACTGTAGGCATTTACTTACTGTCAGTTACTCTAACCGAATACATTTACTCAGTCCTCTTACACTAAGTCCCAGAGTTACACTTCATGGGAATACGTAAATAACTAAAGGGAATACGTAGTATTCCCTTTAGTTATTTACTCAGTTACCTGCAACAAACCAGTTACTTCCACAAATTATACTTAATCCAGTACTTTTATAGTTACATTATCATTCAGTTTCTGTTACTTTTATGTTCCAGGTACCTTAGTATGGTGAGTCAGCCTCAGATTAGCCCATTTCTGTGACTGAGTTTCTGTTATTTCAAGGCCTATAGCTACTCTGAGGCCTACAGTTAGTTGCACACATGATACTCCATTACTATTATTTACTCGGTTACAGTTGTATATCATCCAGTAACTCGCAGATAGAGACACAAATACGATCAGGGCCCAGGAAGAATCTGCACCTCGATCAGGATCAAAACCCAAAGGCAATAACTGTACCTTTACCTGGATGCACACCAAAATCTAATCAGGTCTTCTTTGACCCAAGGTCTACCTCTACACCAGCCTTTCTCAAAGAGCAGTCTGCAGACCACTGGTGGCCCATGAGCGACCCCTAGTGATCTGAGTATAATGTTAAAATATCACATTTTAAATTACTAGATTTTAACTTAAATGTGTTTTTCAAGCTGTTTAAAAACAACTCCAAAGTCTAATAGATAGTAATATACTCTTTTATATGGGGTTAGGTAGAGATGTTTTATTATTATTATTTTTTGGTTAAGTGGTGCTTGGTCTAAAAAGTTGGAGAAACACTGCTCTACACCAAATCTTCTTGCAAACTAACTCGGGCAGCACAGTGGCTTAGTGCTTAACCTGTTGCCTCACAGCAAGAAGGTCATGGGATCTATTCCCACCTGTGGCCTTTCTCTGTGGAGACTGCATGTTCTCCCCGTGTTTCCGTGGGTTCCCTCCAGGTGCTCCAGCTTCCTCCCACATCCAAAAGACATGCAGGTTACATAGGTGAATTGGACACTATAAATTAACTGTAGGTGTGTGTGTGTGTGTGAGAGAGAGAGTGTGAATATGTTTGTCTGTCTACATGTGGCATTCCAACAGACTGGCATCCTGTCCAGAGTGTACCCCACCTCATGCCCTATGACAGCTGGGATAGGCTCCAGTGTCCCGTGACCCGTAATTGGAGTAAGTGGGTATAGAAAATGGATGGAAGGATGGTGACTAACTAAGTCACTCGCTCACTCACTGACAAACCTACTGATGACAGTGTAACATACATACCCATATCCATGAGCTGCTGTTGCAGCATGGACCTTGTGCCTGGTATGCTGTTGGCACGGCTGACTATGGGTCCTCCTATCACGCCTTTGCCATTGTTGAAATCCATACCTGGGCGCATCATTGAGGGGTGTCCTGCTGATCCGACAGGGCTGGTAGTAGAACGCGGCATTCCCCACTCCCCTGACCCCCCGACTGGAGACCTCTGGGCAACCATGCCCCTATTCATGGGTCCTGGTAATATTTAATATAAAAAAACAAAAAAAAACTCAGAAATACATGTCAGCATCATTATGCTGCTAAAAGGCAGCACTATGGCCAGCCATACCACTTAAAATTACCTCTATATCATCTGTCTGCTTCAATGTTTTAGATTATTAAGTACCAAGATACAAAAAAAATTGTTGCTGTAGCATGTGAACACACACACCCATGTTTCCTGGGTAACCATCTGGGCTGACCATCAGGTTTTCCTGCTTGATAAGCATGGGGCGTCTACCTGCTACTCCAGCTGCGCCAGCAGGCTTTCCATCCATGGACATAGTCCTCTGGAAAGGGATGCGAGGCCCCTGACCCATTCCTGGACTCCCTTTGCAAAAGAGAAACATTTGGGTTGAACAATTCTTTGCTTTTAAAAGGAATATCTACACATAGTGGGAACACTGCTAAAAACAAAAGACCAAGGTGTCATTTTACTTATGTACAAAATATTACAAAATTGCTAACTTGGAACAAGTAAAAAAATAATAAATTCATATTTTATGTTTTGGCATATTCAATTGATATAGTTTAGTATCTGACATTGGTCAAGTTTTACTTTTTGATCAGGGCTTTTCCTATTGATCAAGACTGTATGATGATGTGACTTGTGGCTAAAAAACTTGACTTTTTTTTACATTTTCATATACAGCACACATATAACTCACATATAATGCACAAAGTGGACAAAATCCGTTAACCGTATAAAATGGACAAAATCCGTAATATGTATGTAACGGATTAGTTACAGTCAGGAGGCACCAAACAATTTACGGGGAATCCCCATGACCAATTTGGCTTCCTTGACTAAAAGCTTGACCTTGAATCAGGACCAGCTTCATTTGATGACCGGGTCAAAACTTCGTCTGAAAAAAATAAACACCTGCCTTAAATAAGAGCCAGGCATTATGTGCATTAAAAGGATTACACTTGGTCGAGTTACTCTTTTTTCTAAGTCTGCTGTGGAGTGGTACCTTAAAATCCTAAAGCTTGATTTATGCTTCTGCAACTCTGTAACCCATGGCCATGCAATGATGTGCGTGTGACCCTTTTAAAGTTCTCTGTCACGTCTTTATGCAATTTACCACAATGGCTTTTTCTGGATTAATTTGTCCATCAACAAGCTGCACTTATTTATACAATCATCAACCTCCAAACCAACAATACAGTACGTACAATTTTCTCTATGAATTGCAGGTCATTTGAGCATCTTTTTGTGTTGTGAAATTTGCGGACTTTTCTGCAAAATGTATTTGATCCATGATTAAAATGTAATTGCCGTGCACACTGCAAAAACTTTTAAAATATGACAGAAGATGAAGGAATGAAAACGTAAAAGTGACACATCACAGCGCTTTGCAGTCTCAGTCACTTAGCAGGTGCGCATCAGGCTGCGGGAACGGTTTGCAGCCCACAGAGGGCTGTGATATAAAGTGGTTTGGTTCATAACACCTGCTTGAGTTTTACACAGATATGTGTAAAACGTACCACCATATTACAGTGAAGGCAGCAAGCAGCATTTTAATAATAATCACCATACTTGAATAAAGGCCTCATTTAGGTCCCGTGTCTGAGCATGGTTTGAAAAAATAAACGTGCAGTCTTTTAATCACGGAAATACGGTGCCCGCTTTTCTCAAATCGGCGAGTGTCAGTGCTGAACTTCATTTCGTAACTCTGTTGTAGGGCACGTCCAGACTGAGGGGTTTTTAATAAAAATGCATTGCGATCAGATGGGGCATTTTGT
Source organism: Thalassophryne amazonica (assembly GCF_902500255.1). Lineage (NCBI taxonomy): Eukaryota > Metazoa > Chordata > Actinopteri > Batrachoidiformes > Batrachoididae > Thalassophryne > Thalassophryne amazonica. Next base: position 94,437,458 of record NC_047108.1, on the reverse strand, counting down.
CCGATATGAGCAAATCTGTTGTGCAAAATTCTTTATATACGGTGTTTATTACATCGAAAACCATAGGGACTTTTGATTTTGTCCGGTGAGCGTTAATATCCGGTTTATATGATAACCGTTTAGGTGAGTTTTACTGTAGTCATATATATATATATATATATATATATATATATATATATACGAGGGCTGTCCATAAAGTATAGGTCCTTTTTATTTTTTTCAAAAACTATATGGATTTCATTCATATGTTTTTACGTCAGACATGCTTGAACAATCGTGCGCATGCATGAGTTTTTCCATGCCTGTCGGTGACGTCATTCGCCTGTGAGCACTCCTTGTGGGAGGAGTCGTCCAGCCCCTCATCGGAATTCCTTTGTCTGAGAAGTTGCTGAGAGACTGGTGCTTTGTTTGATCAAAATTTTTTCTAAACCTGTGAGGCACATCGAAGTGGACACGGTTCGAAAAATTAAGCTGGTTTTCAGTGAAAATTTTAACGGCTGATGAGAGATTTTGAGGTGATACTGTCGCTTTAAGGACTTCCCACGGAGCGAGACGTCGCGCAGCGCTCCCAGGCGCCGTCGTCACCCTGTTTCAAGCTGAAAACCTCCACATTTCAGGCTCGATTGATCCAGGACGTCGTGAGAGAACAGAGAAGTTTCAGAAGAAGTCGGTTTCAGCATTTTATCCGGATATTCCACTGTTAAAGGAGATTTTTTAATGAAAGACGTGCGGGCGGATTGCAGCGTCGGCTCGCAGCCGCCGCGACGCTCCGCCACAGGAAAAACACCTCCGTTGGAAGCCTTAAGGACAAGTTGGAACATGTCCAGCTGTTAAACAATTTCTCATATACTTACTCCACTGAAAGCCATCAAAAGCCGCCTGGATTTTACAAATGGTTATCAACACGGAGGTGTTTTTCCTGTGCCGCCGCACCGCGCTGGCTGCGTCCCCGCGTCTTTCATTAAAAAAATCTCCTTTAACAGTGGAATATCCGGATAAAATGCTGAAACCGACTTCTTCTGAAACTTCTCTGTTCTCTCACGACGTCCTGGATCAATAGAGCCTGAAATGTGGAGGTTTTCAGCTTGAAACAGGCTGACGACAGCGCCTGGGAGTGCTGCACGACGTCTCACTCCGTGGGAAGTCCTTAAAGCGACAGTATCACCTCAAAATCTCTCATCAGCCGTTAAAATTTTCACCGAAAACCAGCTTCATTTTTCGAACCGTGTCCACTTCGATGTGTCTCACAGGTTTAGAAAAAATTTTGATCAAACAAACCGCCAGTCTCTCAGCAACTTCTCAGACAAAGGAATTCCGACGAGGGGCTGGACGACTCCTCCCACAAGGAGTGCTCACAGGCGAATGACGTCACCGACAGGCGTGGAAAAACTCACACATGCGCACGAGGGTTCAAGCATGTCTGACGTAAAAACATATGAATGAAATCCATATAGTTTTTGAAAAAAATAAAAAGGACCTATACTTTATGGACAGCCCTCATATATATATATATATATATATATATATATATATACACACACACACACACACACACACACACACACACCAAACAAACAAAAAAACACACATGAATTGTTTTCATACAATTTTAAGGTTATATGGTTATACCTAGACTAGCAGTCAAAAGACTGGTAGTGTACCTCATTGTTACTTTACATACAGTATACCAATGTCCTCCCAATATGTTTTATCACCTGTACTTCAATACTTACCCTGAAGGGTGTCATCAAGGCAACCCTGGGCTTTATTTCCTGTGTCGTTTGACCCTCCAGACTGATCAACGTAAAAGTCAGAGTTTGAACCCCTCAGACCTCCCAAAATAGACTCCAAGTTCTCCAACTGTTTTAAAATGACACAACACAGATGCGTATTAAAATGTAACTCTGAGGTCTTTCAGTCAGCCAGTGTTAAAAAAAGTAGCAGATGAAACCATGTACTGTATCTAGATGTACACATTAGCAATGAAGCTAACAGGGCACACCCTCTATTTATGCCTCTGACATTGTGAGTTATTTCTTTGACGCCTTTTCTAATAGACATAGATCCTGTTTGGTGTTACTGGATGCTGATCTTTGACCTGACAGATGAAGTTATTATCTTGATCTTTGATTCCAATTGATGATCTTTGATTCTCACAAAACAGGCTTTGTTTTTGTTGCTGCTTATGTTTCTGTTTTGCTTTGATGTTGCAATTACAATCACAGTCTAAGATGAAAGGGATGATCCACCCCCCTTAATATAGGACTGCTATTTTTCTGATCAAGTTGCACTGACACATGCACAACTTTGATTCACGCACTTGCACAACCTGTGTCGTGCAGGAGAGTAAACTCATCTTTAACAGGTGCAGACTGAACGTGAGGGGGCGCCGGTGCGTGCAATTGCGCAGAGAGAATTTTGAAATGTTCAAAAAATCCTTCACGCATAAAGGTCATGCTATGTGGCGCGATATGCTCGCGATGTGCAGCTCGTCAAGTCGAGTAAAGAAGAAGCGAACAGAGCGAGTGGTTGTGTCAGCAGATCTGAAGGATTATAACAAAATGTTAAATCTGTCATAAAAATACTTTAACAGCTGTAGACAAGAAGGAAAGAAAATGCAATTATTTTACCAAGCCAAGTCCCCTACCTCATCAGGTGGTTCAGACTTGATTTTGCTCTCAGGATGTTCCATTGCGGGACAGGATCCAGGGGCACTCCGTTGAAGGCTGCCAACAGGTCCTGAAGCTCCCTTCCCATCAAGCTCTTCCAACTTGGGCTTAACATCCCCAGGCTCCTTGGAATCATCCTTGTTGAGGAGGTAGTGGAGGAGGGCATGTGTCTTCTCCTTTTTGGGGCTATGCTGTTCTTGCTTGGGTTCAGTGACTAATCCGGTCCCAGTTCCAGTGCCTGATCCTCCTGCTGCTGCTACTTCACCTCCCTCCTGGCTCCCCAGTGACACCTTTCCTGTAGCCTCAGCTGTAATCTTAGCAACTTCATCTGGAGTATTTCCATTTTGTAGAAGTTTATGGAGTATTTTGTGTTTCTCTTGCAGGGATCCTGTATAGTGGGCTGATGACAGTGATGCTGGGACACTTCCTGGTCCTGCTGTCTGGCCTGAACTTGCAGCAGCTGATGAAGAAGAGGAAACCCCTGTAGATGAGGGGCTAGTTATGCCTCCAATGGGGTCTTTACTGTCTGCGCATGCAGAAATGTTGCTGCTGGTTGGTGCAGATGGTATTGGTGGCCCGGAGCTGCCCATTCCCAGTTCCTCAGTTGGAGAAGTCAGCAACTGCAACAACTTCTTGTGCCCCTTACTGTCCGGTACCCTCCGAGGGGGTTCAGAGCTTGCCACCCCCATCTCAGTGTTTCCCTCTCCAGGTTCTTTATTAGCTGAAACTGCTTGGCTGTCTGATCTGTCTGCAGAACCTTCAGCTTGAGAATGCTGATGGTTGTGGTGATGGTACATGGGATGGTGATGATCACTGGGTGCGGGCCCCAAGTTCCCTCCTGGGCTTTTGGAACCTTCTTGGCCTGGTTTGCATGGCTGATTAATTTGAGAAGAAGAAGAAGAGGAGTGGATGCTGGGAGAGCTGTCTGGCTTGTGTGTTGATGAGGGGGAGGACAGAGTAGAGGGAAGAGAACTCCCTACACCTTCACTGATGGCTTGAAGAGCATTGAGTGAGCTGCTGGAGAAAGTGGTTGAGCTCCCTCCACTTCCTACACCACTTCCAATGCTACTCATAGGAGAGTGTAAGCCTTGAATAGGAAAGAAAATAGTATAAAATAATGACTTAATATAAGGTACTGAGGATTCAATTGTACAAACTCAAGTGTACAGACTTACCTGCAGGCGAGAATTGGTTTGCACCCATCTTTGGGCTCCCGCGGTTCCGGGGTGACATCAGGAGTCCCTGCTGAGGGCCGCCCATACGGGGACTTCCTGATGGACTGTTCATGCCGCCAAGTCCGTACCCACCACTGCTTTGAAACGGTGGTTGCTGTGAGTGCTGCACACCTTGGCTTGGGTGATTCATGGGACTCATCTGATTCATATGCCCCACCTGATTCATGTGCATCATGCGACTGCCCATGACGCCACCTCCACTGCTCCCCCCATACATTGAACTGCCTGCCATTGGACCCATGTGGCTCTGCTCATTCATGCCAAAACCTCTGTTCATGTTGCTGACTGGTCCCATGCCCATCCCCCCACCTGTGTTCATGTTCATTTGGGAATTTGGGTTGGCGCCACCCATGCCTTGTGGTCTCATTGTGTTTGGCATCATAGTCCCACTTTGAGCTGAGCGATAACCATTTGGTTCCCTGCATGAAGATGACAGAAATAAAGCACAATGTTTAAAATTACAAAAATTTTGGTAATTCTGTTTTCTACAACTCTCACTCAGAATGCAGAAGGTAAATACAAATACACACTAAAGTAGGTGCCTTCTCTGTGTGGAGTCAATGTTCACAAGACATCACTGAATAAAAACTACTTCAAATGGTACTTCAGCTATTCGGGTTTCATGAATGCTTTGGCTGCCTTGCATCAACATACTGAAAGTGCTCCTTTGTCAATACAGTAAAAAGCACATCCTTTGCTGTGTTTGATTTACTCCGAAAGAAATATGTGTCTTTTCAACTCCTGACCTTTGCAATAGGTGAGTGGAGATGAAGCCTTGTGGCTCGTTGCTCATTGGGTGACGGTACAGCTTGCTCTTTGTCTGTGCTGTAACTGGGGTGCCGTCTGACAGAGAGAAACGGTACAGTGGTGTCTCAGCGTGACCTTGCAGAAAGGCTGGGCAGACAGATAAAACAAACGATCAACACCATGAAATGGTCATTACATTAAAAAGAACATCAACCACTGCCTTTATGCTAAAACCAACTCACTGACGACAATAATAATCAATGTTGTAGCACACTGACAGGTATGAATGCGGCCAATTTGGAAATACTAATGGATGAGCTGTTTCGCTTTATTTGTCTGAACATTATTGAAGCACTGGATCTCAGGGACAATCAGACTCTACTTTGCAGCACCAAAACAGTAGGTATCACCACATTTAAAAACAAATTACTTAAATAACTAAGGCTCTTTGCTATTTATAATGAGACCAGAACTATGAAAAAGAGAAACTAAATGCGCACCAGTTAATTAAACACAGAGGCAACCTAATGATTTAACCTCTAGCTCTTTGACTGTTGAATTCAATCAATCAATCAAACAATTTTTTTTTTATATAGCGCCAAATCACAACAAACAGTTGCCCCAAGGCGCCTTATATTGTAAGGCAAGGCCATACAATAATTATGTAAAACCCCAACAGTCAAAACGACCCCCTGTGAGCAAGCACTTGGCTACAGTGGGAAGGAAAAACTCCCTTTTAACAGGAAGAAACCTCCAGCAGAACCAGGCTCAGGGAGGGGCAGTCTTCTGCTGGGACTGGTTGGGGCTGAGGGAGAGAACCAGGAAAAAGACATGCTGTGGAGGGGAGCAGAGATCGATCACTAATGATTAAATGCAGAGTGGTGCATACAGAGCAAAAAGAGAAAGAAACAGTGCATCATGGGAACCCCCCAGCAGTCTACGTCTATAGCAGCATAACTAAGGGATGGTTCAGGGTCACCTGATCCAGCCCTAACTACAAGCTTTAGCAAAAAGGAAAGTTTTAAGCCTAATCTTAAAAGTAGAGAGGGTGTCTGTCTCCCTGATCTGAATTGGGAGCTGGTTCCACAGGAGAGGAGCCTGAAAGCTGAAGGCTCTGCCTCCCATTCTACTCTTACAAACCCTAGGAACTACAAGTAAGCCTGCAGTCTGAGAGCGAAGCACTCTATTGGGGTGATATGGTACTACGAGGTCCCTAAGATAAGATGGACCTGATTATTCAAAACCTTATAAGTAAGAAGAAGAATTTTAAATTCTATTCTAGAATTAACAGGAAGCCAATGAAGAGAGGCCAATATGGGTGAGATATGCTCTCTCCTTCTAGTCCCCGTTAGTACTCTAGCTGCAGCATTTTGAATTAACTGACGGCTTTTTAGGGAACTTTTAGGACAACCTGATAATAATGAATTACAATAGTCCAGCCTAGAGGAAATAAATGCATGAATTAGTTTTTCAGCATCACTCTGAGACAAGACCTTTCTAATTTTAGAGATATTGCGTAAATGCAAAAAAGCAGTCCTACATATTTGTTTAATATGCGCTTTGAATGACATATCCTGATCAAAAATGACTCCAAGATTTCTCACAGTATTACTAGAGGTCAGGGTAATGCCATCCAGAGTAAGGATCTGGTTAGACACCATGTTTCTAAGATTTGTGGGGCCAAGTACAATAACTTCAGTTTTATCTGAGTTTAAAATCAGGAAATTAGAGGTCATTCATGTCTTTATGTCTGTAAGACAATCCTGCAGTTTAGCTAATTGGTGTGTGTCTTCTGGCTTCATGGATAGATAAAGCTGGGTATCATCTGCGTAACAATGAAAATTTAAGCATACCGTCTAATAATACTGCCTAAGGGAAGCATGTATAAAGTGAATAAAATTGGTCCTAGCACAGAACCTTGTGGAACTCCATAATTAACTTTAGTCTGTGAAGAAGATTCCCCATTTACATGAACAAATTGTAATCTATTAGACAAATATGATTCAAACCACCGCAGCGCAGTGCCTTTAATACCTACGGCATGCTCTAATCTCTGTAATAAAATTTTATGGTCAACAGTATCAAAAGCAGCACTGAGGTCTAACAGAACAAGCACAGAGATGAGTCCACTGTCTGAGGCCATAAGAAGATCATTTGTAACCTTCACTAATGCTGTTTCTGTACTATGATGAATTCTAAAACCTGACTGAAACTCTTCAAATAGATCATTCCTCTGCAGATGATCAGTTAGCTGTTAACAACTACCCTTTCAAGAATTTTTGAGAGAAAAGGAAGGTTGGAGATTGGCCTATAATTAGCTAAGATAGCTGGGTCAAGTGATGGCTTTTTAAGTAATGGTTTAATTACTGCCACCTTAAAAGCCTGTGGTACATAGCCAACTAACAAAGATAGATTGATCATATTTAAGATCGAAGCATTAAATAATGGTAGGGCTTCCTTAAGCAGCCTGGTAGGAATGGGGTCTAATAAACATGTTGATGGTTTGGATGAAGTAACTAATGAAAATAAGACAGATCAATCGGAGAGAAAGAGTCTAACCAAATACCGACATCACTGAAAGCAGCCAAAGATAACGATACGTCTTTGGGATGGTTATGAGTAATTTTTTCTCTAATAGTTAAAATTTTGTTAGCAAAGAAAGTCATGAAGTCATTACTAGTTAAAGTTAATGGAATACTCAGCTCAATAGAGCTCTGACTCTTTGTCAGCCTGGCTACAGTGCTGAAAAGAAACCTGGGGTTGTTCTTATTTTCTTCAATTATTGATGAGTAGAAAGATGTCCTAGCTTTACGGAGGGCTTTTTTATAGAGCAACAGACTCTTTTTCCAGGCTAAGTGAAGATCTTCTAAATTAGTGAGACGCCATTTCCTCTCCAACTTACGGGTTATTTCCTCTCCAACTTACGGGTTATCTGCTTTAAGCTACGAGTTTATGAGTTATACCACGGAGTCAGGCACTTCTGATTTAAAGCTCTCTTTTTCAGAGGAGCTACAGCATCCAAAGTTGTCTTCAATGAGGATGTAAAACTATTGACGAGATACTCTATCTCACTTACAGAGTTTAGGTAGCTACTGTGCACTGTGTTGTTATATGGCGTTAGAGAACATAAAGAAGGAATCATATCCTTAAACCTAGTTACAGCGCTTTCTGAAAGACTTCTAGTGTAATGAAACTTATTCCCCACTGCTGGGTAGTCCATCAGAGTAAATGTAAATGTTATTAAGAAATGATCAGACAGAAGGGAGTTTTCAGGGAATACTGTTAAGTCTTCTATTTCCATACCATAAGTCAGAACAAGATCTAAGATATGATTAAAGTGGTGGGTGGACTCATTTACATTTTGAGCAAAGCCAATAGAGTCTAATAATAGATTAAATGCAGTGTTGAGGCTGTCATTCTCAGCATCTGTGTGGATGTTAAAATCGCCCACTATAATTATCTTATCTGAGCTAAGCACTACCCTTACCAAAAAATAGTACTGATAAGTATATAAAAAGTAAACTAGAAGTATACTTGAAACATACTTGCATATACTACTTTTTGGTAAGGGTAAGTCAGACAAAAGGTCTGAAAATTCACAGAGAAACTCACAGTAACGACCAGGTGGATGATAGATAATAACAAATAAAACTGGTTTTTGGGACTTCCAATTTGGATGGACAAGACTAAGAGTCAAGCTTTCAAATGAATTAAAGCTCTGTCTGGGTTTTTGATTAATTAATAAGCTGGAATGGAAGATTGTTGCTAATCCTCCGTCCCGGCCCGTGCTACGAGCATTCTGACAGTTAGTGTGACTCGGGGGTGTTGACTCATTTAAACTAACATATTCATCCTGCTGTAACCAGGTTTCTGTAAGGCAGAATAAATCAATATGTTGATCAATTATTATATCATTTACCAACAGGGACTTAGAAGAGAGAGACCTAATGTTTAATAGACCACATTTAACTGTTTTAGTCTGTGGTGCAGTTGAAGGTGCTATATTATTTTTCTTTTTGACTTTTTATGCTTAAATAGATTTTTGCTGGTTATTGGTGGTCTGGGAGCAGACACCGTCTCTACGGGGATGGGGTAATGAGGGGATGGCAGGGGGAGAGAAGCTGCAGAGAGGTGTGTAAGACTACAACTCTGCTTCCTGGTCCCAACCCTGGATAGTCACGGTTTGGAGGATTTAAGAAAATTGGCCAGATTTCTAGAAATGAGAGCTGCTCCATCCAAAGTGGGATGGATGCCGTCTCTCCTAACAAGACCAGGTTTTCCCCAGAAGCTTTGCCAATTATCTATGAAGCCCACCTCATTTTTTGGACACCACTCAGACAGCCAGCAATTCAAGGAGAACATGCTCCTTCAATGTCGCATGCTCTGGCCCCCGGAAGACAACTGACTATGGTTCCTGGTGTCGCTAACTTCACATTTCTCAAAACAGAGTCGCCATTAACCAGAGTTTGGTCCTCGGCGGGTGTGTCGTCGAGTGGGGAAAAACGGTTAGAAATGTGAACGGGTTGGCGGTGTACACGGGGCTTCTGTTTAGGGCTACGCTTCCTCCTCACAGTCACCCAGTCGGCCTGCTTTCCCGGCTGCTCGGGATCTGCCAGAGGGGAACTAACAGCGGCTAAGCTACCTTGGTCCGCACTGACTACAGGGGCCTGGCTAGCTGTAGAATTTTCCACGGTGCGGAGCCGAGTCTCCAATTCGCCCACCCTGGCCTCCAAAGCTACGAATAAGCTATACTTATTACAAGTACCATTACTGCTAAAGGAGGCCGAGGAATAACTAAACATTTCACACCCAGAGCAGAAAAGTGCGGGAGAGACAGGAGAAGCCGCCGTGCTAAATCGGCTAAGAGCTAGTAGCTGCGCTAAGCTAGCGGATTTCTAAAAACACGCAAAGTGAATAATGTGTAAATAATTTAGAGGTGATTCAGCAGAAGGAGTGCTAATTAAATTAAAAGCAAATTTAAAAGCAAATAATGAGACAAGTTCAACATTTTTTTTTTAAATTGACTAATTCCAGGTGTGTGCATTAATTTGTGACCCACCCTCGTGGTAGTGCCGTTTGTGTGACCAAGGCTGCCCATCACTGTGTTGTAGGAACATCTGAATACAACGCCTCAATAAATCCTCCCAGCCTGGACGCATGGATGCACGCAGAGAGTTCTGGTCTATCTGAATCAGCTTACCTGAGGAGGTGGACAGAAGAAGAATGTGCAGAAACAAAGAAACAAAAAAAGTTGAGCTAAACACTTGCATTGTTCAAGAAGTAATGGTATAGCTAAAGGTTGTGGTGGATAAGTGAGGTTTCCGGACTGGTCACCTGAGAGCTCATGCCGTGTGTTGAAGCTCTCGGTTCTCTCCATGGCTGTGACCCGGCGGGCCACACAAATCATACATGACTGAAGGTCTGTAGGAAGACAGGAGTGACAGTTTTCAGTTGAACTGACAAGGAAGTCATTGTGATTATTTATTTTGTGTTAAAATGAATGATGGGGGTGGGATTTAATATGTTTTCTTCTTCCCACTCCTTTTCGAGCTAAATGATAAATTTATTGCATATGTACTGGATATATGTATTATTTTTCTTTTGTATTAACCTGCTCGAAATGAATAAACAAACAAACAAACAGTGGTGTCTTAAAGTAATTACATAAACCTGAAAGCTTCACACATCAGCAGCATAAGATCCACACTTTATTGACAGAAGAATCAACTAAATATATTCCCAACAAATGTCTTTTTACTATGTACATACGTCTGGCAACAAAAACAGAAAAACAAGTCAACATAAAGTGACGGATTTCCTTAACAGAAAAAACCTTACAGCACAGAAAATTTCCTTTATACTGATGAAGCTACATACAGTGGCTTGCAAAAGTATTCAGCCCCTTGGTATTTCATGCATTTTAATTTGTTTATGACATTTCAAATACAAAAAGTAAATCAGGCTTCTCAATATAAAAATTTCGAAAATTATCTTACTTAGACTCAAACTGAAAGCAAATCTCTACAACGTCATATAATTTCATTAAAAATATAAAAGCCAAGATGATAGGTTGCATAAGTAATCAGCCCCTTTGGTATAATATTTGTAAATTATCAATTTTATTGCCAGTTTTCTTCAGACAAGTCAGGGGATGGATACATGAACATTTCCAAGTCACTGAATATGTCTTGAACTTTATTTACATCAGTTATGTATAAATACAAACAGTATGGGACTCTATGATAAATCTGTGTGGAGTAAACAGTTCTCAAAAACTGAGTGGCTATGCAAGAAGAAGAAGAGTGAGGAAAGCCACCAAGACACCCAGACAACCCAGAAGAAGTTATAGGCTTCTGTGTCTGTGACTGGAGAAATTGTGTATAGTGCATGTTTTGCATTTTGCATCCCGTTATAATAGCTTCATGATGAAGTGGTATAGAGGCGGATTTTATTAAAAAGAAGACCTGAAAGTTCAGCTACAATTTGCCAGAAGGTACATCTGAGATGCAAGCCTAGATTTGATGTTTTTGTGAAAGAAAATCCTCCTGTATAACATAAATACTGCATTTTTAATTTCAATATATTTGGGACATTTTGAGTACATAGTTGGAAAGAGTTTTTCAAAATATGATCCAAAACAGACCCAAATCAGAATCAGCTTTATTGGCCAAGTATGTATGGACATACAGGGATTTTGACATAGCATAGCATAGTGGAATCAGGCTGGACCTGAGCTCAATTTTGAGCTTCATGGCAAAGGCTGTGAATACTTACGTACACGTGATTTTGCAGTTTTTATTTTTAATAAATTTGAAAAAAAAAAAAAAGCCTTTTTCACATTGTCATTATGGGGTACTGTGTGTAGAATTTTGAATTTTATATATATATATATATATATATATATATATATATATATATATATATATATATATATATATATATATATATATATATATATATATGTATGTGTGTGTGTGTGTGTGTGATTTGAGCTGGTCATCTCAGTGAGTGTAATTTCACACACATATACTCAGAGTGCATCCAGAAAGTATTCACAGCGCTTCAGTTCTTCCACATTTTTGTTATTTTACAGCCTTATTTCACAATGGATGAAATAATTGTTTTTTTTTCAGTGAGGAGGAACATGCACAAATAATCGTGTTAATTTATTCTAAAATGGGCAATCAGAAAAACACTTCTGCTGCTGCAGGAACATCACTGAAGTACGTTGATTTATCCAAATGCAGCTGAAAATTAACTTCATGTCGGATAAGTGAGGAGCATGAAGCACTAGTTCGACAGCACCGTCCACTCGCCAGTGTTGAGTGGGCAAGAGTTGCTGTTGAGCCCTGTCACATATGGCCTTTTGGCAGCTCAACTGATCTAAATCCATCGTAGCGATGGAGAACTTTAATCCCTGTTTCTGTGTGGAGTGTTCCTGTTCTCCCTGTGTCTGTGGGTTTTCTCCGGGTGCTCCGGTTTCCTCAACAATCAAAAAACATGCTTTTTTTGGAATTTGCTCCTTTCTCTGTCTCTGACCAAGGCAGTGCCTCTACATCCGGAATTGGTCCCCGGGTGCTGGATTGTGGCTGCCCACTGCTCCTAGTGGTTGGATTGTGTCTAATTGTAATTAGCATGGGTTAAATACAGAGGTCAAATTTCACTGTATGATGTACAATGAGAATAAAGGAAATTATTATTATTATTATTATTAATTTTATTTTTGATGTTTGTCTGAGATTGATTTGTAATTTAAAGTGTTGACACCTCGATTTTTTTTAACAATCTCTTTATACTTAATAAAAAAACATGACACTGGTTTAAAAATTTGAAATGACAAAATAATGAGTCCTGTGGCACTAAAGCAGTGTACCTTCTCCCTCCTCAATCATGGCTTTGGGTTGGGTGAGGGCGAAACACTGCATGGTCTCATAGCGTGGGCCTCCTGGCCCCTCCTCCATGGGACCATGGGGGTGGCCAAATTTGACCAGCATCCGGCAAGTGAAGGTGTGACTCTTCTGTCGCGTGGCCTCACTTCCCCATGATAGTCCATTTACTGAAGGGAAAAAGCAAACAGACATTTCAGGATGTGGGCTGAAAGAAACGTACACATTGGGAGTGAAATGGAATGAGCATAGAACTCCTGGGAGAAAAAGATAACTGAAAACCACATGTAACTATAAATGGATCGGCTGGAATCAAATTGCACAAACACCACACACACACACACACACACACACACACACACACACACACACACACACACACACACACACACACACACACACACACACACACACACACACACACTCCCATTGCAGAGCTACACAAACATACCACACTGCAACATATATTTTCCCACTTAAATTGAGGAGCAGAAGCCTCTCTCTACTCCTCAGGTCCCCAACTAAATGGACCATGGGATTAATGTAGCCAAGGTGTCGATTTCCAATAGCGCTCTCTCTCTCTCGTTCTCAGTCTGCTATGCAGCGAGCAGAGGCCAGGGACACTCAGCCATCTATCCTCATTTAGGCTATGACTCCTCATAATGGCACACACGCGCAAACAGACAGAATGCAAAGGGGGTCACCTTCACACGGGGGAGGCAGGAAGAGAAGGAAGGGAGGCAAACTTCAGTCATCCAACTATTCAAGGTCTGACTCAAGCCTTATCAGGACCTTGAGTTGGCTAGAGGTCTCCATCTGGCAGGGGCTGAGACGGTACGAGAGATGACCCAGGATAATGAGACATACTGTGGGGGTAGGATGGAACTGGGAGGAGCTACGATAAGAGGTGATTTAACATGGCCTTGGGTTTCTCTCCTCCACGCTGACAGAGAAAACACAGCACTGTCTCTGGAGCAGACACCTCCCCTCAGACACAATTAGCTGACAGTGTGGGAAGTCAAAGCAGTTTAAAAAAATGTCTGTTTTTGTTTGTGAAGTGCATTGTGGATACATATGTGTTAAACTGTAGCTGGGACGGCCAGTGGTCATCCCACAGGAATGTGCAGCGACAGCAGATTTCATTCATGGGCACTAAGATAATGAAAGGCCAGAGCAGCAGAGCGAGACACAATGGGGGGGGGGGGGGGGGGGGGGGGGGGGGGGGGGGTGGGGGGGGGGGGGGGGGGGGGGGTTAGGCAGAGAAAGAGAATCACAATATTCATCTTAACAGGCTGCCATATTAAGTATGAATGAGGCTGAGAAAAAGTGAGCTGATAGAAGCCCACGGGACGCCAAGACAAGGAGATGGAGAAGACAAGTAGATAAAGATGAGTCTTAAAACATAAAGAGAGTGAATGAATGAAGGAGCATGCCGGTGAAGAGGACGAATAAGCGAGAGTACGTGTCAATGACATGTCGGAGCTGCCGCTGCTTAGTAATATTAGTGGAGGGTTAAACGAGTAGCTGGTTCAGTCGAGCACACATATCCATAATGAATCAGCTTTATATATAGTGCCCTGTGCACACACTCACGAGCTTCAACGAACACAGAGCACCTCAAAAAAAAAAAGAAGAAGAAGCAATCCCATTATCAACACAGGCGTTTAAACACACACACACACACACACACACACACACACACACACACACACACACACACACACACACACTGAATTAAATACAGGAAAGTGTGGAGGTGCATTATTCAGCCGTAAGTAGTTTCCAGATGGCTGCCATTGGATCTGAATCGAGCTCCAGCCTGTTTTACACTGTTTGGACCGTTGAGTGTGACTGACAACTGTGCTACGCTCTGCCTGTTTAGCACTGTGTGGGTGGGTGCTGCTACGTACATGCGTGTTGTGTCAGGTGTGGGTGTTTTTGTGAAAACCTCTCATGCACTTGAACAGGCTTCCCAGGAGCCCCTCATTATGAAGCCAGTAGCAGAAAGAGTGAATATCTGCGCATGCATTAAAGCGAGGGTATATTTGCCGCAACTGCTCAGTGTTTGTTTTAAACCTGTGAAAGATGTCAAAAACTGTTTAATTCTGAGTAGATGTGCAGCTTCCGTGTGTTTGTGTGTATTTCTCACTGTTGGACTTGGGCAGGTTCTTGTGAAACTCCTCCCTGTCGTCCTCGTGGAGAATGTTGTACACACTGGTGTTGATAAGCTCCTCCTGTTTGTACTGCAGGTATTGAGTCACGTTGTCGGACACAAACACGATGCTGCCTTCCCGGTTCACCACAAACAGGAAGCCGTCAAGAGCCTGCAAACACAGCAGAGGCTTATTTATCCTCCTGTGTTAAATGCTGTACATGTCACTGTCATAGCCTATTGTAGGCTCCTGCCGTAAATTAGGCGCAACTCTCCAAAAACTGTAACTGCAATCTCAGTAACGCCAGGACTCATGGGGTGTGATTGAACTGCACAACAGTTCTAAGCATTTTTGACTGAGTTCACTGGATAACAACACTCACAAGCCCATGTTTGTTGATCACACCTGTGCAGGTCTCTATGACGTCGCCAACAACTGCATTTTAGGCCGTTTTTACTCTACAGATTTGAGCTGATCATCTCAGTGATTTGGGTGGGAGAAAGACTCACCTGCAGCAGAAGTGGCCCCAGGTGGTCTTTGTCAATGACACCCTGAGCTGTTGAGGAAACATCTGACTTCTGAACATCATCATCATTGGATGAGGCTTTTCCTGTATTGACAAAAACCGGGGGGGGGGGGGGGGGGGGGGGGGGGGGTAAAAAGAGGTAATGCATCACAAAAGTATCAAAATAGGCCCAAACAGGTTTTTCCAAACTTAACTACCTGTCATGGAGAAAAGGAAAAGAAAGTGAGCAACTCAATGTGAGAGTAAAGTACCTGAAAGTGAGAGACTGCCAGTCATTCATTATGCTAGCTGCACCAGCAGGTGGCAGCGTTTCTCAAGCTGTACTTAAAAAAATAAAAAAAACTACAGGTGAGGAGGGAGATGCACTGAGCCAGGTTTCTCTGAGGAGCCCTTCAGGAGGAGTAGTGTGCTGGGTGCATGTGGAGCAGGTAGCAGCCATCCTCATGCTTTATATTCAGTGTCAGACTCTGAGGGACTGTCTGGTAGGCTGAGGCTGAGAGAGAGAGAAAGGGAGAGCGCCAGAGAGACTCTGAACACTGTAATGGTGCAGGGGCTAAGGCACCTGAATTAATGGAGGAGCTCACAAAAAAAAAAAAAAAAAAAAACAGTTGGGGGAGAGACAGACAGAGAGGGAGACAAAGGAACTGGGCTGTGGACAGAAACAGTGCTGTGAGAAAATTGCAGGCATGTTGTATTAATGCAGGGCTTGGTCTGAGAAAGAGGCGGGGGGCTGCTCGACTACAGGAATCATTCTGTGTGATTAGCTCCCATGGGAAACAGCAGATAACCACACAAAGGAGGAAAAATAAAAGCCATTGCCGCCTACAGCCCAACACTGTGAAGTTAGGTGGAAAAAGAATGAACAGGGAGGGAGAGAAGAGGAAAGAGATCGAGACAAACAGGGTGTGCGAGAGAGGCGGATAGACAGAAGCTGCACTTCCAGCACTTCACTCAATATCTTCAGATGCTGTGTTGCAATTCAGATGAAAGATGAAGAAAAAAAGGCAGCGAAGGAGAAGAAAACAAGGGCAGAGTACATCAAAGAAACCTGAGATGAACAACAAGAATGACCGGTGTGAAAAAGAGCAAAGAGTGGCAGAAAGGGCAACTGAAAGTGAGACGAGGAGAAGAGGAACAGGTACGAAAGCGAGAGACGGGTCTAAAGGCCCGTGTCAATTCTGTCTTCACTTCCTGTAACTATGGCAACCTGTCAGCAGCCAGTCAGGACCAGCTATAGCCTCTTCCCCTTCCTGTCGCGGTGCTAGACACCGACTGAGCAGAGCAGAAGCACAGAACAAAATTCAGTATCGCTTTACCCTCATCGTATGACGTTCATCATGAAAATAAAACTAAAACCCTGTCACAGGTTTGATGCCACAAGTTCAGATTTGTCCATTTAGCAGAAATGGCACATCTGCAAAGCCTTTGTCTCAATGTGAGGCTTTTTAAACTGCTCAATGTAGAAAAGCCTACAGCACAATGGAGACACAAGTGTAACAATGGCAGCTGTAACATAGCTAATAATTTGGCAGTTGAGCAGAATGGATGGGCATGTGATTACCTGCAAATGTCCAATTAAACAGCCCCTGGCGAGGCCAGCACACAGCTGTGCATGCCCATAACACACGCATACACACACACGCATACACACGCACACACGCATACACACGCATACACACACACACACACACACACACACGCATACACACACACACACACACACACGCATACACACGCACACACGCATACACACGCACACACGCACACACACACACACACACACACACGCACACACACACACACACACACACACGCATACACACACACACACACACACACGCATACACACACACACACACGCATACACACACACACGCACACACACACACACACACACACACACACACACACACACACACACACACACACACACACACACACACACACACACGCATACACACACACACACACACACACACACACACACACACACACACACACACACACACACACACACACACACACACACACACACACACGACAGGTTCACAAAGCACTGCCAATGTTTCCTCCCAAACATAAACAGTTGAGGCTGTGAAATTGGTGGGAGATGAATGACTGATTTGTTGTTGCACCTGGGCTCTGAGGAGGGTTGGGCTGTGGCTGCTGCTAACCCCCCCCCCCAGCTGTTTCTTCTGTCTCTCAAACACCTTTCCCAGTCTCTTCTATATACATGTCTCAATAGTCCGTCCACTTTGGGCTCTCGGTGCCCGTGTGCTAATCCAGTGCTCTGTAACCATTAGCATCTCAGATAACTGTATCCACTCACCCTGCTCTTTGATTTGGCGGATCTGGCGCACTGTTTCTTTCAGAATGGCGCATTTGTCTGGCTTGACATTGAAGCTGTCGATGTCGCTGAGATTGGCAGAGATCAGTTCTGCCAGCTCCTCTATGTATTTGCTCTCCTGCTCCCGCCGCTTCCTCTCACATCTGCAGGGGGCAGTGTTTAGAGATCAAAGGAGGTGGTGATCAATTTTAAAGACAATTCAATGTGGCTGAAAGTGCAAGGTAGATGGAAAACTAGGGTTTAATTTAACACCAGTCCTCTGTAGAAAACGATGAAATGAATATAAAAAGGATGTAGATTTTACATTTACGTAGCTTGCTGGAGCCACAGCAAGCTGGCCTCCCTTGGCAATCGCCAAGATCTCTAGAATTAATAAATTACTGCTCAACAAATAAAATACAAGTGATTTTATTATGTTGAAACTCCATTTTTGATTTAGAATGTAAATTTTCTCTAATGCAATGAGTTGAAACTGTATGTAATTCACACAAGAGCAAATACTTTTTGGTCTAGGGCCCTCCACTGAGATTAATTTATAATCAAAGATAGAATTCCTGGCACCCTTGGTGTTTAAAGGGGAAAATTATTAAAAAGAACAGATTCCATAACATTTCTCATGACAGAGGCTGTTGCATCCACATCTATTACAAATACTAAAAGAATCAACAAAATTCCATGAAATATGCATGATTTGTGATAACAGTATATCACAAACTGATAGATGCATGCTGTCAATCTGTGTGACAAACTATGTGCAAATAAGAAATAAAGAAAATAGTTTAAAAATGCCTCACTGGAACTAATTATTTTAATATTCAATGCAGTATACAAAAATAATGACAATGATAGCAATTATTTGAGCAAATTTCATTTATTCCTGCAATTTCATTGCAACAACCCCAAAAACCAGCTTAAGCCATTACAACTTCCACTGCAACTTTTTACAAAAGCTGCCAAAACATCATAAAATAAATACATTGCAGCAGCATATTACAAAAATGAGAAGTGAAAAAATATAATAATAATAATAATAATAATAATGTGTGGATAACATGCAGGAAAGGTAAATGTGTTGTACACAGCATTTAAACATCATAATTCATGGGGATTCAACCAAATGAGAAGAGGACTCCAAATTCTTTATCCTGTGGAGTCCCAGGGACTCCAAATGTCCAAATCCTACACTGAACCTTGAAAACCTGAGGTGCATCCAAAAAGTAGATGACCTTATTTTATCCCACAGAAACAACTGCAGCATGCGAGGTGTCTTTTGGTGGAGGTGTAAGGAACCTTCTTGTGCATGTGTAATTTTTTTTTCTCATCCGCAGCGCACGTCAGACACAAGCACCAAGCCAAAGAGTGCAGACATGTACTGCGCCTCAGTCGGATTTTAACATGATGGAACAACTTGATGTGGGGACTTTGACGGAGGATTTGGGAATGTGAAGAGTTCATTCAGGCTTTTCTCACCAAATGCATCCCTCCTGTACAAACCCAATTCCAATGAAGTTGGGACGTTGTGTGAAATGTAAATAAAAATGGAATACAATGATTTGCAAATCCTCTTCAACCTATATTCAACTAAATACACCACAAAGACAAGATATTTAATGTTCAAACTGACAGACCTTTTTGTTTTTGTGCAAATATTTACTCATTTTGAAATGGAGGTCTGCAACGTATTTCAAAAAAGCTGGGACAGTGGCAACAAAAGACTGGGAAAGTTGATAAATACTCAAAAATACTCAAAGAACACCTGTTTGGAACATTCCACAGGTGAACAGGTTAATTTGAAACAGGTGAGTGTCATGACTGGGTTTAAAAGGAGCATCCCCAAAAGGCTCAGCAGTTCACAAGCAAAGATGGGGCGAGTGAAAAAATAGACCAACAGTTAAAGAACAATATTTCTCAACGTTCAATTACAAGGAATTTAGAGATTCCATCATCTAAAGTCCATAATATAATCAGAAGATTCAGAGAATCTGGAGAACTTTCTACACGTAAGCGGCAAGGCGGAAAACCAACATGGAACGCCCGTAACCTTCGATCCCTCAGGCGGCACTGCATTAAAAACTGACATCACTGTGTAAAGGATCTTACCGCGTCGGCTCAGGAACACTTCAGAAAACAATTGTCAGTTAACACAGTTCGTCGCTACATCTACAAGTGCAAGTTAAAACTCTACCATGCAAAGTGGGCCGCTGAAGAGGAGGTACTGCTGGCCCACCACCACAAGATGGCGCCCTGCTTGAAGTGCGGGCTTCAAGCACGAGAGGGCGTCACAGCGACCAGGAGTGACAGCTGTCACTCATCATCCGTACCAGCTGTCACTCATCCACTACTCATCACCACCACCATAAAGGCCGGACTGCAACTCCACCTCCCCGCCGAGAAATCAACTACCAATCAGGTCATTTTCTCTGCTGACTTAAACTTTGAGTATTAGTCTGATCTCTTTTTGCAGCCGTTTTCCTGTGGTGTGCCTTATCTGCGGAGTTGGCGTTTGGTGTGGACTGCGACGGCTTCGCCTCACACCCCACTCAGATAAGTGGTTAACTCAGGAGCTGCACGAGTGTGTGATTGGAGGTGGAGGTTCTCCCTCCTTTACTGAATACAGACTGTGGGATTACTGAGTGTGCGACCTCACACTCATCTGGACTGTCTCTGTTCTCTGCCAGCAGTACCGGGTCTGACTGCTGAAGACAGCGGCCACCTGGGGCGCAGGGCTTGGCGGCTCCGGTGTTCTTCAGCTCCGTTGGCGGTGGAAGCTGTGTGGATCCGGCTTTTTCTCGCCAGGCGTCTTCTATCGTCAAGCCTGTCCACACGTCACCTGCTGTATGATTGACAGTCACTGTATTGTTATTGTCTGTACATCGTTGTGTGATTCACAACATTAAATTGTTGCTTTTTGGCTTATCCATTGTCCGTTCATTAACGCCCCCTGTTGTGGGTCCGTGTCACGACACTTTCACAACAACATCAACAACATCCAGAAATGCCGCCGTCTTCTGTCGGCCTGAGCTCATTTGAAATGGACAGACACAAAGTGGAAAAGTGTGCTGTGATCTAATGAGGCCACATTTCAAATTGTTTTTGGAAATCATGGACGTTGTGTCCTCCGGACAAAAGAGGAAAAAGACCATCCAGATTGTTTACCAGCGCAAAGTTCAAAAGCCAGCATCTGTGATGGTATGGGGTGTGTTAGTGCCCATAGCATGGGCAACTTACACATCTGTGATGGCACCATCAATGCTGAAAGGTAGATCCAGGTTTTGGGGCAACACATGCTGCCATCCATGCAACGTCTTTTTCAGGGACATCCCTGCTTAGTATTTCAGCAAGACAGTGCCAAGCCACATTCTGCACGTGTTACAACAGCGTGGCTTCGTAGTAAAAGAGTGTGATTACTAGACTGGCCTGCCTGCAGTCCAGACATGTCACCCACTGAAAATGTATGGCGCATTATGAAGCGCAAAATACGACAACAGAGACCCTGGACTGTTGAACAACTGAAGTCGTACATCAAGTAAGAATGGGAAAGAATTCCACCTACAAAGGTTCAACAATTAGTGTCCTCAGTTCCCAAACGCTTATTGAGTGTTGTCAGAAGGAAAGGTGATGTAACACTATGGTCGACATATCACTGTCCTAGCTTTTTGGAAACGTGTTACATGCATCCATTTCAAAATGAGCAAATATTTGCAGAAAAAAAAAATAAAGTTTATCAGTTTGAACATTAAATATTTTGTCTTTGTGGTGTATTCAATTGAATATAGGTTGAAGAGGATTTACAAATCACTGTATTCTGTTTTTAATTTACATTTTACACAACGTCCCAACTTCATTGGAATTGGGGTTGTAATTCGGCAGGCTTCCTATTCTACTGATATGGTTTTCTCTGATTTTTAGCTGTTCAAAACAACATTAAAAGGAACGCAAGTTCAGTCGCAAGAAGACTTCATATGGAACGTGATAGCCCAGCTGGACACTATTCCAAAGCAAGTTTTCAGAAATGCTTCTGTCAATGGCAGAACCACTGGAAGAAGTGTGTGTGAGACAGTGGGGAGTCTGAGAAATCACAGGAGTGTTCTGTTTAGCCTGAAAAGGCAGAATCAGTTGAGCAGAATAAGCGGCTGCGGGACTCCCAGATGCCATTTATTCTGCGCCGTCAGTTGCTTTGGCATGAATTTCGCTGACACTCTCTCCATATTCTGTCAATCACTTGGTCATTTTGACTTGTGGATGACCTGAAGTAGCTCCTTCATGAAAATCCAACAGAGACACAGTACATGCACTCTTTGGTTGGGTGCTTGCAAATGGCATGCGCTGCGGACTAGAAACAAAATTCACACATGATCAAGAAGATTTCCTTCGCCTGTCCACCAAATGACAGCTAACATGCTGCAATTGTTTCCATGTGCTAAAATAAGGTAAGACAAATTTTGGATGTCCCTGTATTTCAGAAAGCACTGCATCAGACTGATTTTATAGACAAATGTTTTCTCATAATAGGGGAACTGAGATGTCCAGTAGCAACAGCGGCTAATATTGGTGGTTTTTGCTGTGGATGGAAAACGGTGTCCAGTCCTTTATTCTTTGCACTGGCTTCCTGTTTCTTTTAGAGTTGATTTAAAAATTTTACTGTTTGTTTTTAAATCCCGAAACGGCCTTGCCCCTTCTTATCTGTCCAAACTTCTGAATGTTCGCAACTCAGACCGAACCTTGAGGTCCACCAATCAGCTGCCACTGGAATTCCCCAGAACCAAGTTCAAGCCCTGGGGGGATTGGGCCTTCTCTGTTGCTGGGCCCAGACTCTGGATTAAACTGCCCTCTGATATGCGTTCTATAACTGATGGTCTTTTTAAGTCAAGGCTCAAAACTTATTTATTCAGGCTGGCTTTTAACACTGAGTAACACACTGACACTTTACCTTCTATGCCGCGTTCACACCGGGCGCGACGCGAGCGACTGCAGCCACAGGTTGCCATGTAATCCCTATGTAAGGACACGTTTTGGCACCAAACCGTGCAGCGCGACGCGATCGGCACGAGTGAAGCGACGCGAGTGAAGCGATTTTGAGCGTTTTGTGCGTTTGTGGCGCGATATTGCGTCGCGTCACGTCGCCCTCCTCCCCAAGTTCAAAAATCTGAACTTTTTCGTCTCGTCGCGCCACGATAACCAATCAGGGACTGAATATGTAGTGACGTGGAGATGTCTGGAGTTTGACTGAAGATGTGAACATGTCCTGTATCTGGTAGCAGCCTGTGAGCAGGACTTATATGTCTCTTTTGTCCTTTATTTCACAATCATGACAGAGTTTTTGGAGCGAGCAGCAGCACCACGGCAGCGTGGAGCGGAGTTTCTTTTTATTTTTATTTTACATGCGCGCGCGCGAATCATCCTGGAGATTATTTTACTTATTAACTACACAGCTGTATAATAAAGCAAATGGTGACTGGCTTCTAAACACAATTATGACAGTTTTTTTTGGGAAAGAGCGAGGAGCAGCCAGCAGCAAACAGCGGAGTTTCTTTTTTTCTTTCTTTTTTACGTGCGTGCGAGCGAATCGTCAGTAGAGAATATTTTATTAATTAACTACACAGATGTATAATAAAACAAATGGTGACTGGTTTCTAAACACAATTATGACAGAGTTTTTTGGGGAAGAGCCAGCTGCAGCAAGCAGCGGAGTTTCTTTTTTTTTTATTTTATTGTTTACATGTGCGCGCGTGAACGGACAGTTGATCCTCAAACTGGGTCCCGCAGAGTAGGAAGCACAACTGAAAGCGGCCGTCACCCAGACACAGCTCCTGCAGCAAATAATGATACTCTGTATTGGGAGCTTTCCACAGCAACTCGCTCCGTGTGATCAAGGTCCGTCATGTTAGCTTGACTGACAACCGGAGCCGGCGAGCGGAATGGAAGCTCCTCCTATTTGATGACGCACCGGGGCGAATTTTCGCAGCGAAAGTCCACCCAAGCAGAGCGACACACCGGGCGAAGGAGGCGCGTCCGTCGCCTGGCGACCCACGCGAATTTGTAGCGTCTGATCGCGCCCGGTGTGAACGCGGCACTATTGTGTTTTCGTATCTTGCAACTGTTTTAATATGTTTTTAATTATTTTTTATTCTTTATTGTTTTTATTCTACGGTAAAGCACTTTGGTCACCTTGAGTGTTGTAAAGGGCTCTATAAATAAACATTGATTGATTGATTGTAGCCATTTGCAGTGATTCTTTATAGCAGGATTACTGGAGTAAAAAGTGAACCAATTGTCAACATGTTGATAACGTTGAACTTTGGGACAGCTCTTCAAAGAATGGCTTTTCTTTGAAGAGGCAAAAAAAAAAAAAAAAAGGGGGGGGGGTAAGAATACAACTGACCAGATCAACCATATCTGGTGATATTTTTTAAAATAACTAGTTAATGTTGCAAGTTGGAGCATTTTATTCTTGAACAGGTTTTTATGAAACCTGTTGAAACTATTACAAAAACAACTCTCATACAGCACATTTAATCTACTCTATTTTTCAACCACTTGTTTGAGTACATTTGTTTCCAATTATAGGACAAATTAAGGGAGGAATCAATTTGGGAGATGGAAACCACTGACCTCAATTTCCCTCCACTTGTGTTGAGCTGATGTACTTACCCTAAACCTGGAGTGTCACAAGTGGACAGTTTGCGTTTCCGGTTTTCTGAGCTTAGAGGCTCCATGGAGTTCTCCCCCAGTCCGCTCATTGTATATGCATATCAGCACCTGAAAGCAAGGAGCACACTGAAGTGTAAAACACACACACACACAATTTAACTACAGGCAGATATAATCAGTATTAATATTTTTAGCTAGTAGGTAAGAGTCAGTAATTGTGAAGGGTGGAAGACAAGGGAATCCTTCTTTTGAACTCAGCAAAAACAGTCAATACAGAAGTGGGTTGTAAAGAGGATACAGTGCAAAACAGTACATTCAGGATAAAATATGCTTATATCATGCAAATCGTATTCTCGTGGCAGAGACTGACAAACATAAATATGTCTCGTCAGCCTTCTCCGCCTCCACTGAGAAAATGAGAGCAAGACTGCGAGGTTCTGTGTGTGTGTGTGTGTGTGTGTGCGCGCGCACGCACATGCATGCATGCAAGACTTCATCAGCTCATGTGGTACATCCACACACAGATATACAAACACACACACCAGATTAGCAGTGTCTCTGGTGATAAGACACACAGCACAACTAACCCCGTTAGACAGCCGTCTGTCTCCCATAATGCATCACATTCTGTCTCCAGGAAGTGAGCTGATAAAGGTTGTGTGGAAGAGAGGCAGATGGGACAGAAGAAGAAGATGAGGAGGAGGAGGAGAAGGAGGAGGAAGAGGAGCAGCAGAGGCAATGGAAGAAATGAAAGAGGGAGGGAGAAGCTGGTGCTGTGCGGTGAGCTCTGATTGGTCACATCTTTGCCACAGTGACAGCAGCTGACACTGAGGGAAGGTAGGAAGGGGAGGGAGAGAGAGAGAGAGAGAGAGAGAGAGAGAGAGAGAGAGAGAGAGAGAGAGAGAGAGAGAGAGAGAGAGAGAGAGAGAGAGAGAATGGCAGAAAATGCAGAGGAGAGAATCAGAGCAAAAAAGAGGGGAAGGGAGTAGGAGGAATGAGGGAGAAAAGCATTTGAAACAAGTACAGTAGGGGAGGGGGAACAGGTGAAGAGAGACAGACAGAAAGAGAGAGAAGGAGGAGATGTACGATTGAGGCTGTCTGGTGTGTATTTTGTACACCTTGTGCACGCTGAAGACTCCAGTACCCATCTTAAACCACATAGGCAGAGCAGGTTTTTCATTCCATTGATTACATGGTTATCCTCTGACCAGAGTGCTGCGTTTCCTGCGCACCAAATCAGGCCAACAGCAGGGGAGAGATGCCGGCTGCTCATTTAATCATGCGATCATCATCCCAGATTCCTTGCAAGATCAGACTAACCTAAGATTGCATTCTATTTTTGGCGTTGTTTAAAAGACGTAAAGTTACAATCGTGAAACAACTTTGTGAGACAGCATTAACACAAAGGCTGCTATTACACATGTTGAGAAGACCAGCTGAAAGACAAGTGTATTCTTCTTAAGACAATAACAGGGAATACTCCTGAATTTTCTGCTAAAAAGCACAACAAGCAATGATGTGCTGAAGACATGTTAATGCTCTTGCACGGTGCCTCCCGCTTTTTTCCCCAGAGTTCTCTTTTAATGTCTCCCATGAGTACCTTCTGTCTAGTTGCCTTTGTCTATTTACTTACTTGTGTCTCTCTGCCTACCTATTCTCCCATCTGCCTTCCTGCATGACAGACTGCCTCCCTGTCTGTTGCTCATCTTAAGACAAAAGCCCCACTTGCCAATGTCTGATGAAACCAACCACGTGGGAGAACAATAGCAGACAAGGCAAACAGGAGTGGGGTACAAAGTCAGAAGGTTCAGAACTCTAAGAGCTAAAGCAAAGGTTTTGAGATAAACCCCATCTTTTGCTCCTGTGCTGCCTGCCAGCCTATTGATGGAGTTCTCAAAGGAAGAGCTGCTCTAATCGCAGAGTGGATGAGGCAGCCCCAGAGAATGGTTGATTAGGAGACTGCTGAATGCCCCAGGGAAATGGGTCACCTCCAGTTTGGTGTGGGCCGGCCGCTTTCCCGGTGCAGGGAGAAAGTCAATTACATGCCACAGGCAGCCGGTCCTGGTGGCAGAGAGTCAGAAGAGCTGTGGTGGGCACAATGCAGCAGCAGGGGGAGGTGGCAATGAGACACGTAACGAGGGAAATGGGAGAGGGTGACGGCAACAAGAAGGTCAGCAAGAGGGAGAGCAGGCAAAGAGACGTGCATAGAAAAATGCAGAAGCAAGACAGACAAGAGATGCAGAAGCAGTGAGGCATTTACTGTACTGCATAACATAGTCTCCATACATCTGAAGAAAGGCAAATTTATGCTATTGCATTAGAAATCAAAACAGAAAATAATAAATACAGAGTACATCAGTACTATGAAGCTGCGGCAAATGATGAAAACAGAAATGTCAGTTTAATTTGCAGAACAAATGCAAAGAGCTAGAAACACTACTTTGATGATCTTGAGAATTACCGTATTTTCTATGGTAAATGGACTGTATTTGTACAGCGCTTTTCCATCTGCATCAGACACTCAAAGCGTTTTACAATAATGCTCACATTCACCCCGATATCAGGGTGCTGCCACACAAGGCGCTCACTACACACCAGGAGCAACTAGGGGATTAAGGACCTTGCCCAAGGGCCCTTTGTGATTTTCCGGTCAGGCTGGGATTTTAACCAAGGAGCCTCTGGTCTCAAGCCCAGTGTTTAACCACTAGACCATCACCTCCCCTAGACTATATGTCTTGTTTTTGTTAACTAGTTCAGGAGTCTGAGTTATTCTGTCTGAGTTATTTTCATTAGTTACTTCATCCAAACCATCAACATGTCTATTAGACCCCATTCCTACCAGGCTGCTCAAGGAAGCCCTACCATTATTTAATGCTTCGATCTTAAATATGATCAATCTACTGCAGGATTGTCTTACAGACATAAAGACATGGATGACCTCTAATTTCCTGCTGCAGATAAAACTGAAGTTATTGTACTTGGCCCCACAAATCTTAGAAACATGGTGTCTAACCAGATCCTTAGTCTGGATGACATTACCCTGACCTCTAGTAATACTGTGAGAAATCTTGGAGTCATTTTTGATCAGGATATGTCATTCAAAGCACATATTAAACAAATATGTAGGACTGCTTTTTTGCATTTACGCAATATCTCTAAAATTAGAACGGTCTTGTCTCAGAGTGATGCTGAAAAACTAATTCATGCATTTATTTCCTCTAGGCTGGACTATTGTAATTCATTATTATCAGGTTGTCCTAAAAGTTCCCTGAAAAGCCTTCAGTTAATTCAAAATGCTGCAGCTAGAGTACTAACGGGGACTAGAAGGAGAGAGCATATCTCACCCATATTGGCCTCTCTTCATTGGCTTCCTGTTAATTCTAGAATAGAATTTAAAATTCTTCTTCTTACTTATAAGGTTTTGAATAATCAGGTCCCATCTTATCTTAGGGACCTCATAGTACCATATCACCCCAATAGAGCGCTTCGCTCTCAGACTGCAGGCTTACTTGTAGTTCATCGGATTTTCATTGTCTGGAAATGGCGGAATGATTTGGGTTTTTTTTTTCATCATAATTTTTTCAGAAGCTGTTAGAGACTGGCACCTGGAAACCATTCGAAAAATTTATCTGGCTTTCGGTGAAAATTTTACGGGCTTCACAGAGAATAAGGACTATTACTACAGCTTTAAGGACGGCCCACAATGGCGCTCGGCGCGCTGTGCTCCGAGCCGCGATGACAGGCACGAACCACCGGATTATTTCTAAACGGATGGCTGTGTGGAGCTGGGACCGTCGTGTGCACTTTCTCTTGTTATCACAAGAGCTGGACATCAACCATTTTCCGGCAGATTTCACTTTTAACAAGAGATTTTGTCATGGAAACCGGCGCTGAGGCTTTGTGCGTCACGACCGATTCGCTGTTCGAGCGAGACAAAGAACGCCTCCGTTTCATTTAGAAGTAATTACTGGAACACAAAACTGGTTTGGTAAGCTCACTGACCCTTGGCCTCTTTACACAGGTCAATCCAATCATGAGAAAGGGTATTTAAGGTGGCCATCTGCAAATGTTTCCCTTCTTTGCATCTCTTCTAATGAGTGGCAACATAGGATCCTCTAAACTCCTCTCAAATGACCTGAAAACAAAGATTGTTCAACATCATGGTTTAGGGGAAGGATACAAAAAACTATCTCAGAGATTTCAGCTGTCAGTTTCCACTGTGAGGAAGACCGCAGGCACAGTACCAGTTAAGGCCCGAAGTGGCAGGCCAAGAAAAATCTCAGATAAGCTGGAAGGATGGTAAGAACAGTCATAGTCAACCCACAGACCTCCTCCAAAGACCTACAACATGATCTTGCTGCAGACAGTGAATCTGTGCATCGTTCAACTATAATCAATCAATCAATCAATTTTTTTATATAGCGCCA
Source organism: Thalassophryne amazonica (assembly GCF_902500255.1). Taxonomy (NCBI): domain Eukaryota; kingdom Metazoa; phylum Chordata; class Actinopteri; order Batrachoidiformes; family Batrachoididae; genus Thalassophryne; species Thalassophryne amazonica. The sequence continues at coordinate 94,408,817 of NC_047108.1, read as the reverse complement.
AATCACAACAAACAGTTGCCCCAAGGCGCTTTATATTGTAAGGCAAGGCCATACAATAATTATGTAAAACCCCAACGGTCAAAACGACCCCCTGTGAGCAAGCACTTGGCTACAGTGGGAAGGAAAAACTCCCTTTTAACAGGAAGAAACCTCCAGCAGAACCAGGCTCAGGGAGGGGCAGTCTTCTGCTGGGACTGGTTGGGGCTGAGGGAGAGAACCAGGAAAAAGACATGCTGTGGAGGGAAGCAGAGATCGATCACTAATGATTAAATGCAGAGTGGTGCATACAGAGCAAAAAGAGAAAGAAACAGTGCATCATGGGAACCCCCCAGCAGTCTACGTCTATAGCAGCATAACTAAGGGATGATTCAGGGTCACCTGATCCAGCCCTAACTATAAGCTTTAGCAAAAAGGAAAGTTTTAAGCCTAATCTTAAAAGTAGAGAGGGTGTCTGTCTCTCTGATCTGAATTGGGAGCTGGTTCCACAGGAGAGGAGCCTGAAAGCTGAAGGCTCTGCCTCCCATTCTACTCTTACAAACCCTAGGAACTACAAGTAAGCCTGCAGTCTGAGAGCGAAGCGCTCTATTGGGGTGATATGGTACTACGAGGTCCCTAAGATAAGATGGGACCTGATTATTCAAAACCTTATAAGTAAGAAGAAGAATTTTAAATTCTATTCTAGAATTAACAGGAAGCCAATGAAGAGAGGCCAATATGGGTGAGATATGCTCTCTCCTTCTAGTCCCCGTCAGTACTCTAGCTGCAGCATTTTGAATTAACTGAAGGCTTTTTAGGGAACTTTTAGGACAACCTGATAATAATGAATTACAATAGTCCAGCCTAGAGGAAATAAATGCATGAATTAGTTTTTCAGCATCACTCTGAGACAAGACCTTTCTGATTTTAGAGATATTGCGTAAATGCAAAAAAGCAGTCCTACATATTTGTTTAATATGCGCTTTGAATGACATATCCTGATCAAAAATGACTCCAAGATTTCTCACAGTATTACTAGAGGTCAGGGTAATGCCATCCAGAGTAAGGATCTGGTTAGACACCATGTTTCTAAGATTTGTGGGGCCAAGTACAACAACTTCAGTTTTATCTGAGTTTAAAAGCACGAAATTAGAGGTCATCCATGTCTTTATGTCTGTAAGACAATCCTGCAGTTTAGCTAATTGGTGTGTGTCCTCTGGCTTCATGGATAGATAAAGCTGGGTATCATCTGCGTAACAATGAAAATTTAAGCAATACCGTCTAATAATACTGCCTAAGGGAAGCATGTATAAAGTGAATAAAATTGGTCCTAGCACAGAACCTTGTGGAACTCCATAATTAACTTTAGTCTGTGAAGAAGATTCCCCATTTACATGAACAAATTGTAATCTATTAGACAAATATGATTCAAACCACCGCAGCGCAGTGCCTTTAATACCTATGGCATGCTCTAATCTCTGTAATAAAATTTTATGGTCAACAGTATCAAAAGCAGCACTGAGGTCTAACAGAACAAGCACAGAGGTGAGTCCACTGTCCGAGGCCATAAGAAGATCATTTGTAACCTTCACTAATGCTGTTTCTGTACTATGATGAATTCTAAAACCTGACTGAAACTCTTCAAATAGACCATTCCTCTGCAGATGATCAGTTAGCTGTTTTACAACTATCCTTTCAAGAATTTTTGAGAGAAAGGAAGGTTGGAGATTGGCCTATAATTAGCTAAGATAGCTGGGTCAAGTGATGGCTTTTTAAGTAATGGTTTAATTACTGCCACCTTAAAAGCCTGTGGTACATAGCCAACTAACAAAGATAGATTGATCATATTTAAGATCGAAGCATTAAATAATGGTAGGGCTTCCTTGAGCAGCCTGGTAGAATGGGGTCTAATAAACATGTTGATGGTTTGGATGAAGTAACTAATGAAAATAACTCAGACAGAACAATCTGAGAGAAAGAGTCTAACCAAATACCCGGCATCACTGAAAGCAGCCAAAGATAACGATACGTCTTGGGATGGTTATGAGTAATTTTTTCTCTAATAGTTAAAATTTTGTTAGCAAAGAAAGTCATGAAGTCATTACTAGTTAAAGTTAATGGAATACTCAGCTCAATAGAGCTCTGACTCTTTGTCAGCCTGGCTACAGTGCTGAAAAGAAACCTGGGGTTGTTCTTATTTTCTTCAATTAGTGATGAGTAGTAAGATGTCCTAGCTTTACGGAGGGCTTTTTTATAGAGCAACAGACTCTTTTTCCAGGCTAAGTGAAGATCTTCTAAATTAGTGAGACGCCATTTCCTCTCCAACTTACGGGTTATCTGCTTTAAGCTGCGAGTTTGTGAGTTATACCACGGAGTCAGGCACTTCTGATTTAAAGCTCTCTTTTTCAGAGGAGCTACAGCATCCAAAGTTGTCTTCAATGAGGATGTAAAACTATTGACGAGATACTCTATCTCACTTACAGAGTTTAGGTAGCTACTCTGCACTGTGTTGGTATATGGCATTAGAGAACATAAAGAAGGAATCATATCCTTAAACCTAGTTACAGCGCTTTCTGAAAGACTTCTAGTGTAATGAAACTTATTCCCCACTGCTGGGTAGTCCATCAGAGTAAATGTAAATGTTATTAAGAAATGATCAGACAGAAGGGAGTTTTCAGGGAATACTGTTAAGTCTTCTATTTCCATACCATAAGTCAGAACAAGATCTAAGATATGATTAAAGTGGTGGGTGGACTCATTTACTTTTTGAGCAAAGCCAATAGAGTCTAATAATAGATTAAATGCAGTGTTGAGGCTGTCATTCTCAGCATCTGTGTGGATGTTAAAATCGCCCACTATAATTATCTTATCTGAGCTAAGCACTAAGTCAGACAAAAGGTCTGAAATTCACAGAGAAACTCACAGTAACGACCAGGTGGACGATAGATAATAACAAATAAAACTATAGAGTGCACTTTGCACAAAGAGATGCTGTATGATGCTGTAAGGCAGAGGAAGCCTTTTCTGCATACACGCCACAAAGAGTCGCTTGAGGTATGCTAAAGCACATTTCGACAAGCGAGCTCATTTTGGAATAAGGTGCTGTGGACTGATGAAACTAAAATTGAGTTATTTGGACATAAGGGGCAGTATGCATGGCTGAAAAATAACAGCATTCTAAGAGAAACACCTGCTACCTCCAGTAAAATTTGGAGGTGGTTCCATCATGCTGTGTGGCCAGTGCAGGTACTGGGAATCATGTTAAAGTTGAGGGTCAAATGGATTCCAGTCAATATCAGCAGTTTCTTGAGAACAATGTTCATGAATCAGTGACAAAGTTGAAGTTGCGCTGGGGCTGGATCTTTCAACAAGACAATGACCCTAAACACTGCTCAAAATCTACTAAGGCATTCATGCAGAGGAACAAGAGAACAAGAGGAACACCATTCTGGAATGGCAATCTCAGTCCCCAGACCTGAATATTATTGAAAATTTTTGGTATGATTTTAAGCGGGCTGTCCATGCTCAGAAACCAACAAACCTGAGATGTTTTGTAAAGAAGAATGTTCCAAAATACCTTCAACAAGAATCCAGACTCTCAATGAAAGCTATAGAAAGTGTTTAGAGGATGTTATTTCTGCAAAAGGAGGATCTACTAAATATTGATGTATTTTTTCTGTTGGGGTGCCCAAATTTATGCACCTGCTAATTTTGTTTAAAGATTTATTGCACACTTTCTGTAAATCCTATAAACTTCATTTCACTTCTCAATTATCACTGTGTTTGTCTGTTATATGATATATTTAACTGACATTGCTGATCCAAACAACCAATGATTTATAAAGAAAAATCATGGAAATCATCAGGGTGCCCAAACTTTTAAGGCCCCGTCCCACTGGTGTTTAGGAAGATTTGCGTATGAATTGTGCACAAAATTGGTTCATATTCGCTAAACATCCACAATATCCGTGAAACATGCTTGTATGAGTCAGCTGACATCCGCAAACGTCCACAGGTATCCACAGAGGCATGTTTTCCCGTTGACAGAATTTTTGAGCTGCACAAAATTTTGGTTGTGGATGACAGCCACCTTACATACTCAGTACATAATCTATGTGCTGTATAGTCGCCGTTATCCACTGATATCCACAACTGACGGAGTATTGCGGCTTGGCAGCGGACTGGGACAGTGTGTAAAATGGATATATAGTGTGCTGATCACGTCCACATCACAAACTAAAATACATTGTGGCGAATGCATACAAACTGCCCACGAATAAAGCGTTTGTATTACGTCTGCTTTGCATCTGATTTGCGGACAATTTACGAATGCATAACAAACAGAAATCTACATACCTGCCAGTCACTGCCAGTCCAGCTGTGGAGAAGTACAGATGTAGTTATGTATCCCCAAAGACGTAGTGTGATAGTTGCTGCCATCCAACAACATACCAATCAACGTGTCCAAGTCCAGCAATTGCTCCAGAGGCTGTGGTGTTGGTGTGAACAGTGATGCCTACAGGCCCGAGTGCGCTTCTGTTATGATTGCAATGCAGATGCCACGCACGCACAATACAACTGCTGTTGCTGCCACACGTGCGCAATGCATTCTCAATACATGCGTTATACATCCGTGATTGTTTGTCATATATTTGCTATACATTATTAATATATCCGTAACTCATACTGAGACATTTGTCATTTTTGGCCAATTTTGTTGCAGACGACAACGAATGGCCGAATTTGTATACTCAATTCATGTGCAATTAATCCTCTCCCCAATGGTACCGGGCCTTTACATACTACTGTATTTATCACATGCCTGCTACCATGGCTACACAAGAGCTGATAAATCGACCCATAACCATGACCCATGACCCATAAATCGAAGCCTGTGGTTCCTGTCAAACTGCAGTGAAAGTCTTTACAATTTAAAGTCCTCTCAGAAGTTACAATCATAAGTAAAGAAGCTACGTGTTATCCCACAGCCCATCTTGTGCTTTGTTTGGATATTATTTGGAATACTGGTGTCATAAAATACCGTGTTTGGGCATTTCATTGAGGAGAAGTTGCACTAGATATCTTTGTATTGCCATTTTAATGATTACAAAGCAGAGCATTGTAAAAATTTGGATAAATTATTCACATTCTGAGGCCATGGAGAATTATGGTCTTCATCTCTGATGAGACTGAAAAGCTGATGGTCAGTCCTAACTATTAAAGGCATGATTATAGATTTTCCACTCTCTAATTCTGGCTTCCAGTCCACAGGAGATCTAATTTTAATGTTACACCACTGACCTAGGAAATGTTAAATATCCATGCGTGTCCTATTTGGATGATATCTTATAACCCAATGTACTTTTTTGTGTTTTACATTAGAAGAGCACAGGCTTATTTGCAAAGATAGCAGGTCAGGTCTGGGAGCATGTGCTGGTATCACGTGCTACCAAATCCAAAACAGTATGAAATTGAAGGTACAAAGTTTCATCAAATCAGTTTACTTGAAAAATGCAATACCTCAAATTAATATGTATCACTTATACAAAAATGAAGCAGGTAAATTAAATGGTAACATTTAACCCAGCTTATACCCAAAGAGAAATGAGCCCCTTTCCCAGGCCATTCAGGCTGTGTACTTGCTTCTGATTAGTAGCATGTTCATTAAAGACTATATTATGTTAGTTAAAGATGATTCAAAGGCATTAATCAGAGCTGAGACAAAAGTGCAGTGCTGTTAATCAGAGTTTTTAGGGAACAGCAGATACGTGGATGTGTGTGGCTCAGTTAGACAAGTAACTAGATGAGAATCATTTCAGGAGGTCACAGCCATTATGCTGACAGCAGACCCACAGATTTTCCAGGTTGTTAAACTGTTGTCAAAGGGAAGTTTTTCAGGTCAAATATGCTGTGGCATCACCAGGGGTGAAGATACACTCCTTTAATGCCATTTTCACACTGCAACCCTGTACTTAACTAGATGTTAACATGAGGAACTGTATGTGAAAATGTCTTATTCAGTTGGACTGGACATTTAATGGACTTTCTCATGCCAGCAAAAAGTCTGTGTAATGTCTTAAGCCAATGTGTGAATAGCACCTGGAGGACTTACAGAGAATGGGCATGTTGATGATAGGGATGCACCGATCCACAATTTTTCGCTTCTAATCTGATCCCGATACCTGAATTTGGATATCTGCCGATACCGATATTTTTCCGATCCGATACCAGAGCTCTGGTTGCTTTAATATTATTATTTTCATTATTGTTGATTTTATATGAGGATTTTCTTTAAAAGGAGACCCGAAAGTTCAGCTACAATTTGCCAAAATTGTAGCTGAATTGAAACATCAAATCTAGGCTTTTATCTAAAGGCCCAGTGACACGGCACTTAACGAAGGGTGACGAAGCCCTGACGAAACAAGAAATCTGGACTTTTGTTGACTGTCGTTGACATCGTTTAACCTTCGCGAAGCCTCGTTCCTGCAGCTGGCGCTACATCAGGTTCTTTAAACTGTTGAAAAAGTTGAACGAAGGGCAACAAAAACTTCAATTCGTCTGTCTCGTTTTGCTGTCGTTCTTGACGTTTTTTAATCATTTGTTTACTTTTTCTCACGTTATTGTTTAATTTGACTTCGTTGGAGCAGCTGAACATTTTCAGACAGTGCAGAAGCCGGTTTGTGAGCGCCGAGGCTGCTGCTGCTTCATGTACCGTCGGAAATTACTTTGTTTGCCCTGTAATCCAAGCAAGATTTTTTTTTTTATCTGTGTGGGGGAGCAGCTTCAATGGGCTCAGGCACCTTACATAGGCCAGAATTAATCTTTTGTGTGGATATAATTAATTATTTTGCCACAAGCATCTGTTGAATTTGAAACAACAAAAAAGTTGTGTAATTTCTGATGGTACTTGAATGCAGCATCAGCAGCTGCTGCATGCGTTTATTATTTTGTATTAAATATAACAATATGAGTGTAGGAATGACAATCCAGTCCTTCTGTACATGTGGCAACGGGTAGATGAATCAAAAATGATTATATAAAGAGCTGTTCTGGAAGGAAGAATTCACGTTGTGGACCAGTGATCAGCTGGTGGAATAACCGTACATGTGAGTCAATGCGCACGTTCAATCAATCAATCAATTTATATAGCGCCAAATCACAACAAACAGTTGCCCCAAGGCGCTTTATATTGTAAGGCAAGGCCATACAATAATTACGTAAAAACCCCAGTGGTCAAAACGACCCCCTGTGAGCAAGCACTTGGCGACAGTGGGAAGGAAAAACTCCCTTTTAACAGGAAGAAACCTCCAGCAGAACCAGGCTCAGGGAGGGGCAGTCTTCTGCTGGGACTGGTTGGGGCTGAGGGAGAGAACCAGGAAAAAGACATGCTGTGGAGGGGAGCAGAGATCAATCACTAATGATTAAATGCAGAGTGGTGCATACAGAGCAAAAAGAGAAAGAAACACTCAGTGCATTATGGGAACCCCCCAGGCAGTCTAAGTCTATAGCAGCATAACTAAGGGATGGTTCAGGGTCACCTGATCCAGCCCTAACTATAAGCTTTAGCAAAAAGGAAAGTTTTAAGCCTAATCTTAAAAGTAGAGAGGGTGTCTGTCTCCCTGATCCGAATTGGGAGCTGGTTCCACAGGAGAGGAGCCTGAAAGCTGAAGGCTCTGCCTCCCATTCTACTCTTACAAACCCTAGGAACTACAAGTAAGCCTGCAGTCTGAGAGCGAAGCGCTCTATTGGGGTGATATGGTACTATGAGGTCCCTAAGATAAGATGGGACCTGATTATTCAAAACCTTATAAGTAAGAAGAAGAATTTTAAATTCTATTCTAGAATTAACAGGAAGCCAATGAAGAGAGGCCAATATGGGTGACATATGCTCTCTCCTTCTAGTCCCCGTTAGTACTCTAGCTGCAGCATTTTGAATTAACTGAAGGCTTTTCAGGGAACTTTTAGGACAACCTGATAATAATGAATTACAATAGTCCAGCCTAGAGGAAATAAATACATGAATTAGTTTTTCAGCATCACTCTGAGACAAGACCTTTCTAATTTTAGAGATATTGCGTAAATGCAAAAAAGCAGTCTTACATATTTGTTTAATATGCGCTTTGAATGACATATCCTGATTAAAAATGACTCCAAGATTTCTCACAGTATTACTAGAGGTCAGGGTAATGCCATCCAGAGTAAGGATCTGGTTAGACACCATGTTTCTAAGATTTGTGGGGCCAAGTACAATAACTTCAGTTTTATCTGAGTTTAAAAGCAGGAAATTAGAGATCATCCATGTCCTTATGTCTGTAAGACAATCCTGCAGTTTAGCTAATTGGTGTGTGTCTTCTGGCTTCATGGATAGATAAAGCTGGGTATCATCTGCGTAACAATGAAAATTTAAGCAATGCCGTCTAATAATACTGCCTAAGGGAAGCATGTATAAAGTGAATAAAATTGGTCCTAGCACAGAACCTTGTGGAACTCCATAATTAACCTTAGTCTGTGAAGAAGAAACTTGAGCAACGTGTAGATGAACTTGAACAATTTACTAGAAAAGATGACGTTATAATATCTGGACTAGAAACAAGGCATCGGACATATGCAAGGGTGGTGGATTCTGGTGGAGCCAGTGGGGAGGATGCACCACCTGAAGAAAGACAATCATTGGAACAACAAGTTACAAACTTTTATATCAAAAAGGTGTTGTCATCCATCAAGACAATATCAGACTGTTATACTATTCCAACTAAAGATAGAAAAAATAAACTATCTAACATTGTTATACGATTTACAAGCAGAAAATATAAATATGAGTTATTAAGACAGGCAAAGAATTTGAAAGGAACGAGTGTCTATATAAATGAGCATCTAACAAAAAAAAATGCAGATATTGCTAGGGAAGCAAAACTACTAAGAAAACAGAAACATATTGTTGCTACATGGGTCTGGAATTGTAGGGTGTGGATTAGAGTGAAAGAAGGAACAAACGGTATACAAATCAAAAACATGGAGGACCTTACGAAATACAGACCTGAATAGACAATCAAATATAACATCTGTTGGTAATTGGACCAACAAAAAATCAGATCAAACATGGAAACAGAGGATAAAATATATGACATAGACACTAATATTGATGAAAGTATATTTGACTTAAAAACGATTGGTTGTGAGTATTATACGGTAGAACAGCTGAATAGTGAAAAAATTGCAGAAGATACCCTGTCACTCTACATATAAAACAGTCGAAGCTTGTATTGTAAAATGTCACAAATAAAAGATTATTTAAATCAGTTTAAAAATAGATTTAGTATTGTTGCAATCACTGAATCTTGGCTTAAAGATGATCTCATGGATGAAGTTCAAATGGAGGGATATGAGCTGTATTTTGTAAACAGAAGATATAAAAAAGGCGGTGGTATTGCTCTGTATACAAAAACAGATCTGATGTGTACAATTGTTGAAGAAATGACAATTATGAATGATGTCATAGAAATTGTAACAGTGGAACTGTACATGAAACATCTAAGAATATTTTAATTAGTTGTGTATACAGAGCACCAGATTCTTGTGTTGTGAAATTTACAGATAAAATAATTGAATTATTCCATCAAATTAAAAACAAAACGCTTTTTATGTGTGGGGACTTTAATATTAACATAGAAAGCTCCAGCTGCCAAAGATTAAGTGATTTTGTGAATACAATGTATAGTTTGGGGTTATTACCCCTTGATAACAAAACCAACCAGAATTACATCGCAAAGTGCAACGGTAATTGATAATATATTTACAAACAGAACAGATGAAATTATCAAGAATGGGATCTTCATGACAGATATTAGCGACCATTTACCAATTTTTTCAATATTTAAATATAAAAATAGGTACAACAAAAAAACTGATATAAACTTTAAAAGAGATAAGTCAGTAAAAGCCTTAGAGGCATTAAAATATGACCTTAAAACCAAAACTGGGAAGAAGTTTATGTCAGTGATGTTAATGTAGCATATAACTCATTTATGAAAATATTGATGAAATCATACAATAAAAATTGTAAATTAATTGAAATTAGTAAGAAAAGAGTAAATAAACCATGGCTGACAAAGGGAATAAAAAAATGCTTGTGCAAAGAAAAACTATTTATACAGGTGCTTTTTAAAATTGCAAACAAAGGAATCAGAACATAAATACAAAAAATATAAAAATAAACTATTAACAATAATTAGGAAACAAAAAAAGATTATTACAGTGAAAAACTAAATAAGAGTAAAGATAATATGAGGGTAACATGGGGAATTATAAAAAGTGTGATTGATAGTGATGGAACGAAAGAAAACTATTCCAAATTACTTTGTTAAGGAAAATAAAGAGATATATGATATAAAAGAAGTTGCAAATGGGTTTAATGATTATTTTTCAAATGTAGGGTCAAGTCTGGTGGGAAATAAACCAATAATAGAAGATAAATGATGTACATTGGTAAATACGGTCAATAGTATTTTCCTGGACAATGTGGAAAAAGATGAAATAAGAAATATTGTAAAAAACTGTGTAAGCAAAAGATCAACTGACCATGAAGATTTAGACATGATGACTGTAAAAAGTATAATAGAAATTGTTATTGAACCATTTACTTATATTTGTAATCTGTCTCTGTCAACTGGGGTTTTTCCAGATGAAATGAAAATTGCTAAGGTAGTCCCATTATATAAAAATGGAGACAAACATAATTTTTGTAATTACAGGCCAGTATCATTGCTTCCACAGTTTTCTAAAATTATGGAAAAAGTTTTTGTAACAAGATTGGATAAATTTATTGAGAAACATCATATTTTAAATAATGCTCAGTATGGATTCAGAACAAAACATTCGACAGCTATGGCAATTATGGAACTATAGAGAAAATATCAACAACAATAGATAATAAGGATTATTTTGTAAGTATTTTTATTGACCTGAAAAAGGCTTTTGATGTTATAGACCACTCAAGATTGCTCCACAAGTTACAACAATATGGAATAAGAGGTTTTGCACATCAGTGGGTAAAAAGCTACTTAGAAAATAGAAAACAGTTTGTTCAGATAAATAATACCAAATCAGAATTGTGTAACATTATTTATGGAGTACCACAAGGATCTGTACTTGGACCCAAACTGTTTATTTTGTATATCAATGATTTTGTGAATGTATCTAATGTGCTTGGCAGCATTTTATTTGCTGATGATACAACGCTGTTTTACTCTGGATCAGATATACAGGAAGTAGCACAAGTGATAAATACAGAGTTGGAAAAAGTTAAACATTGGTTTGATATAAACAGATTGTCACTAAATATTAATAAGACAAATTTCATATTGTTTAATGATAGAGCGAAAGAAAATAATGTGTCATTACAAATAGATGGAATGGATATACAAAGGGTAAAAGAAATGAAATTTTTAGGAGTCATGATTGATGAAGATCTTACATGGAAGTCACACATAAATTACATAAAAGGAAAAATAGCGAAAGCCATTGCTGTTTTGCATAAAGTAAAATATTCATTAAATAGTTATGGTTTATTAACATTGTACAATTCATTGATTGTCCCATATTTAACTTACTGTGTAGAAATCTGGGGATCAACATATACAACCTATATACAACCTTTATTTATTTTGCAGAAAAGAGCTTTAAAAGTGATTAGTAACAGTGGTTTTAGAGATCCATCTAATCCATTGTTTATTAAGTATAGGGTACTTAAATTTCATGATTTAGTTGATTTGAAAATATTACAAACGATGTACCAAGTTAATAAAATACTTTACCAACAAACATTCAAAATATGTTTGAAAAAAGAGTAAGTAGTTATAAATTGAAAGGAATAGAAGTCTTTAAAAAAACAAGATTTAGAACCAAAGTAAAGGAAAGGAGTATTGCAGTAAATGGTGTCAAATTATGGAACAATCTTAATAAAGAAATTAAAGAATTAAGGTCACTTAAATTATTTAAAAAACATATTAAATTAGATGTATTAAGTAAGTATGAAACTATGAAGTAAGTCAGTGGGCTGCAAGAAAGTAAAAAAAAAAAAAGTAAACTGTTAATAATGTTTGGAGTGTCTTAAGTTTAAATATAACCTGTCAGTGATGTAATCTATTAATTAATGGTCATAATTATGAAATGGGTCAGTGGTATGTGACAAGTTAAAGAAATGCAATCTGTTAAATAATGTTGACTATGATGCTGTATATTGAAAGATTGTATTGTTAAAAGGGGCAGAAATCATAAGACTTGTTCTTCTTTCTGCTCCTTTTCATTCTGGTATTGTGGTGCTTTTGTTTTTTGCTTTTCTGTTTTTCTTTTAAATGAATGAAATAAATATTAGAAAGAAAGAAAAAAAGAAGATTCCCCATTTACATGAACAAATTGTAATCTATTAGATAAATATGATTCAAACCACCGCAGCGCAGTGCCTTTAATACCTATGGCATGCTCTAATCTCTGTAATAAAATTTTATGGTCAACAGTATCAAAAGCAGCACTGAGGTCTAACAGAACAAGCACAGAGATGAGTCCACTGTCTGAGGCCATAAGAAGATCATTTGCAACCTTCACTAATGCTGTTTCTGTACTATGATGAATTCTAAAACCTGACTGAAACTCTTCAAATAGACCATTCCTCTGCAGATGATCAGTTAGCTGTTTTACAACTACCCTTTCAAGAATTTTTGAGAGAAAAGGAAGGTTGGAGATTGGCCTATAATTACCTAAGATAGCTGGGTCAAGTGATGGCTTTTTAAGTAATGGTTTAATTACTGCCACCTTAAAAGCCTGTGGTACATAGCCAACTAATAAAGATAGATTGATCATATTTAGATCGAAGCATTAAATAATGGTAGGGCTTCCTTGAGCAGCCTGGTAGGAATGGGGTCTAATAGACATGTTGATGGTTTGGATGAAGTAACTAATGAAAATAACTCAGACAGAACAATCTGAGAGAAAGAGTCTAACCAAATACCGGCATCACTGAAAACAGCCAAAGATAACGATACGTCTTTGGGATGGTTATGAGTAATTTTTCTCTAATAGTTAAAATTTTATTAGCAAAGAAAGTCATGAAGTCATTACTAGTTAAAGTTAAAGGAATACTCGGCTCAATAGAGCTCTGACTCTTTGTCAGCCTGGCTACAGTGCTGAAAAGAAACCTGGGGTTGTTCTTATTTTCTTCAATTAGTGATGAGTAGTAAGATGTCCTAGCTTTACGGAGGGCTTTTTTATAGAGCAACAGACTCTTTTTCCAGGCTAAGTGAAGATCTTCTAAATTAGTGAGACGCCATTTCCTCTCCAACTTACGGGTTATCTGCTTTAAGCTGCGAGTTTGTGAGTTATACCACGGAGTCAGGCACTTCTGATTTAAAGCTCTCTTTTTCAGAGGAGCTACAGCATCCAAAGTTGTCTTCAATGAGGATGTAAAACTATTGACGAGATACTCTATCTTACTTACAGAGTTTAGGTAGCTACTCTGCACTGTGTTGGTATATGGCATTAGGGAACATAAAGAAGGAAACATATCCTTAAACCTAGTTACAGCGCTTTCTGAAAGACTTCTAGTGTAATGAAACTTATTCCCCACTGCTGGGTAGTCCATCAGAGTAAATGTAAATGTTATTAAGAAATGATCAGACAGAAGGGAGTTTTCAGGGAATACTGTTAAGTCTTCAATTTCCATACCATAAGTCAGAACAAGATCTAAGATATGATTAAAGTGGTGGGTGGACTCATTTACATTTTGAGCAAAGCCAATTGAGTCTAATAATAGATTAAATGCAGTGTTGAGACTGTCATTCTCAGCATCTGTGTGGATGTTAAAATCGCCCACTATAATTATCTTATCTGAGCTAAGCACTAAGTCAGACAAAAGTTCTGAAAATTCACAGAGAAACTCACAGTAAGGACCAGGAGGACGATAGATAACAACAAATAAAACTGGTTTTTGGGACTTCCAATTTGGATGGACAAGACTAAGAGTCAAGCTTTCAAATGAATTAAAGCTCTGTCTGGGTTTTTGATTAATTAATAAGCTGGAATGGAAGATTGCTGCTAATCATCCGCCTCGGCCCGTGCTATGAGCTTTCTGGCAGTTAGTGTGACTCATTTAAACTAACATATTCATCCTGCTGTAACCAGGTTTCTGTAAGGCAGAATAAATCAATATGTTGATCAATTATTATATCATTTACTAACAGGGACTTAGAAGAGAGAGACCTAATGTTTAATAGACCACATTTAACTGTTTTAGTCTGTGGTGCAGTTGAAGGTGCTATATTATTTTTTTTTTTTGAATTTTTATGCTTAAATAGATTTTGCTGGTTATTGGTAGTCTGGTAGCAGGCACCGTCTCTACGGGGATGGGGTAATGAGGGGATGGCAGGGGGAGAGAAGCTGCAGAGAGGTGTGTAAGACTACAACTCTGCTTCCTGGTCCCAACCCTGGATAGTCACGGTTTGGAGGATTTAAGAAAATTGGCAAGATTTCTAGAAATGAGAGCTGCTCCATCCAAAGTGGGATGGATGCCGTCTCTCCTAACAAGACCAGGTTTTCCCCAGAAGCTTTGCCAATTATCTATGAAGCCCACCTCATTTTTTGGACACCACTCAGACAGCCAGCAATTCAAGGAGAACATGCGGCTAAACATGTCACACGCACTGATTAATTTACTGCTCTGATATATTCAATCATCTTTACACTTATATTCATATTTATTCTCCCTTTTGACATTTTCTGTTATAAATAAATATATATGGCTTAGAATATAATACAGTGATACAGCAGTGACCACAGCACACTTTTTTTTTTTTTTAATTGGAGGAAGACGGAGCGCGCAGCGTGTCGACAGACAGTGAGGGTTCTGATGATGATGGAGATGATCCCTCTTTTGTTCTGGATGAGGAACCAGAGCAGGTGGTCCACCGATGTGCGCACAGATCTCTACAGCTTCTGTTTGCAGTTTCTCCAGGACTCGGCGCTATGAGCTCCGTCCCAGCGCTGAGTCCTGGAACGCAGAGATGCAGACACACACTGCTCCAGCTGTGGCTCCAGGCGCATTTCGTCAAGATCATGAGCTTCGGTTTTGTTAATTTCCTCTTTTGTCCCTTTTGCGCTCTTGCTTCGCAGACTGTTCGGTGATAAAAGCTCTTTCGTCCACCTTTTCTCAACGAATTGTGATGTTTTTTGCTTTTTCCCTTCATTCAGGAATCATCATGTGCCGTGTGACTGGGCCATAAGATGAAAGCCTAGATTTGATGCTTTGGTGAAAGAATTAAGTACTTTTATTTTTTATAGCCTTATTTTTATAGACTTAAAGAGAAAGACCTCTCTCTCTCTCTCTGTCTCTCTCTCTCTCTCTCTCTCTGTCTGTCTCTCTCTCGCTCAAGTGGGGGAAGCCACCAAGACAACCAGACATCTCTGAAGGATTTGTTTGTTTCTGTGGTTGTGACTGAAGGAACTGCATAATGTAACTTTTGTGTGTCACATGACCAGTTTTACAGATTCATTGTGGAGTGACATAATTAAGGATTTTCTTTAAAAGAAACCGCAGACATTTACATACAGTTTATCAGAATGCACATGAGAAACATGAGCCCAGACCTCACAGTTTTTCTTGTATGGAAATGTTTCTCCACTATAAAGCTGAAACTCGTGGTGCACCAACCAAAAATTACACCACCATATGAAAGGGCAACTCTGGACAATCAGGTTCAGACATTGTCCAGAAGTGATATGAGAAAACAGTTCTGTCAGACGATAATACCCTGCCAGTGAATCTCAAGTACAGGGACAGTACTGCTCACCAATATGTACACTGGAAATCCCCTTCATTCCTGGCACCAAGTCACATCAAGTCCATATTTCATGTAGTTATCCAGGTCTGTGTCAGTATGTCTCATTCCCAGATGAATCCAAGCAGAGTTGCTATCAGCACTGATTATGTAGTACATCAGAATCATATGGGAATAAACATTAATTTCCCCCCCATTACAAGGTTCTGTTGTGTGTGTGTGTGTGTGTGTGTGACATCTTACTGCTTCCAGTGTCGGTGTTGACAGCATTATGGATTGCATTAAATTAGTCTTAGTCCTATTTCCAGTCGGCTGACTGTCCTTCAAGTGCTTTTCAGTCATGCTGCTTTTAGAATGAATTAAGCAATTTACAAATTTCGGTCTGGGTATGTATTCCAGAATTTAGCCTGGTTTTGGTACCACTTTTTTGAAAATCTCTAATTAACATATGTAGTGCATCCAGAAAGTATTCATGGTGCTGCACCTTTTCCACATTTTGTTATGACAAAACTGTACTCACAACACCCCATAATGACAACATGAAAAAGTTTTTTGCAAATTTATTAAAAATAAAAACTATGAAGTTGCATGCACATAAGTATTCAGAACCTCTCAAGCTCCATCATGTTTTCAGATCTCTCCAGAGACTTGGGTCTGGGCTGTGGCTGGGCCACTCAAGGACATTCACAGAGTTGTCCTAAAACCACCCCTTTGATATCTTGGCTGTGTGCTTAGGGTCATTGCCATGCTGAAAGATGAACCGTCGGCCCAGTGTGAGGTCAAGAGCACTCTGGAGCAGGTTTTCATCCAGGAGGTCTCTGTACATTGCTGCGTTCATCTTTCCCTCAATCTTGACTAGTCTCCCAGTTCCTACCGCTGAAAAACATTTCCACAGCATAATGCTGCCACCACCATGCTTCACTGTAGCGATGGTGCTTGGTTTCCTCCGCACATGACGCCTGGCAAAGAGTTCAATCTTTGTCTCATCAAACCAAAGAATTTTGTTTTTCATGGTCTGAGAGTCCTTCAGGTGCCTTTTGACAAACTCCAGGTGGGCTGCCATGTGTCTTTTACTAAGGAGTGGCTTCTGTCTGGTCACTCTACCATACAGGCCTGATTGGTTGATTGCTGCAGAGATGGTTGTCCTTCTGGAAGGTTCTCCTCTCTACACAGAGGAATGCTGGAGCTCTGACAGAGTGACCATCAGGTTCTTGGTCACCTCCCTGACTAAGGTCCTTCTCCCATGATTTCTCAGTTTAGACAGGCGACCAGCTCTAGGAATAGTCCTGGTGGATCCAAATGTCATCCATTTATAGATGATGAAGGTCACTGTACTCACTGGGACCTTCAAAGCAGCAGAAATGTTTCTGTACCCTTCCCCAGTTGTGTGCCATGAGATAATCCTGTTCCAGAGGTCTACAGACAATTCCTCTGACTTCATGCTTGCTTTGCACTCTGTAATGCACTATCAACTGTGGGACCTTATTTGTAGACAGGTGTGTCCCTTTCCAAATCATGTCCAATCAACTGAATTTACCCTAGGTGGACTCCATTTAAACTGTAGAAACATCTCAAGGCTGATCAATGGAAACAGGATGCACCTGAGCTTAATTTTGAGCTTCATGACAAAGGCTGTGAATACTCATGTACGTGTGATTTCTTAGATCTTTTATTTTTAAGAAATTTGTAAAAAATCTAAACAAACAAACAAACAAAAACCCCCAAACTTTTTTCACATCGTCATTATGTGAATACTTTCCGGATCCACTGTGCGTGGCACGCTTTAAATCAGAGAGAACAGTCCATATTTTAAACTCCTAAATCATGTACGTATTAAAGTCTTCATTATCTAGGACAATTTCATGAAACTTTACAATCAAAAATTGAATTACCACACACTGACTGTCAACAGTTTTTGTTGTGTGAAAAATAGTATAAGGCTGGATGAAAATTACTGTGGATGCTCATATTTTTTTCCAACACTGGGGCAAAATTCTCATGAATCCTGCACAGAAACAAAACACACATACACATGAAGATTTCAATGACGTTAAAGCACCTTTACACTGCTACAGCATAAAACATTTAAATAAAGATGCTCCAAACTTTCTTCTATGTGAAACATCAAATGGCAATAGACAGTGCCATTTGATGCCAATGGCAAATTGGCCCATCTTTTTCTTATTCCTTAAGAAGCTTTTTACATTTCAGCCCTGCTAACTGATAAAGTTTTGAGAACAATCTCATTGTCAGCATGATCATTTTATTTATTGTTTTACTAGTTATTTTAAACCATTGTTGCAGACCAAACGGTCCACCCCAAAAATCGGTCCGCCTTTTGCATCTGCACATGCATCATTTCGGACCACAGCAACACGTCTGAGATGGAGTCTCTTCACCCAAAGCAATCAAATGGATTAATGGGATTATTAACCATCAGATAATAAAGGTAAAACCTCTTAAATCATTCTACAGTCAGTTTTAAGCAGAAACTCGATGAAATTCCGTGACGCATTGAAATTACCGACGCGCAGTGAACACATCAGCTAGCAGCTTGTTTAGCTGCAGTGCTCTGATCGCCTTTTATGATGAAATAATGCTGAATTTATGTGGAAATGATTGTTGTACATCATCTACACTCAACAAAAATATAAACGCAACACTTTTGGTTTTGTTCCCATTTTGTATGAGATGAACTCAAAGATCTAAAACTTTTTCCACATGCACAATATCACCATTTCCCTCAAATATTGTTCACAAACCAGTCTAAATCTGTGATAGTGAGCACTTTTCCTTTGCTGAGATAATCCATCCCACCTCACAGGTGTGCCATACCAAGATGCTGATTAGACACCATGATTAGCGCACAGGTGTGCCTTAGACTGCCCACAATAAAAGGCCACTCTGAAAGGTGCAGTTTTGTTTTATTGGGGGGGGATACCAGTCAGTATCTGGTGTGACCACCATTTGCC
Source organism: Thalassophryne amazonica (assembly GCF_902500255.1). Classification (NCBI taxonomy): domain Eukaryota; kingdom Metazoa; phylum Chordata; class Actinopteri; order Batrachoidiformes; family Batrachoididae; genus Thalassophryne; species Thalassophryne amazonica. Next base: position 94,390,042 of record NC_047108.1, on the reverse strand, counting down.
TCATGCAGTACAACACATCTCCTTCGCATAGAGTTGATCAGGTTGTCAATTGTGGCCTGTGGAATGTTGGTCCACTCCTCTTCAATGGCTGTGCGAAGTTGCTGGATATTGGCAGGAACTGGTACACGTTGTCGTATACGCCGGCCCAGAGCATCCCAAACATGCTCAATGGGTGACATGTCCGGTGAGTATGCCGGCCATGCAAGAACTGAGACATTTTCAGCTTCCAAGAATTGTGTACAGATCCTTGCAACATGGGGCCGTACATTATCCTGCTGCAACATGAGGTGATGTTCTTGGATGTATGGCACAACAATGGGCCTCAGGATCTCGTCACGGTATCTCTGTGCATTCAAAATGCCATCAATAAAATGCACCTGTGTTCTTCGTCCATAACAGACGCCTGCCCATACCATAACCCCACCGCCACCATGGGCCACTCGATCCACAACATTGACATCAGAAAAGCGCTCACCCACATGACGCCACACACGCGGTCTGCCATCTGCCCTGAACAGTGTGAACCGGGATTCATCCGTGAAGAGAACACCTCTACAAAGTGTCAAACGCCAGCGAATGTGAGCATTTGCCCACTCAAGTCGGTTACGACAACGAACTGGAGTCAGGTCGAGACCCCGATGAGGACGACGAGCATGCAGATGAGCTTCCCTGAGACGGTTTCTGACAGTTTGTGCAGAAATTCTTTGGTTATGCAAACCGATTGTTTCAGCAGCTGTCCGAGTGGCTGGTCTCAGACGATCTTGGAGGTGAACATGCTAGATGTGGAGGTCCTGGGCAGGTGTGGTTACATGTGGTCTGCGGTTGTGAGGCTGGTTGGATGTACTGCCAAATTGACATTCCTGCTGTCAGCATGCCAATTGCACGCTCTCTCAAATCTTGTGACATCTGTGGCATTGTGCTGTGTGATAAAACTGCACCTTTCAGAGTGGCCTTTTATTGTGGGCAGTCTAAGGCACACCTGTGCACTAATCATGGTGTCTAATCAGCATCTTGATATGGCACACCTGTGAGGTGGGATGGATTATCTCAGCAAAGGAGAAGTGCTCACTATCACAGATTTAGACTGGTTTGTGAACAATATTTGAGGGAAATGGTGATATTGTATATGTGGAAAAAGTTTTAGATCGTTGAGTTCATCTCATACAAAATGGGAGCAAAACCAAAAGTGTTGCGTTTATATTTTTGTTGAGTGTATCTGTCGCTGAGATAGATGACTGGAGTGCAGTTTGAAGCAGAAACGAGGTGTCAATTCGTGAACCGCGTCATCAGGGGGACCGTTTGTTAGGGGGACCGTTTGGTCGGTGACACCGTGATTAAAACGTTTGTTGTAGCAAAAAGTAAATAAATTCTGAAACTATGTTTCTAAAAACAGCATAAACTGTAGCTGTAGATGTCACATTGATTGCACGTTATGATACAGGAGTGCAGAGACTGTTTTTAGTCTTGCGAGGCAAAGTACACTCTTAAACACAACTTTTGTATTAATTTCAACCTTTAACCAGCTCTTGGCATACTTTTAGGAATATAAGTCACTCCAGAGTACAAGTTGCCCCTGTCCAAAAATGCCTCTTTATGAGCCCCCCCACTGTCACCCCAAAACTGTACACAAGAGCACAAGTCATATTTACCAATGAGTGCAACAAGAAGCAAAATTCAAATTTAAATGTATTAATTTATATAGCGCCAATTCACGATGAAATCGTCTCAAGGCGCTTCACACAACATAAAAAAAATTGAATTAAAAATTTAAAACACAATAAAAAGACAACCATAAAAAATACAAGAATATAAACACATCATAACACTAATGATAAAACAGGGAAAACAAATGAGTCTTTAAACGTGACTTAAAAGTCTCCACAGCATGCGACTGCCGAATGTGTGCCGGGAGATCGTTCCACAGAGCTGGGGCACAGTAGGAGAAAGCTCTGTGACCGGCAGACTTTTTATTCACCCTGGGAACACGTGGAAGTCCTGCACCCTGAGAACGCAGGGCCCGAGCTGGTACATAGGGGCTTACCAGGTCAGTCAGATAGCAAGTCCATGAACAATTTTATAAACTAATAACAGTACTTTAAAATCTGATCTTGCAGCGACTGGAAGCCAGTGCAGGGATGCCAAAACGGGCGTAATGTGGTCAAACTTTCTGCTTTGTGTCAAAAGTCTGGCAGCAGCATGGCAGCAGCATTTTGAACCAGTTGAAGACCCCTAATCCTGGACTGTGGTAAACCAGAAAATAGAGCATTACAATAGTCCAATCTAGAAGAGACAAATGCATGAATCAAAGTCTCAGCAACAGCCACAGACAGGATGGGACGAATCTTCGCTATATTTCACAAATGGAAGAAAGCAGTCCTCGTAATGTCTGTAATATGGAGATCAAAGGACAACGTAGGATCAAAAATTACTCCAAGGTTCCTCACTTTATCCATATGATGCATAACACACGAACCTAAGCTAAGCGCTAGCTGATCAAATTCATGCTGATACCTCACTGGACCAAGAACCATAACCAGTCTTATCAGAATTTAAAAGTAGGAAGTTACTAGACATCCAACTTCTTACTGATGCAAGGCAATCTTCCAAAGATTTTATGTGAATGAGATTACAAGCAGTTATTGGCATGTACAATTGAGTGTCATCAGCATAGCAATGAAAGGGAATCCCAAAGTGCTGCAGTATATTCCCAAGGGGTGCTACATAAAGGGGAAAAAGCAGGGGGCCCAAAATTAATTTAATTGGCACATAATTCTCTTAAAAAGGCACACACAGCATTAAGAAGCACAGCTAAGAGCTTATTAATGTTACTATACCAGGCACAAAACTTGAGTAAACTGCTTCTTTAAGCCACTGAACAATCACATGAGGTAAACGTGAAATGCAATAAAACTTTTGAAAACTCTTTGTAGTACATATGTAAAAGATAAACTCACCAGTAATTTTCCTCTTGTTCAGATTCTTAAAAGAGCTTTACTTGTTATTTCAAATAGTCCAAATAAGTTTCTAAATAAAATAAATAAATATATATATTCCCCTTTTTATTCAAGAGTGTGGGCCTACAGTTAAAAAAACTAAAACATTATTTCTTAAGATCAAAGAATCTTTTCTTCTTCTTCTATTTGTTCTTTACCAGTACTTCTTCACTTTACCTCTTTAGAAGAAGTAAAAAAAGAGATAACCTGTTGATAAAGTGTTTGGGACAACTCTGGTCATAACAGAATGAAAAAACAGATTTTATGAGTCCATGTACACAGCGTGGAGTCTGCAGTTTGTTTGGGAATATCCCAGCATGTCATTTAATAATTGACTGTGGATTATCACACACGGATTGGAACAGTTTAATGTGTTTCTCGTTTCCACTGTAATGAAAACATACGGAAACGTGAATTTTCGGTATATAAGACTACAAGTCCCAGGACCTCTTAAACTAGTAAAAAAAAAAAAAAAAAACTCGACTTTTATTCCGGAAAATATGATACTTCACAATAACAGTTCACATGTGTATGCCTTTTCAACTCTTTAATCAAATTATGACTGTGTGTGTGTGTGTTTTAAGCAGGTACAGGTAACAAAATTGTTGAGGTAATCAGTAGAAAAAGTGGATGAGCAGCAACTGAAAAAAAAAGTTTGGGGAAAGAAAAAGTCGAGAGATGAGAGATGACAGACCTACCACAATGCAGTGAGTCACAGTGGAAAGGGGGGGAATTACAGGGCAACAAACAACAACATGCCAGAAAGTGTAGGACAGACATGAAGTGCATGGGGAAAAATTTGAAAGAACAAATAATCTATAGTTTTATTTAATTTGCAATGTGAGCAGGCAAATTAAAATCTTCCAAAAACAAACAAACAAAAAAAAAAAAAAAAAAAAAAAAAAAAAAAAACACAAGTTAGTAACATCCTCACATTCCCCAGTGTGAACCCATAGTGTTTTATCTTGAATTAGGGCCAAACTCAATCTTATGAGGTATGGATCAGTTTAAAGATCAAAAACATTTGAGACAATGTGAGAAGAGTTGACCAGGCATGCACTAACACTCAAAAGCCGCAGGGTTTTTTCTGTTAAATGGGGCGAGACCATGAAGACAGAATGGTCGACGTGGGGTGTTGGTTGCAGAGACAAAACGGGAGGAGGACATAGTGGAAAAGAGAGGGCGGGGTGACAGCGTTAGCAGGGGAGGCCGTGGGCAACGCAAACAGCCTTGCTGTTACCTCCCCCTCCAGTCTGCCGCCTGCCAGCAAGCTGCTCGCTCTTTCATAATCTCTGTTGACAAAACAGAGGCACACGGCCCTGGTGCGGCCATGAAAACTCACACCAGTGACACAGCAAGAGCTGCAGTTGCTTCACTTTACTTTTTATCTTTAAAACTTTTTTTATGATAGAAAAATGAGAACACTGCTCCTTGTTCAAAACTTGGGTGGCAACAGGCTTAAAACCCAGACAGATGCCAACACCTGTACCTTCACTTCTTTAAATCCCTGTCATGCACAGTCATGTGTTTTCACAATGTCTGCAAAGAACTGGAAGGATGCAGTAGAAATGGTTAAGGATGTTGTATTATTCTCCATAGACATGGTGAATGTGTTTGAGTTTTGGACATGCTAAAAAAAAAAACCCACAGCGAGGAGTGGTCAAAGCAGGATGCAGTAAGAACTAAATAAGGATGTAGTAACAAGTGCACTGATGTATTAATGACATAATAAAACTTTGTAGGGACTTCAGTAACATATTAGAAGTGTGGTGTGGATGTGCTCTGCTCTCTCAGCAAAGACACATCCCACCCCAGCAACTACCTGTTTGACCTACTACCCTCCGGCCAACGGTATAGGTCAATCAAAACAACGAGAAACAGACTCAGGGACAGCTTTCTCCCCAGAGCGATCACTGCACTGAACAATAACAAATCACTCTAATCCACACCTTCAAGTTTCTTGTGCAATATCTGTAAACCATGTGCAATCTTCACGTGCAATATGATTCCACAGTTGTACGAGGTCTGTCCACAAAGTATCGGACCTTTTTATTTTTTGCAAAAACCATATGGATTTGAATCACGTGTGATTGCATCAGCCAAGCTTGAACCTTCGTGCGCATGTGTGAGTTTTTTCACGCCTGTCGGTTGTGTCATTCGTCTGTGAGCAGGCTTTGTGTGAGCAGTGGTCCACCCCTCTCGTCGGATTTTTATTGCAAATAAATGCCTGAACGATTTGGAGCTTTGCTGCATCAAATTTTTCCAGAAACTGTGAGAGACCTCCAGCTGGACACCATTCGGAAAATTTAGATGGCTTTCAGTGACGATTTTATGGGGATTACACAGATTAAGGAGTGCTCCAGCCGGTTTAAAGACCGCCCACAGCGGCTGAGAGCGCGCCGCGCTCTGAGCGCCGATCGACAAGCTCAAACCCCGCTGAAACAACCAGATCATTTCCAACATGAAGGCTTTGTTGATCCGGGATGTCATCTGACTTTCACAAAAAAGGCAGAAGGTGTGGACATCAGCACTTTTTCGGCACATTCTACTGTTACAGGAGTTTTTTTCATGGAAAGAGAAGCGGAGGATTGCGCCACCGTGCCGCTCATGGCATGGGACAAAACCACCTCTGTGTTGGTCACACAGGACGGCTTTCAGGTGGCTTTCAGATGGCTTCCGGTTGCTTTTCAGTCGTATTGTGCATGAGCTGGACATGCCCCAACACCTATTTCACCACTTCAGAGGCCTTTGTGCATGTTGTTGTCTCATGTGAATTTTATGCAAAACTGTGGGGGAGTCCGCAATAAACTTAATGTACCTATTCGTATATTAAAATGTACCACATGAGGTGTTTCAGGCACATCAGGTGCACATCACTGGAAAAAAATGGATTATGCACGTGTGTGTGGGACACGCACGCATAATCCGAACTGAATGTGGTCATACAGAAACATGGAAAAAGAAATCATTTAATATTTAGTGTTTTATCGTTAGTATTTTATGTTATTGCATGTTTTCTTTTTTCTTTTTACCTTTTTATGTTTTTATTCTCTTGTGCTTTTTAATCTTTTAATTCATTTTGTTCTGTTTTTTGTGTTGTGTGAAGCGCCTTGAGGCGACCGCATGGTGACTTAGCGTGATACAAATTAATACATTTCAATATGAATTTGTCTTCCATGGTGAAAGGTTTTTAGTTACCTAGTGCTACAGGTCGTCATCATAACAGCAATTACAGCACAGATTACTTGTCTGACGTGACACGTCCTTTCAGTGACAGCTGAGCTGCATGTCCACTTGTGCTGAACTGACACCATCAGAAGCCCAGAATGAACCATCAGCCACAGGTGAAGTATACAACAAATCTCTCGCCCTGATCTGTTCAGATTTGAACATACACAAAAGTTCCTGACCATCTCGGTGGACATCAGCTGACAAGGAACTCATTTTGTGCTTTATAAAATTAACTTTATTTATGAAACTCATGGCAAACAGCCCCGGTCATTGCGTGCCGGTTGCTTGTGCTATTGAAATAATATTGCTCTTCTGTCCCTGAGTTCATGTCCAAATTCACATCACTGTGGTCGACTTACAGTGGAGGTTATATTGTTGCTGCGGTAGTCATTGCTGATGTGATTATTGGGTGCTTGTGGGATGGTCTGTGAGGTGTTTTTTGTGTGGCCTGTGTGGCAGTTGTGCAACTTCCCGGCTTGGCGACTCTTCCGCGGAAATCAGGTGCAGCTTCATACTTCACTGCGACCATTGCGATTACGGCAGTTTGTGAGAGGATACAGAGAGGACACACGCACAAGGACCACTGAACAGACCCCATCCCTGTATAAAGGGGGTTTAATGCATGTGTGTGACATGCATATTCTCACTTGCTGTGCTGTGCATCAATCACAATCTCAGAGCACCCGGAGCACCTTATTATAACAATGAGGGACTTCTTTGAAAACACTGCACTTATTCACAAGCAATTTCAACAATAAGGAATTAAAGAATATCCAAACAGCATCTTCTGTCAACAGTTTTCAGTGGGCTGTGATGATGAATCCAGTTGAAAGCACGAAACTGGTCAGGTTAAAAGAATTAATTTACTCAGTTTGCAGCTTTGAAATGTTCTCGCCTTCTGCTGTCACACTGATTTCCCAAGTAACTATTTTTTTTTCATGTCGTCACACGTTTTGGAGCTTTAATTCAGTCACCGGACAGGCTGTGTGTGAACATGAACACAGCCTGTGAAAAACTGGGGTGTGGATTACAACTGTTCCGCAAAACCGGCATTAATAAAGTCGCTGTTCACCCTGTTGATCAAAACTGATCAAATCTGAATAAAGGCATCTTGTTGTTAATAGTTAAACTTGATTCATTTAAAGTGTGCATCCTCTCTTGTCTGTGAGTTGATCAGCCAGTAGATAAACACAGCAATGTCGTCTTTTAAAAATACACAAACACACTGCTTTGTTGTACATACGCAATAAATATTTCAGATGGTCAGCGTGGACCCTCTCTCTTAAAAGGTTTTATTTTACTCAGTGTGCCACTTTGCAAAAGCTGTAACTTCTGCTGCTACACTGACTAACTGTTTACACCTGCCTTCGTTGATTCTTGTGGACGTTACTGCGCCACATACAGAGTGGTATATGTACAGGGTTTTCAGCTGTTTTCAGTGGATCATGAAAAATCCTGCAAGAAGATATTCATGTATCGCAATATATATAGCTATTGGCAAAAAAAAAAAAAAAAAAAGGCCTAACTGAAATTCATCGGTTTTATCCGCTGAGCACAAAAGACTTTTTACTGACCATTACAGTCATTTTCAAATTTAGGCAGATATAAGTTTCATGAAAAATTCCTTCATTCTGATACGTGTCACAGTTCTGTGTTGTCAGATGGCTAAAATGCAACATCAAAGTGCTATTAATTAATTTGATGCGTGCTGCGTGTCATGCTTTGTCTGCAGCAAAAAATACACATACGCACACAGAGAAACACATAAAAAAAGCATTTGATGATTAAGATCTGCCCTCTGCGTGTAAAGCCCCATGCTACCCCATTCGCAGAGTACAGCTTAAAGAATATGATGCACATTAACGTTTTGGTTAGCAACACTACATCAAAGTAATCATGATTTTAAGTCTATCTGTGCACATGCGGTAATAATTAGCGGCCCCTGATGTACTTTATTGCTAATTATCTCTCTCTCTCTGCGAGTCAGCAGGTGCATTTCCGGAAAATGTCTTACTCTGCCTTTCTCTGCATGAGATGTACATTTTAGGAAAAGCAGAAACATCCCGATGTCCGATAATGAAGCTTCTGTGCTTTCATTCGAAAGTGATGGCTCAGATTTAAATCGAATGTACAGAGAAGAGACTACACACTTCACCCCAAAACTCTTAATTTTTTGAAAGTCTGTCAGATTTGTGCTGACTCTACTGTCTGTCACAGGACGCTATTTTACTCCCGCTGTTTTTACAGGCTGCCTGAACATGCAGATGAATTTCTTATATAGGAAAAAGTCTGAATATGTTATTTTCTGAAGATAACGGACCTTCTAAGAACTTTGTGAGGCACTGATGGTGGAGCTGCCGTGGATTATTCTTTTCTGGCAGGTGATTACACGTGATCCATGCATGACAACTTCTTTGATGCTGTGGAATTTACATATTTAATCTTGGAAATCATTCTACAAGTGGGTGAGTGCCCTGTTCAGTTGTTTTCCATTTATATTTTGTTCTCAGTGGAGCCGGTAGGCTTTTGTTAATTTTATTTTACTTTGATAGTGTGTCTGATTTCGGATCTCAATATGTGCCAAATGTGTTCTTTGTACCGGAGCAGCACGCTGTTTTAACCCCGTTTTGCTTCCACCATGAACATACACGCGGAACTGCAAACTGTTTTTTAGGCTGCCTGATCACACAGATGTATTTCTTGGATTTTTCACAGTTATAAGCGTGCACAAAGTTGAGCCTCCAGTAGACTGTCTTTAACAGGCTGCATTCAAGATGGACTAAGTCTCATAGTGGAGAGCAGCTGCTCCTTTTACCGTGACTGCATCAAAATTAACAGTTATCATTTAAAAATGAGTCATCATAACATTACACTTGTGTAAACTTTGCAATTAATCTGTGGCTCCGTTTATTTTTATTTTGAACACTGTAAATCTTCTAAGGAGAGTGACTTCAGTCAAATGAGCTATGCACTGCAATAACTAATTCACAGTTGATCAATCAGCCTGTTTGTATGCAAGATCTTTCCTATATTCTAATTACAGTTTGTAATATGCCAAATACAAATAAACAAAAACAGCAAATATAGTTGAGCTAACATAAAACAATATAACTAATTGCAAACAGATGAAAAATAAATTTTATTACTATATGGTTGTGAAGCTATGCATGCTCTGATTGGCTGATTTCCGGTCCGATATTTTCCCATAGCTGGCCAGTTACCACGATGATTGGTTCGAAATGCGTATCCCATTCGTTACAAACCAGAAACCTAAAAACACGATTACAAAAACCAAGTCGGACATGAACATACTCCATAAATATCTAAATAGCATTGGAAAATGCACACAGATTGAAAGCTTACCAGCTAAAAACTGCACCATCTGTTAGCAAGTTCTTCATGGAGGTGAAGCAAACAGATCTCTGACTACAAGCCTAAAACAGTCAGCAGCTTTCATATTCGGGTAAAACCATAGGTTTATGTGTTTATATATATATATATATATATATATATAAAATAAATTATTAACCTCGCTTGCTCGGTCTGTACGGGATTATCAGACCTCTGTTTTTCGCACAGGCTGAGCGATAGCGAGGTCTGTACTTACACCTCAGCCTGATATTTTCCTGTACAGACCTCGCACTCTGTTAATAATCCTTTAATATTTGCATTAAAAGATTCAACTTAAGTGGAGTTTGTAATATCAATAGGTAAACTATATTCCACAATGTAGGAGCACGGTAAGCAAAGGGTCTAAAACCTGCTGACGTCTTATCGCTGGATTCAACAAGATTCAACAAGGTGAAAAAGGAGCTCTTGTTTCAGAATCTGTATCATGTTAGTAGTTATGTAATAGCTGAGTGGATTCTTGTCATTTGATTGGTGCTTTGTATGTCACATGATATGGATTAATTCATCCCATTTGTGTTGCACTGCATTCAGAGTGCAGCTTGATTAGATTTAAAGTGCAAATTTGGTTCCATACATTTGGTACCACTGCATTCTCACATGCACATGCGAACACGCGCACATGTGATCACGCACGCGCATGTCCTTGTGCATGCGCATGTCGCGGACACACATGCTCGAGCATGAGTACGTGCCCACCCACCTGCACGCGCACCCACACTGTGCACGCGCGCGCACAAACACACGAAACCAATCCACTGTGCTGCCTGAAGGTTGTTAGCAGGAAGGGAGAACAAAAGCTGGACTCATTTCTGACGTGATTTTTTTTTCGCTGTACTGAGGACGTATACAGTCTTATTTTTGTTGTTCACGCACGCACAAGCGCTGACCAGGTTGCATGTGTGTGCGCGCGCACGCGCGGGGACACGACTATCCTGAGACATAGTTTGAACTAATTGACACTGCTAATTCTTGTAAAATACACACACACACACACACACACACACACACACACACTGTGCTGTCTGTTAGCAGGAAGTGAGAAAGAAAACCTGGACTCATTTCTGACGTGACTTTTTTTTCGCTGCACTGAGGAGGTACACAGCTCGACCAAGCCAGTTGCATGTGTGCGTGTGTGCGGGACAGCGACATGATGATTTGATTGAGTTACAGTGGGGAAAATAAGCATTTGACCCCCCTGTCAGTTTTGCATTTTTTCCCACCTACAAAGAATGGAGAGGTCTGTAATTTTTATTGTAGGTACACTTCAACTGTGAGAGACAGAATCTAAAAAGAAATTCCAGAAAATCACATTGTATGATTTTTAAATACTTAATTTGCATTTTATTGCATAAAATAAGTATTTGAACCCCTACCAACCAGCAAGAATTCTGGCTCTCACAGACCTGTTAATTTTTCTTTAAGAAGCCCTCTTATTCTGCACACTTTACCTGTATTAATTGCACCTGTTTGAACTTGTTACCTCTATAAAAGACACCTGTTCACACACTCAATCAATCACACTCCAACCTGTCCACCACAGCCAAGACCAAACAGCTGTCTAAGGACACCAGGGACAAAGCTGTAGACCTGCACAAGGCTGGGATGGACTGCAGGACAACAGGCAAGCAGCTTGGTAGAAGATAATAACTGTTATGATTATTTATTAGAAAGTGGATGAAACACACGATGACTGTCAATCTCCCTCGGTCTGGGATTCCATACAAGATCTCACTTCGTGGGATAAGGATGATTCTGAGAAAGCTCAGAACTACACAGGAGGACCTGGTCAATGACCTGAAGAGTGCTGGGACCACAGTCACAAAGATTACATTAGTAACACACGATGATGGTTTAAAATCCTGCAGGGCAGCAAGGTCCCCCTGCTCAAGCCAGCACATGTCCAGGCCTGTTTGAAGTTCACCAGTGACCATCTGGATGATCCAGAGGAGGCATGGGAGAAGGTCATGTGGTCAGATGAGACCAAAATAGAGCTTCTTGGAATAAACTCCACTTACTATGTTTAGAGGATGAGAACAACCCCAAGAAAACCATCCCAACCATGAAACATGGGGGTGGAAACATCATACTCTGGGGGTGCTTCTGCAAAGGGGACAGGACGACTGCACCGTATTGAAGGGAGGATGGATGGGGTCATGTATTGTGAGATTTTGGCAAACAACCTCCTTCCCTCAGCAAGAGCATTGAAGATGGGTCATGGCTGGGTCTTCCAGCATGACAATGACCCCAAACACACAGCCAGGGCAACTAAGGAGGGGCTCCGTAAGAAGCATTTCAAAGTCCTGGAGTGGCCTGGCCAGTCTCCAGACCTGAACTCAATAGAAAATCTTTGGAGGGAGCTGAAACTTCAAACCTGAAAGATTTAGAGGAGATCTGTATGGAGGAGTGGACCAAAATGTGAAAACTTGGTCAAGAACTACAGGAAACGTCTGACCTCTGTAATGGCAAATGACAAATGTTTCTGTACCAATTAAGCTCTGTTTTTCTAGGGGGTCAAATACTTATTTTATGCAATAAAATGCAAATTAATTATTTAAAAATCATACAATGTGATTTTCTGGATTTATTTCAGATTCTGTCTCTCACAACTGAAGTGTACCTACGATAAAAATTACAGACCTCTCCATTCTTTGTAGGTGGGAAAATCTGCAAAACTGACAGGGGGTCAAATACTTATTTTCCCCACTATACCTGACGCTGCTACACACACATACAAAATCCACTCCACTGTAACCCATCTGGATGATGAAGAGCTGTTCAGATGAAACGCTGATGTGATTTTTGGCTGGACTGAGGAACTACACAAAGATTTTTTTTTTATGGAAGTCCGAAGTCAGTGCACAGCATCACTAGACTACACGTCACAGTGGAACACCAAAATGTAAGTCCCTTTTCTGTTGTTTATAAATTAAAAAAATATCAAATGACAATGATCTATTTTAGCCGTTATATAAAACAAATAATAAATGTTTTTACATTCTTTCAATGGTACAAATATGTAATTCAGTGAAAGCTGGAACATTCACCTCATGAAATATTCGTACCATTGAACTCAAACATTCATTATTTGTATATTGTGAATTGGAATTGAACCAAAAATTGGAGGGGGGGGGAGACGCCCATCAATATTGAAAATGGCACATTTTTCCTTTATGACCACTTCCCCGCTGCATTTAAAATTTTCAGGATGCAGTGCGGTCTTTATGGTCTTCCTATGTGTGTGACAGGGCCTTCCTCTCCATCCTAGACTTCCTGTCCTCTGATAAGTGGAACAGGACTCTGCCTCCTCACTTGGTCTCTCCCTGCGCAGCCGCGCCTGCAGAAATGTGCAAGTGTACATGAATGAGGACAAGGTGTGGTGTTGCTCAGAGTGTTTTCTCACCTGCTGACAGTGGAAACAGATTAATGATCTGTTTCAGCCTCTGTGGCACATGGATACAAGGAATAATTTGATTTCTCCTGTGTTTGCCTGCTGTCTCTGGACTCATCGTTTTCTCATCTACCTGAAAGTCATCCTCTCTGTTTAGCTCTTGTTACCGCCTTTACTCATCCCATCATTCCTCTTCTGTTCCTCTTCATAAACCATACCACCTGCCATCTTGTTAGACATGGCAGCATAAAACAAAAGTGTAACACCAAACACAAAACACATCTTTGCTTCAGAAAACATGTTCTGTTCTCTCAGTTTCAGTGTGCAGGTCAGGGAGATGCTGCAAGAATGTGGCAACAACAAGAAACTGTCTCTGGCACACAGCTCAATGTAAACCCAGCAGGCAGTTACCATGCCAACCGTATGAGATGTTAGCCCACCTTGTGATCGTCCTGAGATGATCGATGATCAGGTCCCACCCCCACCCCCTCACTCTGGGGGGGTCCTATGTGAGTAGGTCAGTGGAGTCTGGGGGAAAAAAAAACAAAAACAAAACACAGACACAGACATGGAAAGAAGTTAAAACAATCATGTTTAACAGTGCAATTTCATTAAGGCAGTATAGATGTAAGTAAGTCCCTTCGGCTGCTCCCTTGTTTTCACTCGGGGCTGCCACAGCATATCCATCCTAAGTGAATCTGCATGTTGATTTGGCACAAGTTTTACGCTGGATGCCCTTCCTGATGCAACTCCACATTACATGGAGAAATGTGGCAGGGGTGGGATTTGAACCAGGAACCTTCTACACTGAAACTAAGGGCACTAACCACTTGGCTACCACCCCTACTAAAGCCCTGGTCCCACCAAATAATGAAGGATGAATAATGAGTCACATAGCATGTTTTTTTTGGTACAAGTCCAGTTATTCAACAAACGTGGGAGAATAGTGGCTCTGAGAGGCAGAATATTCAGCTAACAAGGCTCATCACTGAGCGTGGTGCTAATTTCAAGACGTTCAAAATTTAGTAATAACAGCATGGGGCAGTTTGTGTACAAGGTACTACGAGGACAAACAAGGATTTTAGAAGCATGTTTGTGGTGAGGACGAAGATGTTAAAAGCCCATTATCTGAGCACCTGGCGGCTACGAGGACATTTTGGACAGGTTTTTTGACTCCGCCCTCTTGTGCACTACAATTCCACCTACTTTGTGTGCTGGATGCTGTATATAAAATAATTATTTTGTAGCGGATTAATCATTTCTGTCAGAGCTTGGCAGTTGAAATAACACCTCTAATCGCTTCTGGAATCACAGAGGATGTTTCATTTGAAGCTTTTTTCCTCTCTCTGTCTCGTGCACTGAGGTGGAGAACATATTTGGAACAGCCTAAAAGGTAATTATTTGTAATGATTATATTGTAATAGCTTGATAAAACAGTTGCAGATTCATTCCTTCTTTATAAGCAGCTGTAAAAGTATGTTTATGATAGATTTAACATCTCGTTATAATGGATCAGATGAGGCGCACTCTGTGCATGTTGACGCAATGAATGCTGCATTTAATGACTAACACAGGTGAACAGCAGCCTGGCACACAGATGCGCACACCGGCCGGACTGTGCAGGAGTGTATTTTTTTCGACTGCGTTGTCATGCTCAGGCCCCAGCTCGGGGTTTAGGTCTTAGCTCTTGGTGTATTTCCTTTGTGATTTTCTGGTTTTACTTTTCATTAGTTCATGCTTTATCACGTTAGTCTCAGTTAGGTTCTGTTTATTGTTTTTGTCATGCCCGGCCCTGATCCAGGCTTTGATCCCTTTATTTTTGCCCCTTTCTTTGCCTCAACTTCTGTCCCCAGCTTTGAGTTATTAGTCGTTTATTTTTATCCTGGTTTATTCTCTGTTGTCACTTTTCTTTGTTACTGTTTACTTTGGCCTTTCATTTAGTTCTGTTCAGATTTTCTTCAGTCAGTTGTGTTTTCATTTATTGTTTATTAATTTATCACTCGGTTATCTCGTTCCTCTCTTTTGTAACATCTGTTATGCTTTAAGGTCAGGTTTGTTTGCTGTTATTGTTTTGTCACTGCTTTTCTTATGGTTTGTTTTACCACCTTGTTTAAGTCAGTTTTAGTTTTAGTATTTATCTCTACTTATTCTCATGTAGTTTTCATTAGGTTGTCGCTTAGTTTTTGGGTAACCAGTTATGCTTCCTTATCGGGTTTTGCTTTCTGTTAATTATTTGGTCTTTGATTATGTGTTCTGCCTCAGTTCATAGTTCCCTGTAGTCCTTCACATCACTGCACCTGCCCCATGTCTCTCACCTTGTTTCTGTCTGTGTTGTTTCATCTCACTCACACTCCCTACACCGGCCCAAGTATCTTTACTCCTTACAACCCTAACCCTAACTCCTTGCATATAACTTTGTTTATATTCAAATTTGTACATGTGTTTTGGACATTTACAATTTATATTTACATTCTAAGTTACAAAAATGGTTCGTTACACATATTTGTGATTTTCACAGTTAAAAAAAAAAAAAAAAAAAAAAAACTTTCCGTTCGGATTTTAGTTTTTGTGTATAATTAGGTTTATTGCTGTAATATAGTATGTCAGAATGAAAAAAAAAACTAAGTTACACAGGTGAGGTTGTGCTGAAAAAAAATGACACCAAACAAGGCAAGGTAAACAAACCATTTTTTAAGGTAAATTATGAGGGTAAAACCAAAAGTAGTCAAAAACACCCAGTTATACCCAGGACTCCAGAGGGTTAACCCTTTACCTACTGAGGCTATAAATGGACGATTGGTTATAATTTTTTTATTATAGCAACAAAATTAAGAAATAATGTTCTATGTTTGTGTGCTTTGGTACCCTTTTCCAAGAGTACCTGAATTTCAATTATATTACACCTGATTAACTATTTATACACATTATTTGTAAGTTTTAGCATTTAAAATGAGAAAAAACACAAACACCAACTTGATTTTTTTACAGTTTTTTAGTAAAAAATGATTGTTATGTAAAGGAAGTTTGGATTTCACATTTTTAACAGGAAGCTGTAAGTGTTTATAATCAAAATAATTAATTCTGTGTGTCTAGAACTCAGAAACAGTGCAAAAGTAAACATTTTACAAGGCGAAAATATGCAAAAAGTAACCAATTTTAAAATGCAGAACCAAACAATATGAACAACAACAAAGTGCAAAACTATATATAAATATATCAATTATTATCTGTATTATTAAAATGTGCAATAAATCACTCATTTGATCACTCATTTTGTGCAAAATTATACAATATGAATAAAACAATAAAGTGTCAAACTATATACGAATATATAACCAAGAATCAAAATTAGATCTAAACTACATCAGTCAGTGTGGTACTGTTTGTAACAGTTTCTGTCTGGCTGAAGACAGAGGCCAATTTTACAAAATTTGCACATCCAGCAGGTTGACCTCTTGCAAACCTTGCAAGAACGCCGCCCCTTTGTGGATCGCTGGCAAGTTGGGTTTCCACTGCTTGTTGGCACCGGGCAGTGGCTTGTGGCTGATGGAGCCATCACACCCACACAAACACGCACACACACCTTCACAAATTACACTAACACCCTGCCTTTTCCTCAAAACTTACTACATTTATGTTTGCTGTCTGTCTCTGTACTTTTCTGTCACTTTTGTGCTCTTTTTCATACTTTTCCTTCGTTTCAAAAGTCACCGAACGCACTTTACCATAATATATGCAACATACAGCATACTGTTGGAAAGCACGGGTTCTTGGCTTGCTGTCAGTGTTGAAATTTTTCAGATTGAGGGCTTACATGAGAATTTATGGTAATGAGAATCAGCGGCGCACTAGTGGGAAACTTCCGTGTATTTCCTCTGCGTTATGATGTCACAGGCTTATGTTTACTGTAATACACCATATATCATTGGAAAGCCCTTGGTGTTAGCTTAACAATGCACTTTGAATCATTCGGATTGGACAAACTATGGCGGAGTTACGGTAACAAAAATACGCATATGGAAAATATGGCATGGGCGCCATCGCCGTAGATAAAGGGTTAAGTGTTGTGTGGGCCGCTGAAGAGGAGGTACTGCTGGCCCACCACCACCAGAGGGCGCCCTGCCTGGAGTGCGGGCTCCAGGCACCAGAGGGCGCCACCGCCTCACGGGAGCAGCCTCGGTGACAGCTGTCACCCATCACCTGAGACAGCTGACGGCAATCATCAGTGGGGTATATCAGCAGGACGGCATCTCCACCTCATTGCCGAGATATCGTTCTACCTGGAAGGTAATATTCTCAGCTGACTGCTTGACAGTAACCTTTTGTGACTTTTGTGAGTGATAACAGACCTTTTTTCCAACGAGAGGTGGAGGTAGCTTTCCTGCCGTGTGGATTACTGGGTGCAAACGCGCCCACCTTTAATTGTGTTTTTGTTCCTCGCCAGCAGTACCAGGTCCGACACGCGGAGGCAGTGGCCACCTGGGAGTTCGGGACTTGGCGGCTCCAGTATACCCGGGGTCCTGTGGCGGAGGAAGCCGTGTGGTACCGGTCTTACCTTGGAGAGGCGTCTCCTATCTTCGAGCCTGCCCACACGACACTTTTGTAAATTGACTGTTGTCCATTTCTGTGATTGGTTGTATTCGTTGTGCACATTCACAACAGTAAAGCGTTGTTATTTGACTTACTCCATTGTCCGTTCATTTGCGCCCCCTGTTGTGGGTCCGTGTTCCTACACTTTCCCAACATTAAGGCTGAAACAAAAAACTACTTTCATCATTGATTAATATTATTGTTTCTCTCTCTCTCTCTCTCTCTCTCTCAACAATTAGTCAATTACCATGACACAAAAGTATCAATGCACTTTCTCCACGGACTTGGGTAACATGTTAAAATTTTTATTTACTCGATTAAATGCTTAAGCTCACATGGGGCATCTCGTAGCTCGAGCAGTCTGTTTGAACAGCGTTAATAGAGTAGCCATGGGGTTAAAACGTATGTAACCATGGAGAAAGCTGAGTGTTTCCATGACACCCTGTCATCAGTAAAACACAACACCAGGATATCTCATGTTCACCTCTGCCTGGAGGTGTCTCTGCATGCAAGTCCAATTTTATTTGCTTCATCATGAAGTACAAATACATTGTGTCGGATGTTTAAAATGTCATTTAGTGAATGCATGGGTATACAGTCTGGAATCTTCACTAGTGATACGTTTGTTAACATGTATTTGTGCGTGTGCATGCCATTCACCATCAGCAACCCGACTGCTAGCTGCACCCATGATTGGGAGCAGATGGGGGCCGTCGGTCTGTGTGTGTATTAGGAGGGGGTGCTCTAGTTTAAGTGATGTATGGACTCTCACACCAACAAAGACCCTCTTTCAACTGATGTGTTTCTTATTAATTGGGGTTAGAGCCAGAGAATGACTGCTTAAACAGGAAGGATTTATAGCTCCGACAGAGTACCCGACTCAATTTTTGTGTGAGGGTTATTTAAAAGGGGGGGGGGGGGGAAGTGTTCTCTGCAGTGCATGAGAAGGAACACGAGAGCCTTCAGTGGAATCATTACTGCTCTTTGTGCTTACTTTGACACTGCTATGAAAACTGGAGTGAATAAAATGGTAGTTAGTGGCATTTGGTGCTGCTCACACAGGCATAAAACCTTGAATATGAAAGCCATGTGAATGAGCTTAAAATGCAGAGGCTGAGTCAATGAAGAAATGCTCAGTTCACAGTTATCGAGGCCTTTTACAGTCTGCTCACCTCCTCCCAACACGTGTCTGTGTTTATCTGCTCATGCTTTTCAATTACCCTTCACCAAAGAGGAAAACAAGCCCTTTGACTGTTACTATATTAATCAGTGCGAGCGCGTCTGAACTTTTGAACAGCAAAATATATATCTTACCCAACTGCACTACCCTTTAAGAAACAGTTTAAAATGCATTAAAGCCAAAGTTCACAGCCATGGCCATGTATCATCTACAGTTTTTACTGAACATCATGTGCTAAGGTGTTGGACAGAACCCAACCTATTCAGAGCTCAATAAATGTCCATTCGGTCTCTTCAGTCATCACCTGATTGTTTCAGCACAATAGAACTGACAATTAAGATGTGTGTATTTACAGACTGATCTGTCTCTTTTCATTTAAGTCAAATATAAACTGCTGATTTGACTGTGGTCAGTTGGAAGAACAGGTATTCCTGCTACTCCATTTAGATAGTGACAATTCACTATGAGCACAAAGTCATCTGAAAATATAAATGGAAATGCAGATTGAGCAATGCAGCACAGTAGCTACACAAGTTTGGCTGTTAATAATGAGAAAGGCTTATCACTGTTTACAATGCGTGACGTCCACGTTGTACTTTAATTTTAACGTGTCTACGAAAAAGACACCCACGTTTATCTGATATTGCAAGAGTTTGACCATCATACTTGGGGGAAGTGATGGTCTAGTGGTTAAGGCATTGGGCTTGAGACCAGAAGTTCATCGGTTCAAATCCCAGCCTGACTGGAAAATCACTAAAGCTCCTTTCACACCGGGGCCACTTCGAGTTGCGTCGTCATAACGACGCCACGTGATGCTACCTAGTGCCGAGACGATGCAGCTCAGTGCCACAACATCGCAAGGGATGCAAAGGACGAAGCCAATCGGACGCCATAAATTAAATATGTTTAATTTATTCTGCGTCCTCTGCTCAACGCAAAGAGCAAGTGGTTTCAAAGGGGCTGATTACTTATGCAACCCATCATCTTGGATTTTATATTTTTAATTAATTTATATCAAGTTGTAGAGATTTACTTTCACTTTCAGTCTAAGGAAGATAATTTTAGAAATTTCTATATTGAGAAGACTGATTTACTTTTTGTATTTGAAATACCATAAACAAATTAAAATGCATGAAACAAATTAAAATGCATGAAACACCAAGGGGCTGAATACTTTTGCAAGTCACTATATATATATATATATATATATATATATATATATAAAATTTGTTACTTAGTTTATCCAGTCTGGTTTACACTTATTGGATCTATTTTAACCCTGGCTGCACCAGTTACAGCGCAACCGAAAACAGCCGACTGAAAATCTCTTAAGGTAAGTAATTGTCCAATGTACAGCAACTAAGCCTACCTTTTCTTTTTTTCCCCAAACTGAGTCAGTTAAAATAATTTCCTGCTCCATGAAGCATTACATAAAATTTATTCAATTCCATGAGACCACGTTATCATCCATGTCTGAATACAACACCAAATCACAAAGACAGTGATTCTTACATTTACTTTGTAAAGAATTTTGGATTGTGTTGTGGGCCTGAAATGCAGAATGTATATTAACAAATGAAGTTGGCCACACAAACTATGATATATATTTGCTTTTTTTTTGTATTTGCATATCATCCCAGCTTTTTATTATTTGGGGTTGTAATAGTAGTAGTAGTAATAATAATCATAATAATAATAAATGAATGCTTTTCATGAGAGATACAAACTGTAGAGCAAGAGAGAGAAAGAGGCACAAACTGTGGATATGTGGGGGTGCAACTTAATACTGAAATAATGCAGCCAAAGACGCGCAATTAACCGTGTGCCGTTATACTTTTGCCTCAGGTCATCAGAAGCTCACACCAGCCCATGCTAGTGTTGTGAAAACTGTGGTTTCACTTTGGAGCACATGAAATCATGGACATTAGACATCTTCAGTTCATCATTTCAGCCTCACTTTCATGTCAAAATGAAAGGCAGGTAGGTCCACACTCTGTGCTCATCACTCAGTTGTGTTTTTGCAGGTTATTCTTTATCGTTTTCCAATCCCTGATTTCCTGCTGCCCTTTTTTGTCTTTCAGTAAAAAGGATTTTTCTCTGTGAATATTATTCTGCCATTTGTAATGTACAAGTGCAGGAAATAGCGTGCGCTAGCCAGAATACACAACAGCACAGTGAAGCGTACATAAAAGTACATTGTGTGCAAGTGTGAGTGTACTCTGAGTGACTCCGCTTTCTTTTTGCTCCGCCCATTCCAACAAATCCAGTACACACAGTGAGGCAAAATAGAAGCCAAGCAACATCTTGGCACCTTGCCTCCCCTTGAACAAATCAGACCACAGAGGCTCATAAAAAGTCCACGTCCAAAGTTCACTCCGCAGACTGGGGGGTAGGGGGGATGGGGGTATCCAAAGACGAAACCCATTCTCTACAACCCCACTCTGTTCTAAAATGTACCATAGAGGATTGAACACTCTTTAAACACAGACAAAAAGTGGCACCCACTCCAGTGTCTGCCTCATCCGAACGCTGTTCTCTGCCACTAAATTGTGCTTTGATGTTATATTGTTCTTAACTAGCCTCGCTGAAAGCACTCAATAAAAATAAATTCTTCTTAGTTCAGTGACAAAGTGAGAGCAAATTTCCATCTTTAGACCAATTACTACCATCACAGCACACAGCCTGGTGCTTCAAACTTCACACTTCAGAGAGGGATAAGAAGAGGGTGGAGGATGACAAAAAGCAGAACGCGAGCCTCTGGCTCAGGGCAAAAATAGGACAGGCAGACCCTAAAACTCATCAAGCCACCCTGGGGTGTGTCTGCTGTCAGCTATCAAATGCACATTTGCATTTAAAAAATAAATAAATAAAACAAAGTGCCTGAGCCATGTTTTCCAAGACGACAAACTATTCCAGACTTGCACACAATAGTACACGGTGTTACAACAGGGGTGCAACAGAACACAATACTCATGGGTCAGATTGGATCATGGTTTTCAGTCATGGATCAGATTGTTTTCCAGGTTGGAAAAATAAACAAGGCACAAAAATATATCTTTGCTTTCCTTTTTTTTTTTAGAAAAAAACAAAGAAACAAAAAAACTTAAACATAATGAAAACAAGGAGCTCTTTCCCACGGTCATGAATGAAAACAAGGTTTCCCATGTTTAATTTATATTTTAAAACTAGTGTGCTGCCCGTGGAGTTACACGGGCTCTAGCTTGGGTAGTGTTTATAAAATAAGCAACTGACATTTTTCAAAGGTTAGGGTGTTAGGGTTGCAATAAATTATGGTAATAAATTATGCAAAGTTTCTATAATGAGTTGGAATGGCATGTGAGTCCAGAATGTTTTTAGAACCTTAGACAACAACTTTATTGGAAGAACTCAACCCTTTTATTTCATGTTAAGTATGCAATTGTTAATGTTAATTTATTGTCTTAATGTATTTACAAATTGTTTAGGTTCTTTTATTATTATCAGTATTATTATTATTACTTTATTTTGTCATTTGATTTTTAAATGGACCACAATGGAAATAGGGGGATTTCATTTTTTTGGATCATCCATGTATTTTTAATGTATTTATAATTATATGATGTACTTACATTGAACTTACTAAATAAAATCATGCATGCACACACGTACACAGGCGCCACTTCGCTTTTTATAGATGATTTACCGCCCCCTGTTGGAATGGAGTGTGAGTCCAGAAAGTAATTTCAACATCCATTGTTCACTCTTGTTACCTAACATCCCTAATTTCTCCAAAAATATTAGTCCTATCAACTTTCCTTTTTTGCAGCATTCATCCTTGACCCAAGACACATAAGCATACCAAACGGCAAATGTCAGCTCTCTCCAGTTTCTTCGTGATCGAAGCCATACACAAGCACGCACACATGCACGCACTCAGAGGCCACTTGGCTATTAACATATAGATAATTGTTGATAATTGTTACATTAAAATAACACATGAACAGTATTAGTGAATAAAATGGCCTTTGGTCATTAACATAAAACTAAAAAAATAAATGAATAAATAAGAATAAGAAGAACTTGATTAATTCTGAAGGAAATTGTTTATGAAACAAAGCAGAACAGAGTTCATGGCATCAAACTGTTTTTCAAAAAGTTGAGGACAACATTACATTGTCTGGTGAGAAGGTAATAATGACAATAACTTTATTTATGTAGCACTGTAATGAAAAATACATGTCAGGCACACCATGTGGAAACACACACAGAGAGAGAGAGAGAGAGAGAGAGAGAGAGAGAGAGAGAGAGAGAGAGAGAGAGAGAGAGAGAGAGAGAGAGAGAGAGACAACTACTGACCAAATGTGGTGCTATGTTTAACTATTTCTGTAGCAGGATGAGACATGCTATATTGGGGGAAGGGGGGGATCATAACATTGCTTACTGTAATTGAAAATTGTAGTTCACGTGTTACACATTTGCTCATCAAGAAATAAAAACAATTACAACTGAGAAACAATTACACACAATTTGGCACATGGTTTTATTAAGCAGCTTACAATCACATTCGTACACTGATGCCAAATACAGTTTGGGATTGTGTCTTGCTCAAGGACACTTCAAACAGAAGGATTATGAGTGATGGGAAAACCAGGATTTCATCTCAAGTGTGAAGCAGCAATATGAGTATCTGCTCTCAGATGAACATTTGAAACCTCTTTGAATTAGTCTTAGGTTTATGATGGCTGATGCTTTACTTTGTAATGGATTCACAGAGCTCCAACACCACGATAAAAGGCAATTAAATAGTATAAAGTTGCCTAAATTAAAGAATCTACTTTTTAAAAACTTGTATGTTGTTCCTTATCAAGTATCGAATACTTTTAACTGATGTAAACAACTTTAAACTTGATTCAAGACTAAACAGCCATTTTAAACAGCTCTAATAACCCTTTTTACTAGATTTAAACTGGTTAATTATACAAGATCTTTTGTATATTAACTGCTCTCGACCATCTGAAAATTCCTTTAGGTTTTGAGTAAATTTCTGACATTCGATTAAAAAAGTTAAGTCAAATTTATTTTTTGACACACACACACACACACACACCAAACAGTTAATTGCAGCATTAATCTGGCATCCAGATCTGACAGATTAAGCTGTATTTTTAGACAGGGTTCAGACAAGGATTTATCTTTAGCTATTATTGACAATAAGTGTGGAGGAGGAGCCAAAACCCGTCCGCTTCACACAATTCTTAAAAAAATTAAAATGACATACAAGTAGACATCTTGTACTTGCATTTGCATATACAGTGTGCAAAAATAATTTTATTCAATTTCCAGAGTTCCCACATTATTATTTTGACTGCATTTGTATAGTGCTTTTCCCACCTAGCAAATGTTCAAAGGTCTTTACAATGATGCCTCACATTTATTTTCCCAGCCAATGGCTGGCAGAACTGAGACAAGGCAGATTAAGTGTGTTGTTCAAGGACACAGACAAGTAGCATGAGCCAGATTCAAACCCATGTCTACATATTGGTATGCCATCTCCTTATCACTCACCTATGTGCTCTACAAAGCAGTAGTACTGGTATGTAATTTTTGGAAATATTCTTCCGTAGCAAACAATACAACAGCAAAGACTGTACAACCAACACTCTTGCATTTCAGTAAGCGTACAAGTTTATGCAGAAATCAACACCACATCTGACATCAGGCACGTTCTACCATGTGTACAAATAAGGAGAAAGAGAGGAATGGACAAAGGAATGAACTTGGAAAAGAGTTGGTGATGACTGTAAGCAGAACAGCCCTGATAAGCTAAGGAGTGTAGAAATCTTGTATATGTGCTCTCATCTGTCACACTCAGGTGGACCATGAAGAACACTACGAGTCCACACATGGACCAAGTTTGTCAATACGTGTGATCCATGGAATGCTTTTGTGTTGCCAACAAATTCCAGTGTGATTTAAAAGAAAAAGAAAGACTCTTGGGGGTCATCTGAGCAAGAGTATGACCACCACCACCAGTTCAAATCTTGGACATGTCAATCCCAAAAGGACGTACTTGTGTTTTGTTTTTGTTTTTTTGTTTTTTTTATATTTATTTTTTGGGGGGATGGGATTGTTTGTTGGTTTGTTTGTTTATTTTGGGGAGGGGGAGAGTCGTAGAGAAAAAAGACGAATAGCATTCATTTTGGAGTGGCGATGCATCAT
Organism: Thalassophryne amazonica; assembly: GCF_902500255.1. Lineage (NCBI taxonomy): Eukaryota > Metazoa > Chordata > Actinopteri > Batrachoidiformes > Batrachoididae > Thalassophryne > Thalassophryne amazonica. Next base: position 94,365,051 of record NC_047108.1, on the reverse strand, counting down.
GGTAGTGTACAGGTCCATCTTTGAGTTAAGCACCTGTACAAGAAGAAAGGCTATTATCATTAAGAGCAATAAATGACTCTAGCTTTAGTAACTACTTGTAAACTTATCACGAGAGGTTCTAATACCCATTACAGGCCTTCAGGGAACAGAAACAAATGCAGCAAAACTGCAGTCACCTGTTTTCAGTTACTGCAGCACCTTTTCCTGGGTTGTTGCAAATCAGGACACTAAGCATTTCCATGAGGTGCTGAATACAACAGGGTCAGAACATTTTGTCCAACCTGACCTGATCTTCACTGTTTACACTTAAAGTAGTTGATCCTTTTGCAGTATTCTAATCAGTAGGAAAAGACAACAGTATTACTAACACAGGAACACTGCTCCATGTTTCTCTCTGTGTATGACCAAGTATCATACATGGGTAACTTCAACCATGGTTCAAGCAGAAAGAAGCTAGATGATTACTGCAGCATTTGCTACACAGTAAATGATACTGCAGCAATGTTCCAGTGTGACATAACATTTTACAGCTGCATTTGGATGAATATCCAGGCTACATGCATCTTGTTTTGCGAGCAATTAATACAAGATAGAATTCAATATGGCGACTGTTGTCTGTGCTAGTTGAGATCAGATGAAGTCTGAGCACATGCCCTGGTGACATGCGTTTCCACATCCAATACATTATAGCACCATCCTGGGTCCTGAATGGCAGCCACCCAGGCAGACTACTGGTCCAGTGCCACCTCCTGAAAGCAGCCATTTGCTGCAGTTAGGTGATACATTGATGTCCCTTTGGGCATTTCTAGATGCTGGGGTCCTCAGCACTGAGCCACCAGCACATTACCTCATGTTCAGAGAAGCACATGACATGGTCATTTACTTCTGACAACTGGGTGTCAATAATGAGGGAATAACCCTGTTGTGTCTGATGATTTGCGGACGCTCATGCTGGTTATACAGTCGCAAATAGAGCTTTACCAGTGACGCGTTAGTGGAGCCGGTAAAAAGGAATTTTACAGTGACGCATTAGCAGAGCCGGCTATTTGTGACCGTGTAACAGCATAAACGTCCATAAATCATCAGGCACAATTCTAATTCAATCCATTCTAATTCAATTCCATCATTTGCAAAGTTTATTTTTCTGTAGGTAACTCAGTCGGCGAGGCTTACTATCGACTCGAGCCGAGGCAGCGTTCAGGGAGCGGAGTAATCCATCAAACGTGAAAGTCCACCAAATGTGAAATGGTAATTCTGTATCAGAATCCACATCAATACTTTCGTATGGTAGCTTAAATTTACCCATTTAGGCATCAGCGTCAGTATGCGACTTTCTCTTGCTCTCAGTTAACAGTGCTAACAGCTAGCATAAATCGTCAGTTCCGCGTCCCAACGATGTTGTGCATGCGCAGTTGCGTGGAGGACAGGGATGACATTCGACAGGAAGGACATCTTGTCAGAACACTGGTCAGGGCGTGAAGTAATACATCCAAATGTGAAACTGTTGAATATTTTGCCACCGTTACCCTGATATGGTCTGAAATCTCACACGCTTAACCAATCAGATTTATGGAAAAAATGTAATTGGATTAGAATGTTAGTTATGTGTGTAGCAAGACAGAAGGGAAGACAGTAGTACACACAAGTCACTACTAGGGATGGGTATCGAGAACCGGTTCCTTTCGGGTATCGTTAAGAAATGATTCGATCCACCAACATCAATAAGCTTTGTGCTTAACGATTCTGTTATCGGTCCTTCAGAGTGGCCGTTGTTTTGGTGGGTGTTTGTCAGGAAAATGATCATTTCTCTACATTGATTAAAGACCCTGCAGCGGGTCCTTAATCAACTTTTCTGCAGCGCGGCTTTGCTTTGAACCTTGAACCAATCGAAGCGTGGTTCGCAGATTGAAGCAATGCTTCGGTCGATTGCTTCGTTTATTTCTTTCTTTCGCTTAATTTTCCCCTGCTAAAACCCTAAAGAGCATAGGTCTGTGAGTATTATTTACCTTTTCTATGTTAAACCGACCTGTTATGGTCTTCTGAAACAGTTGAAAAACGGGAGCGATAATAACGCGTTAGCATGTCTATGGCATTTTCAATGTTAAAAGTTAGCATTTAGCAATTGCAGCCGTCATCACGTTCGGGTGCATTTGTTTTCAAATTGTAATATTCCTTAAATATATTTTTGCTTATATATTAATAATCTAATGATTATTATATACAATTTTAGAGAAAGAGACAAAAAGAACCTGAATAGAAACACAACAGAAAATATATAATAGCAACTAACATAAATAAATAAATACATACAGAAATAAATGTTTCCTGTGAGCACCTAGTGACTCTCACACCTCCTTTTCATCCCTGTCTTATTTAAGTTTAATGACAGTTTGTTTCGGTCAAACCATATTTTCAGTTTGTTAATTTCTTCAGTGATTTCCTCCAGAACTATCTGCCAAACTGCTGCATCCTAGTAAGAGCAGAATACTACTGGAATGAATTTGAATAAGGAAAGTTGTATATTTTTTCTCACCTAAATGGATTCAGCACTCACTCCAGTTTATCGTCTGGAATAGTCCCAGATTGCATTTCAGAGCTTCTAGAATTCAAACATTTTCATGCAGGTGGTGTTGGGAGGTAATTTTGGGTTTCAGCTTTTTTTGTTTTTCACCACTTTCATCCCTGAATGAGTTGTGATTCACTTTTGTGCGGATTAAAGTTACTAACGGTTCCAAACGTTGCGCGGCTCTCTGACAAGTCAAGATAGAACGATAGAATTCAGTCTGAATTAATAACTTCAAAGCGAAACACAGTTTTGTTTATTTTTATTTATGTCCAGAGATCAAGGATACAGTGACTAATTTCATATTTATTTACTTTAAGACTCAAGGAAATACATAGAAAACCTGTAAAGCCTACTTTTAGTACAAAATTCACGAGGTATCGATAAGGGAATCAATAAGGAATCGGATCGATAAGCAGAATCGATAATGGCATCGATATCGATAAAACCTTATCAATACCCATCCCTAGTCACTACTATCCAATTAGTGATGGTAACGCACCAGGCGGCAACAGGGAGACGAAGAACATGAAGTTGTGGAAGAAGACAAGACAAAGTAAACAACAATCTACTGTGAGACGGAAACTAAAAACAGAGACTCATATTCAATAAAGCCCAAGGCACCAATCAATCAAAAAATAACCTGATCAAACCAGATCAGATCTTTGAGATTGGGTCAGGAGATTTGTCACAAAAGTGTATCTGTCCTATCCCATTTAATTATTACCATATTACACAAAGCACCGTATCCTACCAATTTCTCATTTAATCTTTCAAGTTCATTGTAAATCTGTGCCTCGATAACAGTCTTTTGTTCGGCTTTGAATGAATAAATGAATGAATTTATTTATTCAGCACACAGATGAATAACAACACAGACAATAAAAAAAATTCATAAAAAGAACAACGCACAATGAACCCGTGTGGCCGAAAGGGTGAAGGCAGAAGCAAAGCTTGTAAATACCCTCCCCTTATATAATAAAAAATAAAGAATATATACATATATAAATATATATACTCATAACAACAATACAAAAGAAATGTGCATGAATAATACAACTCGGTCAATGCACCAAAATTTCAAAACACAATTGTACTTTATGCAGAACTGCAATGACTTTTGACATTTTAGATTTAACATAATTAATATGTTTTCCAGCTTAATTTATCATCAATATTAACACCAAGAAATTTTGTATCTGTTACAATTTCAATTTTGATATCATGTAATAATAAATTTCTGTTTAAGTTTCTAGACTTATTCCCAAATATGATACACTTAGTTTTACTGAAATGGAGTGATACAATTTCTGGTCCAGATCGCTTGTATTTTTTTTCTGTTTTGGAAGGACTCTGGCTTGTCCTGCAATCTCCGCATTTTTCTTTGTCAAATGTTCATTTACATACACCTCGGTTCCTCTCAACTTTTTTGTTTGCCTTAACAAATCATTCTTAAACTTCCTGTTCACAAATGGGATAATAATAACCGGTTTCGACTTTTTGTCTTTACTTGAAGCTGTGTGACAGTCTGCAATATCAGTACTATTGATGTGGATGTCCTTGGAGGAAAAAACTGACTAACCTGTTGCTCCAGGGAGTGAGATTCTTCCTGCGTGACCTCTACGTCACTAGTACCGCTGCCCACAGCTGCGGCTCTGGCAGATGTCCAATGATTAATGTTTAGTCCAGACACAATTACCTCCTCCATCCTCACGTGTTGCTCCGGTTCATCTACACAGTTTTCTGGTGTTGTATTTTTTGGCAGAGATGACCAAAGAGGTGGCAAAGTATGAACATGAAAATGATTAAAAGGGACCTCTTGTCATTTCTTTTTTTTTTTTTTTTTTATATTTTTTTATGGCTGTGATAAACCCTGATGTGATGTTAATGAATGAGGCACTGTGACTCTTAAGCTATTTTCTTGTTGTGGAACAAAGCACCGGTGTTCTCTGGTTCAGGCTGAAAATACAGAGGGACTTCTTTTAAAATGCTACGTTTCTTCAGTCCCCAACAAGGAACCATTTTCAGATGTTGTTGTCCAAAAAAGGGACACTAATGTGGATAGGCTTTTGTCAGGCTGCGATAATGAATCAGACTGACATGAACAGGTAAGGTAAGACTTTATATTTGAATTCATGTCATGTTTCTGGAGCTCAATTTAGCTCGCCCCGTGTTTACACACTTACTGAAGTCAAATAAAGTTAGGACTGCAGTGTCTTCCAACACGTTTTTAAGTTTCAAACCCATTCTCAGCAGGACAAGTGAGGAATTGTGGGTCGCCGTCATGTTAGTGACTGTCTATAAATCAGTGAGTCAGACTCTATTTTCAGACAAGCACATCAACAGAAAGTCTAGCCAGTCAAGTCTACCCAAACACAGATGCTGTTTGTGACAATCAGGCTTGTCGCACCTGAACTTTCTAAAACTTTTGTCAGCCTGTCTTATCGACATTCTCCCTCTCTTGTACATAGAATTCAATATGGATACATTAAAGTGGGAGAGCTTGGTGCCCACACACATACGTCACAAAATCTCTGAACAATCAAATGCGTTCTTTATTTTCTCGATTTATTAATTATCAAAAACAAACAAAAAACTAATTAGAAAGGTGGGAAATGCATGTTTTTAGTATGTTTTATCAAATAAAAAAGAATTATTTTTAAGGTAGCCCCTCTTTAAACCATTATAAACTTTTAATTATAAACTAACTTCTTTACACTTCCAACAGGACTGTTATCTGTATCACTGCCAGTGCCAGTTTGCTTTCTACCTCTCATATGATTTCACAAACAATATCACAAACATGAGTGAATGATTCATACAGAAAACCTACTTTGACAAAACCCAAAGGAATGTCAGATATCTGCTGTTACTTGGAAAAATGCCTTCTGCATACGTAACCGGTTACATTAAGAAAAAAGTTTAACTGCAATGGCAATTTTTAAAACACAAAGCAATCAGGATTTTCCATAATGTGCTGGAGCACAGGCCCAATGAGACCAATCAGCTGATGCAAAGGATAGACACCATGCAGCCTTCATGAGTGGAACAGGTCAATCAATATGCCCCTCCTCTTCTTCCCAAACAACACCCTGACAGTCAAACTGCTCTCATGAAAACACAGGAGGATCCAAGTTACACCAACACGTTCTCACAGCAAAAATGCTTGATCTATCAGAACAGATCCAGTCTACAAAACACAGAACTTCTGTGACTAGCCTTGCTCTCTAACATAGCATGATAGTGTAGTTCAAAAAGAAAAAATAACCGTTTAAAAAATTATGGAATCATGAAAAACAAAAGAACGCGCCAACACATCACTAGTATTTTGTTACACCACCTCTGGCTTTTATAACAGCTTGCAGTCTCTGAGGCATGGACTTAATGAGTAACAAACAGTACTCTTCATTAATCTGGCTCCAACTTTCTCTGATTGCTGTTGCCAGATCAGCTTTGCAGATTGGAGCCTTGTCATGGACCATTTTCTTCAACTTCCACCAAAGATTTTCAATTGGATTAAGATCCGGACTATTTGCAGGTCATGACATTGACCCTACGTGTCTTTTTGCAAGAAATGTTTTCACAGTTTTTGCTCTATGGCAAGATACATTATCATCTTGAAAAATGATATCATCCCCAAACATCCTTTCAATTGATGGGATAAGAAAAGTGTCCAAAATATCAACGTAAACTTGTGCATTTATTGATGATGTAATGACAGCCATCTCCCCAGTGCCTTTACCTGATATGCAGCCCCATATCATCAATGACTGTGGAAATTTACATGTTCTCTTCAGGCAGTCATCTTTATAAATCTCATTGGAACAGCACCAAACAAAAGTTCCAGCATCATCACCTTGCCCAATGCAGATTCGAGATTCATCGCTGAATATGACTTTCATCCAGTCATCCACAGTCCATGATTGCTTTTCCTTAGCCCATTGTTGACAGGACTGAGCGGAGGCGAGACACAGACAGAGGCTGGACACAAATGCAGGCTCACCACAGGACGTATGCGTAAAGGATGGTTTAATTCAGACCTGGGTTCAGTAACAGGAAGGCAGTCCGCGGAGCAAAAGTACCGGGCAGGGACAAGACAGAGGACGTGGTCAAAAACAAGCAGGGTCAGTACACGAGCAAACAGAGTTGTCAGGGCTGAGGCAAAAGGCAGGATCCGGTACACAGAGCAGAGTCAAAAAAAACACGGCTTGGCAAAACAGGACTGAAACAAAGTGCTGGTGAGTGAATGAATCAACAAACGAGCAGGGAGGAAGTGAACTGTAGCAGTTTAAATAAGAACAGGTGTTAATAAGATAATGAGGTGCACGTGGAGGAGGAAGGGCCTGGAAGGGGGCGTGGTCAGGTGACAACTAAGAGGCAAAAGAGATGCAGAAAGGCAGTGACAAATGGGCAAGTAAATGACAGATGAATGGGGCGTGGCCAACAGTGATGACAAAGTGCAGGTGTGGGACATGAGTGATCAGAAAGAGACTGTGATAACAATGAAACTGGACATGACAACTAAAGATCATACAAAGAAAACATGAGCACAAATCTAAACTTGATCAGGACTGAAAAGCATACCAGAAAATGATAAACAGAATCATGGGAAATAACACATTGTGACAAAACCAAGTGGAACAGACAGACAAAACTATAAGAAAAACAGAAACTAAGTGATAACAAAACCTGGCATAACAGTACTACATAATAGAAATGAGAACAGCAAAAACAATAGGCAAACAATAACCAAATGATAAACCATGAAAACACAGACTGATAGAACAAAACTAGAAGGGAACTGGAACATGGCTGAAGAATAAAAGTAACAGAAGAATGTGCCAAAGCAAAAATAGAACATAGAATAAACACATGATGAAGAAGGCAATTAATAAAACAAGGCTGGGGCAAAAGGAACAGAACTAAATAAAGAGGAAAAATAAGGGCTGAAGCCTGGAACTGGGCGGGGCATGACAATTGTAACCTTGTTTTTTTCTGTTTAGGTGTTAATGATGGCTTTCGTTTAACTTTTCTGTATGTAAATCCCATTTCCTTTCGGCGGTTTCTTACAGTTCGGTCACAGACGTTGACTCCAGTTTCCTCCCATTCGTTCCTCATTTGTTTTGTTGTACATTTTTGATTTTTGAGACATATTGCTTTAAGTTTTCTGTCTTGACGCTGTGATGTCTTCCTTGGTCTACCAGTATGTTTGCCTTTAACAACCTTCCCATGTTGTTTGTATTTGGTCCAGAGTTTAGACACAGCTGACTGTGAACAACCAACATCTTTTACAACATTGCGTGATGATTTACCCTCTTTTAAGAGTTTGATAATCCTCTCCTTTGTTTCAATTGACATCTCTCGTGTTGGAGCCATGATTCATGTCAGTCCACTTGGTGCAACAGCTCTCCAAGGTGTGATCACTCCTTTTTAGATGCAGACTAACGAGCAGATCTGATTTGATACAGGTGTTAGTTTTGGGGATGAAAATTTACAGGGTGATTCCATAATTTATTCCTCAGAATTGAGTGAGTCCATATTTTTTTCCCTCTGCTTGGTCTAAAAAAAGTAACCGTTACTGACTGCCACAATTTTTTTTCTTGATTTCTTATAGTGTTTCTTAAAGCCAGAAAGTTGCCATTTGAAATGACTTTAGTTTTGTGTCTTGTCTGTGATCTGTTTTTTTTTTTACAAAATTAAACAACTGAATGAACATCTTCCGAGGCCGGTGATTCCATAATTATTGCCAGGGGTTGTACATGTACAGCCTCTGGAACACATGTACTGCAAATGTGCAGTTATCTGGAGGAGCTGCGCAAGTATGCAAATGTCTGAATGAGCTGGACTGGACATTAAACAGATTTTAACCTGCTACCTGGCTAGTACAGTCTGCTCATTGTGGGGCAGCATGGTAGCCAAGGAGTTAGTGCACTTGCTTTCAAAAGAGAAGGTTCTCAGTTCAGGCCATGTGCCCATTTTCCATGTACTGCTCCACTTTTACCGTATTCGTGATTCACGCGGGGCAACAGTGCCATGCAAGCGGTGTTAGGTGTTTGTGTGTGTCACCTGGAATTTGGCCGACACCTGCCGCGAGAGGGTGCAAAGGGTTCGCACAGCGCACACTTTGTCTTTCAGGCACTTGTGTGCGCAAATAGTTGTAGCAACAGGTGTACGAGGCGTTGGCGACAGGGACAGGGTTTGCACACGATTCTTGCGTCATGCGCACTAAGTGTGCACTTCGTCCAAACTTCACACTATGTGTGAAGGGGCCCTAAGAGGGGTCTGTCATTTCAATGGAGGAAAAGGGTTGTTAAATGAAATCTGAAGTTGTGTGTTGTGTTTTTCCTCAAAAACATAATTACATGCAGATGAAACTCAAACATTCTTCACTTCTTTCGTTACCAGGAGAAATAACACTTTTGAACACTTTTTTTTGCTCATCCACATGCCTGCATGCATGTAAAGGTGAATAATCAGACGCAGTGGAAAAAGGATGTATTTGGCTCACAATAACCCATCAGTGTGGTTGCAATGAGAGAACACCATCTTCTCCTCCTCACAACAACTCTCCTCACACTCTCCTCCACAGTGACAGTGAGGGAGCAGATTCACCATATAACCTCCCCCCCCCAATATTTATTTGCTTAGAGTACAAAAACTGCACAGCACAGGGAAAAAATGATGGGGGTGGGAGGGGTACAAGAGGGGAGGACAAAAATGAGGAGAGGAGGGAGCAAGAGAGGTACAATACACAACAATACACTGCATACTCAGCACCACACGTGTGGTTAGGACATACACGCAGGCACTGCAAACACGCACATGCATACACACTCCTGGTGGAGCATCTAAATCACATTAGCTGCCTGCCTGCCATCCATCACTCCCACAGACAAAAGCACATGCCGGAGAGGCAGGGAAGCTGCACAGTAACATGCATAACCACCCACAAACAAACAGTCACAGAGCAACCAACACACCTTGAAACCAAACAACAGCAATCCCTCCTCACACACAATATTCCCCAATCAGAAATCAACTTTGATTCACTTGCATGAACATCACTGTCAGCATACATCAACCGAACGTATAGGGACGCACTCTTCCCCCTCCCATCTGCGCTCTGGTGCAGCCGCTGTACGCTCTGCAAGCTCGCATTAATGTCACAGGAAATCAACAATTCCACAATAACAAAAGAGAAAAGAATACCACAGTTGCCTTAACTATTTTAAGAGAAAGGAGAAAAGCAACAACATGGCATTGTAAGAAATAATGTTTCCATCAATATCAATCATTTTCCCTATTAGAGCTGCAGGGAACCCTTAATGAGAGTGTGTATTTGTTATCTTGAAGAAGTTGTGGGTCCAAATCAGTGGGGAGGCTCCTTACCTACTGGGATGCATAGTGTGTGAGCATTTCATCTTAGCATCTGTCTCTTGGTTGATGTAATTGGTTAAGATGTTGGAGAAAAAGTAAGAGTTTTATTTATTTAGTTATTTTTACACAGGGCAAATTTGATGATTGGTTCATATATTATAAGACCATATGGTGCCTACAGTGCATCTCTTATCTACTCATCTACTGAGCCAGGCTCTCAGCTCCCACTGTTCCTTTTCTGGCTTTCTTTCCAGCTCTGTCTACTTAACTCAATAACATCCACTGTCTCCTCTCTTAACTCACTGCTTTTTACCCAGCATGGGAGAGAGAGGGAGAGAGATGCGTCTTCATCATCTTTCTTTTCAAGAGTACTAGCCATCACTTTTTAGTTTGCAGCTATCATCATAGACTGTACCTAAGAAGATTACTTCAAATGTAATAAAATCTTAAGAATAGCAAACCTTACTAAAGCCAAGACAATAACTAAATAATAAATAAGTGAATGAATGATTAAAATAGAAAAAAATAAACTAAAAATCAGTAAACCAAATCTGTCATGAGATAATGTCATGGAATGATTCTTTACAAACAGTGAGTGCTACATTTACAGATGCGTCAAGAAATATACATTGGCTTGTTTTTAACATGTTGGAAATGTTTAGCTAAGAATCATTATCAATTGAGTGCACAATTGGCAATTTGGCACTATATGTTCCCTTACTCATCATGTAATCACAGCACTCTCCACTATTCCTGTACCCAAACTACACCAGACAAAACATCAGTAAGAATTACTACGAATTGCCACAATATCAATATGAACTCTTGTCCAGGCCACTGAATACCTGCAGAAAGCCTTTGTTGCTGTCCAGCACTCACTATTTCAGCTGAAATTAGTTATCAATACAGATAAGACTAAGCTTACGTTGTTTTCCAGAAGTGGCCACAAATGATGCCCTCAATGTCCACTCTGGAGAGAAATGAAATAGAGGTGGTTTGCATGTATAAATACCTGGTTGTCTCAATTGATGACTCCCTCACTTTCATGCCACCTGTGGAGAAACTTGTGAAGAAGCTGAGGTTTAAACTGGGTTTTTATTTTCTAAAAAAGCTGTGTTTTTCATTAAATGTAAGAAAGCAGTTTGTCACGGCAACTTTATTACCTATGTTAGAATCATTTTATTAGTAACAGAACAGGTTTCTGCCTCAACTTAAAATTTTGGGTCTGTTAGTAAAGCTTATGGCTAGTGGCCGAAAATCACCTTAGTATTTTCTCTGCTTTCCTGTCGATTTACTGCTGATGAATTATACCTTAGGTGTAGTTTTTCCGGGAGACTGGTTCTGCTCTTTTTCTCTCTGTCCGAGGTATGGATAGCGGGATGGCTACTGAACACAGGATGTCAGACTGAAAGACTGCACACTGCAGTCTGCATTTGAAATGGACGTTGCTGCTGGAACAGGCCCACTGACAGCATGAGGACTGCTGGATGACACCTGCCTCTGGCATAACTGCCTGCATAGACTTCTAATCAAATACATAGTCATAGTTGACATGTTGTTTTGATTTCCTGTTTTCTGTTTCTTCACCTTTGTAAAAACCTTGTAACTGTTAGAATGGCCTAAGCAGTGGGTCACCCCTCTGAGTCTGGTCTGTTTGAGGTGTTTTCCTCAATATCATCAGAGGGAGTTTTTCCTTAACACTGCCGCCTGTGTGCTTGCTCTAGGGGTTGGTAAGGTTAGACTTTGCTTGTGTGAAGCACCTTGAGGCAGCTTTGAAATTGAAATTGAATTGCATTGGACTATGGAGGTCTTTTATGTATGAATGCTTCTGCTCAATGTCTTCAAACAGTGGATACTATGCAAAGTGTTGACACACCACTGTGAATCATACTCTGGGGTGGGATAGCCTGCTCTAGCTACCAGAAGGATCATCATAGGCACTTTTATATACATACGAGGTCTGTTAGAAAAGTATCGGACTTTTATTTCTTTCAAAAACCTGATGGATTTGAATCACGTGTGCTTACATGAGCCAACCTTGAACCTTCGTGCGCATGCGTGAATTTTTTCACGCCTGTTGATTGCGTCATTTGCTGGTAAGCAGCCTTTGTGTGTAGTCTCTCATCGTTTTTTCTTTGCAAGGAAATGGCGGAACGACTGGAGCAGCGCGACTGCATCAAATTTTGCCAGAAACTGGGCAACAGCCAGGTGGAAACCATTCGGATTATTTAGACGGCTTTCGGTGACGATGCTATGGGCATCATACAGATTAAGGAGCGGTACAACCGGTTTAAAGACGGCTGCACAACAGTGGAAAGCGCGCCGCGCTCCGGGTGGCCATCAACTTGCAGAAATGACAAGATCATTTCAAAGTGAACGCTGTGGTGATGTGGGACCATCGTGTGACTATCCGAGAAATTGTGGAAGAGGTGGACATCAGCACTTTTTCGGTACATTCCACTGTGACAGAAGAATTTGCCATGAAAAGAGTTTCAGCAAAATTCATGCCAATGGCTTTGGCACGAAGCTGATGGCGGAACAAAACGCCACCGTGTTGAAGTCTCACAGGACATGTTGTGACATGCCCAGCTCTTCCACCATTCAGAAGATTCAGACGGCTTTCGGTGGCCTTTCAGTCGTGTAACTAGCCGAGAAATTGTGGACGAGCTGGGCATGTCACAACATGTCCTGTGAGACTTCAACACGGTGGCGTTTTTGTTCCGCCATCAGCTTCGTGCCAAAGCCAAAAAAGTGCTGATGTCCACCTCTTCCACAATTTCTCGGATAGTCACACAATGGTCCCACATCACCACAGCATTCACTCTGGAAATGATCTGGTCATTTCAGCATGTTGATGGCCGACCGGAGTGCGGCTCGCTCTCCACTGTTGTGAGGCCGTCTTTAAACCAGTTGTACCGCTCCTCACCGAAAGCCGTCTGAATAATCTGAATGGTTTCCACCTGGCTGTTGCCCAGTTTCTGGCAAAATTTGATGCAGTCGCGCTGCTCCAGTCGTTCCGCCATTTCCTTGCAAAGAAAAAACGATGAGAGACTACACCCATCCTCACACAAAGGCTGCTTACCAGCAAATGACGCAATCAACAGGCGTGAAAAAATTCACGCATGCGCACAAAGGTTCAAGGTTGGCTCATGTAAGCACACGTGATTCAAATCCATCAGGTTTTTGAAAAAAATAAAAAGGTCAGATACTTTTCTAACAGACCTTGTATAAAGTGGGGATGGGAACAATCCGATCCCGGATTGGTATTGGGTTCCGATACAGACGTAATTCACATATCGGAAAATACCGATTCAACCCATGACATTTTCTGATACTGGAGAAGAGCCACGATGAATCCTCTGAACTGCTGCTGTTTGCTCTCTGCTTGTTTGCTGCCGACCGGGAGGAGGAGAGGGGGAGGTTTTCTGAAGCCGGGCTGTTTGAGAGAGCTCTCTTCCGTAGTGTTCTTCCTGTGGTTGGCGGCAAATTTCTGCCCGGCTCTCGGCTTCAAATTGTCTATTTGTCGAGCAGGGATTTTCCAAAAAATTAACTGAATTGTAGCTGAAAATGTGTGCTAAAAAGTTAGCCGCTTCACTGTCCCAAGGCTGTAAAACGCCAGCTCAGCATGCAGCCAAGGAGGAGAAGCCGAACAGAGAATCTGTCCGCTGAAAGGGAAAAAGTCTCCATTAAAATCCTGTGAGTGAGCGTCACTGATGATATTTATTTTACAGTTGAAAGGCTTCGTGTTTCCCAAAAACTTGAAGTTTGCACAGTACTTAAACAGCGAGAGAGGAAGAATAAGAGAGATAGAGGGAGAGAGAAAGCGAGTGAGAGAGAAAGAGAGAGCGAGCGAGAGACAGAGAGGGAGCAAGGCAGAGAGAGAGAGTGCTGTCTTTTCTCTTTAAGTCTGTACAAATAAGGCTATAAAAGTCTATAAAAAATAAAAGTACTTAATTCTTTCACCAAAACATAAAATCTAGGCTTTCATCTTAGGATGCACCTTCTGGCAAATTGTAGCTCAACTTTGAGGTCTCCTTTTTAAGAAAATCCTCAAATAAAATCAATAATAATAATAATAATAATAATAATAATAATAATAATATTAAAGCAAACAGAGCTCTGATATCAGATCAGAAAAGAATCAGTACCGGCAGATATCCAAATTCATGTATCGAGATTGGATCTAAAGTGAAAAATTGTGGATCAGTGCATCCCTAATATAAAGTACTACTCGGACTGTTGTCTTCCTACATTTGTAGCTTAACTGTAAACTGAAGTGGTGGTCCTCACTCTTTCCGCTCACAAGATTACTTGCTGTTTTCTGTTCCATATGCCTGTACTGAATTGTGTAAAATGTCTTTTATCCACTTCGCACCTTTGCTTGGAATATGTTGCAAGAGGAGTGGAAATTAACAGCGTTAATTTCACTGAGCACTTTTAAATCCAAATTGAGAGTACTTAAGGCCAACTCCACAACATGCACTTGTTTTTCCATAATATGCTTGTAATTTTAATTTTTTTTTTTTTTTTATCTTTTTATTTGTCTTTTGTTTGTGTCTGTGTAATTGTGTAACTATGTTTTGTATTTGCTGGTGCCTATCTTGGCCAGGCCTCCCTTGAAAAAGAGGTTCTTAATCTCAATGGGATTTTTTTTGCTAAATAAATAAATATTTACAATGCCAGTATGACATGACTATGCGTAAAGATGTTGACAAGGCATTGCCACAATGCAGCCAACGATTACGCATCGTGGGAATAAGCGTGCTACTACACAGTACCAGTCAAAAGTTTGGACACACGGCACAGTGTAGTTTCATCATCATCATGAAATATGGACAATAATTATAAACAACAGATACTACTGCAAAATGGAGCTGAAGAGGAAGACTGTCTTCTGTCAAGCGATCTTGGGCTTATCTTGCCTGATGGGCTTTGTGTTGCTTATTGTGACAGCTAGTTCATCGCTATTTATGTTCCTATCATATCACCAAGACACGGTCATGAAACTGCCATGATATCGACAAGATGGACTTTGTCTTGATCTGATGGTGCTTGTCATAACGGCAGTTATTTTCTAACATTTCAAAAATGTTGCAGTGCGTCATGGGTCCTCCACGCCCGGGGCAATGCATCACGGCATATCACAATGTGGTGCCCAATGTTTGGAAGATGTCAACAAAAGTCAAGTTCTACAGTTGGATATCCATCATGTGAAACAATTGTCAAAGTGGAAATCCCCCTTCAGAATGACAAAGCCACTTGGGTAAGTGATTAAAGGGTTTGAAGACTAAATATCTGCTCCTTGGATGACTGAGAATCTATGCGAGTGTTTTTCTGTCTACAGCTAAAACAATTACAGCAGACAATACTCGAGCTAGGGCAAAACAATTAACAAGTAACCTCGACACACCCATTCACTAGAGGGGTGTTTCGGCACTACTGTGCCTTCATCACACTCCCAGATGAGGACAATTGTGTCTAAACATTTGTTTGTGTGCACAATTAAAGATCTTAATTGGTCTTTTGCATTACAACCTCTCTTATTTTAATAAAAGGGAACATGTGACAGTTTTGTGTATTTTTTGTAACATAAGTAACAGCTTGTGAATCATTATCAGTTCTCAGTTTTACACTTACATTTTATTAACTTTTTACTGCTTTAAACATACAATCTAAAAACTCTGACTTTATCTCCAGCAGATAAAATAGTTCTGACTGCACTCGCTCATCAATTTTCCTATGAATTGAATTGATTCAAGAAATTCTGAAATCAATTTTTTAAAACAATGCCGTGTCCCATGTATGAAACATGGCTGCTACTACTACTACACTCTATGCACCATCAAGGCAAAAGGCAAATGTTTAGCAGTACTCTGGGTTTAAGAGCTGGACAAAAGCAAAGCCATACAGTTGTATGCAAAGGTTTGTGGACCCCTGATGATTTTCATGATTTTCCTTTATAAATAATTGGTTGAGCAATTTCAGTTAAATATTTCATATAACAGACAAACACCGTGATATTTGAGAAGTGAAATGAAGTTTAAAGGATTTACAAAAAGTGTGAAATAATACTTTAAACAAAATTAGGCAGGTGCATAAATTTGGGCACACAACAGAAAAAATACATCAGTGTTTATTAGAGCCGTCTTTTGCAGAAATAACAGCCTCTAAACACTTCCAATAGAGTCCAATGAGAGTCTGGATTCTGGTTGAAGGTATATTGGACCATTCTTCTTTACAAAACATCTCCAGTTCAGTCAGGTTTGTTGGTTTCCGAGCATGGACAGCCCACGTAAAATCACAACACAGATTTTCAATAACATTCAGGTGTGGGGACTGAGATGGCCATTCCAGAACATTGTACTTGTTCCTCTGCATGAATGCTTTAGTAGATTTTGAGCAGTGGTTAGGGTCGTCATCTTGTTGAAAGATCCAGCCCCGGCGCAACTTCAGCTTTGTCACTGATTCATGAACATTGTTCTCAAGAATCTGCTGATATTGACACTCAACTTTAACAAGATTCCCAGTACCTGCACTGACCACACAGCATGATGGAACCACCTACAAATTTTACTGTAGGTAGCAAGCGTTTTTCTTGGAATGCTGTGTTCTTTTTTAGCCATGCATCCTGCCCCTTGTTATGTCCAAATAACTCAATTTTAATTTCATCAGTCCACAGCACCTTATTCCAAAATGAAGCTGGCTTGTCCAAATGGGCTTTAGCAAACCTCAAGCAACTCTGTTTGTGGCATGTACACAGAAAAGGGTTCCTCTGCATTACAGCATCATACAGCATCTCTTTGTGCAAAGTGTGCTGTATAGTTGAATGATGCACAGAGACACTGTCTGCAGCAAGATCATGTTGTAGGTCTTTGGAGCAGGTCTGTGGGTTGACTATGACTGTTCTCACCATCCTTTTCTTCAGCTTATCTGAGATTTTTCTTGGCCTGCCACTTCAGGCCTTAACTAGTACTGTACCTGCGGTCTTCCATTTCCTCACTATGTTCCTCACAGTGGAAACTAACAACTGAAATCTCTGAGATAGCTTCTTGTATCCTTCCCCTAAAGCATGATGCTGAACAATCTTTTCTTTCAGGTCATTTGAAAGTTGTTTAAATGCTCTCATGTTGCCACTCATTAGAATAGATGCAAAGAGGGGAAACATTTGCAAATGGTCACCATAAATACCCTTTCTCATGATTGGATTCACATGTGTAAGGAGGTCAAGGGTCAATGAGCTTACCAAACCAATTTTGTGTTCCAATAATTAGTGCTAAATGTATTAAAATCAATAAAATGTCAAGGGTGCCCGAATTTATGCACCTGCTCAATTTTGTTTAAATCATTATTGCACACTTTCTGTAAATACTAGAAACTTCATTTCACTTAAATATCAGTAACCCTAACCCTAACCCTCAAATATCAGTCTGTTAGTCTGTTATATGATATATTTAACTGAAATTTCTGATCAAGACAACTAATGGTTTATAAAGGAAAATCATGAAAATTATCAGGGGTGCCCAAACGTTTGCATACAACTGTATATAAGTCGTGCAAAATGGAGGTGAAACGTGGCAATACCAGCAATTTCAGAAATCATTCAATGAAGCATCACCAAGATATGACAGCAGAAAAAACAGAGTCCAACTTGAAGGAAACTGCACTGGAGAAGACATTTGCAGTAATGTTTGCATCAACTTCTCAGAGCGTGTCAAAATTAACTTAAGGGTATATATATTATATATAAGGATATATGCTGTACAGTGTTGCTGAAAATTACAGCTTCCGAAGCCTCATCAATATGCTGGAACCACGCTACGTTTTAGTGACGCAAACATTTGAGTGAAGTAGTAATCACGAACCTATGTGCAAAAGTGAAACAGCTTCACAATTTTGACTGTACATTACTAACTATGCATTAAAGTAACAGCTAAGGGGTCATAATGTGAAAAGTAATATTCAGTGAATGAATGAATTAATGAATTGAATTAATTAATTAATTTATTCAACACATACAGACAAAATGACAAATTAACCTCACTACGAAAACAAAGAAAACAATCCAACAAAGCGCCCATGTGACTGAAAGGTGATGCCCGTAACGCGTAACCGCATAATCTAACGTGTTAATCTTTCCAAATCAGTAATCCAATTAAAGTTACTTCTCCAAGTCACTGTGCGTTACTATTATTTTTGTATTGTTGGTCAATTGCAGCAGTCCCGTGGGCAGGCGGAGGTCACTGTTCGACGGAACTGCCCACTTCACCCATGAAGCATTTGATGCTCAGTTAGTTTGAAAATTACATTTACTATGAAAATTTACATTTGAAAATTACATTTACTATGACTGTTTACTATGACATTTCTAACCTAGGTTAGAAATTTCCTTGTATAAACGACAGCATTAGTTCTCCGAGAATATTTTAGTTAACCAATTTTAGTTAACTAAAACAATGGATGTTGTGCTGCAATGCACCATGGGAGTTTGGGGTTTGGGGGTTTTAAATGTTATTGTGGTTCATGTTAGTGTTACAGTGTTATTAGTGTTATTGATTTATTGTGTTTTTGTAGTTCAACTGGTTTAGTCAGTTAAGTGTTATGTTGCTGTTACCATAAGTAACTTAAATGTCATGTTGACAACATGAGTAGGCATGGGCCGGTATGAGATTTGGACAGTATGATAACTGTGGGCAAAAATACAGAGGTTTCACAGTTTCACTGTATTATGTATAGCTTTAAAATGTGCTTTAACAACATTATGGCTATTTGCATATGAAGCGTGCGTGATTCAGATGCACTAATTGACGCAATGTCTACCGTTACGTGCACAAAACCACTGATAACGTTTAGAGAAAATACCAAAATAGTAGTCATTCTTTTAGACATGTAGCATCTGCCCCGTGGGAAACAAGACTTACTTGCTTAGGGAGAAACGTGGCTGGAATAAGGTCCAGAACTCCAGATGCTCAATACTTGGCCCAGCTTTACGAACAAAGTGCCTGGAATAGATGTATTTGTCCTTCTTGACATGTTTGTGGGAGAAATTTGGTTGACCACAAGCACGGCTCGAGTCCACCGCTTGTACTTCTCAGTGATTTCAAAGATGGGATAAAGTTTGCTCCTTCCATGTAACCCTTTCTGGGTATCTTGAATCGCTCCGCGTCCGACACAGGCCATAGCTATGGTGCTTTGTTGCCACCGTTTTTGGCTTGAAGAGCTATTCTGCAGAACATAAAATGAAAAAGCCAACTTGGTCCTTTTAGACGGAGAGAAAAGTTCAGTGCAGGCTTCGCCTCCTTCAGCCATGATGCAGAGCTAGCTAACGTTAGCTGCCTGTTTGTAAACAGAGACAGAGGTGCATGCCAGGGCAAAGGGCAGCAGCGGCTGCCTTTGCTCTGCCTGTCAAGAATTGTCATAACATGTTCATACAGTAGGGACAGTATACCGGAAAATTTTAGTGGTTTTGATACTGTGACTTTTTCATACCGCGGTATAACGTGAAACTGTTTGTCAAATTAAAAGCACGTGTACAACAGAATGCAGAAAAAAATGTTGTGCGTGGATGCAATTTTAATCACACGCAAACTGGGTAGAGCTGACATATGTCGTTTGGTATGTATTTTCGGTCAAGGATGAACGGTGCCAAAACCGAACGCTGATGAGAGGAATATTTTTAGAGAAGCTACATATATTAGCTGAACAATGGACATTGATATTTACGTTCTGGACTCACACGTCAATCCAGCAGGGGTCGGTAAATCATCTATATATTAAAAGCATGTGTGTGATTTTATTTAGTAAGTGCAATCTAATACATAACATAATTTTAAATATGTTAAAAATGCATAGATGACAGAATAAAATGAAAACACTTATTTCAATTGTGGTCCATTTAAAAATCAAATGACAAAATAGAAGTAAAAATAAAACAATAATTCTAATAATAATAATAATAATAATAATAGTGTGTTGCTCATAACAAAAACCTATGCAATATATGAATAAATTAAGACAGTAAAATTAAATTAACAGTAATTAATTAAATTAACATTTAAAATACGAGGTCTGTTAGAAAAGTATCGGACCTTTTTATTTTTTTCAAAAACCTGATGGATTTGAATCACGTGTGCTTGCATGAGCAAACCTTGAACATTCATGCGCATGCGTGAACTTTTTCACGCCTGTCGATTGCGTCATTTCCTGGTAAGCAGCCTTTGTGTGGGACATGTGCTGTGCGCTCTGCGGATTTTCATTTCAAGGAAAAAGATGGAACGACTGGAGCAGCGCCGCATCAAATTTTGCCAGAAACTGGGCGACAGCCAGGTGGAAACCATTCGGATGATCCAGACGGCTTTCGGTGAGTTTTCAGTCATGTGACTATCCGAGAAATTGTGGAAGAGCTGGGCATGTCACAGCATGTCCTGTGAGACTTCAACACGAAGGTGCTTTTGCTCCGCCATCAGAAGCAGCATGAAATTCACCACCACTCTTTTCATGGCCAAATCTTCTGTCACAGTGGAATGTACTGAAAAAGTGCTGATGTCCACCTCTTCCACAATTTCTCGGACAGCCACACGACAGTCCCGCATCACCACAGCGTTCACTTTGGAAATGATCTGGTCATTTTAGCATGTTGATGGCCGACCGCAGCGTGGCTCGCTCTCCACCATTGTGCGTACGTCTTTAAACCGGTTGTACCACTTCTTAATCTGTGTGATGCCCAAAGCATCATCACCGAAAGCCATCTGAGTCATCTGAATGGTTTCTACCTGGCTGTCGCCCAGTTTCTGGCAAAATTTGATGCAGCGCTGCTCCAGTCATTCCGTCTTTTTCCTTGAAATGAAAATCCGCCGAGAGCACAGCACATGTCCCACACAAAGGCTGCTTACCAGGAAATGATGCAATCGACAGGCGTGAAAAAATTCATGCATGCCCACGAAGGTTCAAGGTTTGCTCATGCAAGCACACGTGATTCAAATAAATCAGGTTTTTGAAAAAATAAAAAGGTCCGATACTTTTCTAACAGACCTTGTATTATGTAATTAAAAGGAAATAAAATGGTGAGTTGTTCTTCAAAAAACTGTTGAGGTCAAAGGTCGAAGGTTCTAAAAATATTGTGGAATCACATGCCATTCCAACTCAATACAGAAACTTTACAGAAATTGCCGAAAAAGTGCTGATGTCAAACTCTTCTGCCATTTCTGTGGTAGTCAGACGACGTCCCGGATCAACAAAGCGTTTACTTTGGAAACGAATGGCACATGGGTTGTAGTTTATTGTTGTCGCAGACCGAATGGTCCGCCTTTTGCATCTGTGCGTGTGTCATTTCGAACCACAGCAGCATGTCTGAGACAAAGTCTCTTCACCCAAAGCAATCAAATGGATTAATGGGATTATTAACCATCAGTTGATAAAGGTAAAACCCCTTAAATCATTCTAAAGTCAGTTTTAAGCAGACACGAGGTCGTTTTAAGCAGGAATGAGGTGAAAATCCGTGACGCTTTGAAATGTCCGACTCGCAGTGAACGCATCACCTCGTAGCTCGTTTAGCTGCGGAACTCTGATCGCTTCCTCTGTCTTTTCTGATGAAATCATGCTGAATTTATGTGGAAATGATTGTTGTACAAAAGCTTCAGCTGTCTGTCACTGAAATAGAAGATGACTGGAGTGCAGTTTGAAGCAGAAACAAAGTGTTAATCTGTGAACCACGTCATCAGGGGGGACCGATTTTTAGGGAGACCATTCGGTCTGCGACACCATTATAACATTTGGAAAGAGGTGTTTAAAACAGCGATTTGCTGTGAAGTTATTAACTGAGACTGAAATCTGCGCAGAGGATATTATTATTATTATTTCCTTTACCTGATGGGCAAATTTAGTTTACGCACGGCTGTGCTCACGCCACAGAACCATCGCGTAAAACTCCAGTGTGGAACGTTGGACGTATCTTGCCTGCAACAGGACAAGAATCCCAGTTCGTGACTTTAATCCACACAAAGCTGACTCATGACTGACATCTTTAATTGTATTTGAGAGGGGTTAATGAAGACATTGTGGACTTGCCACTGGAAGCGAAGCAGAGAACCAACAAACAGTGGGTCAAAGCGCTACTTCGTTGCTTCAAGTTTCAAGCAGACCCGTCGCAGTCTGCAATCAACGTAGAAAAACAAAGGCCGCTCCGGTGTTCCGAAATGAAGGACCGATAAGGAAATCATTAAGCTTTCTGGCTTCTGTCTGTGGTGCATTCAAGATGCATCGGAAAAGAATCGATGCAAGCAGGCAGTGAGCGATGCAACACGATTCAACCTGTCAAATGAATCGATGCACACCGAATGAATCGATGCAATGGGATAGTGCACATTTGTATCTAGATATTGAGTCGTATCGATTGATCGCCACATGCCTAGACTACATACACCAATATGCATTGAAGATAAGTTACACATAGCTTCAAAGCAAGTTACACATATGTTTTGGGTACGCTAGACATTATCGCAATGTATTTGGACTTATGAGTAACGTGTGTCAACAATCGCATAACTTACCTACAGTATGGCACATGTATGCAGGCATACGCTGGCATGCGTCAAAAATATTATGCATGCACAAACTTTTCAACAAAGTCGCCGTACTGCAACATATACCAGCATGCTTCTACATGCTCTTAATGTATACAAAACATATTCATAACTTATTAGACGTATGCCAGGGTATTTTTAATAGGTCGGCATACACAGTGTCAAGATGTGACAGGGACTTTAGGCAGAGTTAGACACTGGCATGACGGCAACATATGGAGCTGCCCCATTTGAGCTTCAAACCTGCTCTTCAGAAAACACGTGTAACATCACAGAGAGTTTGTCCAGCATATATAAAGGCTATGATATGAACTCATGTCTCTGAACATGCACCACTCTGCATTTAATCATTAGTGATCGATCTCTGCTCCCCTCCACAGCATGTCTTTTTCCTGGTTCTCTCCCTCAGCCCCAACCAGTCCCAGCAGAAGACTGCCCCTCCCTGAGCCTGGTTCTGCTGGAGGTTTCTTCCTGTTAAAAGGGAGTTTTTCCTTCCCACTGTAGCCAAGTGCTTGCTCACAGGGGGTCGTTTTGACCGTTGGGGTTTTACATAATTATTGTATGGCCTTGCCTTACAATATAAAGCGCCTTGGGGCAACTGTTTGTTGTGATTTGGCGCTATATAAAAAAAAAAAAATTGAAAAAATTGAATTGAATATTATCCAGTTTTCATATGAGAAAACAGCTGTAGTAATTTGTGACTATGCATAATACAAACAAAATACTAAATATTTTGATCATCTAAATATTAGCACACAAGCACACTTGAAAATTTTCCTTAAACTATTCTGTTGTAACTTAGGTACATGCTGAAGTTAAGAAATTTTCCAGTCCTGCATCTGTATACATGCACGTGGCACCAAAGCAGCAAGAGAGACTGCTCTTTTAGTTGGCTCATGAAATAATTTAAAATAGGCCCACTACGCGCACACACTCCAGACGTTTGATGTGTAATGAGAGAAACCATTAGCAGCAAAAATGGGCTCTCCCCTCCCTGCTGCTCAGCAGATCTTACAGCCACAGTTACACATCTATTTATACATTCACTCCTTTTTAGATTTTCTCTTCTTTAACAGGGAGCAGTTTGTGCAAGCATGGCACACAGTCAAGAAGGCAGCATTCCTCCTGCTTCTCGCCCTTCTCTCCTCTTCTACTGCTTTTCTCTCTTCATTCCCATCCCCCCCACTCTGTAAATGTCTCCTCCCTCTTCATACCCTTCCCCCAGCTCTCTCCTGCTCTGTCCCTCCCTCCCTCCCTCTCATCAGGCAATATGCAGCAAGGCACAAATTCATTGTGGAAAGTGAGATGGCAAACAAGAACTGGAGACAGAGGTGGGGAAAAAAACCAGAGTGATAGCTTGAACTGAAAAACAGCAAAAAAAAAAAAAAATTGGGGCGGGGGGGAGATGACAACAGGAATGACAAGGAGGGAAAGAGACAACTGGCATGGAAAGCGACAAAGAAAGTGAATGCGGGAGGAATGTGGGTGAGAGAGTGGTGAGGAGGAGGGAGAAGCTTGCTTTCGCTCCAGCGATGGGCGTTCTTCTCCCGGTTCCTCCGAGGTCAAAAGTTTACAATGGTTTTAATTTCACCTTTCCTCACCTGACCCACTCTGAGAATCTGACTTTAAAGATTTTGAGCTAGCCTCTCCTTCACATCACCGCTGTTTTATACAACACACGTTATGCACATTGTTTTATTTCCACTGTATGTATACTTGTTTTTTGCAACTCATCGATCAATGGCAACAAAAAGAAACACTGTGGGGTAATGTAGAGGAGAGGAGTATATTTCTTTCACAATTTATTTTACTATTATTATTCCTCTTGAGTACAAATCACATGGTGCAGCGCCACCTCAATGGCGTGTGGATCAAAAACCACAAGATCAACAGCTCACACTGAGGATGGAAAAAATGCACAGCACAGTGCTGACATGGGTCCAAAATCTGTGCAAAGCCACTTGATCAATAGCATTCACTTAAAAACTCACAATGAAACTGTGTGGACACACCCCACTCACTGGCACTGATGAACAGTGGATGTATGAGCACCAGTTACGCGTGTATGCGCAGGCTTGTGTGCGTGGAGAGAGTGGAAGTGGGGCTATGAAGGGGGAGGAGGCTGCAGTTAGATCATAGCATCAGTGAGGGGAGGGGCTGCTCTGCAAACAGAGGGAGCAGAGTGCAGGAAGGATGAGAATGGCTGGATACGGCAAGTAGAATGCCTTCAAACCTGGATTAAGGCAACTTGGGCAATGTGTGTTTCCTACTGCCTTTTCATCACTGTCTGGGTGCGTCTTGATTAATTAACAACCATGCTCACCGAGGAACCTCCCCGTCTTTCTAGTCTTATTGTGCTTCTCCTTCCTCTTTCATCCACCTGACTGTGATAACAGGTTTCCATTTGATGTCATTGATTCCACTGGGTGGCTGCAATGTTTCAGGTCAAAAGTTTTGCTTTCATATAGGTAGACAGGAGCATGTAAGAGAAACAGCCATTTAAAAAAAACACCTGTATTTGTACTCTTCCTCCAGTAATTTTGTTGAGCCAGCAATTTACTTTTTTTAAGTTACATTTGCCATGATGCCTTTGTAACAACTGGTCTGTTCTATATTGGGAGTGGAGGAGGGGAGACCACAAGGGGCACCTCCACAGATGCATGGATGAAAAAGAAACTAGCACCTGTTTTTGGACTATAACAAAATGATAGAAGAACCAACAGCAGAGGCAACTTTCTGTAATGACAAGCCTCAATCACATTTTCCCTGCACTGGTAACAGCAAAGTGCAGGGAAAGCAAAAAAGTTCATCCATTTTACGCAGCTTGTTAAGACAATAACTTGAAAACAATAAATGCCATCATCTGGTAACTCACCTAATTTGAAAAAAGAAAAAAAAAACATAATGAGGACAAACCCTATTGGATCTGGTGAATTTTGATGCGTGAGATTGATCATAGGAGCAACTTTATTTTGGTTGTGTAATATTTCATAGATGTGTCTAACACCTGCTGGATGTTTGATGGATGCTGGATACATTTTTTTTTAATTACTAACAGCTGTGGTTGAACACACACGTTTGAGTGCCTCTTGAAAACTGGACACTTCAGATGTTTGTTGCTGCGTTCCACCCAGCCGACAGCCGAGCAATTGCAAGGAGAATATGATGTGGGCCACTGAGTTAACATGCCAGCAGCCATCATGAAATGGCATCTCACTAACTTAGAAGATCTTCACTTAGCCTGGAAAAAGAGTTTGTTGCTCTATAAAAAAGCCCTCCGTAAAGCTAGGACATCTTTCTACTCATCACTAAATGAAGAAAATAAGAATAACCTCAGGTTTCTTTTCAGCACTGTAGCTAGGCTGACAAAGAGTCAGAGCTCTATTGAGCTGAGTATTCCATTAACTTTAACTAGTAATGACTTCATGACTTTCTTTGCTAACAAAATTTTGACTATTAGAGAAAAAATTACTCATAACCATCCCAAAGATGTATCGTTATCTTTGGCTGCTTTCAGTGATGCCGGTATTTGGTTAGACTCTTTCTCTCCAGTTGTTCTGTCTGAGTTATTTTCATTGGTTGCTTCGTCCAAACCATCGGCATGTTTATTGGACCCCATTCCTGCCAGGCTGCTCAAGGAAGTCCTACCATTATTTAATGCTTCAATCTTAAATATGATCAATCTATCTTTGTTAGTTGGTTATGTACCACAGGCCTTTAAGGTGGCAGTAATTAAACCATTACTTAAAAAGCCATCACTTGATCCAACTATCTTAGCTAATTATAGGCCAATTTCCAACCTTCCTTTTCTCTCAAAGATTCTTGAGAGGGTAGTTGTAAAACAGTTAACTGATCACCTGCAGAGGAATGGTCTATTTGAAGAGTTTCAGTCAGGTTTTAGAATTCATCATAGTACAGAAACAGCATTAGTGAAGGTTACAAATGATCTTCTTATGGCTTCGGACAGTGGACTTATCTCTGTGCTTGTTCTGTTGGACCTCAGTGCTGCTTTTGATACTGTTGACCATAAAATTTTATTACAGAGATTAGAGCATGTCATAGGTATTAAAGGCACTGCGCTGCGGTGGTTTGAATCATATTTGTCTAATAGATTACAGTTTGTTCATGTAAATGGGGAATCTTCTTCACAGACTAAAGTTAATTATGGAGTTCCACAAGGTTCTGTGCTAGGACCAATTTTATTCACTTTATACATGCTTCCCTTAGGCAGTATTATTAGACGGTATTGCTTAAATTTTCATTGTTACGCAGATGATACCCAGCTTTATCTATCCATGAAGCCAGAGGATACACACCAATTAGCTAAACTGCAGGATTGTCTTACAGACATAAAGACATGGATGACCTCTAATTTCCTGCTTTTAAACTCAGATAAAACTGAAGTTATTGTACTTGGCCCCACAAATCTTAGAAGCATGGTGTCTAACCAGATCGTTACTCTGGATGGCATTTCCCTGATCTCTAGTAATACTGTGAGAAATCTTGGAGTCATTTTTGATCAGGATATGTCATTCAAAGCGCATATTAAACAAATATGTAGGACTGCCTTTTTGCATTTACGCAATATCTCTAAAATCAGAAAGGTCTTGTCTCAGAGTGATGCTGAAAAACTAATTCATGCATTTATTTCCTCTAGGCTGGACTATTGTAATTCATTATTATCAGGTTGTCCTAAAAGTTCCCTAAAAAGCCTTCAGTTGGTTCAGAATGCTGCAGCTAGAGTACTGACGGGGACTAGCAGGAGAGAGCATATCTCACCCGTGTTGGCCTCTCTTCATTGGCTTCCTGTTAATTCTAGAATAGAATTTAAAATTCTTCTTCTTACTTATAAGGTTTTGAATAATCAGGTCCCATCTTATCTTAGGGACCTCGTAGTACCATATTACCCCATTAGAGTGCTTCGCTCTCAGACTGCGGGCTTACTTGTAGTTCCTAGGGTTTGTAAGAGTAGAATGGGAGGCAGAGCCTTCAGCTTTCAGGCTCCTCTCCTGTGGAACCAGCTCCCAATTCAGATCAGGGAGACAGATACCCTCTCTACTTTTAAGATTAGGCTTAAAACTTTCCTTTTCGCTAAGGCTTATAGTTAGGGCTGGATTGGGTGACCCTGGACCATCCCTTGGTTATGCTGCTTTAGACGTAGATTGTGGGGGGTTCCCATGATGCACTGTTTCTTTCTCTTTTTGCTCTGTATGCATCACTCTGCATTTAATCATTAGTGATCGATCTCTGCCCCCCTTCACGGCATGTCTTTTTCCTGGTTTTTTCCCTCAGCCCCAACCAGTCTCAGCAGAAGACTGCCCCTCCCTGAGCCTGGTTCTGCTGGAGGTTTCTTCCTGTTAAAAGGGAGTTTTTCCTTCCCACTGTTGCCAAGTGCTTGCTCATAGGGGGTCGTTTTGACCATTGGGGTTTTTCATAATTATTGTATGGCCTTGCCTTACAATATGGAGCGCCTTGGGGCAACTGTTTGTTGTGATTTGGCGCTATATAAGAAAAAAGTTGATTGATTGATTGAGTTGATCATGCCTTAAGCTCAGCTGACAAGCTATCAACTGCGGAGAGAAATACGCTATGTCCCACCTAATTAACAAGCTAGCAACTGCAAAGAGGAACATGCAGCACTACACCTACCTAACAAGCTAGCAAGCAAGAAACATGACACCCACTACATTGGCAAATACAAAAGCTGATTTGCTGTCAATGCTTTACAGTTTTTTGGGTGTCAAAATCAAACCCCTCGTCCGTGTCATGACACCTGGGTAACGGATGAAATAGGGGATTGCCTGTTGGGGTGAAATACAGTTAGAACTTTTGCACCCCCTGGCACAAAAGGCAACCATAAAGGCCCAACAGGAACCCCAAACATGAGATGGCTGGTTCTGGTGAAACAAGAAGTCCTCAAAGGTGGAAGAGGTGGTGGCTTGTAACCCAATGGCTGTGAAGGCAGATGAAGGCTGCAGCAGGTCCTCAGACCCCAATCATCTGGGATTTCTCAGCCATTGGACCAGGCTAAGGATCTGTCAAGGACCATATATTTGTCGGCGTGCAACAATATTCCCATGTTAAACAAGCCCACAAGCAAGCGTCCCTTGATCGACCCTGGGTGTAGATTTTCTATGCTGCGCTGCACACCTTTTGGTAATCAGCAAAGAGTGACAGGGGCAGGATTGTGAATC
Source organism: Thalassophryne amazonica (assembly GCF_902500255.1). Taxonomy (NCBI): domain Eukaryota; kingdom Metazoa; phylum Chordata; class Actinopteri; order Batrachoidiformes; family Batrachoididae; genus Thalassophryne; species Thalassophryne amazonica. The sequence continues at coordinate 94,336,339 of NC_047108.1, read as the reverse complement.
TCGAAACCATTAGCTCTGATACGGCACAGAAGCGGCAGATAAGTGATTCAGTTGTCAAACCAATAGAAGAAGCAGGAGGGTTTTTTTGGCAACTGTATTTGCGACTGAGATGCCCTATTTAGGATCCGCTCTACTCACCCTGAACAGGGAGAGGGCTAGAAAAGGTGTCCTAAACCTGTCTGGATTACCACATCTAGGGGGGGGGGGGGGGGGGGGGGGGTCATCATTTCTGTGGTAGAAAAAGACAAAACAAAAAAGTGATGAAATTTGGTACATGGAACATACGCACCTTGATGGACAACAAAAATTCGGGCCAACAGGCAGACAGTTCTCATCTCACTCAAACTCCAGAAACTTGACCTCAACACTGTCATCTTGAGTGAAACAAGAAGAGAAGGACACCTATGAGAAGAGCAGGGGGGCTACACTTTCTTCTTTAAAGGGCTTCCGACCTCTCAAGAGAAACGGTCTTGACTCCAGAACAGCAAAGGAACTCTACAAAATGAAACACCCAACCTGAAATCCAAGCCCTCTGTGACAGAAAAAACAGTAAAGGCTTCTTCAATGACACCAAACCAATCTACGGCCCTTCCACCCAAGGATGGCCTGAGCCTGCTAAAGAACAGTGATGACATCAGTGCCTGATGGTAGGGATACTTTAAAGACCTCTAGAACACCAACCTAATCACTGAGAAGGATGTACTCATCCATTTAGCAAGACAAGACATCATTGAAGAATTCAGCCAAACCTAAACTCTTGGAAAAAAAAAAAAACTCTTGTCATCTTTAAAGGCAAGAAAAACAACAAAGCACCTCTGGGAGGCTACATTCTCGCCAAGGTCTTTAAAGAAGGGGGTCCCATTCTCCAACGCCAACTGCTATCAACTCAAAACTAGACTCAAGAAGAAATACAGCAGACTTGAAAGACGCAATGTACAAGTGGTAAGGAAACAAGTCTGACTGTGGAAATCATTGTGGAATCTCCTTGCTGTCTACTACAGTAAAGGTTCTTGCACAGATTTCTAAAAACTGTCTGAGACCACTAGCAGAAAGCATCTTTCATGACACCTAGAGTAGCTCCCAACCATCAAGAGGAATAACAGACATGATCTTCACTGTCCACCAATTGCAAGGAAAGTATCAAGAGCAACACAAACCAATGACTTGAAAAAGGCATTCGACAGCATGTCATGGCCACTTCTACGGAAGACCCTTGTCACAAACAGAACAGTTGCCCCTAAAAATTGGCCCGCCTTGCCTTCACTGCACATGCGTCATTTGAGACTACAGCAGCTCATCTGAGATGGACTCTCTTCACCCAAAGTGATCAAAGGGAATAATGTCATTATTAACCATCAGATGACAAAGTAAAACCTCTTAAATCATTCTAAAGTCAGTTTTAAGCAGAAACTAGGCCGTTTTAAGAAGAAACAAGGCCATAATCAGTGAGTTGCGACTGACGCTTTGAAATGGCAGAGGCGCAGTGAAGGCAGCAGCAGCTCGTCTGGCTGCTGCATTATGAATCCTGAATTCATGTGGAAATGATTGTTGTACAAAACCTTCAGATATCTGTTACCGAGACACACAGAAATGACGCATGCGCAGTGAAGGCAGGGCGGACTGATTTTTAGGGGGGGGCCATTCAGTCAGCGACATCCTGAACAAAACGGCCTGTCTGGAAAAATTCATCAAAGTCCTGAATCTCCTCCACAATGACATGTCTGCTAAAGTTCTGGTAAATGGCAAGGAACTGAAGACTTCAATGTTTCAGTATGCAGTCGGCAGCAGTGTGTCATCCCTTACAGAAGAAGGACTTCCAAAAAAACAGTGACATCGATGTTGAGATCCAACACTGACTTAAGTATAGTAGTGTTCAGAATAATAGTAGTGCTATGCGACTAAAAAGATTAATCCAGGTTTCGAGTATATTTCTTATTGTTACATGGGAAACAAGGTACCAGTAGATTCTCACAAATCCAACAAGACCAAGCACTCATGATATGCACACTCTTAAGGCTTGTCTTGTTGAAACACCCATTTCAAGGGCATGTCCTCTTCAGCATAAGGCATGACCTCTTCAAGTATTTTGACATATCCAAACTGATCCATGATACCTGGTATAAGTTACGAGGTCTGTGAGAAAAGTAATGGACCTTTTTATTTTTTTCAAAAACTATATGGATTTGATTCATATGTTTTTACGTCAGCCAAGCTTGAACCTTCGTGAGCACGCGTGAGTTTTTCCACGCCTGTCAGTTGCGTCATTCGCCTGTGAGCACACTTTGTTGGAGGAGTGGTCCAGCCCCTCGTCGGATTTTCATTGTCAGGAAATGGCGGAATGATTTGGGCTTTTTTTTCCATCAGAATTTTTTCAGAAACTGTTAGAGAGACTGCATTTAATCTATTATTAGACTCAATTGGCTTTGCTCAAAATGTAAATGAGTCCACCCACCACTTTAATCATATCTTAGATCTTGCTCTGACTTATGGTATGGAAATTGAAGACTTAACAGTATTCCCTGAAAACTCCCTTCTGTCTGATCATTTCTTAATAACATTTACATTTACTCTGATGGACTACCCAGCAGTGGGGAATAAGTTTCATTACACTAGAAGTCTTTCAGAAAGCGCTGTAACTAGGTTTAAGGATATGATTCCTTCTTTATGTTCTCTAATGCCATATACCAACACAGTGCAGAGTAGCTACCTAAACTCTGTATTTGAGATAGAGTATCTCGTCAATAGTTTTACATCCTCATTGAAGACAACTTTGGATGCTGTAGCTCCTCTGAAAAAGAGAGCTTTAAATCAGAAGTGCCTGACTCCGTGGTATAACTCACAAACTCGCAGCTTAAAGCAGATAACCCGTAAGTTGGAGAGGAAATGGCGTCTCACTAATTTAGAAGATCTTCACTTAGCCTGGAAAAAGAGTCTGTTGCTCTAAAAAAAAGCCCTCCATAAAGCTAGGACATCTTACTACTCATCACTAATTGAAGAAAATAAGAACAACCCCAGGTTTCTTTTCAGCACTGTAGCCAGGCTGACAAAGAGTCAGAGCTCTATTGAGCCGAGTATTCCTTTAACTTTAACTAGTAATGACTTCATGACTTTCTTTGCTAATAAAATTTTAACTATTAGAGAAAAAATTACTCATAACCATCCCAAAGACGTATCGTTATCTTTGGCTGCTTTCAGTGATGCCGGTATTTGGTTAGACTCTTTCTCTCAGATTGTTCTGTCTGAGTTATTTTCATTAGTTACTTCATCCAAACCATCAACATGTTTATTGGACCCCATTCCTACCAGGCTGCTGAAGGAAGCCCTACCATTGTTTAATGCTTCGATCTTAAATATGATCAATCTATCTTTATTAGTTGGCTATGTACCACAGGCTTTTAAGGTGGCAGTAATTAAACCATTACTTAAAAAGCCATCACTTGACCCAGCTATCTTAGCTAATTATAGGCCAATCTCCAACCTTCCTTTTCTCTCAGAAATTCTTGAAAGGGTAGTTGTAAAACAGCTAACTGATCATCTGCAGAGGAATGGTCTATTTGAAGAGTTTCAGTCAGGTTTTAGAATTCATCATAGTACAGAAACAGCATTAGTGAAGGTTACAAATGATCTTCTTATGGCCTCGGACAGTGGACTCATCTCTGTGCTTGTTCTGTTAGACCTCAGTGCTGCTTTTGATACTGTTGACCATAAAATTTTATTACAGAGATTAGAGCATGCCATAGGTATTAAAGGCACTGTGCTGCGGTGATTTGAATCATATTTATCTAATAGATTACAATTTGTTCATGTAAATGGGGAGCTCTCAGCTGCCCAGCTCTCCACAATTTCTCCTATACTCACTGGGCTGGTAAGCATTGAAAGCCAAGATAGGCATGTCCCAACTTGTCCCCTGGCACTCCGAAATGGAGGTGTTCCTTTGTCTCGCTCGATCAGCGAATCGGTCGTGACGCGCGAAGCCTCCACGCAGCTTTCCATGACAAAATCTCGTTAAAAGTGAAATCTGCCAGAAAATGGCTGATGTCCAACTCTTGTGATAACCAGGGAAATTGCTCACGACGGTCCCAGCTCCACACAGCCATCCGTTTAGAAATGATGTGGTGTTTTCTGCCTCTCGATGGCGGCTCGGAGCGCGGCGCACCGTGCGCCATTGTGGGGCATCCTTAAAGCTGTAGTAACACTCCTTATTCTCTGTGAAGCCCGTAAAATTTTCACCGAAAGCCAGATAAATTTTTCGAATGGTTTCCAGCTGCTTGTCTCTAACAGTTTCTGAAAAAATTCTGATGGAAAAAAAAAGCCCAAATCATTCTGCCATTTCCTTGCAATGAAACAACGAGAGGGGTCGACCAGTGCTCACTCAAAGCCTGCCCACAGGTGAATGACGCAACCGACAGGCGTGGAAAAACTCACGCATGCGCACGAAGGTTCAAGCTTGGCTGACGTAAAAACATATGAATCAAATCCATATAGTTTTTGAAAAAAATAAAAAGGTACGATACTTTTCTCACAGACCTCGTATATAGGCCCAACACCATAGTAGGAGACACATGCCCATATCATGATGCTTGCACCACCATGCTTCACTGTGAACTGTGGCTTGAATTCAGAGTTTGGGGGTCATCTCACAAACTGTCTGCGGCCCTTGGACCCAAAAAGAACAATTTTACTCTCATCAGTCCACAAAATATTCCTCCATTTCTCTTTAGGCCAGCTGATGTGTTCTTTGGCAAATTGTAACCTCTTCTGCACGTCTTTTATTTAACAGAGGGACTTTGCAGGGGATTCTTGCAAATAAATTAGCTTCACACGTCTTCTGTGATAACACTTACAGATAACTCCAGACTGTCTTTGATCATCCTGGAGCTGATCAATGGGTGAGCCTTTGCCATTCTGGTTATTCTTCTATCCATTTTGATGGTTGTGTTCCATTTTCTTCCATGTGTCTCTGTTTTTTTTTTTGTCCATTTTAAAGCATTGGAGATCATTGTAGATGAACAGCCTATAATTTTTTGCACTTGCGTATACGTTTTCCCCTCTCCAATCAACATTTTAATCAAACTACGCTGTTCTTCTGAACAATGTCTTGAACGTCCCATTTTCCTCAGGCTTTCAAAGAGAAAAGCATGTTCAACAGGTGCTGGCTCCATCCTTAAATAGGGGACACTTGATTCACACCTGTTTGTTCCACAAAATTGACAAACTCACTGACTGAATGCCACACTACTATTATTGTGAACACCCCCTTTTCTACTTTTTTTTTTTTAATAATAGCCCAATTTCATAGCCTTAAGAGTGTGCATATCATGAATGCTTGGTCTTGTTGGATTTGTGAGAATCTACTGAATCTACTGGTACCTTGTTTCCCATGTAACAATAAGAAATATACTCAAAACTTGGATTAATCTTTTTAGTCACATAGCACTACTATTATTCTGAACACTACTGTATATAGTAACTCAATTCGTCTAGCTTTGTACCCGTGTTTTCAACAGCAGTGACCTTAACCTTACTGTTAGAAATATTTCTTTCCTTCTATATTGCTGAAGTGTGTCGAGATAAAGGTTAACCTTACTCTAACCTGGTAGTAGCAAGGTGTACCTATATATATATATATATATATATATATATATATATAGTAAGTCCGAGACTACCTAGACGTGTCCATAAAATTCTGACCACAAATATGGGTTCTATTCCTTGATTAAAAGGGAGGTGGGGGAATTAATCAAGTGCCCTTCGGCAAGGTTCTAAATCCACAGGTTGCGCTCTCATGGTAGTATGCCAGCAATGCTGTGCAAGTGCATATGTGAATGGGTAAATGTGAAGAATCATTACATAAATCCTCAATAAATGCAGTCCAATTTTACCCAAGGCCATCAAATATGCCCATCGGGTATTGCGAAGACTTTGCGTCCATCTGTTCATCGGTCTGTGCTCAGCATAATTCCAGTCCTTTTACTGCCAGTCTTCAAATTCACAGGGACCATTCTCAGGACATAGACCTTGGAGTTCAGAGATGGCCAACCCTGACCTATTTTAAGAGGTTAAAATGTTACATTCTGTTTCATTCTGTTACGTTTTTTATTTTTTGAGGGGCAGGGTCAGAGTAGAGTGGCACCGTGATGTCAATGGCAGGTCTAGCTAGCTGCAAACTCTGTTTCGTTTGTGTGTAAATATAACCTATTTGTCATATATTATGTAAACACTAGCAAGAAATAAACACAAACTTTTTTTGGAACCTGATAACACCTCTGAAAACATTTTGCAGACGTCAGCGTGCACATTAACTTCTGCTAACTCGATGCTAACATCCGCTCTTGTCAAAAGCTCATGCATGCGCACACGCACGCCCTCCTGCAGACGTTGTTAAAATGTAAATATTGTTTATGACTGATTGATTGATAGAGGGGCTTTACTCAACATGTACAAACTGTATGTAAGACAATAAGATCCTAATAATGTAAGTAACAAAAAATATACACACACACTTTGCATTGGGATACCAATTAGACAACTGCACATTATAAAGAAGACAATGTTCATACAGCTGAGCTTATGTTAGCATTGTGTTATATTTATTATTTATTGCAAATAGTTGTGCATCACTGGTTAATAAACTGAGGTCAAAATAAGCTTAATGAAAACCAAATGGTTGTGTCAAACCTTATGTTTTGAAAAAGGCTTGTTAACTGTTTTAAGAGGACACTTCAAAGGCACAGGTTTCAAACCTTTCAGGCTATTGTCCAAAGTTGGACAGAAACTCAGCTACAGACAGGAAACAAACACGGTTTCTTCACAAAGATTTATTCTGACAGTCCACAAGCCATTAAAACACAGTCAGTGTCTCAAGTAGACAGATCACCTTACATCTCCTTTTCACTCCTCAAGTAGTGCCTCATCCATCTTCCTTTTACTGCTTCAGTCATTCTTCCCCCTTTGCCTTTTGTCATTTGGCTACATCTTGGAACAGGTCACAGGTCAGACAAAGGAGCAGTGGGCCGTTGGGTTGGTGGTTGTGTGACTGTGAAATTCTAGAAGTGTGTTAGGATGTGAGAGTAAATTCTTAGCCAACTATTAAAACAAAACAGTTGATCCGTTTGTCTCTTCTCGTCAGCTTAAAATATTGCTTCTGTGATTCAAAAGATTCTGTGAAGATATAATTTCACATTAAAATGCATTCATAGAAAACTTGGTGGCAGGAAGGGAGATGGGAAACAATAAGCCAATTCAGCATCTCAGTATGCGCAGTGCATGCTGGGCCAGGTCAAAGTTCACGACTACCCAAAATACACAATAACGGCCAACAGCAACGTATATACTGAAGACTGAGTGATGGAAAAGTAAACATTTTCAAAGAATTTAGGAAAAATTGGAGCTACAAAATAGGTGGGAAGTGAAAGAAAGAACTTGTGGCCCTACCTTATCACACTATAAAATGCCCCATAGAACTAACCAAAGAAGACGAACGGGAAGGTGTTAAAGACCAAGTCTTTTCCGGTGTTTGATAGTTGTCAGTTAACAATTCCCGATCCGTTACAAGTGTCAGATGGTTGAGAAAATAAGACATCAGCCACAAACGGCACCCCCTGCATGTATGTTTGTTATTAACGATTATCTCATACAGAAAGATGAGCAAAACTTGCACAGCCATGTGTGATGGAGGCCAGCAGGAGTCACTGTGCATATGGTAGGCAATAGGCCTTACTCCCCTGACAGCTAAAGGATTCTCTGAGCCAGAGCCAAGATTTTAGCCGATTGGACAAAGCGTCCATCTCCCATGCCGGAGATTGTGAGTTCACGTCCCAAGGAGAGCGAAAGGGAGGAGTCAAAAACAACATCACAACACAACACCACTACACATGCAAACACACAGGGTATAGTACAGGCTGAGCTCTGTTTTGCAAAATGTAGACATTACATTATCAAATATTTGGCTAGGTTTATTTGGATATGTATAGGGATGGGCACTGATAAGATTTCATCTATATCGATACCATTATCGATTCCGCTTATCGATCCAATTCCTTATCGATTCCCTTATTGATACCTCCTGTTAATTTTCTGTGTACTACATGTAGGCTTTACAGGTTTTTGTATGTCAGCAACATTTTACTGAGTCTTAAAGTAAATAAATATGAAATTGGTCACTGGATCCTTGATCTCTGGACGTAAATAGAAATAAACAAAATCTGTATTTTTTGTCAAAAGCATTTCCTTTCAGAAATTGATGGCATGATTGCCTCTCCACACATCTGAGCTTAGCTCAGCTGGCTGCTGGAGTCTGAAGGTCTGCAGCCATACAGTCTTGCTGCACTTCGGCACAGGACGTCTCATTTTGGGAGGGAAAATTTTTTTTGATCAATTGCAGTTTATTGTTTGTATTACAATGTTTGGAAAGAGATGTCATTTGAATTAAATGGCGATTCGCTTTGAAGTTATAAATTCTGAGTGGACTTGACTCTGCAGAGAGCGGCGCAGCATTTGGAGCAACGCAACGGAGGACGATTCTCATTTCTTTGTTGCAACAAGACAGGAGTCCCAGTTAGTCACTTCAATCTGCACAAAAGTGACTCATGATTGACATATTTTAATGGCTTTAAGAGGGGTTAAGAAGCGGAGTTGCTGCTTCTGAAGAGGTGCGAAACAATGAAGCAACGAAGCAACAGATCAAAGCACTGGTTCATTGGTTCAAAGTTCAAAGCAAAGCCGCGCTGCAGAAACGGGCGATTACAGACCCACTGCAGGGTCTGTAATCAATGTAGAGAAATTGTCATTTTCCCGACAAACACCCTCAAAACAATGGTCACTCTGAAGGACCGATAAGAGGAATCGTTAAGCAAAAAGGCTATCGATGTTGGTGGATTGAATCATTTCTTAATGATACCCGAAAGGAACTGGTTCCCAATACCCATCCCTAGATATGTAACAGATAAAAGTAAAAACAATAATAACTTATTCATTTAGTTCACTCAGCAAATCCCTCAGGATCTTGCAGTTCCATTGGAAAAGAGTGCAGGACATATGCTGGATTGCAAATGCAATGTGCAATGCCTTGTTTGCACTCGTGTACTGGGTATTTTGCTTTTTCCACTTTCGCAGCCCACACGTACCATTGTGACAACCATCCACTAAACAATGTGGACCTAGCATGCTACTTTAACCTGCATCAAGTTTCTGTAATTGTTCAAAAAATCCGAACTCTTTAAAAAGTGGTTTCACACTACAAACAAATCGAACCATGGTTCAGTTTGATCAGGATAGAGGCAGCATTCCTACCTATTTTGGTTCACACAAAAGTGAAAAACTCAAAAAGGTCCAGAACAAACAAGATAGGTATGAAAGCCCCCTCAAGGATCAAAGACACCGGAGGACTCTGGTTGACCAGTAGAGACTCTGATCAAATGTGACTTGACGGCTGTCCAGTCCCTGTTGCCTGATAAATTTGCACTGGAACACCATAGAAAGATGTCCATCTAGCATGTATGTTCTGCACATCCATAAACTGTCCTTGCCAGTAGCTGTCACTAGTTTGTTCACATCACTCAGAGAAGGAAACTGGAAGTTGTGTAGATATAAATTATAAACAAATCAGCATTTGCTCACCATATCTACTGCACTCTCACTCATCAGTGGCAGCTTTGGCAGTCACTGACAAATGTGTAAACTCCGTCAATGACCGTGTCAAACTCTTAACATATATATTGTGTGATTGTGTGTGGCCTCTTAAATTTGTTGTTTGCTTGGTTTTGTCACTTCTCTTTCTCTTCTTGCACACTGATTTGCTAAAGCTGAATAACCAAACAGAGTGCGCTCTCTCACCCACAGGCACCAGCAATACATTTTAGACTGCAAACATGTCTACACTTGGGTCATCATCTCACGATGAGGCCTGCTGACCCCTAAAACGTTAATCTGCTCCAAATCGTGAATCGTCCGCAATCCACTAATGAAAATTTATGCAAACTATGAATATCCACAAACTGTTAATAATTTTGCTGCAAACCGTGAATAAAATATCCCAAGAAACGTGAACGCAGTAAGTCGCAAAACATGAATATCACTCATGATA